>NW_026712771.1:0-746623 GCF_030625045.1 Achroia grisella
GACAGCTCGGTGGTCTAGCGGTCTAACACACCGCTTTACGTCCGATGGTCGCGGGTTCGATTCCTCGCACGGCACAAACATTTGTATTCATGAGTATAATTGTTTGTGTCGGTCTGGGTGTTTTCTATGTATATTAAGTATGTATTTACGAAAAAAAAAAATATCTATGTATTTGTATCAGTTATCTAGTACTCATAACACAAGCTTTAGCTAGCTTAACTTGGGTCTAGATGGTGCTGTGTGAATTGTCCTGAGATTACTATTACTATTATTATTAAAAGCAACGCCCTGATGCGATCATGTATTTTCAAAATTCGCGCGCCATTTTTACAATGTCTGCTCGAATTGTATTGTTTTTTAAATACTTGTAAGTATTAAGGACTGATTAATACCATTACTTGAATTTTATTAATTTAGCCTATTGATATTATATAATAATACAATTATAATGAGTATATTACGGCTGGCAACGGCAGTGAAATAGGGTAATATAAATAAAATTACTTACCAAAATTATAGATGTATTTAGTGGTAGCGTATATGACACAATGTAGCAAAACAATATAATAAAAAATATATCAAAATTGTATATAAAAATATATGGTTTAAAAATAGAAATATCTATAAAAAGAGGTCTGTCGCCAACATGGCACGCCCCGGTGCAGAGCACCAATCTACAGTGACGACTGTGCGCAGTTTTCTTGGGTGCCCTGCTCTAGGAGTAAGGGCACCACTTTGCGCACTGGTCTTCTCAAGGTTCCCGTGATTCCCCGGATCTCCACTACCCTGACCACCCCATCAGGACCGGTGAATATCCTAGAGATTCTACCCTTGGGCCACGTTCCTCTTGGAAGACTTGGATCCGCCACCAGAACTGGGTCTCCCACTTTGAATTCGGCTTGCGTCGATCCGGCCTTTCGTGGAATCAACGTGGGTAGGTATTCATGAAGCCATCTGGCCCAAAACAGCTCCGCTAACCGCAGTACCTTCCTGTGGTCTAAGCGACGGCAAAGGTCTGCATCGGTGCGGGGACGGACCAACTCGGTTGATGGTGTGCCCAATAAAAAATGGAAGGGTGTGAGGGCCTGTAGTGTCTCCGGCTCTACTGGTACGTGTGTCAGCGGGCGAGAATTGACTACTGCTTCCGCTTCCAGAAGTAGGGTACTCAACACTTCCTCTCTTGGAGCTTGTTCTTTCAGGGTTACGGAAAGTGCAAACTTTATTGATCGCACTAAGCGTCGCACCTCCCATTGATGGTGCCGCTGGACAAATTTTATGGTTGGCCGCGAAGTCGAAAACGTCTGTGAGTTGTTTGGCTGCGCCGACAAAAGCCGTGCCGTTATCTGAGATGATTCTCGCTGGACATCCTCTACGGGCAATAAATCTTCTTAGGGCCATGATAGCAGCATCTGCGGAAAGGCTTCCTACGATCTCCAAATGAACGGCTCTGATGGTAAGGCATGTGAATAGAGCTACCCAGCGTTTTTCTCGTCTGCGCCCAACGGCAACTTCAACTGGACCGAAGTAATCAAGACCGCAGAAGGAAAACGCTCGCTGATGATGGGATAACCTATCTTCAGGAAGATCACCAAATTGAGGCGTAGATGGGAGAAGCTTCCTAATCCTACAGAAACTGCATTGTTTGGCAACAGACCTGACACTTGGGCGTAAAGCTATTATATAAAATTTGCCGCGCAGGAAGTTAACGACGGTCTCGATATTACCATGACCAATTTTCCGATGATAGTGATCGAGAAGGAGTTTTACAATTGGATGTCGACCGTCTAAAACAATAGGGTTAATGTCCTGCGCGGGAGCATCTAATACACACGAATTCTTCCATTTAAACGGATTAAACCGTCTTCTCCCAACATCAACACAAGACCTCTAAGCCTCCCTTGATTAGTTGGGGGAAGACCCGCGGTAAGACTCAAGAATTCGAATTAAATGATTCCAATTGAGTATATAAAAATAGGTGCCTCTCGGCCTCCAAGATTTCTGTGGCCGAAAGAGGTTTCAAAACTTTGAAAGAGACCTTGGAGGCAGCACTCTTTAATTTTGAATTTGGAGGTTTTTTCAAAAGCGACCGAAATATTTTAGCACAATGATGTGCACGAGCGGTTGCTCTAACCAACCGAACCCAACGACCGAAATGATCGTGATTCGCTACGACCGGAGATGGCATTTCCGGATGTTCGGTTAGCAAAAATGTTAACGCGTGTTCGGGTTTTAGTTCCTCAATTAGCAATGGAGCAATGACCGCAGGCTCGCGAGGCCATTCTTCTGGTGGAGACAAAAGAAAATCTGGGCCAGTATACCATCGAGAGGAAGAGGAAAGAGAGTATAGACCGCGTGTAGCATCATCTGCTACATTTAAGGCCGATGGAACATAACGCCAATTGGCAACGTTTGTAGTCTCTAATATTTCTCCTACACGGTGAGCAACAAACGGCTTAAACGTGCGGGCATCGCTACGCAACCACTTTAAAACCGTTAGGGAATCCGTCCAAAAGAAAACTCTAGAAGCAACAAGACGGTGTGCCTCCAGGATGTAAGTTGCGAATCGAGAAGCCATGAGAGCCGCCTGTAACTCGAGCCGTGGGATAGACACAGGCTTTAAAGGGGCTAGGCGCGCTTTTCCACCTATAAGAGCCAAATGAACAGATTGGTCCTGGTGGACGAAACGCCAAAACGCCACACAAGCGTAAGCGGATTCGCTTGAGTCGGCTAGGACGTGGAGCTGGCATTCCGCAGCAAATCTGGTTCGGTAACAGCGTGGTATTTTAATTTTGGCCGAGACTTCTGCTATACCGGCGAACCAAGTCCGCCACTTTGCCTTAGCAGAGGCGGGCAACTCCTCGTCCCAGTCAATACCCATTCTCCATGTTTCCTGAAATAAGATGCGACCGGCGATGGTTAGTGGCATCAAAAATCCAAGAGGATCGTAAACCTTCATGAGGTGGGACAAGACTACTCTTTTTGTCACACTGGTAGACAGTTCTGTGGACTTTCTAAAATTAAGAGTATCTTCCTTGATGTTCCAAGCCACTCCTAAAATTCTAACTTGCGAAGGAGATGTCGGTCCGAGACCTACCTCGGATGTGTCGGCAGCCCACAAGTCAGGACTTATTGTTGTAAGCGCTTTGGGGTTGTTGGATACCCATGAGCGCATCTCTAAACAGGCTGCTTTATGCACGGTGACGATATCTGCAACTAATCGAGCGGCGAGTTCTGGGCTGTCTACACTTCCAAGGTAGTCGTCCATGTAATGGTCTCTAACAATAGCCTCTGCTGCTTCGGGAAACTTAGTCTGGTGCTCTAAAGCATTTTTATTTTTTAGAAAAATGGCGGTGCACGGACTGAAGGTGGCGCCGAAGATCATGGAAGACATTCTATATTCTGCTATAGGTAGAGAAGGATCGTCTCGCCAGAGAAAACGCTGTGCATCTCTATCTTGTGCCCTAATTTTTGTTTGCGGGAACATTTCACGAATGTCTCCGTTGAGGGCTACCTCACCTTCCCTAAAACGCATAAGAATTCCTAATAAGGGTTGTAAGAGGTCAGGACCAGGGAGTAGCAGAGAATTTAGGCTAACTCCTAAACATTTAGCTGCGGCATCATGAACGAGCCTCAGCTTTTTCTTTTGGGGGTGATATACTCCAAAATGAGGCAAATACCATAAATTACCTAAAGGAGGTACATTAGTACAAAGCTCTGCGTAATCTTTCTCTATCATCCCATTTATATACTGTTTATAAGCTTCGGCATAATTTTGATCCTTTTTAAACTTTCTTTCTAAACTATGAAATCTGGATAAAGCTAATTTATAACTGTTTGGAATTGAGATGATATCAGGTCGCCAGAGCAAACCAGTCTCAAACCTACCTGAAGGAAGACGTTGGGTGGTTTCATTTAAAATAGCCAAAGCCCGCTCATCGTTTATGCTGTGGAAGTCCTTTTTTGTAATGCCAATCGAATCGAGATGATAATGTTCTTTTATTAAAGATTCTAAATCGGAAACCGAGCTATGATAGATAAACTCCGCGGATTTACCCGGAAGCCTACCGAACATTGTCCATCCTAGAACGGTTTGGACAGCCACAGGTTGGTTACGAGAACCGCGTCGAATGCCATGCGGTAATGACAAATGCCAATTGTCAATACCAATTATTAAGAGAGGCTTGGCTTTCTCGTAAGACAGTTCTTTTACCAAATCCTGAAGATGAGAGAACTTTGCAACATCTACAGTACGAATTGTTTGGCATGCTACACCCAAATTAGGTATTGAGCGAACTCGTTTTAAATTAAAGGTTTCGACAGAGTGCTTGCCTTTGATGTTAATATCAATGTAGGTTACTACAGAATCTTTCGCCAAGCCGCCCACACAATTAACTTGAATAGTGTCTTTCGGCCCTTGTGCACCTATTGTGTCGGCTACTATTTGGTCAATCAGAGTAACTGTAGACCCGTCATCCAATAAAGCATAAATATCCATCTCACCCTTTGGTCCAGTTACAGTTACCGGCAGCACTTTAAGAAGTGAGCGCGAAAGAGAGGGCGTCTCGCACGGTACCACACTGCTGCCGTGAGCGTGCGCCACAATTACTGATGCGACTTCACTCTCCGAACTTACTTCACGTTCGCCAGTTGTCGAACTGTAATGAACAGAATTTGTTAAGTGTTTGTGAAGTAACTCATGGTGGTAATATCCACCTTTGCAATTTATTACCCTGCAGTTACCATTGCAAGTCCTATAATAATGTTTGCCCCGCTTGAGACATCTTTGACAAACTTTATTATTTTTAACCCAATACCATCTTTCATTAACAGAAATATTTTTAAATAAATCACAATTTGAGACTTCATGACCATTCTTTTGACAGTATAAACAATAAGCAATAGAGGGAGAATTTGAGGGCCTATTGTTATTAACTGCGGCCGTAGATGGAGTAATTTTGCCTTTTGACAACTTACGAGCTATGGAGTTTGAGGCGGTGGCATAACATATGTCACTCGGACTTTCGTCTGAGCTGACATTAGTCGTGACATGCGTGCGAGCCTTTTCTATGGGCTTAGGGCGCGAAATGTCATCGACAATGCCAAACCTCAAATGAACTCGAGACTGATGTGTGAGAAAGGCGGAAAGCAATTCTAATTTATATTGGAACCCGGTATCGGCATTTATGAATGCATAATCAACCCATTTCTCACGTATCAGTGGAGTTAATTTAAGTAGCACACTATGCAACAACTCTGGAGAGGCGAGGTACTCCACAGAACCCAACATCTTTATGGTGTGGACACAGTTGCGTACCACACAAGCTAACTGGTGGAGTTCCTTGCCACCGTCAGATGCCGACAGCTTGGACATGGCCTTAACTTCTGATACTAAGTGACGGATCAGAAGCTCAGGTTGACCAAACTGCTCCTGCAGAGCCTCCATGATTTCCTCTGGGTCTTGCGACAAGGCCAGGAGGGAAATGACAGCATCACGGGCGGCTCCTCGGAGTGCATTATTTAATCGACCTATATTTTCCGTCGCCGAAAACATATTTTTGGAATTTAGATATGAACTTCTAAATGTTAACCAATGAGTGGGTGACGTGCCGGAAAATATAGGCAAGCTAACTACCGTACCTGGGTTAATTTTTCCACTGCTACAACGGGCGAGGTCACTTATGACTTCAGCCAACTTCAGGAAGTCACTGGGTTGGTTTTGTGAAGTGGTAGGTACATGTGAGCGGTCATTTTTATTTTGGTTACAAATAAATTCGTTTTGTGTACCTAACGTGTGTGTCTGTGTACAAGGATTATGAACGTGAGAGGGCGGCTTGGAATGTAACGCGCCGGCTTCATTTGTAGCTCCCAGTGTCGCAGTAGTGCCTGGCTGAGGCACACCGTAGCTGTAGTTTTGGGTGGAGGTTACGCCGTGGGCACTTGATGCTGCCACTGCGTACGGTGCGGGCGCAGAAGGAAGCGCGTGCTCGCGCGTCGCAAATAATATATTTGCAACGCCTGGCAAGGCAGCGTGCTTGCGGCCGCATCGTAATGATGCTTCCGGTACTTCCAATGACGGTTGGACAGATGCGATGTGGGGCGCGTGCTCGCGCGCCGCGGCACCGGCACGGATGCCAGTGACACAGACGCCAGGCGAGACCACACGCTCGCTGTCTGTGGCCAGCATTGGGCAGGAAACACCAGGCACTTGTGGCGCAGGTGTGTGCTGGGACGGCATAATCTGTCTCTCAGACAAAGATGCGTTAGTATGAGATACCCAATTTTCTACTCTAGAGCTTCTAAACGACTGTGAGTGCAAGCTGGCAGCTTCATCAATAGCCGCTAATTCAGCCTCTAATTCTAAGTTAGCTACCATACGGTCCCGCTCGGCGGCGGCTCGCTCCCGCTCGGCGGCGGCGCGATCTCGGTCGGCCTCGAGCTCGGCTAAGCGACGTGTATGTAGTGCTTTTGCCGCAAGACGTTGAGCTCGGAGTGAGGTCGATGAATGATGGGAGCCGCGATGTGAACCGTGGGGATTAATGACACGTGAAGCGCTAGCGGATACCTCTGAAGGAGGGATATCTAGATCCGTTGGGGCGCTTTGTGCCGCTGCCATACCTCTTGTCAACACCATTTGTTGAAATATTCGGAAATAAATTATATAATTTTTTATTGTATATAAAATATTTAATATTAGCTGGTAATTACACCGGTAGAAGGACCAATATTACGGCTGGCAACGGCAGTGAAATAGGGTAATATAAATAAAATTACTTACCAAAATTATAGATGTATTTAGTGGTAGCGTATATGACACAATGTAGCAAAACAATATAATAAAAAATATATGTCAAAATTGTATATAAAAATATATGGTTTAAAAATAGAAATATCTATAAAAAGAGGTCTGTCGCCAACAGAGTATATCACTGAGTTTTGGTTTTAAACTAAATTGTCCTAGTTTTAACATGTTCAAATCCAAGTTTTTTTAATTTGGTGTTGGCAACTCTATTGTAGGCATAGAATTGGAATTACCCTTAAATAAATTCAAAACATCTGTTAAATCATATACTACTATTATTTTTCATTTTATTTACCATAAAATTATTCATGTTAAGATCCTGTTAATAATATAAACAATGAAAGTAACATTCCTTTCATAGATTAATAAATTGTTTACGTCCAAAAATAAATCACTTAAATTTCTATTTTCATTTTAATAAAAATGAGGAAACAAACATCCGACCATCGATAACTCGTGCATAAATCAAGAGAATTTATTTTTTATTTTACGATCCACCACCCAAAGTGTGTTGGCGGGTAAAAAAGAAACATAAAACAAAACTGGCAAATTGCGAGTCGGACCTGCGCAACAATGGTCCCGAAACATCTGTTTAAGTAATGTGATTCAATTTAGTTTACTATATAATAATAATAATAATCATAATAAGCATCATACATCATAGCCTGAAACAATTAGATATACAAACAACACTTTACATCACCCTTCAAAAGGCTGCCATCTTAAATACCTGTAGTACAGTCCGAAAATTTCTCGAAATCGATGAAAATGATATAACACCAGTCACACAATAAATACACACGCTCACACATACATACACGCGCACACACACACACACACTCTCTGCACTTACTTGGTTTCGGTCCGTAAGTGTGGAGAAAACCAGCAAAAGCTGAGAAAAAATAAATAATGATAATAATAATAATAATAACTCTCCCAATTATTATCTCGTCCACAGGTGTCATCCCAACATCCCTACACACCAGCCTCAAGATATTACAACTTCACCCACTTACTTTCATCCTTCTCCAAAAAGCTGTAATATTAAACACATGTAGAATAGTCCGCAAATTTTTGTCTTCCACTTAAAAATTCTCTATCCTCATCATTCATTATTTGATGGTAAGTGATTACCGCCGCCCATGAGCATCCGAACCGAGCAACACCAGGGGAATTGCAAGTATATTGTCGGTTTTTTAAAAAGAAATAAGTTCTTTTCTTGAAGGTTTCAATATCGTATCGGTTAGGAAATACCATTGCTGGAAGGTGATTCCACAATGTGGTTGTGCGTGGCAAAAAGTTTCTAGAAAACCGCACTATGGAGGACCGCCATTCATCCAGATGATCAGGATGGTATGTCTTACAATTCTTGTTGTGAAGTTTGAAAAAAAAAAGAGAAAAATCCATCTATGCAGGTTGCAGGTCTTAGCTCGTATAATAGCCTAAAACCTCCAATAAAAAAAGTCCACCGGGGAACTACTAAAAAAAAACTTAGAATTGAGGAGAGAGAGAAATCATAAAAACCGTGGAGTATAAAACTCGAGTTTAAGTTTTTTTTATTAGTTCTCAAAATCTGAGTTTCAGGCGAGTGCAAAAATTCCATTATCATCCAAAAAAAAAGGTTTGAGGGGATGAAATTATGCCCCCACTGCTAGCAATATATATGGTTAACCTCCATGCTATTATATATATATATATATATATATATATAAATATCCTGGTGAATTTGTCACGATGGGCTAACTGACCTGACCTCATGTTCATCTTATCATCCTCCACTGGTACCTCGCCAGCGTAAACCGTTACCGCAGGAGGGAGCACCATTCCATTATCATCCAAAAATATATATATGTTTTGAGGGGATGAAATTATGCCCCCATTGCTAGCAATACCATGTCTGATTAACCTCCACGCGGTTCCTCCTGGAAACCATTGTGATAAATTTATATTGAATTTGTCACGATGGGCTAACTGACCTGACTTCATGCTCGTCTTGTCATCCTCCACTGGTGCCCCGCCAGCGTAAACCATTGGCGCAGGAAGCAGCACCATTCCATTATCATCCAAAAACAAAAATAAAAAAGTTTTTGAGGGGATGAAATTATGCCCCCATTGCTGGTTAACCTCCACGTCTGGTTAACCTCCACGCGGTTCCTCCTGGAAACCATTGTGATAAATTCCTGGTGAATTTGTCACGATGGGCTAACTGACCTGACCTCATGTTCATCTTATCATCCTCCACCGGTGCCTCGCCAGCATAAACCGTGACCGCAGGAGGGAGCACCATTCCATTATCATCATAAATATAACTGCACCGTGTCAAATAGATAAAATTTATGTAATTATAATAAGAGTTAGAAATTTTTCGCTGAGAACCCTAAAATTGGGTAATTTGCAAGTTGAAATAAAGATTTGTTGCTCGAGCCACGTTCTTAGGTTAAACGAAACCTAATGTTTATTCATAAAAATACTTTTTTTTTCTCGACGAATTCCTGTATATATTTTTGTGCAATATTTTAAAATTAAGAAAGGATATATATAATGAAAAAAATATTGCTAGAAGCCTTTTTGATTATATTCAATTTTGAATACATTTTGATTTCTATCTATACCATTTATTATTAATTGTTTAACCAGTTGTTTGTATACTTAATATTTCTTCAATTAGAGTATTCAATTGAATTAATACTAATTGGTAGTTTGTATTCACACACTTGAAATTACAAATGTAAAGTAAGAATAAAATTATTTAAAAGAGCAACACGCAAGTTTCTTGCTCGTTCTTCTTGTGATGAATCTGCATTCTGAAAGAGCGGTAGAATCAAAATATGACTATTCAAAAGTGCTTGTAATGAGTTTATTTGAATAAAGATTATTTCTATTTCTATTTCACAATAACCGAAAAATAGTTACATTTTTGACCAAATTTCTAGGTTTCTCTTAAATGCCTGTAATTTTTAAACAGCTCGGGATAGATTTTTTTTTATTTTTCTCATGACGGTTACAATCAATTCTCTCATCCCGTTTCGGCTTGATTTCAGAGATAGCCAGTATATTACCACTCATTCGGAACGCAGAGTCCTCATAAGCAGAATGAGCAAGAAACTCTGCTTGCTCTTTTGAATAGACGTAATGTACACATATAAATAAAATTGGAGTGTCTGTTTGTAATATTGAAATAACCGTTTTTTACTACATGCATATGAATATAAATACGGTATATACACCAAAATAACATTTTTTACAATTTTGGCTATCTGTCTGTCTGTCTGTTTGTTCCGGCTAATCTCTGAAATGGCTGGACCGATTTTGACGAGACTTATTTTGGCAGGTAGCTTATGTAATAAGGAATGACTTAGGCTACTTTTATTTTAGAAATAAAAGTTAAATTCCACGCGGACGAAGTCGCGGGTACAGCTAATATGATATATATTGAATTGGACTATAATTTACGTTAATTAATATTGTATTAGATTGCAACTATAAATAATATATTATTGAATGAATAATTTATAGCGACAATACAAAAATTAGCGTAATTATTGAATGAATAAATACGCAATTTTTTTTTGTTGTGTTTGTTATTGTCAAGAGAAGGTTTCAACGAAAAAAAAAAAAGAAGAATATTTGGCAAGTAGCTGATGTAATAAGGAGTAACTTAGGCTACTTTTATTTTATAAAAAAATTCTAATTTTTTTTGTTAAATTCTAAAATTATGTTTTAATGGAAATTAGGAAGTGAAATGATTGAGAAACATTAAAATCAATTAAAGTATCATATGATTTACAATCGCGATGTATTTCACGATCGGCAGCGCGTTGACATGGTGATTTATGTGATAGTTATTGTTATTGGGTTCGCATTGGAACCGTAAAATCGTACCCAATGAAATACATATCCGGTATACGTAGTTTCCTGATATTATACGCTCGTGAACCGTAGCTTTGTTCGGTTGGGAATGTTGTCATTCCGCATTTTGAATATGATATTGTGGTGAAATAGAAATAGAAATAGAAATAATCTTTATTCAAATAAACTCATTACAAGCACTTTTGAATAGTCATATTTTGATTCTACCACTCATTCGGAATGCAGATTCATCACAAGAAGAATGAGCAAGAAACTTGTGTGTTGCTCTTTTTAATAGATGTTTTTTTTTTATATAAATAATTACAGTGTAACAAGTAAGAGGCATGCGACAATCAACATAGAAATCGCTACGCACTCATTATTAGTGTAATCAGATAATATTGTCAGTGCTATGTATTTAAAATTTTTCTACAAAAACATTATTATCGTTAACGAATTCTTCAATTAGTATAGTAAGCTTTGGAAGGTGAATATCTTATAGGCGTTTTGTTGAATTTGTAATTTATCTTTTTTTTTTCTTTGGTGTCACGCCTCGGTGTATTTTTAGATCAAGTATTTATAAATATCCTACGAGAATTTTCCTCTTGAACCAATAAATATATCCATTTATTTTTGTTGTGGTACAAAAGCTAAGCGTGGCGGGGCAGCGTATAAAAAATTATTTGGAGGTCCTTACCCAGAAGGGTAAACTTTCTATGGTCGAGCGAAAAAAAAAATGGCTGGCTCATCCGTAAAATCGTGAACGAGTGCTATTTATTCATCATCTTATCACTACGACTGATTTAATCTTATTAGATATTTATATTTGACCAAAAAATTAGTGCTGGTTGGTAGTTTGTATTCACACTTTTCGCTTTGTAAATGTAAACTTACAAGGATTATTTAAAAGAGCAACACACAAGTTTGTTGCTCGTTCTTCTTGAGATGAGACAGCTTTTCGAACGAGTGGTAGATAAAAAACAAATTGTTATGACTATTCAAAAGTGCTTAAATTAAGTTTATTTGAATAAATGATTTTCTATTCTATTCTATTCTATTCTATTCTCACAAAAGAAAAAAAATTGGATAATATTGAAAGAAATATTTATTCATCATAATTATCTATGTCACCTTTTCCAAAATATTTACAAATATCATCACCTGCTTCATCCTTATCCCATTTATTTGTGGTTGGCGTAATATGTTTTTCTCTTCCATTCATCCCTGTTCGCAGTCATCTCGTTATTTACTCCCTTTCTCACCATATCATCTTTCATACAGTCCATCCATCTCTTTTTCGGCCTTCCTCTGCCCTTATGACCATCCACATTTATATGTAACACACAATTAAAATTAAATAAACAGTCTCCTTGCCTTTTTTTCGGCAAACAGATTTATTAAATCATTTAAAGCTGATACGGAAAAGAATGAAATTGCTTTTGTCATTTGTGAAATAAAAAAAAATTGGGAAATTAATTATTGATTACGTAGTGGGCCCTTGGCCCGGGGGCCCACCACGTGCGGTAGGTACATCCCTGTTATGGTACCAGATTTTATTGAAATAAATTTTTTATAGCGTTATTGATTTATTGATGAAGTGCTTGAGAGGATTAAAGAAAAGAGACAGATCATAGATATTATTGAGAATAGGCGGGGAAAAATGTTGGGGCACTTGATACGACACGACGAACTAATTAACAACATTATAGTAGGAAAAATAGATGGAAAGAGAGGAAGGGGAAGACCAAGACACAGCTATATCAAGTAATTTAAAGAAAAAGTTGGAGTCGTGTCGTATCAACAGCTAAAGGGACTGATAGAAGATCGTGGAAGGTGGCGGGAGCTCCACCGACAAGAGCACAGCTCTTAAATTATGAATGAATGAATATTGATTTATATGGCAACACGACGTTTGCAGGGACAGCTAGTATTTATATATATATATTGTATGCGAGTGTGTAGAACTATTCTTGACTGAGGTACGAATAGCACTATTACGTATCTGTGGCCAGGGTATGAAACCACAAGCTTACCGAGCTTGGCAGACAATGTCACAGATAAACACAATCTGCTTCTGTTGTGTGGTCGGGGCGGACTGCGGTTACAGAGCACCTTACCAAACACATGTCTTAAAATAAATACTTAGTTAACGGATTCAAGCAGTTATTTTGTTGTTTGTTTCAGAATAGTGATGTTTAGGCAATTTTGCCTTATAAATTAAATCGGTATTAAAAAATAGGGGTTGGTGATAGAAGAGTGAAAATTAGATATATATATAATCAGTAAATATTCTCAGATATCCTGAATATACATATATCTTATATATAAAATTCTCGTGTCACAGTTTTCGTTCCCATACTCCTCCGAAACGGCTTGACTGATTCTCATGAATTTTGTGAGCGTATTGAGTAGGTCTGAGAATCGGCGAACATCTATTTTTCATCCCCCTAAATGTTAGAGGTAGTCCAACTCTAAATTTTTTTTTATTTGAAAGCAAAACAACGTTTGCCGGGATAGCTAGTATATATGTAAAATTTCATCAAAATCGGTCAAGCCGTTTCGAAGGAGTATAAACACGAAATCCGTTTTATATATTAGATAAATAAATATGACATTCAAAGTTTGTAACAAAAATAACCTTAAAGGGGTAAAATAAAATAGAGGATGAAAGTTTGCCATCATTGCCTTGTCTTTATCCCATTATTTGTGGTCGGCGCAGTATGTCATTCTCTTCCACTGCTCTCTATCGGTCGTCATATCTGAACATACTCTTCTTTTATTCATATCATCTTTCACACAATCCATCCATCTTTTCTTAGGGCGTCCCCTCCCTTTACATCCTATATATATATTCCATACATAGGGGATGAAAGTTTGTATAGAAATTAATTATTCGTCGTTCATTTCACTCGGAGGAAGTCTCCGAGTGAAATAAACGATTTCCGCTGCTAGTAAAACAATATTTATAAAAAGTTATGACAGAGTGCGATAACAAAAGTATATTATACATACATATGTCTTCTTATATATAAAATTCTCGTGTCACAGTTTTCGTTCCCATACTCCTCCGAAACTTGACCGATTTTCATGAAATTTTGTGAGCGTATTGAGTAGGTCTGAAAATCGGCCAACATCTATTTTTCATCCTCCTAAATGTTAGGGGTAGTCTACCCTACATTTTTATTTTTATTTTTTAGACAAAATTTTTAGTTTCTATTTTTTTATGATACAACATACAAAAATACGTACAATCCTAAATTTTCACCCTTCTATCATCAACCTCTAATTTTTGACAGCGTTAGTAATTTATATGGCAAAACAACGTTTGCCGGGACAGCTAGTAAGTATATATATAAAGAGATGACAATTTTGATGATCATACTTGTCATCTCACAACCTAATATAAATTAAAAGTCGCTGTCGCTATGCGTCTCTATATATGCTTTAATGTCTATACATGAATAAAGATATTTTGAATTTTGAATTTTTTGCTTAAATCTTTAAGATTGCGAGTGATTTTAAGTAATACAGTAATAATTTTTATCCAATTAAGTACCCTAAATACATTTTCCATTTCATATAGAGCAATCCCTTTGTAGGATGTAATTTAAATGAATATTTCCGAATATATTACAGATTGCTGGGATATACGGTGTGGCGGTACCGGTCCGGCCAGCAGCGTTAAACAAAACATGTTTGTACTGTCTAATGACAAAAAAGCTATAAACGTTGTTTATAAGGATATTCTGTAGGTAGGTCTGTCTGTAGGTACATTTAGTATCAGACCCCTTATGACATGGAATAACGTCAGACAATGAAATAAATATATTAGATGTTGCTGCCATACAAACTGTTTTAGCCGATCCTTCGGGGTGTGCGTCTAAGGCAATTTGTTCACTGGTGAGGTAATGGAGTGATTGGTTTTAGGGTACAATGGGACTGACATGTACTTAGATGGTACAAAAGTTCCTAAACTTAAAAAGAAATTTAAAAAAAAGCATTGCGCCCGTGCGGAGCCGAAGTATTATATAGTATTGATTGAAATGTCATAACGAAAAGATATACAGAAAATTGATTCAATTGATTGGTGAATATCTATACTTATAAAAAATATTATCTGTCTGTAATATTAAAAAACCGTTTTTTACTACGTGCATATGAAAATAAATACGGTACATACACCGAAATAACATTTTTTACATTTTTTCCCGTCTGTTTGTTCCGTTATCTCTGAAATGGCTGGACCGATTTTGACGAGACTTTTTTGGTAGGTAGCTGATGTAATAAGGACTAACTTAGGCTACTTTATTTTAGAAAATTTCTTAAATTAACGTTTTTGTTAAATTCTATGCAGACGAAGTCGCGAGTACAGCTAGTCTGTAACCCGTGTAATATACGAGCCGCTCGGCCGGCCCGCTGTCACTTTAGATTGAAATGCTCCGCGTAATGTAGGAAAATTGAGTTACATGCATCTGAACATGAAATGCAAATTGACAAAGTCATACTGACTGTCGCATTTTTTATTATTTTAGTGAATGTACTAATTTTTTTAATAAACTAAAACGAAACTTCTCGTCACTGTTAACTTTTTTGTTCCATTACAAATTACTAGCTGTACCGCGGTTACATCCGCGTTAAAAATATAGCCTATTGTAAGAACACTAATTATGATGACGACTTAGTTATTGATGTCGGCTACCGTAAGAGAAACCCCAAGTAGCGCCCGTGACTTGTGACACAGGTTAAAAGGCCCTTTTAGAATGCATTAACACTCACCTTCACTACTTGCAGCTTCCCTCCAGCCCAAACTAAAGCCGGAATAAACCCATTTCTAGTACAATTCACTTTAGTATCCAAAACACAACCGGCACGCTCTGCGTTCGTCGACTGAATGCCGCGGCTCACCCAACGAAAGAGGATTATTCAACTACCGACCTCCGTATTTATAGACCGAAGTCCGTGTACCCTGTCAGGTCGACTTCCACGCGGTTCCTCCTGAAAACCATCCACACTGGTGGGGCACCAGTGGAGGATGATAAGATGAACATGAGGTCATATCAGTTAGCCCATCGTAACAAATTTTCTAAAAGGTCACGATGGGCTAACTGACCTGACCTCATGTTCATCTTATCATCCTCCACTGGTGCCCCACCAGTGTAAACCGTTAGCGCAAGTGGGTGCATCATTCCATTATCATAAATAGAAAAAAAGTCCGTGTAGTAGTGAGAGAAGCCGGGGTAACAGTTATCGTATGACAAACAACTTAGTTCGGTCTATAAATACTAGATGGTGCTTTTTACAATATTTGTACTAAACACAAACCAGGCATGTTATGGATATGAAATTTCGGATGCGGATAGGTTTCGGATATACCGGATATGGATACGGATGCGGATATGAAATTATTTCGGATTATCCGTTAGTAAAATACAAAAAGCTAATAAAATGGTTACATAACGCATCTCAATTAGGCTCCGCCCCTATCCGATATTATCCGAAACTTTTATTTCGGATTCGGTTACGGTTACGAATATTTTTTTATATCGGATATCCGATAGTTTCGGTTACGATTATAGAGCTCCCCAACATCCTTGACACAAACTACATACCTTATTTAAATTATTAACCGGGTTTTAACACGAATAATTTTATGGCAAATAACCGTATTTACCTCTCTCGACGTTTCGACTAGGTTTCACTAACCGTGGTCACGAGCTGACTGGAGTTCAAAAAAAAAATTCAAAAATCATTTATTCATGTAGGACATTTTAGCCGCTTATGAACGTCAAATTTTTACATTATAATTTTATTTTTTCCCTACCGTCCAGTTCGGTATATAGATCCAATTGAGAAGAACTGGCAAGAAACTCAACTGAATTACTTTTTTTTATAGGCCATTTTATTTACAATGTATTTTTATATAGGTGTCTATGTCTAACATTAAATGAAAATTCAGTGCATGAACAACTATTGCCATGCACACTCGTCATTCAAGTAATCGTTTAGTGAGTAATAGGCTTTGCTCAGTAAATATGATTTAACAGATGTTTTGAATTTATTTAAGGGTAATTCCAATATATCCTTTGGTATCTTATTGTAAATTTTTATACCTATTGCCATAAAAGACCTATTAACTTTTTCTAAACGATACTTGGGGACAGCAAGTTTGTCTTTAAATCTAGTATTAATATTATGAATATTGCTGTTTTTTGGAAATAAGTCAAGATTTTTATGAACAAAATTAAACTTAAGCTTCGTGTTAAGACCCGGTTAATAATTTAAATATTGTATATTAAACACGAAAGTTTAAAATTAACTATTATAAACTACCTTCTTCCAACATCTTTTAAAATATCGGATTTTCCTACAATATTGATGTGAACCCTAATGCTATGCGTTACTCTTACTGATTAGCTTTATTAGTGGTCTGTTCGAGTTACGAACACTGATTAGACGTTTTGCTTTTGCAATAGCATATGCTGGTGGTCACTCTATTCTCCCAAATTTGAATACAAAAATGAATCTGTATTATTGTAAACATATACCTACAACATTTATTTGAAAATAATACGAGCTTAGTTCCTTGTCAATTCTTCTCATCTCAAAATCATTCATTAAGGAATCAAATATCCTCACCGTTGCTTCTCAATATATTTATGAAAATATCATGTATGCCAGGAAGAATATAGACAGTTTCAAAAGAGTTAGTGATTGCACTAATAAAAGCTTACGTAACAATAACAAACTGATTTTACCTAAATGTCGTTTGGCTAAAGTTAGTAATTCGTTTTATGGCAATTGCGTAAGGTTTTACTATAAAATACCTGAGTCTGTTATAAATCTGCCAGAAAAAAGATTTAAATGTCAAATAAAACACTTCCTTTGCAAAAAAGCTTACTATAAAATTGAAGAATTCGTTAACGATAATAATATTTTTGTAGAAAAATTTTAAATACATAGCACTGACAATATTATCTGATTACACTAACAATGAGTGCGTAGCGATTTCTATGTTGATTATCGCATGCCTCTTACTTGTTACACTATAATTATTTATATAAAAAAAACATCAATTAAAAAGAGCAACACGCAAGTTTCTTGCTTATTCTTCTTGTGATGAATCTGCATTCCGAATGAGTGGTAGAATCAAAATATGACTATTCAAAAGTGCTTGTGATGAGTTTATTTGAATAAAGATTATTTCTATTTCTATTTCTATTCCGAACTGACGGTAAATTTGATATATCATAGGAGTATATAATATGAATAAAGAAATTTTGAATTTTGTAAAGTTATACCAAAATCCGTTTAGTAGTTTTTACGTGAAAGCGAAACAGATAGAGTTACTTTCGCATTTATAATATTATTAAAGCTGTACAACAATATAAATGACAGACAGACAAAGGAACTCATAAAACTTTTCTAAATCCACAACAGAAACATATCCATTGTTCTATCTTCAATAACCCGAGCAGCGCCGCGGGTTAAAAGACAGATATTATTAGGTCATGTCGTTAAATAAATGCATGTATTGTTTATTTATCAAGAAACTGGAAACATTCCAGTAGTATCAAATCATGAAATGTCAAAGTGAATCATATTGCATTGGTTGCTGGTACAATCTGACTTGAAATATTATTGGTTATATAGATATCTAAATATATATAACTCAAAGGTGACTCTGACCTGTGATCTATCAACTCACAGCCCAAACCACTGGACGGATCGGGCAGAAATTTGGCATGCAGGTAGATGTTATGACGTAGGCATCTGCTAAGAAAGGATTTTGATTAATTCTACCCCCAAGGGGATAAAATATGGGATGAAAGTTTGTATGAAACTTCGTCAATTTTAAACCGATCGGGCTGAAACTTTGCCAGCATAAAGATACTCTGACGTAGCCATCCCCTAAAAAAGGATTATCAAAATGATAAATTCCACCCTTAAAGGGAAACATTACCGCGAGCGAAGCCGCAAGTAAAAGCTAGTATATATATAAATTGATATATGAGAGACCGGACGGTATGAGTTTGATTCCACGGAAGATGGGCCGGGTGCTGGTATGGGATGCAACCTGTTCAGACGCGCTAGTCCATCCCATCTACATGGAACCAACAACTGAGCTGGTGCGGCGTGTGAAGCATGTAAATACATGTGTATTTACATGATTTGGCTTTTTCAGCCACTAGGCTAAGCTCCGAGTATGATTTTGTCCCATTCGGTGTCGAGACTCTTAGTCTGTGGGGTCCTAGAGCTATATGACTCTTCAAAGAAATAACGAAAAGGTTAGTCGACATCACAGAAGACCGAAGAGCTGGCAGCTACCTTGGACAAAGAATTAGTCTAGCCATTCAAAGAGGGAACGCTGCCAGTATCTACGGAACTTTGCCTAAAGGGACTTCTTTAAATAATATATTTTAGTTATATTATATTTTTTAAGCTTTTTAATTTTAGTTTCTTAGTTGTACAATTAAGTTATAACAATAATAATAATAATCTCAGGACAATTCACACAGCGCCATCTAGTCCCAAGTTAAGCTAGTTAAATTTTGTTTACGGGTACTAGATACCTGATACAAGTACATAAATTTTTTTTCGTATATATATACATATTATACATAGAAAACACACAGACCGATACAAACAATCATACTCATGAATACAAATGTGTGTGCTGTGCGAGGAATCGAACCCGCGACCATCGGACGGAAAGCGGTGTGCTGGACCGCTATACCACCGAGGTCGTCGGTATATATATAGGGTACTTGAATTGATAATGATCGTTTCAATCAAGAGACCGCTACTAGTGTATGTTTGAATATTCCAGTTTGCAATGTCTTCCCGCTAAAACCTACACTCTGAGGTCGTCTTAAATAGCTAGTATCATTCTTCATGCTAAAAAAGGAAGGGTTTTTTGAATCGCATTATCACCGGCGATGAAAAGTAGATTCGTTATGATCACCCAAGTGCAAAAAGTCATGGTACTGCCCAGCCAGCCATCAACATTCTTCGCAAAGCCGAATATTCATGGCATGAAGTTTATGCTCTGTATTTGGTGGGACCAGCAGTGTTATCTACTACTGAGCTGTTCAAACCGAATGAAATAATCACGGGGGAATGCTATCAGACTCAACTCATGCGAATAAGCGTCATACTGAAGCAAAATCGGCTAAAATTCGAAGAAAGATAGATAGATAGATAGAATATACTATATTTGCAACGTACAGTAAAGAAGAAGCACAAACAATATAACAAAAGACACATGTATCGTTACAATTTTGCAGCATGTCATACACTCGGCCACATATTACAAAACCGGTAACCAACCTAAAAACCAACCTAAAAACTCTAAAATGGGAAGTCCTACCCCACCCGCTGTAATCTCCAGACATTGCTCCTTCGGACTATTACTTATTACAGTCGATGACACATGGGTCTGACCCAGCTGAAGTTGACTTCATATGAACAATCCAAAAAATGGGTCGATGATTGGATTGCCTCAAAAGATGAGTAATTTTTTCGAGCTGGCATCCGAAAATTGGCAGATAGATGGACAATACTTCGATTAATATATTTGGAAGCATTATTTGAAAACGAATCCGTAAACTTCGAAAAATAACGCTCATTATTAATTCAAGTACCCTACAATTATAAATTTTATATAACTCATATTACAATTATCTAAAGCAAGAGCAACAAGGTACAAAGCACAAATACAGAAGCTCAGACTAGCTCGTTAATATATAGGTTTCATTCCAATTACCTCATTGACCTTTGGCATACAAACGAACTAAATATATAACTACAATATTATGTTATCTGTGACTAAACTAAATATATATCTGTCTGATCGTTAATTACTAAGTAAACAATTGGATACTATATTTGGATTGGAAGTCGGTCTTGTATTCCGTACAATACAAACATTTGTATTCAGAAATAAGTTTATTTTTTCAGACTACTTTAATGATGTTAACCGCAGCTGGCCTTTACAGCTTCACCGGACGTTAGGGGGCGAGTGCAGATGGCACTCCAAACCAAGGAAGGACTTATGGAGCGGCTGAAGGCCAACTCCCGCCTGACGGATACGACTTTAGTCTGAGGGCACCGCTAAGGGTTCCAACCTCGGCTCAGGCCGTCGTAATTTCGATCCCCATTTGAATTGGATGGGGGATCGATCGGTGGGGATTAAATATTGTATAAATATAAATAAAAATAATATTAATAAAAAAAAGGAAGGAAGGTAATTCAAAATTCAAAAATCATTTATTCATGTAGGACATTTTAGCTGCTTATGAACGTCAAGTTTTTACATTATAATTTTTTTTGCCTACCGTCCGGTTCGGTGTATAGATCCAATTGAGAAGAACTGGCAAGAAACTCGATTGAATAACTTTTTTTTAAAGCCAGTTTATTTACAATGCATAGGTGTTTATGTCTAACATTAAGGGGGTCTTCCTATGTGACGGCCTGTTTTTTAGGGATATTTTAGGATTTTTTTTCTACGACCAGTAAATATTTAGAGCTTCAAGTTTTTTATCATTTATTAACACATATTTGGACAGTATAAATATAAAATTTCAGCTAAAAATATTCAGTCAAACTAGAGTTACAGCGCTCTGAACACCCCCGCCTCGAAAAAAAGAGCTCCCACTTCCTCCACGATTCCGGCTGATCGGCTTATCTGAAAAAAAAAAAACCGCGTTTTAATTTGTAGGCTTAAAAGCACGGAATGACCTATAATCAAATGAATATAAAAAAAATTGGATTTTTGATAGACATTTGAAATAAAAGTTGCAAATTAGGCGTTTTTTTTTTTGTTTTTTGCTATAAAAAAATCGAAGTTTTGAAAATTTTCGATTGATAATAGTTCATTCCATGCGTTTACATATATTGAGTGAGCCCTGTAAATTTCAAGTAATTTGGTCCAGCCGTTTCTGAGATATAATGGAGGAAAGTTTGAAAAACACAGTTTTGAGATAAACGCGTTTAAAGTTTCAAGTCCGTTAAAAACTATTAAAATATCAACTTACTCTCAATCGGCGATGCCTGGTCCATAGAGTATTCCTTCCTCTTCCTCGTGAAACTCTTTTAAAGCAGATTGTTCAGCTCTTGAGTCAATCGTGGCTTGTTTAACGACATCACTTACGCGCCGCTCAGAGCGTAAGATTCGCTTTTCATCCCGTTTCTCAACATACGCTTGGGCTTCACGACCAACAGGGCATCCCATAATCGACATAACTTTTAAAATACCTTGAAAACCTTCATTAAAGATAATAACTGCTAAGTAGCTAGCAATTTCAACAACTTTGGGACCAGAATGAAGATGTTTAGGAGCGAAAGTCCAAATCAAAGAATTCAAAGATTCGTTATTGTTTTGTGTCTCTGCTCCTAAACAACGAATTAATAATTCGTCTTTCGATAAATCTTCGAAAACCGGTTTGATAGCTTCTTGGACTTGCGGAATTAGAGGTGGTTTATCGTGATGAAATTGGTCCAGTTCATTATTAGCTTCAGCCCTACGCCATTTACACCAACTGTCTTCGCCTTCTGGACAAAATTGATGCTGAGGGTTTTCATCAGAAGAACATTTGTGATAGTACGTTGCCCAAACTTCCTTTCTCATATCTTCAAGCGAATCTGGACGGCGTCGAATTGCTAATCCGTAGAATTTTGTAATTTCTTGGATAACTTTATCAGTAAGTTTACCTGCTCCTTTTCCTCCTATTCCTTTATTGGTTTTATCCTTTTTAACAGCCCGAAGTCGTGTTCCCATCCTCTTTTCTACGTGACCCACACATTCTTTTTTTAACGGTACACAATAGGCCCGGTCTCTAACTGCCAACTCACCGCTCCGAACCGCTCTTTCTTTTACCTGCTGTATCTTTAAAACGACTTCGAATTTTCTAAAATCGCTTTACTACCGTATTCTAGACATGTTAAGGGAGCAATTTATGAAAAAAAAAAAACGATTTTTTCAACCCATCACATAGGAAGACCCCCTTAAATGAAAATCCCGAACATGAAAACTATTGCCATGCACGCTCGTCATTCAAGTAATCGTTTAGTGAGTAATAGGCCTTGTAATACTTCCAGTAACGGTGGTCAGGTTTCCACACTCAGTATATGTGGTCTCAAACATGCTAATTGTAGCGGAATTAATCAAAATAATATAAATCTATTGTATTTTGTTTAGTATTGAAAATATAGTAATGAAATGTACTTTCCCAAAATAACACCAAATTCGATTAAATATTTTCTATTTATATTTGAAGTGGCCAACGTTACATGACCGTTGCGCTGTTATATTTGAATCTAATCGAATTGGGGCGAGCTGTTTATGGGACACAGTCACCTAGATACATAAAATAATAATTGCTTTTAATAATGTCTAGTAAGACAAATTCAATATTGTCTACTAGGTACTGCTGTATCTAAACTGTGTCACCCCACCTTACATTTTCCTATTGTTATTTAGTATATAAGATCATTATTTCTATGTACATATTGTCAGTTTATCATCATCTGTAATATACATCGTCTCGACCAGCAACATCGTATTATTAACCCGCAACACTGTTCTTCAGTATAATTGGGTTTCTTATGAATATTTTAATAATCGGAAAGTGATTTATAAATATACATTTATCGAGGAGTAATTTAGAAATATAAATGTTAAGAGGGGAAAGGGGATTTTTAACAACATGTGTTAAGTAGATCTCCGAACGCTGCTCCTTGTCACGATGGGCTAACTGACCTGACCTCATGCTCATCTTATCATCCTCCACTGGTGTCTCGCCAGCGTAAACCGTTAGCGCAGGAAGGTACACCATTCCATTATCATCCTCTAAAAGAAAAAATCCATTCGGAATCGAATCGTTGTCATTCAGAAAGACGTGGAGTAGAGGATACTCCTCAGGATAGAGTGTACTCTATCCTAAGGAGATGAAACCATCAATATTAAGAATATTCGGCAATTCTTGTTACTGATGGGTCCAAGCAGTGAACTTTGTCAGATTTCTAGATACGTTATGTATTTATTATATACATAACTGCTACTCGCCTCGGCTTCGCTCGGGTGTACATGTATTATACATATAAACCTTCCTCTTGAATCACTCTATCTATTAAAAAAACCGCGTCAATACGTCAAAACCACGCTGCTGCGTGAAAACGTGATAAATTCCTGCTGAATTTGTCACGATGGGCTAACTGACCTGACCTCATGCTCATCTTATCATCCTCCACTGGTGCCCCACCAGCGCATACCGTTAGCGCAGACGGATTCACCATTTCATTATCATTAATTAAAATATTTATATACATGAATAGAAACAATGATTTTTGGTAACTGCCGGATTAGAACTCATAATCTATGGAATCTAAGTCTGTACAGTAAACTGCTAGTCCATAACGCTTTCTATTTTCAAGATTAAAACAAAGATTTTCGTAACTGCCGGATTAGAACTCATAATCTATGGAATCTAAGTCTGTACAGTAAACTGCTAGTCCATAACGCTTTCTATTTTCAAGATTAAAACAAAGATTTTCGTAACTGCCGGATTAGAACTCATAATCTATGGAATCTAAGTCTGTACAGTAATCTGCTAGTCCATAACGGTCTCTATTTTCAATATTAGTAAGTCAAATTATAAGTTACCATCGACACCAATCTAATATTATGATTTAATTAATTAATTAATATTTGTCTATAGTCTGAAGATCGTGTATCTTAATTAAAATTTAATTAATTAGATTCTGATTGTGCTATACGCGAGACAAGATTTGTAGATAGTTTGTTAATTCTAATTGCATACTTAACAATAACAATGTGCTCTGACTTCTTACGGGTATCATATACTACTAGCAGACCCAGCCACGCGTTGCTGCAGCTAAGGTTCATGATAATATTGTGACTACAAATTGAGATGTAAGCTATCCTATCTTTCAAGTTGAATCAAATTGCACTCAATGTGCCAATCAAATTTGTAATCAGTTAAGTAGTTTAGAAGTCCATCGCGGACAAACAACGTGACACGTAATCATTATATCATTATCATTATAATTACATAGTATAAAATAAAGTTGCTTTAGTCTGTCTGTCTATGTATGCTTAAATCTTTAAAACTACGCAACGGATTTTGACGTGGTTTTTTTAATAGATAGAGTGATTCAAGAGGAAGGTTTATATGTATAATACATGTACACCCGGGCGAAGCCGAGGCGAGTAGCTAGTTATGTATATAATAAATACATACCGTTATGGACTAGCAGGTTACTGTACAGACTTAGATACCAAAGGTTATGAGTTCGAAGCTGGCAGTTACCAAAAATCATTGTTTCTATTCATGTATATAAATATTTTAATTAATGATAATGAAATGGTGAATCCGTCTGCGCTAACGGTTTACGCTGGCGGGGCACCAGTGGAGGATGATAAGATGAGCATGAGGTCAGGTCAGTAAGTCCATCGTGACAAATTCAGCAGGAATTTATCACGTTTTCACGGAAGAGCGTGGTTTTGACGTATTGACGCGGTTTTTTTAATAGATAGAGTGATTCAAGAGGAAGGTTTATATGTATAATACACGTACACCCGTGCGAAGCCGAGGCGAATAGCTAGTTATGTATATAATAAATACATAACGTATCTAGAAATCTGACAAAGTTCACTGCTTGGACCCATCAGTAACAAGAATTGCAGAATATTGTTAATATTGATGGTTTCATCTCCTCAGGATAGAGTACACTCTATCCTGAGGAGCATCCTCTACTCCACGTCTTTCTGAATGATAACGATTCGATTCCGAAAGGATTTTTTCTTTTAGAGGATGATAATGGAATGGTGCACCTTCCTGCGCTAATGGTTTACGCTGGCGAGACACCAGTGGAGGATGATAGGACGACCATGAGGTCAGATCAGTTAGCCCAACGTGACAAATTCACCGGGAATTTATCTCGGTGGTTTCCTGGGGGAACCGCGTGGAGGTCGACCTGACATGGTACATTGCTAGTAATGGGATCATTAGTCCATATTACTAACAATCTCCTTTCCCCATTCAGGATGGTTAACACTTACCGTCCGATGGTAATGTAAATATCCAGATATCTGATATCCAGTGACGTTCAGTTTTGCAGTCATTTGGAGAACAAGGCTAAAATAGCCTCAAAAAAGCTTGGTGTACTCAGTAAAGAAAGACGGCATTTACTTGCAATTATACAAGGCGCAGATCCGGCCGCATGTGGAATACTGTTCTCATCTCTGGGCGGGAAAACCACATTACCAGCTACTAACAGCTACCGAGAACCGAGCAGCTAGAATCATTGGTAATCAACGTCTATGTGACAGACTCGACCCATTAGCTTTGCGGCGAGATATTGCGTCTCTGTGCATTTTCTACCGCATATATCACTGTGAGTGTTCTGAAGAATTGTTCGGATTAATACCAGCTGCTGAGTTTCACCACCGTACCACCCGCCAGAAACTGAAATACCATCCTGATCATCTGGATCAATGGCGGTCCTCCACAGTGCGATTTTCTAGAAACTTTTTGCCTCGCACAACCACATAACCACATTGTGGAATCACCTTCCACCAAAGGTATTTCCGAACCGATACGATATTGAAATCTTCAAGACAGAGCTTATTCC
Organism: Achroia grisella; assembly: GCF_030625045.1. Taxonomy (NCBI): domain Eukaryota; kingdom Metazoa; phylum Arthropoda; class Insecta; order Lepidoptera; family Pyralidae; genus Achroia; species Achroia grisella. Next base: position 26,300 of record NW_026712771.1, read on the forward strand.
TTTTTAAAAGGCCGACAACGTACTTGCAATGCCCCTGGTGTTGCGGGTGCTCATGGGCGGTAGTAATCACTTACCATCAGGTGAGCCGCATGCTCGTTTGAGAGCCGCATACCACTAATCTACAGAGATCGACAGATATATTTCTGACGCCTTAGAAAATACCGCATCGCTGAATAAAAAGCAATGTTCAAAATTTCCATATTTATTGAAAATACGGTGGTTTGAAAATTTCCGAAGTCTCATACATACCTAATGTTTGTCCTAGCGTATCCTACAACTACTATATCTATACATATGAATAAAATCGGAGTGTCTGTTTGTAATAGTGAAATAACCGTTTTTTACTACATGCATATGAATATAAATACGATATTGACACCAGAATAACATTTTTTACAATTTTTGTCTGTCTGTCTGTTTGTTAATCTTTATGCTAATCTTTGAAATGGCTGTACCGATTTTGACGGGACTTTTTTTGGCAGGTAGCTGATGTATTAAGGAGTAACTTAGGCTACTTTTGTTTTAGAAAAGTAATATAAAATTCCACGCGGACGAAGTCGCGGGAACAGCTAGTTTATAATAATACTAGATGATCTTTTAGCACACCGCTTAATTTCTGATGATCGCGGGTTCAATTCCTCGCACGGTGCAAACATTTGTACTCACGAGAATGACTGTTTGTATCGGTCTGTGGTGTGTTTATACATAATATACATAGAATTATGTATGTATTTACAAAAAAATGAGTATTTATATCAGTTGTTGACCCATAATACAAGCTCTGCTTACCGTGGGACTAGATGGCGCTGTGTTAATTATCCAGGGTTATTTTATTTATTTATTTATGTAATATTATTTTATTTGTATTAGGACAAATAAAATAATATTACATAAATAAATTTATATAGTTTAAATTACATAAAATTATATAGTACTAGCTGTCCCGGCAAACGTTGTTTTGCCATATAAATTAATAAACGCTGTAAAAAAATAGAGGTTGATGATAGAAGGGTGAAAATTTAGGATAGTATGTATTTTTGTATGTTGTATCATAAAAAAATAGAAACTAAAGTTTGTGACTAAAAAATAAAAAATTTAGGGGTGGACTACACCTAACATTTAGGGGGATGAAAAATAGATGTTGGCCGATTCTCAGACCTACTCAATACGCTCACAAAATTTCATGAGAATCGGTCAAGCCGTTTCGGAGGAGTAACGAAAACTGTGACACGAGAATTTTATATATAAGATAAACAAATCGCTTCCGCTATCTGTTCATTTATATCTTTTATATTACGCAACGGATTTTAATGCAGTTTTCAGCAATAGATAGACTGATTCAAGAGGAAGGTTTATATGTATAATATATGCGTGTTATATTACAGAACAAGTTGAGAAATTCAAATATTTGAAATACATCGGTGCGAAGCAGGGTCGGGTCACTACTATATATTACAAATGTGAAAGAGTGTCAGTTTGTATGTCTATTTGTTCACGACTAAACGACTGAATGAACTGTAATGAAATTTTACATGAAATTGGACTCTATTACATAGGATGGTAAGTACGGAGTGAATTGGATAAGTATGGATTCATGGTAAATGGTATGTGTACTGCAGTTTGTTTGCCTGCGAGTTATGTTACAGGAAGCTGTGCAAAGTATAGGGGGAGAAAGGGGTTTGGTAGTAATGTGGAATGATAACTTTATTGCGAGCAATATACCATCTCAGGTTAACCTCCTCTTATTCTTCAACTACCAAATCGATTTGAATTTTTATACATAGGTCTATTACAGACTCTTATGATATGTCAAATATAATTTCAAAACGAGAAACTCAGTATTTATTATTTTCAAATTAGCTTGTATATATAATATTATATTATCTGTGGCTTGTATGTGTTTACAAAATTACAGATTCATTTTTAAATTCAAATTAGGGAAAACAGAATACACATTTAAAGTCTAGAAATGCACTAAAGCATAATTTACACAAAGCAGTAAACGGAAACTGAAACAAGTCCCTGTACTGTAATGAAATAAGTATAAAGAAACTCACAATAAAAAAATATTATGCTTAAGAGCATAACAGACCAACTCGTATAACTTCTTGTTCAAAACTGTCGGCAAATTACTCAAGTCAAAAGCCAGTGGCACTAAAACTGTCAAAAGAAAACAGAATCATTCAAACGTGGGACGCTTGAGCTTATGAAAGGAAATATGCTTGCCATCGACGAGGAATTCTTGTGGTCACGGACAGTGTGACTTCAGAGGAGCTCACTCCCTCGTACACTTAGATTGTGGAATGAACTACCTTCCGAGGTTTTCTCGAGAGATAGAATGGGATTTTTCAGAGTCTATTAAGGTTTCTGAAGGGTCGACAACGCGCACGTGACACCTCGATGTTTCAGGCGTCTATAGGCTCCGGTAACCGTTTACAATCAGATGGGCCATATGCTTGTTTGCTACCTACGTAGTATAAAAAAATATATAACTTTGCTCAGGGTAGAACAGCGCATGCGTCAAGCGCCGGCTCCTTGACCAGCCTTCGAGCAATGCTAGGAGCAGTTCGCAGCATCGCGAGCGAGGCCGCAGCCGCTCCACGTTCAAATTTCGAACGGCGCGGGTTCGAATTTCGAAACTTTCTTCCATATTCGTTATGATTGATGTAATTTTGAAATGGCCGTTTATTACCGGCCAGTGTAATTAATTCAATTATTTGTGCTCGGATATGAGTTTGAGAGACTTTGTGATGTGGGCGCATATGTATTTGATAGTGTTGGGAATTTCAGTGTTGTTCCGATGTACGGATTCCGTTGGTAAGTTTTCTTTTTATTAAGTATATGTATTTGAAAATATAAATTATACGTTCAACTGTTTACCGACTTTGAATAATGTTACTGCACTGTACTGTAAATTAATAGTATCGATTTGTACACAATATTTTTTTATTTTATGTAAATTGAAATAAATACTAGAATTATGTGACACAGTATATATTTAAATTTGTCATAATTATTTAAACAAATAAAAGATAATAGAAGTAATTTTCTTTGTGATATAGGTCTTTGAAATATTTAAAATAAATGGAGTAATAAAAAAAATTGTATACTTACATAAAAAATATCTTTTTACCCAATAACCTACACCTTAGTAACCTACTATGTTATATGAGTATAACTATATCTTTCTTTAAAAAATATTATTTAAATCTATTGAAATATTAGAAATAAATCACAATTAAAAGAAACCACAAGTATAGTAAAATCATTTATGTATATATCGAAAATTAATTATTTAAAATACATATTTACCTATCTATGTATTAAACAAAGTAGAATCGATAACACCGAATCGGTAATTTCGATTGCATAATACAAATCCGATTGATGTTCAATATTAATTAACATTCATGTGAGTTTAATTGCTATCCCATGCAATTATACAGCTCCACCGTTATCACCACAAAACATATCGACGGGTAATCCAAAAATAATAACAGCTAATCGACCTTCCAATTATTCGGAACGTTATCGAGTTATTCCACCGCCGGGATTTCGATTCGCACCTCCCTGTTACCGATTCGCGAGATGAATATTCAATAGGGTACCGGCCGAGAGGCGAATTGAATCAAAAGAAAATAGCAATTTGAAAAAGGAATCCATTCGCGCTACAGCTCCTAGGAACATCATTGTGGAACGCTATGGGTTATAATTGGGTTGTTTCATTGAGATCCCGGGTTCTCAGGATTGGGATCCCGGTTTGAGTGCTCTCCGTGAAGCAATTAGGTATTAATTTGTTTAGCGGAGCGCTCGGGTGAACAATTGATGTGGTTATATGAACAGAAGCGGGATATTGGCCTGCCTTTGCTGTTTTATTCGATTAGCTCCAGGATTATTTATTGGTATGGCGTGATAAACGATGTTTAGTTATATTAGGGTTAACAAGCTGTACACGCGACTTCGCCCGCATTTTTTTATAAATAAAAGTTTTTTTAAAAATAAAAGTAGCCTAAGTTACTCCTTATTACATCAGCTACCTGCCAAAAAAGTCCAGACAAAATCGGTCCAGCCATTAGCCAAAGATTAGCCGGAACAAACAGACAGACAAAAATTGTAAAAAATGTTATTTTGGTGTATGTACCGTATTTATATTCATATGCATGTAGTGAAAAACGGTTATTTCAATATTACACAATTCCTTTCAGTCAAAGACTCCCACATTTGATGTAAGTCCGTCATTTTACAACTTATTTTTTTAATCCTTAGTTAATTTAAACGTATTTACTGTACAATATAATGTTACAAGCAAACAAACGGACACTCCAATTTTATTTATATGTATACATAAACATCGTTACTATATAAATAGGTTGATATAAATATATGTATATAAATTTTCATTAACATATAAGTATAGACTCAGATGCTATTTCATGAGTTTTGTATTTGTTGATTACACTACCACGAATTGTAATTAGTTAACATTTATTAATAGCAACGAGATTTATATGTGGTTTAATATATTACTATGTCAATATGAATCTATACATATAAATAAAATTGGTGTGTCTGTTTGTAATATTGAAATAACCGTTTTTTACTACATGCATATGAATATAAATACGGTACATATATCAAAATAACATTTTTTACAACTTTTGTCTGTCTGTCTGCTTGTGTCGGCTAATCTTTGAAATAGCTGGACAGATTTTGACGGGACTTATTTTGGCAGGTAGTTGATGTAATAAGGAGTTATTTAGGCTACTTTTATTTTAGTAAATAAAGTTATATTCCACGCGGACGAAGTCGCGGGTACAGCTAATATGATATATATTGAATTGGACTATAATTTACGTTAATTAATATTGTATTAGATTGCAACTATAAATAATATATTATTGAATGAATAATTTATAGCGACAATACGCAAATTTTTTTTTTGTTGTGTTTGTTATAGTCAAGAGAAGGTTTCATCGAAAGAAAAAAAGAAGAATATTGCATTCGGATATTCTTTTTTTATATGAGAGTATCCATGGTCTAGTGGTTTAGCATACCGGTTTACTTCCGATGGTCGTGGGTTCCTGTATATTATTTAAACTGTATAATAGTTGTCTAGTCTAAATATATATAACTCAAAGGTGACTGACATAGTGATCTATCACCGCACAACCCAAACCACTGGCCGGATCGGGCTGAAATTTGGCACGCAGGTAGATGTTATGACGTAGGCATCCGCTAAGAAAGGATTTTGATTAATTCTACCCCCAAGAATATCAAATAAGAGATGAAACTTTGTCAATTTAAAACCGATCGGGCTAAGACTTTGCATGCATAAATCTACTATGACGCATCCCCTAAGAAAGGATTTTGATAAATTTCACACTTAAGGGGATGAATTAATGCGAGCGAAGCCGCGGGCAAAAGCTAGTTACATAAGTAAAAATAAATATGATTCAGTTTCAAACATCTGTCACAAACCGTAGCATTGATAGTGGCGGTTACAAAAATCAACTGGGCCCATAACCTTTTGATAACAACTCGAACTGGAATCAACTGGGCCCATAACATTTTGATAACAACTCGAACTGGAATCAACTGGGCCCATAACCTTTTGATAACAACTCGAACTGGAATCAACTGGGCCCATAACCTTTTGATAACAACTCGAACTGGACCAATTCCATACAATAACCTCGATGTATTTTTTATGAAAATTTCAATCCTTTTTATCAGAGCACAAAGGGCACTAAAGTGGAGTGGCGCATTAATATTTATATGAGCATCACGGACTCGCGCGGTGTTCTTACCCGGTACGATTGCTCGCCTTTTTTTTATCAGCGACGATTTTTGCTTATAAATATGGTAATTTTTATTTAACAGGTAAAAGCTAGCTTTGTAGAATTACACTGGCGATGTAAGTAATCATTTTTTATGTAATGCTTTCTGAGTGTACTTACATTAACATTTTCTTGAGGACTATTTATTTTGACGTTCAGTGTCTTAATACGACGGCCTGGGTGGTGTTTTTTTTTTTTATATAATCAGATGGTGACAATCAAGCATACGGCCCATTTGATGGTAAATGGTTACCGTAGACTATGAACGCCTGAAACACTAGGGGTATCACGTGCGCGTTGCCGACCCTTAAGAAACCTTAATATGCACATAAAAACCCCATGCTGTAGTCTCGTGGGAAAACCTCGGCAGGAAGTTCATTCCATAATCTAAGTGTACGCGGGAGGAAACTCCTCTGAAACCGCACTGTTCGGGACCACTTAGGTTGCAGCGTGTGGGGATGAATTCCCTGTCGATGGCGAGCGGTGCGGTGGTAAAAGGTGGCTGTCAGCATCATGTCGAACAATTCCTCAGAACACAGTCCGTTGTATAATCGGTAGAACACACAAAGCGAGGCGAAGTCTCGCCTCAAGCTGAGTGGCTCGATACTGGCAGAGAGATTGGGATCATCGACAACTCTCATAGCACGTCTCTGAACCGAGTCAAAAGGACCGAGCTGGTATCCAGGTGCTCCCGCCCAAAGATGAGAGCAGTAGTGCGGCCGAACCTGTGACTTATATAAGTAGTGGTTTGGCACATCGGTTTTCTTCCGATAAGACACTCTGATTTGATTACTCGCACGTTTATATTTTTTATTGGCTTGCTTGGGCTATTGTCAGGTGCATGGACCTGTAGCACTGCGACCTACATAGATCTATTGTGCTCGGCCTTATAAAAGTTCGCTTCTAGATCCGTCAGGGATAAGAATTGAAGGATATTCTTAAGCGATAGTTCATAAAATATGGTCCTGTTTGAATTGGACGGGGAATCCCGTCCAATTCAAACAGGGATCGAAATTACGATGACCTGAGCCGAGGTTCGAACCCCTAGTGGTGCCCTCAGACTAAGTCGTATCCGTCAGCCAGGAGTTGGCCTTCAGCCGCTCCATAACTCCTTCCGCGGGTTTGGAGTGCCATCTGCACTCGCCCCCTAACGTCCGGTGAAGCTGTAGGGCCAGCTGCGGCCAACAGCATTAGAGTAGTCCGAATAAAAATGGTTGAGCGCAGTAATGGTTGGCTCACCCGTTGTACCCGTGAACTGGTGCTTCTTTAGAATAGAATAGAAAATCATTTATACAAATAAAATTAATTTAATCACTTTCAAATTGTCATAGTTATTATCTTTTTAATCTACCGCTCATTAGGAAAGCTGTGTCATCACAAGAAGAACGAGCAAGAAACTTGCGTGTTGCTCTTTTAAACAATCATTGTAACTTTACATTACCAATTCTAAACGTGTGAATACAAACCACCAACTAGCACCCTAATAAATTAGTTATTAGGGTCAGATATTAGTTAGACAATACGATTAAAAAGATCATAGTGATTAGAGCTTGTTGGTACTGGTCTGCACTATGACTGATAACTATGAGTTATTTTGTTACTTAAGTAACTATTTATTTATATACATCTACCATGCTATTAGCCAGTTTATATTTACACAAAATTCTTAAAAAAGTTACTCTCAACAACATTCATTTAAAAGAGCAACACGGAATCTTCTTGCTCATTCTTCTTGCGATGAGTTTGCGTTCCGAATGAGTGGTAGATTAAAAAATATGACTATTCAAAAGTATTTATGTCTTATTTATGTTTTATTTTAGCGGAATGACTGTTACTGTTAACTTAACGGCAATAATAAAGTTAGGGCATATTTTTATCTGTTATTTCTAGTCCTCGTGAGAATTTTCGAACTTTTAAGTAAATACGAGCTTCGTGTTTTTAATGAGACTTTATAGAATGTTTCAAAGTACATATACAAATCCCATGGTGCTGCTTGCGTGAATTTAAATACGTAATATTTTATATGTTAGTGAAGGTCATACATATATAATAGTAATATCTCCGGAAAATTCACATTACGCCATCTAGTTCCAAACTAAGCACAACTTATGTTATGGGTATTAGACAACTGATATGTATAAATATATCCTTTTTTTTGTAAATACATATATGTTATAAATAGAAAATACCCAGACCTATACAAACAATCACACACATTGAATAAAAATTTTGTACCATGCGAGGAATTGAACCCGCGACCACCAGTTAATGTGGTCTGCATTCTAATATATAAAAAAATCCATGCCTGCGAAGAAATTAAAATGGCTAAAACTCGTAAATAATATTTATGTATATGTGGAGAATAACTTCTCCATAGGTAAATATATGTAATATAATATATGTTACAAAAATATATTATAAACAGATATACGACTATAATAAGCATACGGCCCGTCTGATACAGAAGACGTGTGTTTAATGGTAACGTGTAGAAGACGCTTTTTTTTAAATACGATAATAAAATTTCAATTTCACCCCTTTTCGTGTACAAATTCAATAAAATAATATTAAGTTCATACTAAAATAAGAGGTTAAATGTTTAGCCGCAACCACAGAGTAATATATATATATAGAATGGAAACTTGAGCACTGGCTCAATCTTTAAATTCGTAAGACGAAAAACATTGTAAACACGATGGGTGTATTTTTAGAAGTATTTGATTCGCGATATACATCACTCAATCAATCAAAATAAAATATATATTCTTGTATACATGTTCTTATGAAAAATCAAATCTATCAGCTTTTTGGAATATATTTTCAGCCGAGGACAACTGACAAGCCACTACTAGCTTTTTTTTAACGATTTTTAATTTATATTAGGTGAGATGATGATGATGATGATGATGTGAGATGACAAGTATGGCCAGAATTGTCACCTCTTTATATATATACTTACTAGCTGTCCCGGCAAACGTTGTTTTGCCATATAAATTAATAACGCTATAAAAAAATAGGGGTTGATGATAGAAGGGTGAAAATTTAGGATTGTATGTATTTTTGTATGTTGTATCATAAAAAAATAGAAATTAAAAATATTGTCTAAAAAATAAAAATAAAAATTTTGGGGTGGACTACCCCTAACATTTTTATTTTATGAAAAATAGATGTTGGACGATTCTCAGACATACTCAATACGCTCACAAAATTTCATGAGAATCGGTCAAGGCATTTCGGAGGAGTATGGGAACGAAAACTGTGACACGAGAATTTTATATATATAAAACTATAATAACTACTATTAAAAACATATATAACGTAGGCTGTAGAAAATAGTATTTTTCGAAACAAGCATGAACAGGAAATAAAAAGTACTGAAAAGTATATACTTATATTAAATATATACTTTTCAGTTCAGTATTTATTATATGTAAATAAGTGCAATATTAAAATATTATATATTTGAGTTTCATAGGCGGCTAAAATGTCCTACATGAATAAATATAATATAATATAATAATATTATCAGGACAATTCACACAGCGCCATCTAGACCGAAGTTAAGCTAGGTTAAGCTTGTGTTATGAGTACTAGATAACTGTTACATATGCATAGATTTTTTTTTTGTAAATACATACATATTATACATAGAAAATATCCAGACCGATACAAACAATTATACTCATGAATACACATGTTTATGCCGTGCGAGAAATCGAACCCGCGATCATAGGTTATAAACCGGTGTGCTAGACTGAGGTCGTCAAAAATAAATGATTTTTGAATTTTAATATGAATTAAGTGGATATTAAAACTACTGTTATTAATTATTGTATTTGCACGTAACGTGAGCACTGGCTGAAAAGTTTTCACTCTGTATAAATAATCATCTGTGGTCGCAACAGTACCTCAGAGTTTTAGAGATAAGTATCAAATAAAAACGTTGAGTGGGCCATAATTTTATTCGTTTCAGCAAAAATCAGTGGAAACGAAGGAATAGATGGAGTGAGATGATATTTTTTATGATAGGCGTCCATCGGATTGCGGATTCCTTAAAAATGTCATTTTGACTTATGAAGCGGCCACTCAGTAATATGGTATTATAACCAAACCAATCACTCTTTAGTCTCTAAACAATATTATAATGTAAGTGATTATTTGAATGAAACGTTTTTAAATGATATAAACTACTAGCTGTCCCGGCAAACGTTGTTTTGCCATATAAATTTATTTATTTTTTTACTAATACACCGCCCACTAATCTCTGTTTGCCCTATGGTCGACTGGAGAAAACGCCTTATGGTGTTAAGTTCGCCATATGCACCTGTATTTGTGCATGAAGTTTTTATAAATAAATAAAAATAAATTAATAAAGCTATAAAAAATACAGGTTGATGATAGAAGGGTGAAAATGATGTATTTTAGTTTTTATGTAACATTTAATTAATGTATATTACAATATATATGATGAATAATATTAAATTATATGTTATAACTAGTTATGATAATAGTAATAATAATGTTTTACCAACCAGTCTGGTACAACATCTCAGACGGTTGGGATTCCGGGGCAGCTCACTCCCGGGAAAGATGCAGAAAGCGGTGCTCTTAGATTCTGCCCGCATTGTTCGCCGGTTTCTCTCCCTGGGGTCCTGAACCCCGGCCGACTGTGCTTCTGCCGGGGGTATGTTGCCATCTCCTCTCCTTAAGAGGGGAGATGAGAATATTTCGAAAAAAAAAAAAATATAATGTTATGTTTGCGTGCCCTAATAGGGTCCACAATGATTGAAAACGAATTATAAACATCTTTCTACAATGAAAGATGTGTATATATGTTGTATTATGGAATGCAATAAATATTGAGTATTGAGTATTGATAATTTATTAACAATACAAATAAAAAATAAACGTTTAGATGTATTGATGATGCATTTATATTATTTTAACTCCGCTGCAATTAGCATGTGTGAGACTTTAAATATTCGGTTCGAAAACTTTCCCACTGTTTGTAATATTAAAATAACCGTTTTTTACTACATGCATATGAATATAAATACGGTACATACGCCAAAATAACATTTTTTACAATTTTGGTCTATCTGTCTGTCTGTTTGTTGCGGCTAATCTCTGAAATGGCTGGACCGATTTTGACGGGACTTTTTTTCGCAGGTAGCCGCTACCATTAGCATGTGTGAGACTATAAATATTCGGTTCGAAAATATTCCCACTGTTTGTAATATTAAAATAACCGTTTTTTACTACTTCTATATGAATATAAATATGGTACATACGCCAAAATAACATTTTTTACAATTTTGATCTACCTGTCTGTTTGTTGCGGCTAATCTCTGAAATGGCTAGACCGATTTTGACGGAACTGTTTTTCGCAGGTATCTGATGTAATAAGGAGTAACTTAGGCCACTTTTTTTAGAAAAAATCTGTTTTGTTTTAGAAATATAAAGTTAAATTCCACGCAGACGAAGTGGCGGGAACAGCTATTACATAATATAAGAAACAATATAATATACGATATATGTTGATAGCTTTCTATTGATATACACTGAATAGGTACAGGTTCAATTCCGTTTGAATGCTTTAATTCCCATATTGCCGATATTGTGTAGATGTAAATTGGAATTTGCGTGAATCAAATAATCAATTAAGTTTATAAATGCGTTGTATAAACAAACCCAATATAAATTATTATGTGTAATGTAATTTTAACTGTATGTCAAGCTATAATTAAGTCAAGTACTCAATATAATTATGTATAAATGCTAGCTACTCGCCCCGTCTTCGCCCGGGTGTACATATATTATATATATATATATATATATATAAACCTTTCTCTTGAAGAGTGATCTATCTGTTAAAAAAACTGCTTCAAAATCCGTTGCGTAGTTTTAAAGATTTAAGCATACATAGGGACGGACAGACAGCGACAGCGACTTTGTTTTATACTATGTAGTGAATAGCTACTTACCCCGTCCTCGCCCGGGTGTATATGTACTTTTTTTTATGGATGATAATATAATGGTTCACCCGCCTGCGCTAACGGTTTACGCTGGCGGCGCACCAGTGGAGGATGATAAGATGAACATGAGGTCAGGTCAGTTAGCCCATCGTGACAAATTCACCAAGAATTTATCACGATCATTTCCAGGGGGAACCGCGTGGAGGTCGACCTGACCATGGACTAACAATCCCCTTTCCCCCCTAAACATGGTGTACATGTATTATACATATAAACGTTCCTCTTGAATCACTCTATCTATTAAAAAAAACCGCTTCAAAATCAGTTGCGTAGTTTTAAAGATTCATTCAATAGGGACGGACAGACAGCGACTGCGACTTTGTTTTATACTATGTAATGATCAGTCAAATGTATTTTCATATAAATAAATGTAATATTTAATTATTAAAAACCTATTCTATATAGTTTAAATAAGAGTCTATAGTTAAGTTCAAATTGAAACTTAACGACAAAGTTAATTTAAGCTACAATTCTTATTCTTTCTAATTTACGTAAAGAATACAAAAAAAAAATCATTAAAATAATGATATGACCATCATTTTAATGTACTTTACAGAACTGTAATAGCAATAAATAATAATAATCTTAGGACAATTCACACAGCTCCATCTAGACCCAAGTTAAGATAGCTAAAGCTTGTGTTATGGGTACTAGACAACTGATATACATATATACATAGATTTGTTTTTGTAAATACATACATATTATACATAGAAAACACCCAGACCTATACAAACAATCACACTCATGAATACAAATGTTTGTGCCGTGCGAGGAATCGAACCGCAACCATCGGTCGTAAAGCGGCGTGCTAGACCGCAAGACCACCGAGGTCGCCAATGCGACAACCCACCGGATGGGGGGGAAGGGTATTGTTAGTAATGTGGATTGATAACCCCATTGCTAATAATGTACCATGTCAAGTCGACCCCCACACGGTTCCACCTGGAAACCATAGTGATAAATTCCTAGTGAATTTGTCACGATGGGCTAACTGACCTGACCTCATGCTCATCTTATCATCCTCCACTGGTGCCCCGCCAGCATAAACCATTAGCGCAGGCGGGTGCAACATTCCATTATCATTAAAAAATATATATTTTGAGGGGATGAAATTATGCCCCCAGTGCTAGCAATACCACATCTGGTTAACTTCCACGCGGTTCCCCCTGGAAACCATCATGATAAATTCTTAGTGAATTTGTCACGATGGGCGACTGACCTGACCTCATGCTCATCTTATCATCCTCCACTAGTGCCTCGCCAGTGTAAACCGTTAGCGCATAAAAAAAACCCACCAGATGGAAAATAGCAACCAACGCCTACATAGAAAACAGATAAAAGAATAAGCTGCTTGGCAAAAAGCAGAATTATTCGGTATATATCCGTAGGTGTAAATGATTTTGTCATAAACAACTTTAGTCTACTTCAGTTGAATGACATAATAACATATATTATATATTTTAGTACAAACAAAATTTCCTTGTTAAATTTCTAGTTCCATTAAAATAACCTTTCTTGATGAAATTGAATGAATATTTTATAATGTATGACGACGGTGGTCTAGCGGTCGCGGGTTCGATTCCTCGCACGGCACAAATATTTGTATTCATGAGTATGATTGTTTGTATCGGTCTGGGTGTATAATATGTATGTATTTACGAAAAAAATATCTAAGTATTTGTATCAGTTGTCTAGTACCCATAAAACAAGCTTTAGCTAGCTTCACTTGATCTAGTGGAGTACTGGTCTAGATGGCGCTTTGTGTGAATTGTCCTGAGATTATTATTATTGGTATGTTTTGTTTCCTCAGCTTTTTTTTTGTTAGGTTTTTACGCTTTGCAGCGTATACCACTTATTATTATTTTTGATATCATCTCGTGTACAATTATAAATAGATTTTTAATTTAAATATCTTTTAAACTTCATTGAATTTTAACTTTAAAGTACTCAGATCTTACCATAATTAAAGTACAAATGTTTAACTTTCAGATTATCTTTCATTTAATGAGGTTTTGGAACTTTAATTTAATTTTAATATATTTATCTGTCCCTGTAGGTTCGTTCACGTTACATGGCTGAAATAATTTATAATTAATTCGAACTTAAAATTGATTAATTATTCATTAAGAACTAGTATTTTAATAATGTGATAATTATATTTAATTAACTTCTGTTCTCTGAAAGACAACATATTTGGGATTTTATTTACAACTATAATTTACTGACTGCTCAAAGTTACACCTACATGAAATTTAAAACCTGTATTATTCTGATGTATAAGCTACTATATTACTGTAAAGTATACAGTGTCTAACTGTAAAGTTTTACCATCATCATCATCATCATCGCAGCCCGGAAGATCCCGCATCCAATGCCCTCCAGCGATCTTGACCAGATCGTCGGTCGATTTTTAATTTCACGCTGCGTCGTCCGGTTCGTGGTCGCCACTTGAGGACTTTGCTGCCCCAACGGCCATCTGTCCTACGAGCTATGTGCCCTGCCCATTGCCACTTCAGAGTCGCAATTCATCGTTTTTCATTTAATGAAGTTTTGGAACTTATTTAATTTTAATATATTTATCTGTCCCTGTAAGTTCGTTCACGTTACATGGCTGAAATAATTTATAATTAATTCGAACTTAAAATTGATTAATTATTCATTAAGAACTAGTATTTTAATAATGTGATAATTATATTTAATTAACTTCTGTTCTCTGAAAGATCACATATTGTGCCCAAAGTGAAATATACGTGAAATTTAAAACCTGTATTATTATGATGTATAAGCTACTATATTACTGTAAAGTATACAGTGTCTAACTGTAAAGTTTTACCATCATCATCATCATCATCGCAGCCCGGAAGATGTCCACTGCTGGACATAGGCTTCCCCAAAGATCTCCACGACGATCGGTCCTGCGCTGCTCGCATCCAATGCCTTCCAGCGATTTTGACCAGATCGTCGGCCCACCTGGCTGGAGGCCTTCCCACGCTGCGTCTTTCGGTCCGTGGTCGCCACTCGAGGACTTTACTGCTCCAAGTTTTACCAGTAGGGAGAAATGGCGAGCTGTTGTACGGACGACATCTGCCTCTAATTCTACTACATAATGATCACGACCGTTCTGACAGGAGCGAATACGAAGAAGATATATTTTTAATGTTATAACTGATAAAAACAGTAAGTAAATAAATGAATTGTGGTTACAAACAAATTATTGTGTGTACAATGGAATCTGTCTTCAAATTCCTATAGTCAGAGTTTCAGCATAGTCAGAGTGTAAGCGGCATACCAGAGCTGACAATGAGCGATGGAGGCGCCGGCAATGTTGCGAGAATATTCTCACCTTCCGACACCCTTTGCTATTCAAAAATACCATTTGCTACCTACTTTCTGTAAAATCTTAAGTCTAGAAAGAAAGAACGAAAGAAAAAATATTTATTCAGTGCTTTTCAATAATGTTACAATATAAAATACAATCAAATGAAAAAAAAAGATTAATTAAAATGTATATTGTATACAATTAAACTTAATTTATCATGTAGATGATTAAAAACAAACATAAAATAATAATCTTTTACATACATATAGTCACTTAGCTTTATTGTATGTCCTATGTGAACATACAGATGGTTTTCAGTGGTACCAAAACGAGGAATATATATAATATATATATATATAAAAGGGGGAGAGAGAGAGGGCAGTATTTAAAATATTAATGATAATTTAAAACACTCTAAACACTCAATGTCTTTGTTTTTTAGTATATTTAGTAATAATGTATTAATATGTATTTATTTTTTTACTTAATCCGCGTGGAATGAAATAAAAGTAGTCTAAGTTACTCTTTATAATATTAGTTATCTGCGAGTGATAAGAGAGTGAGTCCCGTCTATATCAGTCCTGCCGTTTCAGAGATCAGCAATAATCTTCTAAATATATATAACTCAAACGTGACTGACATAGTGATCTATCAACGCACAGACCAAACCACTGGACGGATTTGGAGAAATTTGGCATGCAAGTAGATGTTATGACGTAGGCATTCGCTAAGAAAGGATTTTGTTTAATACTATCCCCAAGGGGATAAAATAGGGGATGAAACTTTGTATGAAACTTTGTAAACTTTTAAACTGATCGGGCTGAGACTTTGCATGCATAATGCTACTATGACGTAGGCATCCCCTAAAAAAGGATTTTGATAAATTCCACCCCTAACGCGAGCGAAGCTTGCGGCTTCGCTCGCGTTAGGGGTGGATTTTATAGCAAAAGCTAGTATGTACTATGACAATAACAAACAGACAGATAGAAAATGTATAGAATACTAGCTGGTTTCAATGTTAGATGATAAATAAAGTGTTTTATGGGCAGACATATTCGTCTTTACGTTTTCGTTTGTTTTTACTACTGAAACCCACTCGATGTAAATATAATAGTACAAATAGTGGCCTTTTTTTCGGACTAATCTAATGCTGTTGGCCGCAGCTGGCCTTTACAGCTTCACCGGACGTTAGGGGGCGAGTGCAGATGGCACTCCAAACCCGCGGAAGGACTTATGGAGCGGCTGAAGGCCAACTCCTGCCTGACGGATACGACTTTAGTCTGAGGGCACCACTAGAGGTTCGAACCTCGCCTCAGGCCGTCGTAATTTCGATCCCCGTTTGAATTGGACAGGGGATCGATCGGAGGGGAAATAATGGCCGCGTCAATTGTAGGACAACATACATATGTTATCATTTGGTTTCCACTACTATGAAAATATACATAAAGCCGTATAATTTTTCCCAAACGTAATTAGTACCACCCTGTATATTATATATATATATATATATATATATATATATTAAAACATGGTATATATATGCTTTGACATTTAATATATTATTTTAGGAGGCAATCGACAAATGGATATTTATGTAATTAGTGGATTACATTTCACCCATTCTTCATTAGCGTGGGTGGGTTTTGTATCTTTATGATCAGTGAAATCAATCATTCTCTCTGTCTTGAAATATTTTTATCGGTTTCCTATTATAATCTTAAACCGTCTATTGTAATTGCGTAAGATTTTTTTTATTTTTTTTTGTTTATTTTTATATTTTTTTTTATCGTATCTCCTCAGTTTCATGACACTCTCCTTGATGTGAAGCCAAATCTCGAGGTCCTTGGCGTTGATATATCCAGTGACGTTCAGTTTTACGGTCATTTGGAGGACAAGGCTAAAATATTTGTGCTAATTCACGGCGGCCCATCGCTTGTTATTATACAAGGCGCAGATCCGGCCGCACATAGAATACTGTTCTCATCTCTGGGCGGGAGCACCACAATACCAGCTTCTTCCATTTGACCGCATTCAGAACCGAGCAGCCAGAATCATTGGTAATCAACGTCTATGTGACAAACTCGACCCATTGGCTTTGCGGCGAGATATCATCTCTGTGCATTTTCTACCGCATATATCACGGGGATTCGGATTAATACCGGCTGCTGAGTTTCAACACCGTACCACCCGCCAGAAACTGAAATACCATCCTGATCATCTGGATGAATGGCGGTCTTCCACAGTGCGGTTTTCTAGAAACTATACAATAAAATAGATAACTATACAGTAAAAGAATTTTTAACAGACGTACTATAGGAGCTAACTGGACACTACAACAGATCTAAATTTTAAATTTTATTATTGGAATTAGTCATCTACGAAAAATCTTTAAACAGAGTCCATGTGTATTGTTAATTTATCATATGTAAATTTATGTATACGCATGTGCAAATATAAATAAATAAAAATAAATAAACTTTTTGCCTCGCACAACCACATTATGGAATCACCTTCCAGCAATGGTATTTCCGAACCGATACGATATTGAAACCTTCAAGAAAAGAGCTTATTCCTTTTTAAAAGGCCGACAACGTCCTTGCAATTCCCCTGGTGTTGCGGGTGCTCATGGGCGGCGGTAATCACTTACCATCAGGTGAGCCGCATGCTTGTTTGTCCCCTGTGTTATGAAAAAAAAAATATAATAAACTGCCAGAATGTGCTATAAACCTGACAGTGAAGCAATTCAAAATTTATATTAAACAAATGTTATGTAAAGAAGCCTATCATAGGATAGATGAATTTATAGATGATAGCAATATCTAGTAAGAATAAGTTTATTTGCGGAAAACGTTATAATTTATTTTTCATACTGCTTGTTGCTGTAATTACCATATGTTGTAGTGATATTAAGTAGCTGTGAAGTGTCGAGTGGAATGAGTAGTCATGCTCACTAAAATGTCCAGACATGTGGCGGCGTGGTGGGCCGGGTCGTTGGGCTCCCTAAAATATGGTCGAGCGCAGTGATGGCTGGCTCATCCGTCATACTCGTAAACGAGTGCTACTTGTAGCGACTGATCTGCTCTTATCACACGACTGATTCAATCTTATTGTGTTTTTATATTTGAGCCTAAATAAATTAGTGCTGGTTGGTAGTTTGTATTCACACGTTTCGACTTGTAAAATGTGAACTTACAAGGATTGTTTAAAAGAGCAACACATAAGTTTCTTGCTTATTCTTCTTGTATTGAGACAGCTTTCCGAATAAGCGGTAAATTTAAAAAAAATTGTTGACTATTCAAAAGTGCTTAAATTAAGATTATTTGAATAAATGATTTTCTATTCTATTCTATAATTATTACCATGCTACATTAGTTACTAACTCGCCCTGACTTCACACGGGTATACATGTATTATATATATAAACCTTCCTCATGAATCACTCTATCGAGTAAAAAATACCGCTTCAAAATCAGAAGCCTAGTTTTAAAGATTTAAGCATACATAGGGACGGACAGACAGCGACATTGTTTTATACTACCTAATGATAATGATAATGTAAAATTGCATAACCCAAAAAAATATTCGTTTCTTTTCTTTTGAAATCAGACATTTTCGTCTGATTCTTATCTCTTAAGTATTCCCAATAATACTAAAAGTTGCACATTAGTTTGACAGTGGATAATTATATTAGGAAAGTTTAGAAAATTTTCTTTACAAAAAACAAGCACAAAATTGAAGCTTTTATATATACAGTAACCTATAACATCAATCCTAATTTACTTTCACGTTCTATATAGAGATTTTAAAAGTCATTTTTCATTGGATGTAACATTCGCTTCAGTTAATATCATTTATTACATTTATTTTTGCGGCAGTTAATTTGTTTGGTACTTAGCCCTTGTCCGCGACTTTGTCTCTACAGAATTTGTATTCTGAATTTATTTATATTCATGGTCAGTTTACTGTAATTTGCAAAGAATGTCGGATCGCCATCTCACATACAAACACACAAACACACACACACACCCACACACATACACGCATGCACACACACACACACAGGCATGCACACACACACACACTTACACGCATGCACACACACACACATACACACATGCACACAGACATGTTCTAATGCCCATAAATTAAAAGTAAAAATATTTTAATTTTTTTTTTATACAAATTGTCTATATTTAAATTGTGTGATACTCCTTTGTTTTTTATTTTAATTGAATACATTGCTCTGGAGATGGGCGCAAATCACTGCAGTATTTGTTTCCGTTCACATGTTAAGAGAATCATTTTGTATTTTGTATGGTTTAAATAAAATCTTTAGTTTTTTAAATTCTAATACAATTTATTATTAGATACATTTAAATTGTTTTTTATTGTAGGTTGTCTTTCTTGACAGGTCTTCTCAACTGAAGACTTACCCGAACTGGACAGAAGTGATAGCGATTAAATATAGAACCTGAACAAGATAGAGAATTTTATAAATAACTAGCTGTCCCGGCAAACGTTGTTTTGCATTATGATAAAAAAAAATTTAGGGGTGGACTACCCCTAACATTTAGGGGGGTGAAAAATAGATGTTATCCGATTCTCAGACATACTCAATACGCTGACAAAATTTCATGAGAATCGGTCAAGCCGTTTCGGAGGGGTATGGGAACGAAAACTGTGACACGAGAATTTTATAAAAGACTAGCTACTTGCCCCGGCTTTACACGGGTGTATATATATTACATATAGAAACCTTCCACTTCAATTACTCTATCTATTTAAAAAATCCATTGGGTAGTTTTAAAGATTTAAACATACATAGGGACAGGCAGCGACAGTGACTTTATTTTGAACCTGTGTAATGATTTTGAGTTTCCTTTTGCATTAACAATATTAAAGTACACACAGTATATTTACTATATTTTCTAAATGAATAGGATATTACGCATATTTAATGTCATATTCATTTTTGTATAAAATATATATTTGAAAATATTTCTTAACATTATTTGTGTATGAATATTGTAATTTGTCTCTAGTTTGTCAAAAGCATTTACTTGTATATTGAATCTCTTTGTGATATTACGTTTTACTTTTGAATGGATCAGCTTTATGAGTTCTTTTTGCAATATTCTGAATTCTGAAGAATTTCTGTAATAAATATTATTACAGTGTCAATGCGAGTGTATCAGGGAGTTTATAAAAACGGCTTCACGAAAGAGGACTCGCTAAACTGATTATGGCAGATTGTATTTAAAAAATATTATATTATAGTAGACATTTCGTTTGAAATTTTATTTTTTATGCCCCAAATTAAAAAAAAAATATTAAAAAGGACTTTTTTTTTTAATCAGATTCCACAAATTTTATTATCCAAAGAAAATTTTTAGATCTATCTACTGTATGTATTATCTATAACTCTATAATTCGGTGGACGACCTCGGAGGTCTAGCGGTCTAGCACACCGCTGGACGCGGGTTCGATTCAAATGTTTGTGCCGTGCGAGGAATCGAACCCGCAACCATCCGACGTAAAGCGGTGTGCTAGACCGCTAGACCACCAAGGTCGTCAGTTAACTTGTAATATTCCTCAAGATTTGAGATATCAAATGCGAAAAGGATTCTTCTTTATCCAACTCGCTATCAATAATATTAGCGCATTCGAACAAACCATCGTATTTTCCAAAAGAAAACTTACATTCTACAGAGGAGTTTGCTTTTCCAAAGACTACTGAGGCCAGACTGACCCGAACCAGACCGTATAGTGATTATTATTAAGTCCATATTCCAACGAGAGGAAAATATAAGATGTCGCCACAAAATCATTTCATCTGTCGGCTTACGCAATAGCACTTGAATTATGCCCATTTTCAATTCCAAATATGAAATCATGCATACTCAAGTTGATCCTGCCGGAGCCGTACCGGACCCATATTGTTAACAAAAAGATCTGAACGTTTTTGCACGGTCCACAGAGAAGTCCATTACAGTTGACCCCGTTATGGGTTTGTGGACATGGACAATAGCTTGATTATTGTTAATAATAGGATTTTCTGCCGCTAGGACATTTTGAGCCTTTATAAATAGATTTCAGTTCAGTTTATTGTTTTCCTCGTCACTGGGTTTCAATGTGAAAGATATTATTGTTGTTGTATTTATGTTACAGTCGGATGTGTTGTTTGGAAGATGACATTGATAAGGAAATGCGTTTATAACAGTATACATTTTTACTCGGTGATCTAGCTATTTCACTGCCTTACTCCCGATGGTGGAGGGTTCGATTCCTCGCGCAATACATTTGTATTCTAATTGCTTGTATTCATTTTGGTGTTTTCTACATTATGGTCCGGAGTAATCGCGATTCGAGCATGACATATCTATATCAATTCAATTTCAATTCCAATTATCGTAACTTTATTACCAATCAGAAATACGATACGATAAATAAATGAAGCTCGTTTATTTGACATCCTACATATGAAAAACTTTTTTTTTTATTTTGATCATGAAGCAAATAAAACTGTTGGCAATTTCCAATAGTTTTAAGCCAACTATATCCAAAACTAAAATTCATATTATTACTACAATAGTATTATTTATTTTCTGAACATACGGATCTCTGAACTAGAATGGATGAACCGTACGAATATGTAACCCTGAAAAGTAATTGGAGTACCGCGAAGCCATAACAATATTATATGACATTAATAATATTCAGACAAAGGACTATTGAAGTAATTGTGAGATGGGATCGGGCGGGTCGTAATTTGGGGCAGGTATCCACAAACTAATTGATGCATTACGCCCCGATGAACCATAAAATCTGGGTTTCATTATAATAGACATATTTTTGTTGACATAGACAGTCAAGCGAAGTATGCAGAAGAAACTGGATCCATTGTCTAAAAAAACAATATTGACATTAACAGTCAAGTGAATATGCAGAAGAAAATGGATCCATAGTCTGGAAAAAAAATATTTGGCATAGACAGTCAAGTGAAGTATGTAGTAGAAACTGGATCCATTGTTTGAAAAAAAAATATATATTGACATTGATAATCAAGTGAATATGAAGAAGAAAATGGATCCATTGTCTGAAAAAAACATATTGGCATAGACAGTCAAGTGAAGTATGTAGTAGAAACTGGATCCATTGTTTGAAAAAAAATATATATTGACATTGACAATCAAGTGAATATGAAGAAGAAAATGGATCCATTGTCTGAAAAAAAAATATTGGCATAGACAGTCAAGTGAAGTATGTAGTAGAAACTGGATCCATTGTTTGAAAAAAAAATATATTGACATTGACAGTCAAGTGAATATGCAGAAGAAAATGGATCCATTGTCTGAAAAAAAAATATTGGCATAGACAGTCAAGTGAAGTATGTAGTAGAAACTGGATCCATTGTTTGAAAAAAAAATATATATTGACATTGACAATCAAGTGAATATGCAGAAGAAAATGGATCCATTGTCTGCAAAAAACATATTGGCATAGACAGTCAAGTGAAGCATGCAGTAGAAACTGGATCTATTATCTGATAAAAAAGATTTTTATAGACATTGACAGTCAAGTGAAGTATGTAGTAGAAACTGGATTCATTATCAGAAAAAAAAATTTTTTTTGACAAGACATTCAAGCGAAGTATGCAGTAGAGTCTGGAGATCCATAAACAAAAAAATATATATATTAAGAGAAGTGTGTCGACGTAACAAAATTACGATGTAGACATTCTTCAGTACTCGTTCTATATCTATTCAGATACCTTTTGTATCCCCTCACCAAGTGCGATAGCAATACTAAAGTATTGCTATCAAAATTTTGGCGTAAATATTTATATTCCGTTCTACTTGGCTTACTCCATTATTACAGTAAAGATAAAGGTATATTTATGTCGTCATTCTAAAAATCCACTACATATCCAGTGCTATGCACATTTTTTCAAATTTCGTACTATGGATACTATGGATTCTTCATAAAGCTATTGTTAGGTCCTATTTTGGTAAAAATCCAGATTATCAGTTCCCGTGGTGCTTTCTAAAACTCATTTGTTTCCATTTCGCTGTACTCGGTTTCTATCACCAATATTTAAGTTACCAATATTCCAATATTTTGCACATTTTTCAGATTATTATGCTGTCTTGGAATGTTCTTATGTATAAATTAATGATAGCTCTCATTTTGGTGAAAATCGAGTTTTTATGTTACGTATTACAAGAAACACATATAAAGAAAATCTGACTAGCGTGAAACGTTGGTGTTATCGTAGAAAATTTTCATAGAGTAAGTTTTGTAAGGAGAGGGTTTGGAGACATCTAGCCTAAATAGAGATACCATACTATAGTATATGGACAGATGGGAAGGGGATTGATAACAGACAGTCAACATTATCATCATTTCAGTTCAAAAGACTTCACTGCTGAACAAAAGCCTCCTTCAAAAATCTCCCCGATGATCGGTCCTACGCTGCTCGCAACCATCGATTTCCAGCGGTCCACCTTGTTAGAGTCCTTCCAATGCTGCGTCTTCTGGTCTACGTTTGAGTCTCGAGGACTTTCTTGCCCCAACAGCCATCTCTCCTATGAGTTATGTACCCTGCCCATTGCCACTTCAGTTTCGCATTGCTTCGGGATAACAGACATTTCTAATGGCCCAATTGGTAGTTCTATTTTTAAATGGTTGTAACAGTTAACACACTTATTTTTTTATAAAGGTCTACATGGAAGCAAAAGCCCTATCCTACAAATCGCACATATGCATTTTTTTTGTTATCTTTGACGCAAAAGTTGACTTGTTATACACACGATTTGAACTAGATAGCTATTCCCAACTGATCGGCTCCTAAATCGTATGTAAACACTCTAATGAATATTCTATGAGCTAGAGCGATTATCAAATAGGTTACAGTGCGTTATCAGTGACCTCTGAATAACGTACCTCATCTATATTTCACAACCGAGGCTAAGTTTAAATTGACACTTGCCTCTGTCACTTGTCAGTTACACGTTTATTAAATGATAGGTAGTTTCTGTATACTACTAGGCTCTTTATTAGTTTATATTATACATGAGGGGTTCTTGACCTAGCGGTTAACTAGTCTAATTCAGAACAGAATTGTTGCAAGATCTAATCTGGCCAGTATTAAAATTTTGTGTTAATTTATCCCATCTTGACGACTTTGGCTCGAGGGAACTACGGTAGGTTTTTGGTAGGATTTGTAATATATCGTCAGATGGACAGACCAGATCAAGGCCGCAACTAAGTGCTCAGTTTACGAATGTACCCGGAAAGCTACAGTCCGCGACGAATGGCGCCGTATTACCAAAAACCTCACTCATCGTGATTCAAAATGTTGACCACGACCACTCTGACAAGAGGGTACTGACTAAGAAGATATGTTTCAATTAAAAGTTGAGATAAAGTGAAGGCAAGAAAAAGAAGAAGGCAGTGAAATTATAGGAAAACAAGAACGACATCTTACTCCTCCGGGTGAGGCTGGCGTCACATGAAACGTTTAGTCATTTAATTTGATACGAGCGCCACGTAACGTAAGTTTTTTACTACACTCGTCTATCTATATCTATGTCTAGTTTTATTATAGATGATGATGGAATACTGCACCCGCTTGCGCTAACGGTTTATGCTGGCGGGGCACCAATTGAGGATGATAGTATGAACATGAGGTCAGGTCATTGTGACAAATTCACCAGGTATTTATCACGATGGTTTCCAGGAGAAACCGAGTCAAAGTCAACCTGACATGGTATATTGCTAGATGAACATGAGGTCAGGTCAGTTAGCCCATCGTGAGAAATTCAACAAAAATTTATTACGATGGTTTCACAATCGTGTCAGATGACCAAGTGAAGGAAAATAATGACATGGATGTTAGCAAAGATGTATGGAGGTTTGTCATGGAATGATTGACCTATAAGCACGCTGTACAGGGCATAAATTCGATAGTGTTTTGTTATTGGGAATGTTTGTGACCCTCAAGTGTATATATATTTTAGTTATATCTCCCTTATATCGACTAGCTTTTGTCCAGTACAGTGTGTTGATTTAACAAATACTGTCAGAATGGAAACAGACGTGTTTCCTTTCACAATCGTGTCAGCATGACAAAGGAAAGGAAAATAATCGCCAAGCAGCTATTGTTGCCCGCTTCAAAGATGTATGGATGGGTCGTTTATTGCAACTTATGAAATGATTGAACGGATCTATAAGCACGCTGTACAGGGCATAAATTCGATAGTGTTTTGTTATTGGGAATGTTTGTGACCCTCAAGTGTATATATATTTTAGTTATATATAGTATATCTTAATCCTTACTTATATTGTAAACTAGCAATGTTTGTTTGCTCATGCAAAAACTTCGAACCGATTATGTTAATTTTATCATATTTTAGGTATTAGAATGAGGATAATTTTTATTAAAAATATATATTATACAAACAAATTAATATATGATCATTTTGTACTTTATGCAAGCAAAGTCTCAGTCCGATCGGTTTAAAATTGACAAAGTTTCATATTAACTTTCATCCCCTAAGATTTTGATGAACTTCGTAGTAATATAGCTTATGCATCAGAATTACATATAGGCTATATTTTATATTGAAAATTATCGCGGGTGAAATCGCGGGAACAGACAAATATGTATAAAAAATAGATAATCTGGCTATAAAAAAAACAATTGAGTTTCTTGCCAGTTCTTCCAAATCGAATCTGTATACAGAACTGGACGGTATGGAAAAAAATAAAATACAAAAATTTCACATTGGTTCATTCATTCATTCATAATTTAAGAGATCTTGTCGGTGCAGCTCTTGACACTTTCCGGGATCTTCCATCATACTCTTTAATTCTTGATACGACACGACTCCAATCTTCTCTTTAATTTCCTTGATGTAGCTGTGCCTTGGTCTTCCCCTCCCCCTCTTTCCTTCTATTTTCCTCTCAATAATAATTTTCATGAAATCATCGTGTCCTATCATTTTTGAATTAGAATTAGAATTTTTGTTATTAGTCTAGTTCAGACACAAAACAAGTGTCCCACATAGCGACACTTGTTTCGCGTCTCACCGTTAGAGAAAGGTCGTAAAGCTTTTAGTATCGCTGATCAGATATCCGCACTGACCCGCACCGCAAATACATTTGATCTCACACGTGGAAATGGTTAAACAAAATAGTAAATATCCATTAAGTAATGAAATCGATTTCCGCGAAATAACATCTAATTCGATAAAATATATGCTTTTTGGTCAAACAAATTTTGTACGCCAATTTATATTTCTGTGAAACTGTGGAACAGTCAACCAACCAATTCGAATATAAAAATATTTTTAGAACATTCTTCTCTTTTTTTGTTAATAATATATTACATTCTTTCTTTTTAGTTGTTGTAGCTAAGACAGTCCCGCGGGAGAAGCTAGTATGAAATAAAAAAAGACTCCATGATGATACCATAGCCTATGTTTCCATATACGCTGTGTTCCTCCTCTGTGTATAATATCACAGAGCACCTAGTAGTTTTAAAGTAATTAAAACGACTACTTACACCTTAAACTGGGTATACTTCGACGATAAGTTGCGTCTAGTGAATTTGGTCACAAGACAAGGAAAATTAGAGACCCGGACCCCAACCCGGAAGAAACTTAGACTGAATCAATTTAGAGATGTTTGTTTTCTAAAATAGTTCGGTAGAAATGAATAGAATATTTACACAAGCTTCTATTTAACTTGTTTCCTTTGGAGTTTATAATACATTAGTTGATCCGGTAAACATTGTTTTGTTCAATCCTTACTATTGGAAATAAAATGTATTAAAGGTGCTGCTTGTAGGGACTGGTCTACTCTAATCACTATTAGTGATTTCCTCTTATTAATTGTTTAACCAGTTGGTTCTATATTCAATATTTATTCTATTTGAGTATTTAATTGAATTAGTGCTAATTGGTAGTTTGTATTCACACACTTCAACTTAAAAATGTAAAGTAACAATAAAATTATTTAAAAGAGCAACACGCAAGTTTCTTGCTCGTTCTTCTTGTGATGAGACAGATTTCCGAACGAGCGGTAGATTAAAAAAAAATGTGATGACTATTCAAAAGTGCTTGAATGTAATTTATTTGAATAAATGATTTTCTATTTCTATTGTAAGTTTATTTGATAAAAAATAATTGAATAACAAATTATATTTTATTATCAAATATGTTTGTTTCTATTAAAGGTATAAATACACATATTTTTTTTAAATAGAAAAATAACCTTTGAAGTCTTCATCCGGGTAATAAATCACTGGGCCACGGGTCCACCTGATAATGATTACGTGAAAACTAAATATTATACTTGGATAATAATTTCAAATGTAACCTCTATGGTTTACAAGGCAAATTAAAGCCATACTTCTGATGTTCGTGGGTTCGATTTCTCGCACGATACAAACATTTGTATTCATTAGTATTATTATTGGTCTAAGTATTTTGTACTTAAAAACAAGAAATATTTCTATCAGATAGAACACAAGCACGGATTATCTTGGGATTAGATGAAATTGTATTATTGTAAATATGTACAACATTTAAAAAAAAAATACGAACTGAGTTTCTTGTCAGTTCTTCTCATCTCGAAATCATTCCGAACTGACGGTAGATTTGACATATCATAAGAGTCTGTAATAGACCTACATGAATAAAGATATTTTGAATTTAGAATTTTTGAGATGGCGCTGTGTGAATTGTCTCGACTTGGCCACGAGTCCGCCTGGTAATGATTACGTGAAAACTAAATATTATACTTGGATAATAATTTCAAATGTATCATAAGAGTCCGTAATAGACCTACATGAATAAAGATATTTTGAATTGAATTTTGAATTTTGGCGCTGTGTGAATTGTCTCAACTTGGCCACGGGTCCACCTGGTAATGATTACGTGAAAACTAAATATTATACTTGGATAATAATTTCAAATGTATCATAAGAGTCCGTAATAGACCTACATGAATAAAGATATTTTGAATTGAATTTTGGCGCTGTGTGAATTGTCTCAACTTGGCCACGGGTCCACCTGGTAATGATTACGTGAAAACTAAATATTATACTTGGATAATAATTTCAAATGTATCATAAGAGTCCGTAATAGACCTACATGAATAAAGATATTTAGAATTTTTGAGATGGCGCTGTGTGAATTGTCTCGACTTGGCCACGGGTCCACCTGGTAATGATTACGTGAAAACTAAATATTATACTTCGATAATAATTTCACATGAATCATAAGTCTGTATTAGACATACATGAATAAAGATATTATGAATTTTTGAATTTAGAATTTTTGAGATGGTGCTGTGTGAATTGTCCTGACTTGCGCTGTGTGAATTGTCTCGACTTGGCCACGGGTCCGCCTGGTAATGATTACGTGAAAACTAAATATTATACTTGAATAATAATTTCACATGTAACCTCTATGGTTTACAACGCAAATTAAAGCCATTGTAGCGCAGCCCGCCACTAATTGGAGTTGAAATTACTGGCAAAATTAATGAGGGCATACACGTGATACAGAGCAAACCGTTTAAGTTATCATTGAGATACAAGTTCGGGGTAGATCGGTACGGTGTGTATTGTAACTAGAACAGAAATTAACACGTTCGGTTGGGTAAGCGCAATCAAATTTTAATATTATAATAGAAGCTATGTATTCCCTATTCATTCATCTATACATATAAATAAACATTCTCAATTATTCTTTCGTTAAAATCTCTTGACAGTAAGAAATACAACAAAAAAAATTAGCATATTGTAGCTATAAATGATTCATCTATATATATATAAATAAAATTGGAGTCTCGTGATATTGAAATAACCGTTTTTTACTACATGTATATGAATATAAATACGATACATACACCAAATTAAATTTTTTTTACAATTTTTGTTTGTCTGTTTATTCCGACTAATCTCTGAAATGGCTGGACAGATTTTGACGGGACTTTTATTGGCAGGTAGCTGATGTAATAAGGAGTAACTTAGGCTACTTTTATTTTAGAAACAATAGAGTTAAATTCCACGCGGACGAAGTCGCGAGTACTACTAGTAAAAAAAACCTTTAGTAGGTATGGTTGATAACATGATTTTAGTATGATTTGACGGCCTCGGTAATCTAGCGGTTTTATAAACCGTTTTACTTCCATTAGTCGCGGTTTTGATTCCCCGTACAAACATTTGTATCCATGAGTATGATTATTTGTATTAATCTGTGTATTTTATATATATACATGTATATATTATGTATATATTTACAGAAAATGTATCCCTGTATGTAATTCAAGTGTATAGTATCCAAAACACTTGATCTATTTGGCTTGGGAGTAGATGACGCGATGTGAGTTGTTCAGAGTAATTATTATTAATAACTAGATACTCGCCAAGGCTTCAAAATTCAAAATATCTTTATTCATGTAGATCTATTACAGTTGTGATGGCTGGCTCATCCGTCATACTCGTGAACGAGTGCTGCTTGTAGGGACTGGTCTGCTCTTATCACTACGACTGATTTAATCTTATTGCATGATTATATTTGACCCAAAAATTAGTGCTTGTTGGTAGTTTGTATTCACACGTTTCGACTTGTAAATGTAAACTTACAAGGATTATTTAAAAGAGCAATACACGAGTTTCTTGCTCGTTCTTCTTGTGATGAGACAGCTTTCCGAACGAGTGGTAGATAAAAAACAAATTGTTATGACTATTCAAAAGTGCTTAAATTAAGTTTATTTGTATAAATGATTTTCTATTCTATTCTATTCTATTCTACAGACTCTTATGATATGTCTAATCTACCGTCAGTTCGGAATATTTTCGAGATGAGAAGAACTGACAAGAAACTCAACTCGTATTTTTTTTTTAATGATGTACATATTTACATTAATACTATTTCATTTAAATTCAAATTTGGGAGAATAGAGTGACCACCAGCATATGCTATATAAAAAAAATCAAAAAATCTAATCAGTGTTCGCAACCTGAACAGACCAGTCCCCACAAGCAGCACCCGTTCACGAGTATGACGGCTTCGACGAACGACTTCTCCTGGGTATACATGTAAATGTAAATGTATCTTGGACTCCATTCTCCGCAATTAGCCTCTCATTCGGGCCGTTGTGCGTGTAGAGCCAGACTACTAACGTAGCCAGCCAAGCTCCTCCCAAAAGCGCAGAAGACTCCTGGTGTCTTCACAGGCTTCACGGAGCGACCTCACCGTTCCGAGGATTTGTTTTCGTTGTTGGGCCACTGCCGTGCACTCCAGGATTACGTGAGCCGCCGTTTCTTCAGCTTCAAAGCAGCCCCGACAGAGGGGGCTGTCTGTAGCATCAATTTTGTATAATTGTTTGTTTAAGGAACAATGGCCCGTTATTGTCCCTATCATTTTGAGGTTATGTCTATCTAGATTAAGTAGACGTGTTGTTAACCGATGGTTCGTTTTTGGAATTGCCACTTTAGATTGTTTGCAATCAGTGGTTAGGTTCCATCTTTGGTGGGTATACATGTATTATACATATAAACCTTCCTCTAGAATCACTCTATATATAATACACGTACACCCGTGCGAAGCCGGGGCGAGTAGCTGGTTATTTGATAAAATACAGCAGGTATTAAATACCAAAAAAGTCACTATTTCAATACTACTCAGCAACATAACCCGAGTTTAATTTATTAGGCTAATCTGGCTCTTTTAAGTGCCGTTTAGCCGGAAAACCTCGAAACCGAGTTTGAAACACTGGTGATTATTTTCGTTTACACAATGATTTAAGACCGGGCTCTTCTCTACGTGTAATAAAATACAATAAATCTGGCGCGGCAGTAACCGCGGGATGAGATATAGGTGTTCTTTATGGAGTTAGGCCGTGTAAAGGTGCTCATATTGGGGTATAACCGACATGGGGTTGGCATACATTGTGCTAACGTTGAATATTGATCCCGAACATGTTTTTTTCTTAGATGAAATTGCAAACACGCTGAATACGTCTAATGAAAAGTGACAAGCCTATATATAGATGTATAATAATACTACACGTGCCCGTGACTTCGTCCGCGTGAAGTAGTCATCTTGGATAGCATTTTTAGTCAACATTCAACTTATTTTATCATCTATTCAACGATCGTTGCAATTTATATATTATTTTTACAAAGTTTCATTTTTACAAACTTTCACTTATATTTAATCAACATAATAAAATTCAACAAAGAAACAATCAAAATCCTGTTCTTAATTCGGATGCCTACGTTATATATCATCTATTTAGTTTACTTTTTATTATATATTTCAGCATATATTGATCCTATATAAGTGGTTTGGGCTGTGCGTTGATAGATCACTATGTCAGTGACCTTTGAGTTATATATATTTAGATTTTTTAACAAAGTATATATCATTCTTTCTATCTCCTGTGGTTTGGAAACTAAATGAGACTGATTGGCTGTCAGTGGTCGGGCGGTTGACTGACGGCCAGGCTGCCAGGATTGATCGCTATCGGTCGTTTATTCTGTTATTTCTAGCTGTGCTTTGTTTTTAATTACTTTACGGTTTCTAACTGGCTTTGTTGTTATTTCTCTTTAGAATGTAGTGATATTTTATTGTATGTATGTTACACATATTCTTTTGATAGACTTACTGGTCTGGTACTTTTAAATAGTACATTAATTTTGATGGTGTTTTGAGAAATTTAACCATCATGATACCAGCATTTCTATTCGTATGTATGATTTTTTTTATTATCTTTTAAGTTTCCTATGTATTCACAATTTAATATTCAAATTCAAGTTTAAAATATCTTTATCCATGTAAGTCTATTGCAGACTCTTATGATATGTCAAATCTACCGTCAGTTCGGAATGATTTCGAGAGTTACTCCACTGGATCATTTATATTATTTACAATAAAGGCTATAATAATTGCAGTTTTCCTCCATTACAATATTTACTTTACAATTCTTTTTATTATTCTTTCTTTTCCACAATTTTTTTAAGCTTCTATTCTGTTGTTTTGGTCTGTATATATATAAAGAAATTCTTTATAATAATATAATTAAATATTGCAACCATTCGAATTTTGGCGCGTTCCGCGCTGTTGATTGCAAGGAGTGTCAAAGAGAGCTGTCAATAGAAATAAGATAGAAAGTTACAAACCCATTTTCGAGTACGTTACATCAACTTTTCACGATTTATAACATCTGAAGACAATATTAGAAAAATATATATATATATATGTAAGAAAATAATACTGAAGACAATGGCTGTATGGGCTGAGTCCTTTTGCCTTTCTCTAAAAAGGGAAAAACTGAAACAAAAAAAAAACAGGGATCGTGAAAAAACAAGTGTACGTGAATAAGGTTATATAAAATATATTATAAAAAGACAGTAACAGTTGAATAATAATTGTAATAGAATAGAATAGAAAATCATTTATTCAAATAAACTTACATTGAAGCACTTTTGAATAGTCATAACATTATTTTTTTTTTAATCTACCGCTCATTCGGAATGCTGTCTCATCACAAGAAGAACAAGCAAGAAACTTGTGTGTTGCTCTTTTAAATAATTTATTCTTACTTACAATTTAAGTTTAAGTGTGTGAATACAAACCACCGATTAGCACTAATTCAATGAAATAATAAAATAGAAAAAAAAAACATTCAATATACAACAACTGGTTAAACAATTAATAAGAGAAAATAAGTCATAGTGATTAGACCAGACCAGTCCACACAAGCAGCACCCGTTCACGAGTATGACGGATGAGCCAGCCACCACTGCGCTCGACCATATTTTAGTAAAGTGTAATAAACTTTAAATGTCGTTTCTTTGTTTACAGGTGAGTTATATGTGTGATTCATTATTTCAGTGTTAAATAATTGTAGCGTTTTAAAATTAAATAAAGCATTTCTTTGTTTACAGAGAAACAAATTTTAGTTTAATTTATAATGAAACCCTGAAAATATCATTATATATATATATCTAATCGGAATGTATTTTTTATGTCAGAAGACAATATACAAATTTGTAACAAATAAATCACGGTGATGTTAAGTTGATTCAGAAAGAACTTTATTGAAAAAACCGATTACTCAACTTCGTATTTTATTACCATTATTTTTAAATAAATCACAGACCTTGAATTCTCTGAAAATATTACTTTTTATAGGTTAGAACATTCTTCAAATCGGCTAAGTTTTTTTTGGTGTATTCATTGTAAACAAAATGTTTATTCCAGGTATTTCCGGTAAGGAGATGTCTATTTAAAACAGTATTTATCTATATACAAATAAGGTCTATTTCTGCTCCGTAACGCTGTGGACGAAAATGGCGAAAAAATAACGGAACTCTTTGATATTGTGTTTCTAAGAAAAAGTTCCCAAAATTCTTTTGAATATTAAATTTATGGGAAATATCACGAATATTTAAAATAAAGGTTTATACTAGATGGGGAAAAGTGATACGTGTGAATTTGGTTACATAACATATACAATTCTAGTTTATATCATAGTATGTCATAATGATAGTGAAGTATATGTAGTTATAGTATACTTTAGTGCTAATCGGTAGTTTATATTCACACACTTAAACTTAAATTATAAAGTAAGAATAAAATTATATAAAAGAGCAACACACAAGCTCGTTTATCTTGTGATGAGACAGCTTTCCGAATGAGCGGTAGATTAAAAAAAATGTGATGACTATTCAAAAGTGCTTCAATGTAAGTTTATTTGAATAAATGATTTTCTTTTCTATTCTATACCATATTTTAGGCGGACCTAACAATAAAAATAGATACAATTTGTATCTATTATAAAAAAAATATCTTTAATGTATTAATTTAAATAAAAACAGTTAATTAATTATTTACTAATTTATTTAAGTATTAAAAAATAAAAGAATTAAACTTTTAAATACCTATAATATTTCTTTATTAAGTAGAACATCGAAGTATGTACACCAACGAAATCTCTCTACAATTTTCATTTAATTTCTAGTACCCATAACATAATCTCTGCTCAGCTTACGACTAGATGGCGCTGCGAAAATTGTCCAAGCTTATTATTGTAATACTCCACACTGTACCAGTAAAATGTCAAAATAACTGACATCGAGCTGTACGTGTTGTCACTAATGGCAGGCACAGAATACCAGCGCCGTGACAGTTAGCTATCACGGCATATGCTGAGTGTCAGCCATGTTGCCAACCATATTTAGAAATAATATAAGATGTGTATGTATATGAGTGTGTGTGTGCATATGTGTATGTATATATATATATGTGTGTAAAGTGTACAATTGTCAAATGTGTATATGTAATAATGGTTGACAATAAATGTTTTCTTTCTTTCTTTCTAAAATGGGACACATATAATAAAAATACAGTAAACACTTACTCAGAGTTGAATTATATATGGGACACAGTTACCTAGATACATCAAAATAATAATTGCATTTAATAATGTTTAGTAAGACAAATTCAATATTGTCTACTAGGGACTGCTGTGTCTATACTGTGTCACCCCACCTTACATTTTCCTATTGTTATTTAGTATATAAGATCATTATTTCTATGTACATATTGTCAGTTTATCATCATCTGTAATATACATCGTCTCGACCAACAACATCGTACTATTCTCCCGCAACATTATACAACAGGAGCAGACGTGAATCACAAATGCGGCCACTCACCGCATGCCCTTATAAACTCTATATGACAGTCTCGATTTTTCGTCCGTAAGCGGCGATAGCTCACCCGTCACACACATGAAGTCAGTGGCCAAATAAACACCATTCATATTTATCATGTGCCCAGTTTCCCGTGTGCTCCACAAAAAGGCCGGCAGTTTATCAAACGGCCGCGGCACAGCCCTTTCCGTGTCCGCCAAATTATCAGCTATAGGGTGACAGGTTATAGGAAAATTTTCCCAGTTTTTTCTCAGTTTAAGTCTTGTCGGCAGCGATTTGCAACTGAATTGGAATAGTGATAAGTTATTGGAGGGTACTGGTTATGTGGTTTGGATATATTATACGCTCATGAGCGGTGGAGAAAGTTGTTAGTAATAATAATAATAATCTCACGACAATTCACACAGCGCCATCTAGACCCAAATCAAGCTAGTTAAAGATTGTGTTATGGGTACTAGATAATTGATACAAATACATAGATATTTCTTTGTAAATACATACATATCATACATAGAAAACACCCAGACCGATACAAACAATCATACTCATGAATACAAATGTTTGTGCCGTGCGAGGAATCGAACCCGCGACCATAGGTCGTAAAGCGGTGTGCTAGACCGCTAGATCACCGAGGTCGTCGAAAAATGAAAATATTTAAAATATATAAGTTTAGTTAAGCTAAGGCCTGTTATACATAACAATGAGCTAGTACACAATAACATATTTATTATGTAACATAAAAAAACATAGATATAGAGATATAATACAAGGAAAACATCATGAATTAAGTTGAATAATGGATACGGATGTATTAAGTCCTAATATATGAAATTAGGGGGGAAGGAATTCTTAGTAAAGGACTAATGATCCCATTGCTACCAATGTATCATGTCAGGTCGACCTCCACGCGGTTGCCCCTGGAAACCATCGTGATAAATTATTGGTGAATTTGTCACGATCCATGTCAGGTCGACCTCCACGCGGTTCCCCCTGGAAACCACTGTGATAAATTATTGGTGAATTTGTCACGATCCATGTCAGGTCGACCTCCACGCGGTTGCCCCTGGAAACCACTGTGATAAATTATTGGTGAATTTGTCACGATGTGCTAACTGACCTGACCTCATCATCTTATCATCCTCCACTGGTGCCCCGCCAGCGTATACCGTCAGCGCAGATTGCCCCATTCCATTAACATATACAAAAAGAAAAACATATGAAATTGGCGTTTTTTAAGGAAGTAACCTAAATAGCGGTCATCTTGTATAATTAGTTTATGTTTTTAACACTAAACTTAAATACAGTTAATTTAATTAAATTAATAAATTGATTAATAATTTACAAAAAATAAGAGATGGGGGGTCTAACCAAAACCGAAAAATATGGCAAGTGGACAAAAAAAGTTTGGGAACCACTGAGCTAGTCTATAAAATATGTTGTTTGAGAAAAATCGAATGTTGACATAGACAAAATATTTAATCAAACTAGATATAAAACTATGTGAAACCTTGCTCAAAGTGATTCCAACTATGTTTTATGACATATCGCAGTTACTATCAATTTATTTGGCTAACGGCTCGCGAACTCTAACATTCATAGTTACAGATAGCGAATGAACTAGATAAAAGAACTCACTGTCTTTTATCTAGTTACTTTCCGGGCAAAACATTTTTTTATTTATTTATTAAACTTTAATGCACAGATACATTAATTATGGCGGACTTAACATAGCATTTTCTCCCAGTCAACCATAGGGCAAACAGAGATTCATGTGGGCGGTACATTATGATTAACATAATACTTACAAACGTAATAATATATAATAATATATATATATATATATATAAATACATACCAATACATATACATACAATATATATACAAATCAACAATGAAAGTCAGATTCCTGAAGGAGGAGAGGTAGAGGAAGATTAACTAGTATTGAAATTTGAAAATTTTATGTGTTTGATAATATC
Source organism: Achroia grisella (assembly GCF_030625045.1). Lineage (NCBI taxonomy): Eukaryota > Metazoa > Arthropoda > Insecta > Lepidoptera > Pyralidae > Achroia > Achroia grisella. The sequence goes on from NW_026712771.1 coordinate 63,205, forward strand.
AGATATAACAATAATAATCTCAGGACAATTCACACAGCACCATCTAGATCTAAGTTAAGCTAGCTAAAGCTTGTGTTATGGGTCCTAGACAACTGATACAAATACATAGATATTTTTTTTCGTAAATACATATATATTATACATAGAAAATAGCCAGACCGATACAAACAATCACACTCATGAATACAAATGTTTGTGCCGTGCGAGGAATCGAACCCGCGACCATAGGTGTGCTAGACCGCTAGACCACCGAGGTCGTCGTATCTCACTAAAGTCGCCTATACATATAAATAAAATTGGAGCGTCTGTTTGTAATATTGAAATAACCGTTTTTTACTACATGCATATGAATATAAATACGGTACATACACCAAGATTACATTTTTACAATTTTTGTCTGTCCGTCTGTTCTGGCTTATGTCTGAAATGGCTGGACCGATTTTGACGGGACTTTTTTAGCAGGTAGCTGATGTAATAAGGAGTAACTTAGGCTACTTTTATTTTGTTACTTATGCATCAGAAAACACATAGGCTATATTTTTATTGACTATTGACGCAAGTGAAACCGCGGTCAATAATGAGTCTAGAACATTCACATAGCGTCATCTAAGCTGAAGGATACTTCACCATCTGATAGACGGCCTCGATGGTCTAGCGGTTTGGTATAGCAACCTTACTTCCGACAGTCCAAGTTTGAATTTCTCACTTACTACGATCATTTCTATTCTTCTTGTGATGAGACAGCATTCGGAATGAGCGGCCTATTCAAAAGTGCTTCAATGTAAGTTTATTTGAATAAATGATTTCCTATTCTATTCTATTCTATTCTATTCTATTCTATTCTATTCTATTAATGGGTGTTACGGCTGGCAACGGCAGTGAAATAGGGTAAAATAAATAAAATTACTTACCAAGCTTGAATAATGTATTTAGTCGTAGAATATATGATACAATGTACCAAAACAATATAATAAAAAATATATCGTTTAAAAATAGAAATATCTATAAAAAGAGGTCTGTCGCCAACCAATGGGTATGATCGTTTGTTTTGGTCTGGGTATTTTCTATATATATATATTATTTGTAAAGACAATTAATTTAAGTATTTCTATCAGTTATCTAGTAGCTATAACATAAGCTTAGCTTAGCTTGGGACCAGCTGGGGCTGTGTGAATTTTTCATATATAATGGAATATAATAATCCTTGCCTATACACTAGAACAGTCCCACGGGACTAAATCGTTGATATCCCCTTAATACATGAACATACACATCAATATAATTTGCAAAACATACTGCTTGGCGACAGAAATAAGTGAGTGAGTTGCACAAGTCTTTGCAAAAAGTATACAATCAAATATTTTAGTCACTGTAATATTTATATAATAAATTAATGAATTTACTCTATTCGAACTAATTCTATCCATCCCTCTCTAACACTAAATTTCAAAAGCCTGAACTGTAGGTTTTTGATATTACAGTGACTAAAATATTTGATTATATACTTTTTGTACTACTCCCCTCTGTACTACTTCTTCATTTCTTACTTTGTATTTCCAACAAATTCCTTCCATCCCTCTCCAACACTTCAAAGTTCTTCCCTTCAAAGTTCATCCCTTTACTTTTTACAAATAACCAAATCTAGCTACAGATCATGTAACAAATGGACGTGAAAAAATACAGATAGCATAACATAAAAATGGCGTACGTATAGGTCACTCCAGTATATCAGTTACGAAAGTACGGCTCCGTCGTCACTCAGCCACGTCAGTCATATACAGACGAGCTCTCAATCACAATAATGATGTTACTTTGACAGTATCAAGTGACATCGTATCGCTATTGTATTAACTCAGCTGCGTATCAAATAACGAGTGACTGCCAACTGTTATAGTAAATTGATATGGGACGTTTAATGGACAGAGTATCGTTATATTTATAAACGGACAGATAGACAAACCATTTGTTCAGTATATCGTAATACGTGAAGCAAAAACTTGGTACGAAAATTGCGGGACGGATTAGTATGAAATTCAGAACAGATATGGTTCGTTGAAGATGTAAAGGCTACCTGCAGCCAACAGCATAAGAGTAGTCTAAAAATGAAATTTACACACTTATACTTACCCTCACTAATAATAATATTATAAATGCGAAAGTAACTTTGTCTGTCTGTCTGTCTCGCTTTCACGCCAAACCTACTGAATCGATTTATCCATATCCTTATTAATATTATAAATGCGAAAGTAACTCTCCCTGTCTATCTGTCTCGCTTTCACACCAAAACTACTTAATCGATTTAGACTAGAAAGGATATAGGCTACTTTTTAATCCGAAAAAAGGGTTGAAATGGCAGATGAAAGGTTATATGGAAGTATCGACAATTTACGCGGACGAAGTCGGGGTACATCTAATAGTTTATACAGAGAAGGCATGTAGAAATATTTTTAATAGTATACATAAAAATATGTTAAATCAATAAAAAGAACTTTAGATACAATGTATTTGACATACACACATCTTTTATTTAATTGTAATTGCGGGTTCAAATATCTTTTATATCTTTCACATCAATATATAAAAGATTAAAGAGAGATAAAAGAAAAATCAATAATTTCGACCACTGAACGAACACTAGTGTCCTCTTAGTCTGCAAGCTACCAAACTATTTATACCTACTACTGGCATATGGCATAATTAATTAGATATTAGAAATAGTATTTAGATATTAGCAAGTATTGTGTGTATGCTGATGTGGTGCTAACTGATGAATTCTCGACAGTCTTGTGTTCAAACGTCGACGAATTCTTGTATATAGATACATAATACGTAAATTAATTCAATATAACAGTTTAAAAACCACTTATGATAACTCAATATTAACATTCATGTAATGTTAATTCGTGTTAATATTGTAGATAGATAGATAAAAATCTTTATTCGTATCCCGATAACAAAGAGAGTACAAATAAAATTCAAGTAACACATAAGAATAGCAAATAATTATAAGAAATGCAACACATAACACTTTAACTTCCACATAAAATATTAATTCAATATATATCTTACTTATTCATACATGTATATAATAATTTTGTTTACTGTATATTTATATAATATATATATGTATATATATATCTTGCATAGTTATTTATATGTATTAGCAAACAACTCTCGCTAACACCCCATTACGCTTTCTGTTTATACCCTAAGGTTAGCTGGGAGAGAATGCCATACGGCATTAAGCTCGCCTGTTGTACAAAATTTTTTTTTTTTGCTCAATAAAGAATAAATAAAATAAATAAATAATCTAAAAACAAAATAAACATTAAAATACATATTAGGTGCCACAGGGTAACGAAAGTGTTGAGCTACTCAGTGAACAATTTGCTCAGCGAGCAAAACACTGATTTTCAGTAGCAGCCCAGTGGTGGTGCGATCGCGTGCAGCGACATATTCACTCAACAATCTTAATGTTACTAAAATTTAATTAAACTCATCCTTAATAAAAATAATAGAAGAAAAAAATAATAAAACAAATAAGTAGGTACTTACTAAACTATTGCGTTCTGAAGCTTGAGAAGTATTAAGATGCACTTGTTCATTACCAGCTACATATATGTATATAGTTTTAAATGTAAGTGTATTTTTATATTTAATAAATAAATATTGTGACATAAAAAAAATGGAAAACAAATTATTGAAAAGTAAATTAAAAAAAAATACGATCTTACTCTACAAATTTTTTATCTTGTAATTTGTGTTATGTAATTTTAATTCATTTATTTTGAAATACAAATTAACCATCCAATTGACGGATTGAAATGACATGACACACTTCCCTCACTTCGCTTTGTGCAGTAAGTTTAGTTCCGATGGTAGCGGGTTTGAATCCCCACCCATTATTAGCATTTGTTTAATTGTCTGTATCCAATTATTTATGTATTAAAAAAAACGTATTTATATCAGTTGTATAATACCCATAACACAAGCTTTGCTTAACTTGAGACTATATGGTGCTATGTAAGTTGTCCTGAGATATTATTGTTATTAAACAAAATATAATAAAGAAATTAATTAATAAAATAAAAAGTGCTTTTATTTCCTAAAATGACAAGAATAATTATTTATATACATATCATATTATTAATCATTATTTTTAATTTTATTATATTAAGTTTATCTACATTCAATATATTATTAATAGCATGCAATAACAATAAACATTTCATTTCTTTTATATTATATTTATATATATATATATATATATATATATATATATAGGCCTCTTCCAACCGTTTCCACTTGTCTCTGTCTTTAGCCAGTCTCGTCCAAGTGGGCCCCGCCACGTCAATGATGTCATTGCTCGAGCGAAAAAAATATAGGTGAGAATTATTAAAAGAAGAACAACTTCAAAAATAGCAAGCCACTAAAAATGTATATAAAACAATTTTCCTGCCAAGACTTCCACTGCGGGAAACTCCCAAAGAATCAATACAATTCAATAAGTCTTCCTTTATCACCGGAACACGTTAAATTCAAGCCTTCAAACTTCCACGGCTCCTAAATCCTCGCCGCGATACTGGGGGCCATAAATTTCATAAAAAACTTCACACCTCCGATTCTCTTGTTGCTTCACGGCTAAATGATCCGGAACAATGAGATGCGAAGAGTTGAGGTACGACCATCTTTTTCAACTTAATCGCCTGTCGCTGGCGCCAGGACACAGTGCACTTCGTTTTCCAATATTCCGTTCGGGCTTACTTCGGGCATGTTCGGGCCTACTTCGGGAATGTTCGGCTCTACTTCGGGTATGCTCGGGTAACTTCCAAACATTGTACGTCGTGAAAGTTGTGAATCTTCTGAATATTCAAAACTAATTGGATCTCCGATATTGCGTGTTCTTAGAGACCAAACTTGTGCAGTAGTTCAGTACGTGTGGCGTAAGTTGACTATCCAAATACAGTAGTCTGCACTGAAGATTCGAATTTCCGAATTGGATCATTTAATGGTTGGTGTAAAACGTAAATTAAGCTGTTGTGTTATTATAAAATAGGTTTTGTTTGTAATTAATTTATTTGTACATATATGTATTCCTGTTGTAACGTCTTGACATTCTAATATAGATGAATTTATTGTTACAATAAGTTACTATACATTTATTATATACATAACATAATTATACAGCAAAGAACTTAAAATTAGAAACCTTAAAAAATATAATATAATGACTAAACTATATTATTAAAGAGAATCCCTTTAGACAAGGTTCTGAAGATACTGGCAGCGTCCCCCTTTGAATGGCTAGACTAATTCATTGTCCGAGGTAGCTGCCAGCTTCTTCTCTTCTGTGATGTCGACTAACCTTTTTACTATTTACTTACCTACATTACCCGAAGAATTTTTTTTTTTTAATATTATTATTAATTAATATTATAAACGCGAAAGTTTGTGAGTATGGATGAATGTATGTTGCTCACTTGTATAAAATACCAGAGTCTGTTATAAATCTGCCAGAAAAAAGATTTAAATGTCAAATAAAACAGTTCCTTTGCAAAAAAGCTTACTATAAAATTGAAGAATTCGTTAACGATAATAATGTTTTTATAGAAAAACTTTAAATCCATAGCACTGACAATATTATCTGATTACATTAACAATGAGTGCATAGCGACTTCTATGTTGATTATCGCATGCCTCTTACTTGTTATACTGTAATTATTTATATAAAAAAAAAGTATCTATTAAAAAGAGCAACACACAAGTTTCTTGCTCATTCTTCTTGTGACGAATCTGCATTCCGAATGAGTGGTAGAATCAAAATATGACTATTCAAAAGTGCTTGTAATGAGTTTATTTGAATAAAGATTATTTCTATTTATATTTCTATTTCACGCAAAAACTACTGAACGGATTTAGATGAAACTTTACAGTAATATACCTTATACATCAGAATATCATATAGGCTATAAATTTCATGCGATTAAACCGCGGGCACAGCTATTATTAAATAAAAAGCAAATAAGTGCAACGGTTACAGACGACTGGGTCATTTGATTAAATTAATTGTTAAACTGGTCACTGAATTCACTCCTCAAGAGATTTTCAGATCTCAAAGTCGACGCTCAATCTTTTAAGCATCTCACACAATTAAGCTGACAAAAGACGTCTTTTGATTAAGAGTAGATGAATTAAACGAGATCTCGTTGTTTGATTGTTGCTGGATTATGAGAGAATCGTTTGTTGGTAGCTGGCTATAAATGTTTATTATGCAGATAAGATGTTTCGCGAGATATTATCTTCCTCCCATTTTAATACAATACATCTATAACTTTGTAATGTGCTCGACTGAGTAAAGAAACGGTATATGTTACCTTCATATTAATATTGCTTCGGATGGTGTATGCTATGTTTGTACTATAAAAATGAGTGAAGGAAAATAAATTACATTTTCCTTGAAAAAGATTTCATCCCTGACGAAGAGATTTTAATAATTTTATTAGTGACATCATTCAATTTCTCTTTTCAAATATTGCTCACGTCCGCTTAAGGATTTTTGTAAGTAGGTACTACAATATTGAATCATAAAATAAACATTGAATTGATGTTTTGATGTAAAACTTTTCGTGCGTAGCATCCATCTCAAATTGAGACTCGGCAAAATTACTTTGACCTTTTCTTAGCAATCCATTAACTAGGTACCTAAAAGTTGTCAGGAAATCCAGAAAGACCTTTTAACCGACTTAAAAGTAAAGGAGACTCTCAGTTTTAACTTTTAAATTCTCAACAATTTTGTATTTAGGTAGGCACGTTACCTATTTCGACTTGATATAAATTTCATTTCGTTATTAACAAGGTTTTCTTGTTCCTCTACTGTTCTGTACTTGGGCTTCTATTAAAAGACAATTATAATTGATCTTCATTATAGCAACGTAGCAATTTTGGACGTAAATAAATCAACATTGAAATAGAGAACATACTTTTTATTTGTAAGCTACTTTTGAGCAGTTTGTTATTTTTTGCGATTTTATGTTTTGTACAACTAAGGGTCGTAAATAAATCAACATTGAAATAGAGAACATACTTTTTATTTGTAAGCTACTTTTGAGCAGTTTGTTCTTTTTTGCGATTTTATGTTTTGTACAACTAAGGGTCGTAAATCAATTAACATTGAAATAGAGAACATACTTTTTATTTGTAAGCTACTTTTGAGCAGTTTGTTCTTTTTTTGCGATTTGATTTTTTGTACAACTAAGGGTCGTAAATCAATTAACATTGAAATAGAGAATATACTTGCTACTTGTAAGCTACTTTTGAACAGTTTGTTCTTTTTTGCGATTTAATTTTTTGTACAACTGAGGGACGTAAATCAATTAAGATTGAAATAGAGAACATACTTTTTATTTGTAAGCTACTTTTGAGCAGGTTGTTCTTTTTTGTGATTTAATTTTATTGTACAACTAAGGGACGTAAATCAATTAATATTGAAATAGAGAACATACTTGTTTACGTGTAAGCCCTATTTGAACAGTTCTTTTTTGCGATTTAATTTTACCTTTTATACAACTAAGTCACTGAAACGTTGAAATTTAATATTCTTTTAGCTTGTTGGAAATTTCTAACTGCAGCTTGCAAAAGGATTTTTATCATCGTAATAAAGCGCTAGATTCACTTACTCTACAATGAAGGCTAGACGCTTCAACATTTAAAATTTAAGGCTATAGACTTGTGTTTGCAAAATGGCGGGAACAATACAGACAAATTTGTCTGTCTACTCAAAAAATACTTTGAAACTCATTATATATTAATAACAACAGACAGATAGATGAGGCAACATTTTGCTTAATAATAAAAGCATAAGCTAATATTATATGAGGCCAATATTCTTGATATTTTAGGTGTTTATAAGTATAAGCGAAAAATGGAAATCGTATTTTTAATATCTTTCTCATCTATATATGTACTTAGTCACTTTTATAGACTAAATTTAAATGAGACATTCATAATATTAAATTCTTTATTGCATGCTATAGTAAAAGCACAAAAGTAGTATATATTCACACATTTCGACTTGTAAATGTGAGATTCACGTAGGTCTATTACAGACACTTATGTTATGTCAAATTTACCGTCAGTTCGGAATGTTTTCGAGATGAGAAGAATTGACAAGAAGTTATTTTTAAACATTCGTGTTTAATATACAATATTTATATTACTAACCAGGTCTTAACACGAACTAATTTTATAGCAAATAAAGGTATTTACCTCTCTCGACGTTTCGACTATGTTGCACTAGCCGTGGTCACGAGCTGACTGGAGTAAGCGACGTCAATATAGATAGGTGACAGCAGTTTTTTCATCTACCGTCACTAGATTGTTCAACGAAAGTTTGCGACACAGCACTCACGGTATCCGTACACTTATCGACTGTTGATGCTACTGAACTTTGCTTGAATGTATTTATGATTGGATTCCACGCAAATGAAAATTTTAAGCCATCCTCTCTGTTGAAATTGGCAAGTTTTTTAATTTCAATCATCTCCCGGAGTATTCGTGAATAATAGTTTTGACGACCTCGGTGGTATAGCGGTCTAGCACACCACTTTACGTCCGATGGTCGCGGGTTCGATTCCTCGGCACAAACATTTGTATTCATGAGTATGATTGTTTGTATCGGTCTGGGTGTTTTCCATGTATAATATGTATGTATTTACGAAAAAAAAAATATCTATGTACTTGTATCAGTTATCGTACCCATAACACAAGCTTTAGGTAGCTTAACGTGGGTCTAGATGGCGCTGTGTGAATTGTCCTGAGATAAAAAAAAAAATAGTGGCGATCAGTAGAGAGGACATTAGGTGCTTGTAGTTATATCCGGTGCTATATTTCAGTCAATTTTGGCAGTTGTGGTAGCTCCTATACAAACAATCATAGCCAAACAAAACAATATCATAGCTGGAACGAACTGTTTTCTTTCAAACATTGTTTTGAAAGAAAATGGTATTAAAACATATTAACCTATTTTATTTACCCTATGGGCTCCGCTGAAAATCAGCGCTGTAGCTTCGGCTGCAGCAATATGCTGAGCGGAGAAATTATTGTTTTACTATATTGGAGTGCCGGTGTATATTGTATGCATTTATGTATATATACTGCAAAATTCATTTAACATAGGTATGATAATGTGGACTTTTTGCTAAATAAATGTATATTATTATTATTATTAGTATTACATAGAGGTTAATCGTAGAAGATTGAAAATGTGTGGTTCTAGTTATTTTTATTGCCAAATCAAAAAATATTGAAGTAAAAATTTTTTCCCTTTAAAACTAATAAAAATAAAAGTTAACACTTAATGGTTTAAAAAATAGACAACAACCTATTCTAATACTCACTAAGTAAAATTAAAATTTCGTCAAAATCGATTAAGCCGTTTCGGAGAAGTATGGCAAATAACACTGTGACACGAGAATTTTATTACAAACTGTGTCTCGCGGTTTCACCTTAGGGGATTATTATACTTTATTTTCTTAGCTTTTGCTAGTTTATATTATTATTCTGTGGTACAGGACCGTCCTACAAAGCCAGGCAACGTGTGACACATGGCCACTCTATTTTTATGAAATCTGCCATCGACCGTCGCCTGCTCTGTGGCGAAATGCCGGAACTACTTGAGTCATTGTTACCCAATGACTATGTGATGGGATTCATTTAAATTTATTACATATACATTTCTATGCATTACATATATAATTGTAGTCGGGCACTAGTAGAAATTCCAACATAATTCATTGAAGTTTTATTGTTTACTAGCTTTTGCGCGCGGCTTCGCTCGCGTTAACTTATCCTCTTAAGGGTGGAATTCATCAAAATCCTTTCTTAGGGAATGCATACGTCATAGTAGCTTTATGCATGCAAAGTCAGCCTTATCGGTTTAAAATTGACAAAGTTGCATACAAACTTTCATCCCCTACTTTATTCCTTTGGGGGTAGAATTAATCAAAATCCTTTCTTAGCGGATGTCTACGTCTTAACATCTACCTGCATGCCAAATTTCAGCCCGATCCGTCCAGTGGTTTGGGCTGTGCGTTGATAGATCACTACGTCAGTCACCTTTGAGTTATATATATTTAGATATGTTATTGTAATGTATATACATAATATGTTACTGTAATAGTTTAATTAAATTCCATTCAGCAGTTTTTGCGTGAAAGAATAACAATCATCCATCCATACTCACAAACTTCCGGGATTATATTAGTAATTGTGGCGAATTAACTATTATTGCGCGGTAACACCGTTGCCTAGTTACGACAGAAGAATAGAGTAATAAGTTTGTCATTCGAGACCAAATCGCCTTCATGTACATATATATTCATCATAAATACTTCTATATTATAAATATGTAAATAGTCAGAGTCACTCAGAGGGCAATGGAGAGGGCTATGCTCGGAGTTTCTCTGCGTGATCGAATCAGAAATGAGGAGATCCGCAGAAGAACCAGAGTGACCGACATAGCCCGAAGAATTGCGACTTTGAAGTGGCAATGGGCAGGGCACATAGCTCGTAGGACAGATGGCCGTTGGGGCAGTAAAGTCCTCGAGTGGCGACCACGGACCGGAAGACGCAGCGTGGGAAGGCCTCCAGCAAGGTGGACCGACGATCTGGTCAAGATCGCGGGAAGGCATTGGATGCGAGCAGCGCAGGACCGATCGTCGTGGAGATCGTTGGGGGAGGCCTATGTCCAGCAGTGGACGTCTTCCGGGCTGCGATGATGAAATAGTCACGACTGGTTTCTCTTCACCTCTCTTTCCTGATGCTGCTTCTGCATGAACACATAATCATAAATAATAGCGGCCCCATCTTAGCCGCTAAAGATATATTAAATATTTCAAAAGCTTTTATATAATGTTCTCCATACATTACGAGTAATATTCATCTTTCGGTCCATATATCTCTGTAAGTCATTTATAATCCATATTTCAAGCATTTGCTGGCATCATAGCGAGCTACAATTTTGCATATATAATGTGAATTCGATGGTTTTTGTATTACAACATGTTGATAACGAACTAGTGTCTGTAGTGTAAATTATAAGAATAAATAAATAAATAATCTCAGGACAATTCACACAGCGCCATCTAGGCCCAAGTTAAGCTAGCTAAAGCTTGTGTTATGGGTACTAGACAACTGATACAAATACATAGATATATTATTCGTAAATATTTTTATTCATTAAATCTTTTATGCACAAATACACAAATATAGATGCATATGGCAGACTTAACACCATTAGGTATTTTCTCCTAGTCAACTATTGGGCAAATAGAGATCTATGTGGGCAGTGCATTAAAAAAAATATTTAAAAAAAAATGTAGGTATACCGATTATACATATATACATATTATACATAGAAAACACCCAGACCGACACAGACAATCATACTCATGAATACAAATGTTCGTACCGAGCGAGGAATCGAACCCGCGACCATCGGAAGTAAGGCAGTGTGCTAAACCGCTAGACTACCGAGGCCGATAGCTATGTGGAAGTTTTCAATTTAACGTTGTAAGTTGCATTATATCAAAAATGCTTTAATAATATTTATAATATAGCACAATTCATACAACACCGTCCCAAGCTAAGCAGAGTTGAATAAATACAAATTTATAGTTCTGGACACAGCGCCATCTAGGCTTAAGCTAAGTAGAGCTTGTGTTAAGGGTATTAGACAGCGAATAAAATCTAACTAAATATTTTTTTTGTTAATACATACATAATGTACATAGTAGCAGAGCTTGTAATACTTAGATACATTTTTTCGTGAATACCGTTTGAATTGGACGGGGTCCAATTCAAACGGGGACCGATGTTACGACGGCCTGAACGAGGTTCGAACCCCTAGCGGTGCCCTCAGATTAAAGTCGTATCCATCAGGCGGGAGTAAGCCTTCAGCCGCTCCATAAGTCCTTCCGCGGGATTGGAGTGCCATCTGCGCTCGCCCCCTATCGTCCGGTGAAGCTGTAGAGGTCAGCTGCGGCCAACAGCATTAGAGTAGTACGAAAAAAAAATCGTGAATACATACATAATATACAAATACATGGAAAACTGCCAAACTGATACAGACAGTCATAGAAATATTTGTGCCGTGTGAGAAGTAGAACCCGGGACCATAGAAAGTTAAACGATGTACTAAACCGCTAGACTAGGCCGTGGATCATATGATATGGTATCAAAGTTTGATTAATACTTGAAACCATGTCTATGGCTTAAAGATCTATGTCATCTATAAATAACTTTAAGAAAATATATACCTTATAATTTGATATTACTAATATAATTAAGTCTATTAAAATCTAAATGTAATTTGTAAATGATAAATCAACTTTATAACTAAGTTCTACCCGAATTTAACGTTACAAAATCTTATACACTAATTAAATAAAATCTAAAATTAAATAAATAGCGAAAATTGGTATCGCCACGAAATCTCAGAAAGCAATTATAGAGTTCACTAAACAGCGGAATCTATTAGGATTTATAATAATTAAAAAGTTGCCGCTGATGGATTATGAATGGAGTTTGTGAACTCAGGAGCACTTCGCCGATGTTCATTATTAAGTTAACGTGGAATGACGCTTTCCGCGTTACGTGATAGCTAGTCTTAATTTTCTTGAATCGCACAAAGCCAATTGTTGGATGAAGTTTGAGTAACTTCTACATTTGTATTAGGAGTGCCTTTTAAGTATATTGATGTTCGTTATATTAAAGGTTCAGAGTTGAAACACCTTTTTTTATAACTTGGGGAAATCCTGACGCACCTTTTTTTATTTAGGAAAATCCATCATGGAAGGACCACCCACTCTCTCTAGGGCTAAGAAATGGATACTGCCGGACTCCTACCAGCTAAAACCCCGCGGGTCAAAAAAAGTAACTGTAGCCGGCCTCGCCACCGATAAGATGACAAAGAACGACGCTGTGGTGGTTCACACCACCAGTATGCCCGGGTAATATGTACATGCTCGCGTGCCGGGTACGGAAGGCACGGGCACGGACCAGTGGTAGGCCAAAAGCAATTTGGGAAAGCAAAAGGCGGTAGAAGTAAACCTACCTCTACTGCACATTGCCAGAGCCACAGGCGTGCGTAAGCATTCTTCCGTAGCTCCGATGGTGTGGCCTATTTGAACAGATGGGCCATAACTCTTCTTCAGAAGTAGCGAGGTTACATTCGTGAATCTTACTTATCTGTGCCTTGATCTTCAGTCAGGAACATTGTTCTGTATATCTGCATTGGACGGGATATGACGTCAAAATATCTGGGTGACCTGAAAAGTTTCTGACCTCAACCCAAATATGACACTCATCAATAAAGGCTTGTAAACGTAGTTCTGTATCTTTTAACAGTTACTCGCCAAGGCTTCGGCCATTTTAGATCGATCGATTACTATTTGGACGGGTTAGAGAGATGGGAGCATCTTTTGAGATTTAGAGGAGAATATAAATAAGAAACTTAAGAAAAAAATATTTTATCATTGTTAGGTTGGAAACTTTTCAGGGCTGCGATGTCGACGGGGAATCAGCCCCCATGGCGACCTCCCCTGTGCCTTGTGGATGGATAGGAACAACATCCCTGCTTCTCTGTCTTATCCGGCTCAGACGGATTGGATCGTTGAAGAAAACAATTTCGAGGTCTAAGACATACCTGCAAAGGCATTCTGAAGGAGCTGAAGTGTTCTGTACTTTTATTTATCTCACTTTTTTGAAGCTGATTAGCGACGGAAAAAGCTACGATCGAGGATACTTTCAAGATTATATTTTATTTTAGGAGATTATATAAATTTAGGAGCACATTTTATATTATGCCCATATTCTTTCTTTACTAAAGTCAAATAATATTAATATTAAATACCTTCAAACATCAAAAATTATTCGTGTTAAACAAGTTTAACTATATTAATAATAGTAAAGGTTTATGGCTGAATTTCTAACGAAAGTCTATTGTTATTTAGTAATTATTTCACGGAATTCAATTTATAATGATATATCGTACCACATTGTTATAAATAGCTATTCTATTCACTTTAGTCTATGTTTTGTTTTGTCTATTAAAACAAAATGAGACTAAAACTAATTTATTTTTTATGGATGATAATAGAATGATGATCTCCCTTGAACTGTTTATGATGCTGGCGAGGCACCAGTGGAGCATGATAAAATGAGTATGAAGTCAAGACAGTTCGCCCATGCTGACGAAGAGCAATTTACCATGATAGTTTCTAGGGAGAAACTCGTGAAGGTCTGCCTATGATTGCTATATGAAGTTAAGACAGTTCACCCATCTTGGCTAATAGCAATTTATCAATATGATTTCCAGGGAGAATCTCTTGAAGGTCATCCTAATATTGCTAGCAAAGGGTTATCAGTCCACTTTATTAACATTCTCATTCCCTTCAGATAAACGGTTTTTATATTAATTAGAAAGGAACGCATAAGTGCATTTTTTATTGAGAGTTTTGGGTTACTGTCAGGTACTAAGACCTAGAACACTGCGACCTGTATATATCTATTCTGCTCACCTTTATTCAAAGTTCGCTACCTAGACCCGTCTGGGACAAGAATTAAAGGATATTCTTAGGAGCGATGGTTTTTATCTCCTCAGGATAGAGTGTACATTTTCCAAAGGAGATATTTCGTTTCTGCATGAGTGGGCTACAACCACATAAGATGTATAATGCATGTGCATTTTCTCTTCTGCTTTATAAAATCTGCAGATTGATGTTAAGCTAAGGCCTAATTTTGCCATGATTTTATTCAATTTGCAGTGTCCAGTGAGGGTCCTAGTCCCAGTAGGAGTCTATTGGAGTATTGGTTTGAGTAGCCCGTTATTAGGGCTCTTGAAAGTACTAATCCTGGCGTATTATGCCAGTAACTCAAATTTCAAAATATCTTTATTCATGTAGGTCTATTACAGACTTATGATATGTCAAATTTACCGTCAGTTCGGAATGATTTCGAGATGAGTATTCTCAAATAAATATTGTACATGTTGCAAACTCTTTGCACATTTTCATATGTTTACTAGCAATCCCGGCAAACGTTTTTTGCCTTAAAATAAAAAAAAATTAGGGGTGGACTATCCCTAACATTTAGGGGGATGAAAAATAGATGTTGGCCGATTTTCTGACCTACTCAATACGGTTACAAAATTTCATGAGAATCGGTCAAGCCGTTTCGGAGGAGTATGGGAACGAAAACTGTGACACGAGAATTTTATATATAAGATTTTTCTACCTATTTTGAATGTATTTTCTTTATAGAGTTGTCATATATAATATTTTTATTGGCACTTTTTGTGTTACAACTGTTTATACACGTATCTTCATTATAAGTATTTCCCATTTTCTATCCATTGTTTGATTTACATCACACATACAGTCCACTCATTCGATCACCTACATTTTGGTCCTACTTCGGCAGAATTTCAACATTTACATCCTACAGTACATACATGTTTACAATAATACAGATTCATTTCTAAATTCAAATTCGGGAGAATAGAGTGACCACCAGCTTATGTTATTGCAAAAGTAAATAGTCTAATCAGTGTTCGTTACCCGAACATATCAGTCCTCACAAGCAATGATATAAGTGTATATCTGCAATTACAGGAGGGTATTACGTCATAACGTATCGTTTCGCGAGGCCATACATCACTCTGGAAGGTTACGGGGCAATGAATCTATTTTCTTATTCATATATTTCTGAGCGGCAGTATGAAATACTGTACCTCAAACATTTCTTACAACTTACACGATAAATTCTTCATATAAAATACTAGCTGTTCCCGCAACTTCGTCCGCGTGGAATTTTTCTAAAATAAAAGTAGCTTAAGTTACTCCTTATTACATCAGCTATCTGCCAAAAAAAATCCCGTCAAATCAGTCCAGCCATTTCAGAGATTAGCCGGAACAAACAGACCGACAGACAGACAGATATAAATTATAAAAAATGTTATTTTGGTATATGTACCGTATAATATATTCATATGCATGTAGTATAAAACGGTTATTTCAATATCACAAACAGACACTCCAATTTTATTTATATGTATAGATAAGAAGGGTTATTTGGAAATTCATTCATTCATTCATTCAGGTTTGAAAATTCAATTCAGTTAAAACGATCGCGAGTTTATACGATCTGACGTTGGTTTACGTGATTCTTCAAATTCATTTTTCTTTTATTAAATCCCCATTTTTTTTCTATTATGCGGAGGAACGAGGATCACGTCTTATAGAAAGTGTATAATATGAATGTGGATGGATGTAAAGGTAGGGGACGCCCTAAGAAAAGATGGATGGATTGTGTGAAAGATGATATGAATAAAAGAAGAGTATGCTCAGATATGACGACCGATAGAGAGTAGTGGAAGAGAATGACATACTGCGCCGACCACAAATAATGAGATAAAGCAAGGCAATGATGATAAACTCACAATTTTTTTCTAGTACATAATACATGTAAATTCTGACTATGCCGAACATTTTATCTTTCCGAATGTATTTCTTTCTTTATTGTGTATTTAATAATTTAATATTTTGAATGTAATAAATTAGTGCTACTTCGTAGTTTGTATTCACACATTTCAACTTAAAAATGTAAAGTTTTCAATAATTATTTAAAAGAGCAACACGCAAGTTTCTTGCTCCTTCTTATCGTGATAAGACAGCTTTCCAAATGAGCGATATATTAAAAAAAATTAGTATGACTATTCAAAAGTGCTTAAAAAGTTATTTGAACAAATAATTTTGCTTTTCACAGACCTTATCTATGTTATAAAAGAAAATTATTCTATAATTTCAACTCACCTCAGCTTAGTAATGTCGAGGTCAAGTTAAGGACCCTGAAAAACCATGCTCCTTTTAACTCCAGTTCTCCAGTCATCATCATAAGAAGTATGATAAACGTGCGTTTTGCTCTTTTAAATAAAGTGTCCTAAACAAATACACATTAACAAGGATTAGGCATGCGATCTTCAACATAGCAATCGCTACGCACTTCAATACATAGTATAAAATGAAATCGTTGTCGCTGTCAGACAGATAAATGGCCTGAGCCGAATCGAACCCATAGCGGTGTCCTCAGACTAAAGTCTTATCTTTCATGCAGGAGTTGGACTTCAGGCACTCCATACGTTCTTCCGCGGGTTTCATTTACTACAAGGTCATTGTTGTTGTCTGTCCGTCCCTAAGTATGCTTATATCTTTAAAACTACGCAACGGATTTTGATGCGGTTTTTTGTAATAGGTAGACTGATTCTAGAGGAAGGTTTATGTGTATTATGCATGTACACTCGTGCGAAGATAGGGTGGGTACCTAGTTATATTATAAAATAAGTTACACATAAAATCAAAGTAGAGCCATTGAAATCTGCCTTTCAATTGCTTTAACACAATATTGGATGCAGTCTAAAACAATGATATTGATTAGATATTATCGGGGTACAATATCTATTCAAGTAAACAAGGGACAAGCGAGGGACAGCCGTGTTTATACAGGATGTCTCCGTCACTGCCTCGAAGCATTTACAATAGCACCCTGTATTAACGGATCCTACAATCAGCGTACTCCGATCAGGATAAGATTTATGATTAACTACATACAGACCTATCAGAAGATTATATTTGTACTACTCGCTATTCCCGCGACTTCGTCCGCGTGGAATTCAACTTAATTTTTATAAAATAAAAGTAGTCTAAGTTACTCATTATTACATCAGATACCTGCCAAAAAACGTCCCGTCAAAATCGGTCCAGCCATTTCAGAGATTTGCCGGAACAAACAGACAGACAGACAGACAAAAATTGTAAGAAATGTTATTTTGGTGTACATACCGTATTTACATTGCAATATAAGT
This sequence comes from Achroia grisella, assembly GCF_030625045.1. Lineage (NCBI taxonomy): Eukaryota > Metazoa > Arthropoda > Insecta > Lepidoptera > Pyralidae > Achroia > Achroia grisella. Next base: position 81,122 of record NW_026712771.1, read on the forward strand.
AGTAAAAAAACGGTTATTTCAATATTACAAACAGACACTCCAATTTTATTTCTATGTATAGATTGTGAAAGAACTTATTACAGAAAGTTATTAGATCTAGGAGTGAACTTGTAAGCCAGAATAGAAAGTCAATTATTAAAAAAAATTACATTTATTTTATTACTTATGCATCAGAATAACATATTGGCTATATTTTTTGTTGAATAATGACGCAAGTGAAACCTGCGTCAATATTTATATGTAAACTTGCTAGTAACTTAGGCTACTTTTAATTTATATCTTTCGTTATTTCAGAAAAATAAAGTAATATTGCAAATTCCTTTAATATTCAAATTATTAAGAGTATTATATTCATATATGTATATATATATATATATATGTACATTATATATCACATTTATATCTATCGTGTATATATTATTTTATTTTATGTCTATTTTAGTTGTATATTATATTTATATATCTACTATATAGTTTTTATTGTCACAGTTTTTCACCACTACTGCCCTACAACGCTTTCTATTTGTACCTAAAGGTTAGCTGGTAGAGAATGCCATATGGCATTAAGCTCGCCTTTTGTACACGTGTTTTTGTACAATAAAGAATAAAAAAAAAAAAAAAAAATTCCACGCGGACGAAGTCGCGCGTACAGCTAGTCTGTTAATAAGTTTCATCTCATAATCTTACAGGCTTCTCTCCCCGATACCCGGTAGATTTATTTCAGTCAACCGTTTCAGCTGCTGTCCAGTATTTAGTAAGTCCCTTATATCTCCGTTCGGAAATAGGAAAACGGCTCATTCACACCTGGATCCAGTGTCGTTACTAGCTTATCACTATTTGGGTCAAGGGAACGTTAAGCTTACGAAATAGACGTATTCTATATAGAGTGGAACGTGAACCCAATGATAGGCTGTAGACGGACCGTACTGATGTCTTGAACAAATTAGTTCAAGAAAGGCTGTAGAAATTATAGATTTTGGTTGTTTTTTTATATCAAAATGACGAGAACTTTGTTAAAGCTGAAACCGAGAAAAAGAGAAAATATCTCGACCTGGCTCACGAGGTGACCGTGTGGGGGGTGATGTTATGTCGGTGAACGGTCTTATCCCAACCAGTCTGGAACAACATCTCAGACGGTTGGGATTCCAAGGCGGCTCACTCGGGAAAGATGCAGAAAGCGGTGCTCTTAGATTCTGTCCGCATTTTACGCCAGTTTCTCTCCCAGGGGCCCTGAACCCCGGCCGACTGTTCTTCTGCCAGGGGTAAGTTGCCATCTCATCTCCTTAAGAGGGGAGATGAGAGTTTTTCTAAAATAATAATAGTCTTGAACAAATTAGTTATGGGTGTAGAAATTATAGTTTTTGCTTGTTTTTTCTTGAATTTATTTGTTTTTTTTTATATATCAATCTACATGGCCTATATAATAATAATAGTAACCCACCACCCTTCAAAAGGCCGCCATTTTGAATACCTGTAGAATTGTACGAAAATTTCTGGAAATAGACGTAAATGACAAAACACCTATCACCTAAACTAAAAGGTTCACAATATATACACACACACGCGCTCACACGCACACACACACACACACACACACACACACATACACACACGCATGTACACACACACTCACACACTGCACTTACTTGTAGAGCAAGAGCCCAAGACGGCCAGACATACGTGTTAGTAAACGTGAAAGTTCTTGTATGTGTGTCCCCAATACAGGCAAGAACGATCCCCAAACATGAAACCTGGATCGTGGTTCCTTTAGCAGGTAACAGGTAACAAAGGTGTAAAAAATTTCATATCAAATTCGTTATTTTAAGAAACTCCATATTTTCATATATAGTTCGTAGCATTATTATAACTTTCGCAGCTCATTTAAATAGTATAGTTTAGGGGGTTCCGGCGGGGGGTTGGAACCACAACTAAGTGTCTGGCAAAAATATGAAAATATGGAGTTTCTTAAAATAATTTTTTAAACCTTTGTTATCTGTTAACTGCCAAAGGAACCACGATCCAGGTTTCATGTTTGGGGATCGTTCTTACCTGTGTCGGGGACACACATACAAGAACTTTCACGTTTATTAATATGACGTATTTCTGGCCGTCGTGGGATCTTGGGCTATTGGTTTTGTCCCGTAAGTGTGGTATACGCCACAAAGCGTAAAACCCCAGCAAAAATGCTGAGAAAGCGAAACACACAAATAATAATAATACACACACAGACGGGGCGTACTGATATCTTGAACAAATTAGTTAAAGGTGTGGAAATTATAGATTTTGGTTGTTATTTCTTGAAATTAATTATAGTCTGAAAAAAAAATCTTATTAACATCAACTAGCCGTTTTATCGAAAAGTGTTAACAAGATTTATCTATCTATATATATAGACAAACATAATTATATGATGTTTGTCTATCTATCACTCACTTTTGAATATATACATACAAACATATTGAAAAGTGCTTCAATGTAAGTTTATTTGAATAAATGATTTTCTATTCTATTACGTTAGTATGGATTTGCCATTTCTTAGTCAAATTGATTATTTTCATGAATAGTATCATTAGCTTTCAGCCTAACACACCCCTTACAACCCCTGTGTAATTGTTGACGACCTCTGTACCGCTACGATAAACTCGTAGCTTCATGTAAATAAGGTTTAGATATTCCGGTATTATTAGTACAGACATTTCTATTTAACTTGCAAATATAATCTAAAATTTTAGTACCAAAAACAGGGGATAGATGGCGTTGTTTCATAAAAATAAATAACAAAGCTATACGATGCAATAATCTTATCTTATCTTACTTAATATTAATAATATCATAAACGCAAGTTCCTGAGTATGAACGGATGTTTATTGATCTTTCACGCGAAAACTACTCAACGGATTTTGATGAAACTTTACAATAATATAGCTTATGCATCAGAATAACACATAGACTATATTTTATATTGAAATTCGAAGCGGGTGAAATCGTACAGCTAGTAATATTATAAACGCTAAAGTTTGTGAGTATGGTTGTCTTTCACCCAAAAACTACTGAATGGACTTTGATGAATATATACAATAATATACCTTGTACATCAGAATAACATATATAGGCTATAAATTTCTCGCGAGTGAAACCGCGGGCTCAACTAGTACAAAGCCACAACCTGGTCTTACTCTCTTCACCTCCGTCTTCCTGTTCTTTCTTGGTGCCGCTGCTACAAAGAACTCAATATATGTAAATAATAGCGACCCCATCGTAGCTGTTAAATACTGTCAGCAAGAAAGTCCTTTCAATCCCGTGGGATTGCTTCCTTGACCCGTCATAACTAGTTACGCGAGTTCTCAAGGGTCACATTAAATATTGTGAGGCATTATGTCGCCTTGAGGATTAAATTTGATGTATGGTGGATGGGGGATCGAAATACACTTTTGGTGCGGATACAGTTTAGTTCTTATATACTAGGCAATAAGTCATTTATTAAATATTATTTATTGCACATATCTATATACACTTTTGTATTTATAATATATTGTAACTGGCTAATCAGATATGTATTTTATATTCTAAATTTGTATTTGAATTTATAGTTCTTTTATATTACATTCTTGTTTTTTGATACTTCAATTCATTCTTTCTGTTCCTAATATGTTAGTTGTCTATTATTAATATATTTTCTCCGTTTTACCAACTCTTTTTTCTTATTACTACAACATAATATATTAATTAGAAATAATGCTAACAAAGGAGGAGTTATCTCTAAAAGAGTGTTGAGTGGGTCAAATTGTGCAAGTAATAATTTAATAAAAATGTCATAAATAATTGAAACTAAACATAAAAATATAATGTCCAAAATTCAAATACCAATAGAATATAAATAAAGATACAATATATTAATATTTCGACGACCTCGGTGGTCTAGCGGTCTAGCATACTGCTTTACGTCCGATGGTCGCGGGTTCGATTCCTCGCTCGGCAAAAACATTTGTATTCATAAGTATGATTGTTTGTATCGGTCTGGGTGTATTCTATATATGTATAATATGTATGTATTTGCGAAAAAAAAATATCTGTGTATTTGTATCAGTTGTCTAGTACCCATAACACAAGCTTTAGCTAGCTTAACTTGGGTCTAGATGGCGCTGTGTGAATTGTCCTAAGATTATTATTATTATATACCTATGTATCTTATATATAAAATTCTCATGTCATGATGATGGAACAAAATGATGTACTACGACTTTGTAGAACACATCATTATCTGCAAAAAATGTCGCAACAGCATGTATCCAATTAGGTAATATAGTTACGTCACAATTTATGTTTTTTGGTAATTTATAAATTTAATTAAAATGTCGCCGCTCGAATAAGCCCTTTATTTGTATCTTGCAATGAATCCTTATCTAAATAAATTACTTCATACTTACGACTGGTTCAATATCTTTACATAACTTTTGGAATTATTCAATTTGGACATGCCATTCAAAAGATATCACATATTTAAAATTGTAAGTATTAGAAATTAACCCCAGTTAAATGAATTAAATAAAATGCGATGTAGGATCGTCACTGGGGTACGGAGAGGGTGGGGGGTGGAGGGGGATGCTTACTAAAATAAGATAATCAGGGAAGACAGCGATAGCAGGTACTTTGTTAGAAATTGCTGCACCTCTCTTAAAGGATGGAAAATCTGCTCATTCTACTTTTAAACTTCCGCTATCCGTAAATCTTGAACAACAATCTACATGTTATATCCACAAAACTGGGCATCTTGGTAAATTACTACAAGATGCCTTTGTGGGATGAATGCACCATGAGCCGTAGAGCACATATAGAAGCCATGGATAGAACTTGAAAAGATCTTAGAAATACCGCTGCTCTCATGAGCGAGATTACTTTTGTATTTGCTGGAGATTTCAGACAGACTCTCCCTGTGAGTAACGTAGGTACGCGAGCAGATATCATAACAGCATGCTTGAAATCGTCTCCCTTATGGTCTTTAATTGAAAGTTTAAAATTACAGACGAATATGAGAGCTCATCTTCATGGAATTACAGATAGCGATTTCCCACAAAAACTGCTCAAACTTGGGGAAAAAAATTCCCACTCCAAATTGAAAGAAAAATTGTGGTATCTTTCTGAATGAGTCCTTAGGTCGAATCGTCCATAATTGATAGATGCCGTATACCTTGACATCAGAATGTGCTCGTAAGAGGCTTCCATTGGTTATTTTCTAGGGTAATAGTGTCATATAGGAATGATACTGTCAACGAAATAAACAAAATATACAAATCAACCGACGCCGTGGCTAACATCGAAGACGTATTTCACATATTCACCGGTGTTAGGGAATATACTCTCTGCTCCCAAAATATTAGGGAAAGTACTATGTATATATATATGGAAAAATAGGTGTGGAAGCGTCAGTCACGTACCTGTATGACTCTGCGGATTTCTTGGGCTTCAGGGTCTCGATGATATCTTCGCTAGCTTTCCAGTTTCACAATAGGTTTCACAGTTCTAATTTATTTTAATTTACAACACAATGCGCACGCGTCATGGCCGCCGTACAGTCCGTTCGGTACTAGGTAAGGGAGGGGAACAGAAACCGCGGGAACACAAACTAACGGACTCTAATATAATAATCTGTGCTTACGATGGTACAGGGTAGATTTTGAACAACCGGAATTTTTAAAATCACTTCTTGACTGCCACCACAAAATTTAAAAAAATTAAAAATCGGAATCCAAATCGTGCTTTTGAAAAATTTAAATCTACCGAATGCAATGGGACTACGATGCTACTTACTAAGGAATTGAAGGACAATTTAATTGTAGCAACCGTTATCACCGGCCCGGCAGCTAGGCAACTAGCTCATATATAAAGAATACCGATGATCCCAACTGATCTGCCAATATATTTAAACGGCTTCAATTTCTGTTTAATTTCAGTATATAGATCCAATTGAGAAGAACTGACATGAAAACTCAGCTCGTATTCTTTTAAAATATCGTTGGCAGATTCATTTTTAAATTCAAAATTGCAAGAATTGTGTAACCGTTACCATTTTGTTTGCAAATAGTCTAATCAGAGTTCCTAACCCGAACAGGCCCGTTCACTAGTATGACGGAGCCAGCCATCATTGCACTTAACGATAGTACGACCCACGTTTCGAAGTTCAAGTGTATTATTACTATTTGTCAAACATATAATAACGTTAGCTAACAGAGGGCAATGTAATTACCAACCCACAATATATAATTCTCAAAAGGCAGGACGAAAATGTCAACAGAATTAAAGGGACGTAAATATTAATTAAATGGTAGATATGTAAGTCTTAATCCCTTGTAACCCACCGAAATACGGTTCCAATAGGGATTTAGATTGTGCTGAAACTAAACCACGGGCAATATTTCTTATATATTGGATACAAAAGTGGTTCGCGGAATTTGGGTAGTTTACAAATGTTAATCTCTGTTGCACATCCATTTTAATTAGAGAACAAAAATAGATACGGGGTACTGAGATTTTTTGTTTGTTTATTAATGTGAAACTTTGTCAGGCTGGATATCTGTTGCTTTGTCACGCGATAACTATTGAACATGTATTTTTTAACTTTACAGTAATATACATTAGAATGATACGCTACGATTTAAGAAGTAATTAGAATAGAATAGAATAGAAAATCATTTATTCAAATAAACTTAATTTAAGCACTTTTGAATAGTCAACATTTTTTTTTAAATCTACCGCTTATTCGGAATGCTGTCTCATCACAATAAGAATAAGCAAGAAACTTGTGTGTTGCTCTTTTAAACAATCCTTGTAAGTTCACATTTTACAAGTCGAAACGTGTGAATACATACTACCAACCAGCACTAATTTATTTAGGCTCAAATATAAAAACACAATAATATTAAATCAGTCGTAGTGATAAGAGATAATGATATCCCTACAAGCAGCACTCGTTCACGAGTATGACGGATGAGCCAGCCATCACTGCGCTCGACTATATTTTAGGGAGCCCAATGACCCGGCCCACCACGCCGCCACATGTCTGGACATTTTAGTGAGCATGACTACTCATTCCACTAGATCACGTCACAGCTACAAAAATTACTATATGGTAGTTACAGTATTCGCACTGTACATGAGAATTAGAAGATAATACGTTCATTTGATAAATATAAAATATACAACAAAAATATAAAGAATAATATATATTTATATATATAATACAATTTGCATTATTATATTTAAAAACATTACGCAAAATATCTTTATTTAAATAATTTCAATTTAAAATCTATTTATTCAATTTCAAATAAACAAACTTAATTTAAGCTGTTTTCAATAGCTCATATGTTTTATTTTACACTTTTTTGGAATACATACTCATGCCAAGAAGAATAAAAAAGAAACTTGTGTGTTGCTCTTTTTAATTCTTTCGTGTTTAGTATTCATGATTTATATTTTTAACTAGTCATAGTTAAACATATAAATAATGTCATTGTTAAAATTAAAAATAACTAACATTTATTAAAAAGAGCAATACACGAGTTTTTTTCTAAAAAGTAACTATGTAATCTTAAAGTAACTATGACTAGTTAAAAATATAAATAACGAATACTAAAATTTACCATAAAATTATTGGTATTAAGTCATTAATACCAATAATTTTATGATAAATAAAGGTATTAACCTTTCTCGACCAGTTTATTTACCATAAAATTATTCGTGTTAAGACCCGGTTAAATATATAAATAAATGAATGTTATTCAGAATTGCTTTTTTAACAATTTTGTATATATTCATTCTATTAAATATTTCTAAAATGGTTCACATACTCAGATGATATTGCATGCAGATATTAGATTATTCTTGTTTGTGTTTTGTAAGAGATTGCTTTAAGCGATAAGGCAGCCTTTTGTTTAGTTCATATATATAGAGTATTTTATTTTTTATTTTTCTGTGTTAATTGTATTGGGAATGTTGGGTAAAAAAGGGAAGTTAAGGACCAACCTGGTTCGTGTCGTCCCCGCGTGATGGTCTTATTATACGTGTAGCGACAATACTACGATGAATTTGACTGGATGATGTACTAATCAGATGATTCCGCGGAGATCGCGGCTGATGGTTTCGTTAACGTGTTAGCTTCAATACCTAAAGAACACTCGGTTGACTAATTTGTTACTTACATTTCATTCATTAAAAGCCATAGTAAGTCACGTGATGTTGGTGGCGTCACGATTATGCCGCCACCAATAGGAATAGAGATAAAGAGGCCGGGAACAAGGAAGGAGCGGGCTCTTTGTTCGAGGCGACCGAGACGACCAGTCGTGAATGTACAGCGACGCAATTTATGTGGAGTGTAATTTGAAGAAAGGAATAAACTAAATGTACTACTGTATCGACGTATCATTTCTGAAACTTCCCAATAAACGTTGATTCACGGAGAATGTGCTGATTTGCGTGTGCTCGACGCGACGTACAACGAACGACTGATTTTGTTGATGCTACCCCCAGATTTGGTGGATAAAAATAGGAGTAGGATTTAGGGTAGTAACATATTGCAAGTTGGCTGGAAAGAAAGATTTATATCAACCATATATATTTATATGTATTCCACAGACCTAAAATATTTTAGGTCTGTGGAATACCTTCAAGATATTGCATTTTAAGAAATTACTTTAGTGGTATTGTAGCGAACTCCTTGATAGGTTATGATTTTTCTACCTACTGTCTTTGTCTTAGAAATAAATGAAAAGATTCGTTTTATTTAACCAAAAAAAAAATGCAAAATTATGTTGCTAAATCTTTCAACTATAGAACGCGAGATATATATTACATTTTAATTATTAGTAATTAAGTACTTGCCCCGGCTTCGTACGGATGTACATGTATTATATATATATAACTTCCTCTTGAATCAATCTCTATCTATTAAAAAAAACCGCTACAAAATTCGTTGCGTAGTTTTAAAGAATTAAACAGATATCAGGACGGACAGACAGCGACAGTGACTTTGTTTTATACTATGTAATGAAGCAGACTATATTCTGTTTATTAAATAGAAATACCAACATATTATGTAATCTAAATATATTTAACTCAAAGGTGACTGACATAGTGATCTATCAAAGCACAGCCCAAACCACTGGACGGATCGGGATGAAATTTGGCATGCAAATAGATGTTATGACGTAGGCATCCGCTAAGAAAGGATCTTGATTACTTCTACCCCCAAGGGTATAAAATAGGGGATGAAAATTTGTCAATTTTAAACCGATCGGGCTGAGACTTTGCATGCATAAATCCACTATGACGTAGGCATCCCCTAAGAAAGGATTTTAATAAATTCCACCCCTAAGGGGATAAATTAACGCGAGCAAAGCCGCGGGTAAAGCTAGTATTATATAAGCTGGAATAAATTCTATTCAATTCTGTATAAATGTAGATATTAGTAAGAATTTCAAGTGTGTACAACATTTATACCCAAGATTTTCACTTAGCTTTAATGCGTTCCGTACCCTGGAGGGAGATAAAATGTTTGGATATCTTAAATTTTATCTCTAGTTTATTCTCTCATAAACTGTATTACAAGACAAAGAACTGTCTAAACGGCAGGCAGTAAACTCGGAAATATGAAACTGCCAATATTAAACTTGCGGAAGTCATGTTTATTGCTACCTCACGCTTTATTGAGATAATGTTAACATCTTATTATTTATTTCAACGCCTATTTTTATATAATACAAAATTATTTCATCATCACTATCTATATATATATGTATATAACTCAAAGGTGACTGACATAGTGATCTATCAACGCAGAGTCCAAACTACAGGACGGATCGGGCTGAAATTTGGCATGCAGACAGATGTTATGACGTAGGCATCCGCTAATTCGCTAAGAAAGGATTATGGTTAATTCTACCTCCAAGGGGATAAAATAGGGGTATGAAAGTTTGTATGAAACTTTGTCAATTTTAAACCGATCGGGCTGAGACTTTGCATGCAGAAATCTACTACGACGTAGACATCCTCTAAGAAAGGATTTTGATAAATTCCACCCCTAAGGGGATAATTAACGCGACCGAAACCACGGGCAAAAGGTAGTATAGTATAAAACAAAGTCGCTGTCGGTATCTGTCACAATGTATGCTTAAATCTTTAAAACTACGCAACGGATTTTGAAGCGGTTTTCTTTAATAGATAGAGTGATTCAAGAGGAAGGTTTGTATGTATAATACATGTACACCCGTGCGAAGCCGGGGCGAGTAGCTAGTAAGAGAATATACCTTACTTTTTTTAATTTACGTAAATGCGAATCAACGAAAATAGGTACATGATAATTACGTTACAAAATTATAGTCTCTATAGAGATCTGCTCTCATTTCGCTCTCGTGTCTCAATCTATACATATAAATAAAATTGGAGTGTCTGTTTATTTCATATGCATATAGTAAACATGCATATGAATATAAATACGGTATATACACTAAAATAACATTTTTTTACAATTTTTATCTGTCTGTTTGAACCGGCTAATCACTGAAATGGCTGGACCAATTTTGACGGGACTTTTTTTGGCGGGTAGCTGATGTAATAAGGAGTAATTTAGACTACCTTAGAAAAATCTATTATTTTAGAAACGTAAAGTAAATTCCACGCGGACTAAGTCACGTGTAGTTACATAGAAAACACTTAGACCGATACAAACAACCAACAACCGATTTCGATGGGACTTTTTTTGGCAGGTAGCTAATATAATAACGAGTAACTCAGACAACATTTATTTTAGAAAAATATAGTTAAATTCCACGCGAACGAAGTCGCGTATACAGCTAGTGAAGTAACTCTCTAACGAATCGGCATCTGTATTAAAGTAATCTAACTAACACTCAAATTGTATTACGGTACGCTTACCTGTTCCAGAAAGGTTAAACTAGTTACAGGAAAATTAGAAATCTTTATAGATCATAGTCAAAGGCATTTATTTATCTGTACTAACTACTAATGAGAATGTTGAGGTGGATGTGTGGTGTGACAAGAATGGATAAGATAAAGAATGAATACATTAGAGGAAGTATGAAAGTGGAGCCGGTGTCAGAGAGGTTGGAGAGTAATCGTCTATCATGGTATGGACATGTAATGTGTAGGAACGAGGATAATATTTTAAGAAAGGTGGTTATAAGGGTAGAGGAAGGCCGAAAAAGAGATGGATGGACTGTGTGAAAGATGATATGGTAAGAAAGGAAGTAAATAACGCGATGACTGCGAACAGGGATGAATGGAAGCGAAAAACATATTACTACTTACGGGTACTAGATAACTGATACAAATACATATATATTTTTGTTTCGTAAATACATACATATTATACATAGAAAACATCCAGACCGATACAAACTATCATACTTATGAATACAAATGTTTGTGCCGTGCGAGGAATCGAACCCGCGACCATCGGACGTAAAGCGGTGTGCTAGACCGCTATACCACCGAGGTCGTCAATTATATTATATATACCTGCGGGATGTACGTGACACAGGCATTTCCATGCTTACTAGGTCATCCCAACACTATGTTATTGAAACTGAATTGTTTTTAAAGAAATAAACATTTTTCTTTATTTCTTTCTTTCTTTCTTTCTTTCTTTCTTTCTTTCTTTCTTTCTTTCTTTCTTTCTTTCTTTCTTTCTTTCTTTCTTTCTTTCTTTCTTTCTTTCTTTCTTTCTTTCTTTCTTTCTTTCTTTCTTTCTTTCTTTCTTTCTTTCTTTCTTTCTTTCTTTCTTTCTTTCTTTCTTTCTTTCTTTCTTTCTTTCTTTCTTTCTTTCTTTCTTTCTTTCTTTCTTTCTTTCTTTCTTTCTTTCTTTCTTTCTTTCTTTCTTTCTTTCTTTCTTTCTTTCTTTCTTTCTTTCTTTCTTTCTTTCTTTCTTTCTTTTTTCTTTCTTTCTTTCTTTCTTTCTTTCTTTCTTTCTTTCTTTCTTTCTTTCTTTCTTTCTTTCTTTCTTTCTTTCTTTCTTTCTTCCTTTCTTTCTTTCTTTAAATCCAGACTGAGACTAAGTACGCTGTACCAATCATTGCTTGTATTTATTGACCACTAAAATAATATTACAAATAATTGTTTTAAAGTTCTGCATAAAATACATATAACATCGGGGAAAAAGATTGAGTTACAAGTAACTTTGCTCTTATTGCACATCAAAATCTATGCCAATATTCGCTTAAGTTGTACTTGAAAATTTTCAATAAAAACTTTTATGTTGAGCTCATTGGGGATTTCTTAGATTACCCCGACCCTATTTAAGTGGAAGTTTCTTAACTCTTATAAATCAATAAGTTAACCAATCTATTATAGAGTGAAGTAGCATTACAGTAATAATATTCGACGAGAATAATAGACGACCTCGGTGGTCTAGCGGTCTAGCATACCGCGTTACGTGCGATGGTCGCGGGTTCGATTCCTCGCACGGCACAAACATTTGTATACATGAGTATGATTGTTTGTATCGGTCTGGGTATTTTCTATGTATAATATGTATGTATTTACGAAAACAAATCCATGTATTTGTATATTTGTATCAGTTGTCTAGTACCCATGACCCAAGCTTTAGCTAGGTTAACTTGGGTCTAGATGGCGCTGTGTGAATTGTCCTGAGATTATTATTATTATTATTATTATATACCTATGTATCTGATATATAAAATTCTCGTGTCACAGTTTTCGTTCCCATACTCCTCCGAAACAGCTTGACCGATTCTTATGAAATTTTGTGAGCGTATTGAGTAGGTCTGAGAATCGGCCAACATCTATGTTTCATCACCCTAAATGTTAGGGGTAGTCCACCCCTAATTTTTTTTTATTTTAAGGCAAAAGGCAAAACAACGTTTGACGGGACATCTGGTATGTATATATATCTATACTAATAAAAGTTTGGTTGTTTGTATTGAATAGGCTATATAACTTTCCCATTGACATGGATAATGTAATAAACACTAAAGAAACTTATTCTAAATTTAGTAATGACATATTGTAGTTTAAATATTAGATTTTTTACAATATTCCATTCCATTTTAGAAGCAAACACGTTATTCCTAATACCACACGTACGAAGTCATGAGTTGTACTAGTATTAAAATTTGAGGTCGTGTCTTATAGAAGCGATGTTTTATGACAGACTTCAAACATAAAGTTCCAAAATGGAGACCGTTGTAAATGAAACATGTATATTATTACGTTATATGAGTCTGAATATATTGTATACTAGCTGTACCCGCGACTTCGTCCGCGTGGAATTATACTTCATTTTTCTACAATAAATTAATGTTTCTAAAATAAAAGTAGCCTAAGTTACTCCCTATTATATCAGCTTCCTGCCAAAAAAAGTCCCGTTAAAATCGGTTCAGCCGTTTCAGAGATTAGCCGGAACAAACAGACCGACAGACAGAAAGGCAAAAATTTTTAAAAGTGATTTTTTGGTGTATGTTCCCTATTTATATTCATATTCATGCAGTAAAAAACGTTTATTTCAATATTACAAACAGACACTCCAATTTTATTTATATGTATAGATAATATACTGAAACGCTTTGAAGTAGCAACTTACAGAATTTACTCACAGTAAGTAGGCCACCGTATAGTATATAAAATTCTTATATATTACAATATATAAGAATTTTATATACTCCTAATATGTATATAAAATTCTCGTGTCACAGTGTTGGTAACAAAATTTCTACGAAACTGCTTGACCGACTAGTAAGAAATTTTCTGTGTATACTCAGCAGGTCTGAGAATAGGACATAAACTATTTTTCATACTCATGAGTGATAAAAAAAATTGGGTGGTCCAGCTCAATTTTTTTTATCACTTATGAGTATGAAAAATAGTTTATGTCCTATTCCAACCCAATTTTTTTTATCACCCATGAGTATTAAAATTATTTTATGTCCTATTCTCAGACCTGCTGAGTATAGACAGAAAATTCAATTATTTTTATTTTTTAAAAAGTATATGCAATTAAATATTGTATATTAAGTTTGACTTGTAGTCGTCTTTATAAGTGGTATTTGTTATTTAATTTATTTAGATAATAAAATCAATCCAAGTGGCAATATATACATTTTTACTAAACTAACATTATAAACGTAAAAGTTTGTGAGTATGGATGTTCGAAAATATTTCACACAAAAACTACTGAATGGATTTTAACAAAACTTCACAGTAATATTGCTTAGACATCAAATTAACATATATAACATATAAATTTCCATCGGCACAGCTAGTAAAAGAATAAAGCAAATATTATTCTATAATATTAGTCTAAAATTAAAATAACATTTCGTTAAGATACTTAAAAATTACAAGGTATTTAACGAAGTATGTGGACGTTGGGACGGAGGGCGACAAAGTAATTTAATTAACTTAGCGAATAAAGGACTACCAAAAAGGAAGAATTAGCAAGCCATAAAAGCAAAACGACTTGATGAGGACCTCGCTATATATATTATAATTTAAGAACAACCAAATGTATTGAAAGCAACGTATTCATTTATTTCTAAACGTGTCCTCGCAAATATTCGGAAATAATCAATGCAGGTACGTCGACCATATTAAAAAATTTATTAGACGCTAAAAAGTTATCTTAATTCTCTATGATTATCTTCCATTTCACTAAGAAGATATATTTATACGTTTAGTTTCTAGTCGAGTTTTATTTTATATAGTTAATTTGTCTTTTGTTTGTGGTTAACCCTTTTTGGGCTCTATCTATTGATAGTGCCATAAAATGCGGTTAAATAACCGTTAATAACGAAAAATGCATTTTTAACCCTTGGTTAAAATCATTAATAACCGGCTTCGCAAGCAACGTATTCATTTATTTCTAAACGTGTCCTCACAAAGGTTCGGAAATAGTCAATAGAGGTACATCGACTATATTAAAAAATAATTTATTGAACGCTGAATAGTTTCTAAGATTATCTTTCATTTCACTGAGGAGATAGATATATTTAGACGTCTAAACAAAGGAAAGTGGAAATAGTTAATAGAATTACTTGCCCGCGGCTTCGCTCGCATTAATTTATCCCTTTAGGGGTGAAATTTATCAAAATCCTTTCTTAGGGGATGGCTACGTAATAGTAGCTTTATGCATGCAAAGTCTCAGCTCGGTCGGTTTAAAATTGACAAAATTCCATACAAACTTTCATCCCCTATTTTATCACCTAGGGGGTAGAATTAAACAAAATCCTTTCTTAGATTATCTTCCATTTCACTAAGATGATATATTTAGACGCCTAAATAAAGAAAAGGTAAAATATTTTATATAATGTTTACTAAAAATCCTTATTCTTATTTGGGTCTGATCAGGTTAGGAATAGTTTTTTTATGGATAATAATATGCATAATGGTGCATTCGCCTGCTCTAATGGATTGCGCTGGTTTCTAACTCTAAGTTTAATATCACCAAAAGTTAAAAAGAGCTCATTTTTGGAGTTTCTAGTCGATCATTTGTCAAGTTTTATTTTATATAGTTAATTTGCCTTTTTGGACTCTATCTATTGATAGTGCCATAAAATGCGGTTAAGTAACCGTTAATAATGAAAATGCATTTTTAACGGCTTGGTTAAAATCATTAATAACCGGCTTCGCAAGCAACGTATTTACTAATAATTTATTGAACGCTGAAAAGTTCCTTCATCTTCACTTCGTTCTTCTATTTCACTGACCAGATATATTTAGACGTCTAAACAAAAAAGTTGAAATTGTTCATAGAATGTTTTGATAAAAATACTTATTCTTATTTAGGACCGGTCTAATTATGGCTGATGAAGTTAGTTTATACATTTATTCATCCAAAATATATTGTTAGAAATAACATACGAACTATAAAACAAAACAGTAAGGTCAAAGAAAATATTTTTAATACACAACGTTGATGTTCATAATCATTAAAGGACAATTTAATTGCAGCGACCATTACCACTAGCACGGGCCACGGTAGCTGGGCAACTAGCTCATATACCAAGAATACTGATGATCCCAATTAATCTGCCAATACCATTTAAACGGCTTCAATTTCCTGTTAAAATATCTCCTTATGCAATAGACCTATGTATGTTTTGATCTTAAAAAACTACGCGGTTTTGATGCGTTTATTTAAAAGACAGAATATATAGAGTGACTCAAGAGGAAGATTTAGGATATATAACGTCCCACTACTGAGCACGGATCTTTAAACGCACGATCACCTATATAGAATATTCTATGTCCACGCGGGCGAAGTTGCGGGCAGAAAGCTAGTGTACAATAAAAATGTATTCAATCTCAATTTACATAAGGCAAAATTGTAAATTTCTTAATTAACTGGTAGATCATAAAACAATTTTACTGATTGATATCTCGCACTGTGTATAACTCTGAATATCTAATTATTATTTGGTATCACAGACTTTTTCTATACTCCTTATTGTGTAGCAATTATTCAATGTATAGTCTATCTAAATGATGAAACACCTACATCCTCTAAGATTTTATAGTTCTTATGTATTACGTAATACGTATGAAACGTGTTCATTAAAGTAGTCCAATCAGGGGTAATACCACAAATTGAGAAACGTTTATTTTTGGGGTTTCAAGTTGAGACTTCTTAAATACAGTAAAGTGATGAATTCTTTTTGGTCTCTATCTACTGAAAGTACAATGCTGTTAAGTAACCGTTAATAACGAAAAATGCATTTTTAACCGCTTGATCAAAATCGTTAATAACCGACTTCGCATCTATACTCCAGACAGTCGTCAGAGCAGCACGTGTTTGGAACTAACGCAATTCCGAGAGGTTAATCCCCTGTGTATTTTTTCTAACACATCGACAGGAGCCATTGTGATTCTTGAGCACGATGGCCGCGGCTCTGGGGACCGATCGTAGACATTCACCGATCCATACGAGATGGTGTGAACTATTTATTTCTGGAAATATTGTCAGAGCTCCCTCCGGATAACCGGCTGAGTGGAATATTATATGGTTGAGAAACTTTTGCATATGGCAACATAATGTATTTTGTTATACTATGATGGTAAACGGTAACCGTAGCTATGGACGCTTATTAAAGTGGACCAGCACTTTGATAATTATGACAGGTTTATTTTATTTTTTAAATAACTATTTAGTTATTTAGTCAACTCCCCCTCCGATCGACCCCCGTCCAATTCAAACGGGCATCGAAATTACGACGGCCTGATCCAAACCCCTAGTGGTGCCCTCAGACTAAAGTCGTATCCGTCAGGCGGGAGTTGGTCTTCAGCCGCTCCATAAGTCCTTCCGCGGGTTTGAAGTGCCATCTGCACTCGCCCCCTATCTTCCGGTAAAGCTGTAAAGGCCAGCTGCCGGCAACAGCATTAGAGTAGTCCGAAAAAAAAATTGACAATTTTTCTATTCACACAAAATTCTTATAAATGAAATGGTATACAAGATTTATCTAAAAGAGCAACACGCAGTACGTTTGTTTTAAATTTCTACTTGTGATGACTCTGCGTTCTCAATGGGTGGCAGAATAAATAAAATACTATTCATAAATGCTTATATTATATTATAGTTTAAAGAATAATTCCATTCCTACCTTATTTTCAAATAAGAAAAGCCGAATGAAATTTACAAAAAACTATTTCAGCCACAAAATTGAATAAGTTCGAGATTATGAAAACTTTATTGTTTAATAACTTCATTTGAACTTCGCGAACACTAGTTGAAACTGTGGAAATGTAAGTTTTATAAAATAGTGGGCTGCATTTCGTTTCTTCGGTATTCATTACTTGCAGCGCTATTTAATTTTGAACCACCGCTTGCAACTGCATTTCAACTTGATACAATTTTTATGTTAATATCCTGAAGATTATTGTAAGTCGACCATGGGACTTTGGAACGTGCTTTCTACGTATATTCAAGATAAGTTTTAATAAGATGTTCTGAAATAATGTTTAGTATTTATACCTATGTGTATACTCTGCGTGATCGAATCAAAAATGAGGAGATCCGCAGAAGAACCAGAGTGACCGACATAGCCCGAAGAATTGCGACTTTGAAGTGGCAATGGGCAGGGCACATAGCTCGTAGGACAGATGGCCGTTGGGGCAGTAAAGTCCTCGAGTGGCGACCACGGACCGGAAGACGCAGCGTGGGAAGGCCTCCAGCAAGGTGGACCGACGATCTGGTCAAGATCGCTGGAAGGCATTGGATGCGAGCAGCGCAGGACCGATCGTCGTGGAGATCTTTGGGGGAGGCCTATGTCCAGCAGTGGACGTCTTCCGGGCTGCAATGATGATGATGATGATGATTTATACCTATACTGGTGGTTTAGCGGTTTTACACTTTACTTCCGATGTTCATAAGTCGATTCCTCGCACGGTACATACATTTCGTGTAGTACGTACTTTTATCTAGATATGGTATTTTTCACTTGTAAAACTCTCAAGTCATAGCTCTATAGAATAGTGGTAGAAATAATCTCAGAGGTCCTGAGTTCAATTTATAATTAATAGTACTAACAAACACTAGAAATATTGGATGTAACTCAAAGTAAAAAGGAAAGAAACGATATAGTGTCTAAATTATATCTATGAATAATTATTATTTATTTTATTACCTACTAATGGTCCACATTATAAATACCTTATAGACTAACATACATATGAAAAAATAATATAAATATAAATTAGCACTATAAGACTTTTCAAAGAAATAATAAAAAGGTTAGTCGACATCACAGAAGACCGAAGAGCTGGCAGCTACCTTGGACAAAGAATTAGTCTAGCTATTCAAAGAGGGAACGCTGGCAGCGTTCCCTCTTTATCTTCGGTACGTTGCCTAAACCCCTTTTAATAATAAATTTTAGTCATCATATTATATATATTTTTTAAGCTTCTTAATTTTAGGTTCTTAGTTGTACAATTAGGTTATGTAAATACTAGTAATAAATACGAATTCAATGTCATTTGAGCGGATATTGCATCCAGCGTAACCCGTCTGATCTTTACTTCAAATTTATTAATTGTGAATATAAATTGTCCGTGTGGTCACGGTATGACGACGGCAATATGCCACGGTAGCGCCTGTACACCACACCCTTCAGCCAGTAGTCCTCCTTCATGAAGGTGGACAGAATGTCGGTGGGGACCCGGATCACAAATGCCTTGAAACTCGCGTGACTCAACTCCAGCTGCGTCACCCTCAATGTCAGGTTACTCTTGGTCCTTATGTATTTGACAATGTCCTCTTTATCACAGATAATATAATAATTCAAGACTTGATATATCTTTCATGTAAAAGATCACTGCGCTACGCAGGAAAAATGGCGAAAGAATGAAAAGCAAATATTTCCTTTCTACGAAAAAAGCAAAATCTCTTTTGTTAGTCACTAAAACGCGTCGTAATAACGAAGTGACTTCCGTGACAGAGGCTTAAGGATTGGAATTAGAAGGCTTATTGGTTGATAATTTTATTTTGGGAGCCATCAAGGAAATTTAAGCTTAGTATTATTAATTTAAAATTGAAATTCTACTGACTTCGATGTAGCTTCATACTGAATAACTAATTAAAACGGATCAGATATAGAAAGAGCTTAAGCGGGATTGAATTTAGAAAGTAGTCCAAGCGATTCTGTTTATAAATTACAAATTGAAATTACGTTGCTGATTGTACTTAGACTTGTATCCGAAATGCTATATTTATGAACCAGTGCTGCTTGAACTGGTCTACTCTAATCACTACTACTGATTTAGTTCTCAACCAGTCGGTAGTGTATTTATACACTTCTACTTAAATGTAGCAACAAAATTATTTAAAAAAAGAACACGCAAGTTTCTTGCTCGTTCTTCTTGTGATGAGACAGGTTTCCGAATGAGCGGTAGAATGAAAAACAATGTGGTTGACTATTCAAAAGTGCTTCAATGTAAGTTTATTTGAATAAATGATTTTCTATTCTATTCTAAGTTATAAATATGAAATGAAATGATAAAAAAATTTTTTCCTAAAATAAAAATAGCCTAAGTTACTTCTTACATCAGCTATCTGCAAATAAAAGTTCCGTCAAATCGGTCCCGCCATTTCAGAGCTTAGCCGGAACAAACAAACAAATTAAAAAAAATGATATTTTGGTGTATGTACCGTATTTATATTCATATGCATGTAGTAAAAAACGGGTATTTCAATATTACAAACAGACACACCAATTTTATTTATATGTATATATAAAACTATAGAGTTGCAAATGCAACTCTAATTGTATTATCATTGACACTAATATTGAATGAACCTTTTCAATATTGGTACAGTTATAACTATGTCATTAAATAATATTAAAACTATGTTATTCTCCTCATATATAAACACGTTTACATACCACTATATCATGTATAAATATACATATATATGTATAAACATATAACAATGAGCAAGACAAAGAAGCAACAACGGTCGGTACCATTTGTGCTATTGTAATTTAGCTACAAAGTCAATTTGTACTGCCTTGTTTTAGCACTATGTAAATATATGTAATATTTGAATATTTTCTGTATATATTTAAGTCAGGTTGTACCAAATAATATTTTAATCAGACGATTCCAAGAAAATCAAACCGTAACGTTTTGTTACTCGTAATCCCAACATTCGTTTGATGCTAACCCTCGAGTTTATTCGAGGAAAAATCAGTTTGTATGTCTGTTTCGACTGTATATGTGTATTGTGACCTTTTTATAACAGTATTACGTGTGTTGTTACAGATTTGCCCCGGTTTGTTGGTCCGGGGTCGAACGTAACCGTCGCCCTGGGCAGGGATGCGGCGATCACCTGCAGGGTCGACAATTTACAGACTTTTAAGGTATACGTTAATATTCTTTTTCTTTAATAATGAAATATTTATTTCATACTAACATCGTCTTCACCACACTTATTTGACATTTACAATTATATTTCGCCTAATTTACATAATATATCTTTATAAAAAATATACTATATGTTGTTCTTGTATAAAGTTTCATCAAAATCCATTCAGAAATTTTTGAGTGAAAGAGTAACAAACATTCATCCATACTCAAAAACTTTCGCGTTTGTAATATACTAGAGGTGTCCGCGTTTTCACCCTCGTTAAATTTTAATAAAAAATATACCCTATGTGTTATTCTGATACATAAGTCATATTACTGTAAAGTTTCAAAATCCGTTCAGTAGTTTTTGCGTGAAAGAGTAACAAACATCCATACACACAAACTTTCCCATTTATTATTGTTAAGATTAAGATTATTTTATATCTTCATCAGGGTACACTTTGATATCGTCCTGATTCCGAAAGTATAATAAACTGTACGTCATGAGTTTCTGAGGAATTATTCGGATTCATACAAGCAGCTGAATTTCATTATCGCACTCTCCGCCAGAAACTAAAATACCAGCAGCTAAATTTCATTATCGCACTCCCCGCCAGAAACTAAAATACCAGCAGCTGAATTTCATTATCGCACTCTCCGCCAGAAACTAAAATACCAGCAGCTGAATTTCATTATCGCACTCCCCGCCAGAAACTAAAATACCAGCAGCTGAATTTCATTATCGCACTCCCCGCCAGAAACTAAAATACCAGCAGCTGAATTTCATTCGCACTTCCCGTCAGAAACTAAAATACCAGCAGCTGAATTTCATTATCGCACTCTCCGCCAGAAACTAAAATACCAGCAGCTGAATTTCATTATCGCACTCCCCGCCAGAAACTAAAATACCAGCAGCTGAATTTCATTATCGCACTCTCCGCCAGAAACTAAAATACCAGCAGCTGAATTTCATTATCGCACTCCCCGCCAGAAACTAAAATACCAGCAGCTGAATTTCATTATCGCACTCCCCGCCAGAAACTAAAATACCAGCAGCTGAATTTCATTCGCACTTCCCGTCAGAAACTAAAATACCAGCAGCTGAATTTCATTATCGCACTCTCCGCCAGAAACTAAAATACCAGCAGCTGAATTTCATTATCGCACTCCCCGCCAGAAACTAAAATACCAGCAGCTGAATTTCATTATCGCACTCTCCGCCAGAAACTAAAATACCAGCAGCTGAATTTCATTATCGCACTCCTCGCCAGAAACTAAAATACCAGCAGCTGAATTTCATTATCGCACTCTCCGCCAGAAACTAAAATACCAGCAGCTGAATTTCATTATCGCACTCCCCGCCAGAAACTAAAATAATACCCTGATCATAATGATGAATTGCTGTCGTCTACTGAGAATTTTCTAGAAATTTTTTGCTGCACACAATCATATCACCTTCCATCAAAGGTATTTCCAAACCGTAATATTTAAAACTCCTGGAAAAGAACCCTATTCCTTCTTAAAAGGCCGGCAACGTACTTGAAATTGTGTGGTGTTGCCATTACCACCCCTCATGGGCGGCGGTAATCATTTACCTCAGGTCAGCCGCAAGAACGTTTGTCCCCTATACTATAAAAAAAGCTGCTATATGTAAGTTATTATTGTAGTGCTGACTAGGTCTGTAAACGTTGATTTTTTTTTATAATAATCTCAGGACAATTCACATAGCGCCATCTAGTCCCAAGTTAAGCTATCTAAAGCTTGTGTTATGGGTACTAGATAACTGATACGAATTCATAGATATTTTTTTTCGTAAATACATACATATTATACATAGAAAACACCCAGACGGATACAAACAATCATACTCATGAATACGAATGTTTGTGCAGTGCGAGGAATCGAACCCGAGACCGTCGGACGTAAAGCGGTGTACTAGACCGCTAGACAACCGAGGTCGTCATTTATGTAATGGTTTCGTAAAAACGTTGAAATTAGTATAGCACGAAATCACGTTACCTGTTGTATAGATTTCTTTTTATCCAATCAAAAGACAGATACCAAACTTCCCAGATATAAAAGTGAGATTTTCCAGAAAAAGTTTCATTGTTGAACTTTTCTATATTAATTAAAGTTTGAAGCCTATTATGAATCTGAAATACACGGAGACTAATTTAGTTAGATGGAGATGAATTCCAGACAGACTCTTTAAGATAATTATATAAGTTCTAGTTATCTACCTTCATTGATCTGTAAATTAGTTTCTGAAGTTTCGTACAAGATATTTGCACTTTCATCTAACACTTATTATAAAACATGAAACGTCTGATAAATATTTTTGCTGTTGGGTGTCCGTCCACCGCTAGTGTGGGTTGTTGCAGCCTTAAACTAAAAAAACATTACTATCGGTTGTTTGCGCCTTTCCCTCTGTATATTTTAGTTTCTTGTTTGTTATTACGAATAAAATCCTTTGATAGTAATACGTATTTAGTTTTAATAGTTTAATCTTTACATAGTAGCATAACACGTAAAAGTTTATAATGACAAGACAAAATTCGAAGCGCCGAGTTAAGTTGTTGCCAGTCCTGTCGAGGGAGGCAATCCGTGTTCCACTTCACATTGATGACGCCTTTGATTCCTTATGAGTCTGATAGATGGCGTTAACATGGCCCTTGAAAGCTAATGGAATGTATAGACTTTCAACATATGCTATAATTGAGGTTTTCCTTCCTTTAATTCGTTTCTGTGCCTTGAGGTAGAAGCGGACATATCTTAGAAGTGGCACGATGAATGATACCAGTTGCTGTGAGTATTTCTGCCACTCTGCATATTCCGTCTTTGCCCGGGAAGGTACGTGTAATTCTACCCAGTCGCCATTTTAGTGGTGGTAGATTCTCTTCTTTAATAAGTACTAATGTATTTAGACGAATGTCTGGTTGTTGCAATTTCCACTTCGTTCTTGTTTGAAGTTCCGCCACGTACTCCTTAGACCAGCGTTGCCAAAAGTGTTGCCTCATTTGTTCTATGCGATCATATCGTATCAAACGATGTGTTGGAGTAGACGTCAGATCCTTGCATGGAGGCGCGGTCAGAAGCCGACCAATGAGGAAATGCGAAGGAGTCAAGGGGAGGAAATCGTTTGGATCGGAGGATAATGGATATAAAGGACGAGAATTGAGTATAGCTTCAATTTGTGTTAAGACAGTAGTGAACTCTTCAAAGGTCAAATTACAATTCCCTACAACTCGTCTGAGATGATATTTGCATGATCGGACCCCTGATTCCCATAAACCGCCGAAATGAGGAGCGTACGGTGGAATAAAACGTAATTTAATGCATTATTGGTGGCAAAATCTTCGATTTCTTTAACATTTTCATTTAAAAACAATGATAAGTCCTTTTGAGAACCTACAAAGGCCCCACCATTGTCACTAAATATCTCTACGGGCTTGCCGCGGCGAGAGATGAAACGTTTTAAAGCCAGTAAATAATCGTTTGTAGAAAGACTAGATACTAATTCCAAATGCAGAGCTCGAGTAGTAAAACATACGAAAACGCAGATATAACCCTTCACCAGAGAAGCACCCCTACCCTTACGGCTCAGTATCATCACCGGTCCGGCATAATCCACACCGCAACGTATAAAAGGGTACCCTGGTTCTAAACGCTCGGCGGGTAAGTTACCCATTATCGGTGTGATTGTTTTCCCCTTCATGCGCGTACATGTAACACATTGCCGAACTATCTTTCTAGCTAAGTTTCTACCAGCGAGAGGCCACCAATTTTCACGGATTGTAGATAAAAGTAATTGGGGTCCTGCATGGAACAACCGTTTATGTTCATCTCTAAATAAAAGCGTGCTAAAGTAATGTTTACTAGATAGTAATATTGGATGTTTTTTATTATAATCGAAATAGTGTGAGTTGGTCAATCTACCACCAATTCTGATTATGTCATTTTTATCTAAAAATATATTAAGACCGGAAACTTTATTTGAAACACCTTTCCCCTTGATCGGTAATTGTTTCAATAGATTATCATATTCATTTGCAAACGATTCCGATTGTGCAAACCGAACTAACATATTTGTCGCTGCGTCCAACTCGTTAACGGATAATGAGCCTGTTTTACGTAGGGACTTAGACGAGCGGGCGTTGGTTATGAAACGTATTACGTAGGCACTACTTCGTTTTAATCGTTTAAGTGAGGAGAATCGCAAGAAGTCGATTAAACTATTGGATATGCTGGAAGAAGCACATATGATTTGATTTTTTACTTCCGGCAACAAAACTGAATCATACGTACTATGATCGATTTTAAAGTCAAACTGCCGGTCTTGTAAAAACAAAGGACCCCTCCACCATAGCGTACAGTCGATAAGCATATCGAGGTAAACACCCCTAGACACAAGATCGGCCGGGTTGTCCTTACTATTAACATGTAACCAAATTGAATCACCAGTTAACTCATTTATTTCGGTCACGCGGTGTTGCACAAATGTTTTTAATAAATGAGGTGACATACGGATCCACCCCATAACTATAGTCGAGTCCGTCCAAAAATACACTTTATTGAATTGAAACCTCATTGAAGATGTAATTTTCGTATATAATCTGGCTCCTAACAAGGCGCCGCATAATTCCAATCTCGGAATTGTGACAGGCTTAATCGGCGATACCTTACTTTTAGCACACAGTAGTTTAACTGTTACTGACGAATTGTAATCATTATTGTAACTACGAATATAGGCGCAAGCGCCGTATGCACTCTGAGATGCGTCGGTGAAAATATGTAATTCCTTTACGTCGCTGTTTTCATTCAGCACATAACGCGGAATTCGTAAATCATGTAATTTTTTTAATGTATTAAGGAAATGTAACCAATTTAATTTAATGGGTTCTGGAACAGCATCATCCCAGTTAATTTTACATAACCATAATTTTTGCATCAAAATTTTTGCAATTATCGTGACAGGTGTCACAAGACCGAGTGGATCGTAAATTTGCGATAAAACAGATAAAATAGTTCGTTTCGTTATTGTGTGTACATTGGTCACCGCGGTGGTGAAATGTAGTTCGTCGCTAGTGTTGTACCAACCTATACCGAGAGTTTTTGTTTGTTGATGATCTCCAATACCCAATTCTTTAGAAGTAACAATCTCTAGATCGTGATTAAATGTCCATTTACGCAATGGAAAACATCCCGATAACAGTACTTGTGATATTTTACTGCACACCTCCAACAAAATTTGTTTATCGTCATGACCTGTAATGAGATCATCAACATAGAAATCCTCATTTATGATTTTAGCAATGTTATCATCACTACAATCCTTTGCTAATTGCCTTAGACAACGCATGCTTAAGTATGGTGCTGACGCCGTTCCATATGTAACCGTATTCAGCCGATAAACACAGAGTGGATCCGATGGTTTCTCTCTCCAAACAATAAGCTGTAGATTTCTTTGATCAGTCTGTATAAATATTTGTCGGAACATTTTCTCGACATCAGCGCAAGCTACGAACTTGTACTGCCTGAAACGTAATAATATTGAAAAGATGTCATTTTGTAGAGGCGGTCCGACGTACTGAATATCGTTCAATGACAAGTTTGACGTGGTCACAGCACTAGCGTCAAAAACAACACGTAACTTAGTTGTCGTACTGTGTTCACGTAGAACTCCGTGATGAGGTAGAAAATAATATGGTTTATTATATTCATTTACCCTCGTCATATGCCCCAGTTCAATATACTCGCGTATAAAATCACAATACAATTTTTTATAGAACGGTAATCGATGTAACTTGCGTTCCAACGATAAGAAACGGGATTTAGCGAAAGAATACGATTCACCAAGATGATCAGCTGATTTCCGTAAGGGAATTCGCACTAAAAATCTACCATCTATGTCCCGTTTTGTTGTGGTTTCATATAAGTATTCGCATGCGTGTTCGTCTTCAGTATGTATTTCATTTCTACTAGTTATTTCTTCTAGTTCCCAAAATCGTTTTAAATTTGAATCTATTGTTTGTGTTAAATTACACTGAATCTGATTATTCTTACGCGGATAGTCGCTACCGACTGGACCTGAAATCAACCACCCTAATTTAGAGTTCTGTAGGAACGGTCCACTCGATAAGCGAATTCTACTTTCGTATAACATATCCCAGAATACATCTGCACCGATTAATAAATCAATCACGGACGGTTCATTAAAGGATGGATCCGCAAGATGAATATTATCCGGGATACGTAATAACTTATAATCTACTGGCTTTGAAGGTATAATCGACGTAATGCATGGCAGAACCATGCACTGAACCCGCGTACTATAATCACAGGTTTTTGATCGTATATTAATCTCACATCTTTCATTCGACTGAGTGAGTGATTGTCCCACACCCGAAATTCGTATAGTGGACTGTATAGATTTTATATTTAATCGTTTAAATAATTCGCTAGAAATGAAAGAGTGTTGACTTCCATTATCTAAAAGAGCACGTATTGTAAAACATCTGTTTTTATTATCGACTATATCAACTAGTGCAGTGCATAATAGAACTTGTTGCATTGTAAACAAAGTCGCATTTAAATCGTCTGTATTATTAATTTGAGAATGAAGTGCAGTCGATGTACCGTGCAGGTTATCAGCCGATTGTGAATAATGCGCACGATCAGCTGATGTGCCCGTGTCCATCTCATTATCCGTATGAATTAAACTGTTGTGTTTTCGTTGACATTGTTTACACGGACCAAACATACATTCGTTTATGGTATGCCCGCCGCGCAAACAATTTCGACATAACTTTTTATCATTAATTAAATTTATCCTCTCGTTTACAGATAAATTTAAAAAGGAAATACAAGTATAAAGGGCGTGGTTTCCGTTACACATAATACAATTACGTATTCGTCTATCAATAGGTTTATTAAACTTACTGTTGTTATTCGATCGCGTTGTAATGTAGCTATGTGTTAACTGTGATTGATTCGAAGACCTTTTAAAATCCTGTACAGATTTACGTTCGTGAACTATTTTATTCGATTGTACTTTATGATTCAAAAGTGTAACTTCCAACATGTCGGCTTTATTTCTTAAAAAGTTTAATAAATCATCTAATTTTAATTTATTGTTAGGATCACTAGAAATCGACCCCTTATGATTCTCCCATTCTCTTTCCGTACCTGAGTCTACTTTAGTCAGGACTAAATAAATAATTAGGGTGTCCCACGAATCTGTTGGTTCGCCCAAGGATTGGAGAGCGCGCAAATTACGCAAAATCGTATCAATTAATTTTCTAATCTGTTGTGATGATTCTTTTATAACTGCCGGAGCTGTGAACAATGATCTCACGTGGTTATAAACAAGGAGGCGGTTATTATGAAACCTGTTTTCTAATAGTTCCCAAGCATGATTATAATTGGATGCAGTGAATTCTAACGCACTAATTACTT
The DNA here is from genome assembly GCF_030625045.1 of Achroia grisella. Classification (NCBI taxonomy): domain Eukaryota; kingdom Metazoa; phylum Arthropoda; class Insecta; order Lepidoptera; family Pyralidae; genus Achroia; species Achroia grisella. The sequence goes on from NW_026712771.1 coordinate 109,442, forward strand.
GTAACGCACAACCACTAAGAGAAGATTTTAAATAGTGTAATTTTTGAATAGCGTCAAGATCAGTGCGTTTATGGATCATGGTTATATATGAATTTCTAAATTCTAGCCACTGATCGTAGGACCCGTCGAAGCAGGCCAGCCGTATGTCTGGAAGCTTCACAGCTACGGATTTCGAAGAGTGCGAACATTTGGAATCAGTAGCTTCATCTGTTTCTATCAAACATTTCGCCGCGGCAATATTACTATAGTACTGTTCCTCGATCAACTCTCTATATTCTAATTGATTGTCCAATTCTTTTTTTTCTACTAGAACATCTATTTGATTTTGAATATCACAATAATTGTTAAAACACTGCGCAATAGTTTGCATTCGTAAGTTTATTTCTGTTATTTGCATTTTTGTTAAAATAACAGATTTGAATTTATTGATATATTTTTCGAATAATGTTAATCTACCTTTTACAGTAGCTCTTAGTTTTTTCAGTTCAATAAGTTTGTTTATATCAATTGAAGTAACGTCTCTAAATTCGTCATCACTCATTTTAATGGCGTAAAGAAATCAAGTGCAGGTAGGTACTTACGATTTAAATTTCCAATAAAATTAAACTTAAATCCAATAATGCACAATAGAATACAACTATATTATAAAGTTCAACACTGTTAACACAAATTTCGTTTAGGACGAGTGACACAAAGGGATGATGGCTCTGACCGTTTTTCTTGTTGATTCTTTATTTCTTCGATAATCCGGCTGCGAAGACCATTATGTTTGCGCCTTTCCCTCTGTATATTTTAGTTTCTTGTTTGTTATTACGAATAAAATCCTTTGATAGTAATACGTATTTAGTTTTAATAGTTTAATCTTTACATAGTAGCATAACACGTAAAAGTTTATAATGACAAGACAAAATTCGAAGCGCCGAGTTAAGTTGTTGCCAGTCCTGTCGAGGGAGGCAATCCGTGTTCCACTTCACATTGATGACGCCTTTGATTCCTTATGAGTCTGATAGATGGCGTTAACATCGGTCCAAAAAAAACATTAATATTGGTCGCTTTGCCCTCATTCAATAGAATAGTATAGAATTTTCTATTCCATTCTATTCTATTAGTGTCAGTCCAAAAATAACATGAATATCGGTCCCTTTGCCCTTATTTAACCTAATAATTAGAATCAAAATTACAATAGCCTGAGCCGAGATTCAAACCCCCAGCGAAGACTAAGCCTAAAGTCATATCCGTCAGGCTGGAATTGGCCTTCAGCCACTCCAGAAGTCCTTCGGCGACTTTAGAGTCCCGTTCGCTCCTTATCATTCGGTGAAGCTGTAAAGGCCAGCTGCAGCCAGAAGTATTAGAAATCATTCATAATTTAAGAGCCACGCTCTTGTCTGTGGGCTCTAGCCACTTTCCACGATCTTCCATATTGCTCTTTAATGCTGATACGACACGACTGCAATTTTGTCTTTAATTTGCTTGATGTAGCTGTGTTTTGGTCTTCCCCTCCTCCTCTTTCCTTATATTTTACCCTCAATAATAATAATAATAACGCACACACATATACACACTCTGCACTTACTTGGTTTCGGCCCGTAAGTGAGGAGAAAACCAGCAAGAGCTGAGAAAAAAAAAATAATAATAATCATCTCCTCTCCTTTAGAGGGGAGATGAGAATTTTTGAAATAAAAAAGAAATAATTAGTTGTACAGTCCGAAAATTTCTCGAAATCGATGAAAAGGATATAACACCAGTCACACCAGGCACACAGTAAGTACACACACACTCACACATACAAACACGCGCACACACACATACACACACTATGTACTTACTTGGTCTCGGACCGTAAGTGTGGAGAAAACCAGCAAAAGCTGAGAAAAATAAATAATAATAATCTCAGGACAATTCACACAGCGCCATCTAGACCCAAGTTAAGCTAGCTAAAGCTTGTGTTATGGGTACTAGACAACTGATACAAATACACAGATATTTTTTTTTTTCGTAAATACATACATATTATACATAGAAAATACCCAGACCGATACAAACAATCATACTCATGAATACAAATGTTTGTGCCGTGCGAGGAATCGAACCCGCGACCATCGGACGTAAAGCGGTGTGCTAGACCGCTAGACCACCGAGGTCGTCGAATATTAATTTTAATAAATCTTGCCATCATCTTGCCATGTCAAGTATCCCACAATTTTCTCTCGTCTATTCTATAGTCTATGTCAATGCAATATCTACTTTCTTTTTCACTCCTTATGACACTTCTTCATTTCTAACTTTATCTTTCCAGCTAATTAGCATTATAATAATTCGAAAAAAGGGTCCATTAATTCACCAAACTTGGAGTACCTTTTTGCGTCGAGGGTCAGAAATATTTTCATATAAATGCTAGTCATTTGTTTTAAAAAGGATTATACTGGGTAACAATATCCAAACTGATAGTCATAATTAAATTGTCGATAAAATTAATTACCTACACTCTGGCAGAGAAGTTGTCGCGAAAGTTAACAGGCGGGCGTTTATAAATTGTGTTAAATCACCAAGCTATGCCTGATTTATCGAACTTGAATTTTATCGATAATTATCGATTTTGTAATCAAATTATAACTTGTTCAATACCATTATACTTATAAGAAAGCGTCATAATTACAAATTTTGACAGCGATTTAGACGGGAAAACTGTGAGTTCAGATCTAGTTGAAAACTAAAAGGATTGTATATATTTAATCGAATTAGGTTTGTGATGGATCTGCGGACTGTATGGGTATTTAAAATAGAACAGAAAATCATTTATTCAAATAAACTTACATTGAAGCACTTTTGAATAGTCCTCACATTTTTTTAATCTACCACTCATTCGGAAAGTTGTCTCATAACAAGAAGAACGAGCAAGAAACTTGTGTGTTGCTCTTTTAAATAATTGTATTCTTACTTTACAATTTGAGTTTAAGTGTGTGAATACAAACTACCGATTAGCAATAAATTCAATTAAATAATCAGATAGATGATGAAAACACGTAGTTTATAATATATAATGTGTAGTTGTGCAACTATAAAAAGGACAATGAGAGAATAATACAATAAAGTGAAGTATATCAAATAACATGACATATAAAAAATAACACTTCAAAAATATAAATTTAAACGACGAAGCAAACCGTCTGCTGTAGCTACGTCCACCATTGAAGAGATATATTTCAGAGAATTTTTAACTAACTTCAAAAGGGTGGTGAATTTAAAAACACTCGTTTAGAATTAGTCCTTATTTTTATTCGATATCGTAGCACATCGGCTTATTCCTCGCAATAAACAATTTCATTTCATTTCAAGGAGGTGTACAACATTCATCGATTAACAAAACTACTTTATACCCAGGTGGCATGGCTTCGAGTAGACACGCAGACAATCCTCACAATTGCTGGTCACGTCATAACCAAGAACCACCGGATCAGCGTCAGCCACGGCGATGGTGCGTGGACGCTGGGCCTGAGGGACGTCGGCCCATCGGACGGTGGACGGTACATGTGCCAGGTCAACACCGAGCCCATGATGAGTCAGACACACCAGCTCCAGGTTGTCGGTCAGCAGACGCAATTTCTTATTCTAACATTTTTTCATATTATAGGAGTTTGTCAGAGACACTCTTAAAATTGTATTAAAAAAAATTATTGAATCGGCTTGATGTTGGTATGTACCCGATACACTATTTGATTCTGTATCATCGCCAGCAAAATTTTAGTATTCATTGTATAGTAAAAGATAAGATTAGTAAGATACAATGGGACTAGCATTATCATATTATGATAAAAGTACATAAAATAAAAAAAAAATATGTACAACGTAGGTGGCAACCAAACAAACCGCCTATCTGATGGTAAACGGTTACCGTAGTCTACGGACGCCTGTAACGTCAGTATCACGTGCGCGGTACCAACTCTTAAGAAATCTTAATACCCTTCTTGGTAAACCCTATGCTAGTCTCTCGAGGAAACTCGGCAGGTAGTTCATTCCATAATCCATTCCATAAGGCCATCTATGCGCGGTAAGCAACCAATAAATGTCATCATTTATGCGGGTAGTTACTGCTTAGACTTTGTTACTGCACCGTCTGCATTATATACACCTTCTTTTGTATTTCCACTAATATTTAATTTTGTATAAGTTTATGGTTTTAGTTCTCATGTTAAGTGAATTATTTGTAATTCTTAATGAGAATAAATATCTAAAACCTAAAATAATCTAAGGGTACGTTGGAGGAAGCTCCTCTGAAACCGCATTGTCAGAACCAGTTTGGTTTCGGCGTGTGGAAATAATTTCCCAAGACATTAGCAATTCTAGCATTTTTTATGTAACTGCAATGGTAAAGAATTCCTATATATATAAACAGCAACATGGGCTGTTATCATATGCTAAATATCATACATACATAATATACATAGAAAACAACCAGACCAATACAAACAATCATACTTATGAATAAAAATGTTTGTACTGTGCGAGAAATCGAACCCGCGACAAAAGGAACTATAGCGATGTGTTAAACAACTATACCACCGAGACCGTCAAAAATTTTAATTTGTATAATTAACCTAAGTCACATAGCAAGTTCTGAAAAACTTAATTTACCGTCTAGTGGCAGACTCAGTTACAGAGATTAATATACTTATACGTATAGTACAAATATGACAAGCAATATAGACAGTGGCAGTACTTATGAGAGATGAACACACGGAAATAACAACCCGAGCTGCAGACAATGAGACGCTTGGCGTAGTTTTTCTGATATTCTTATATGCGAAGGTATAATACGTAGACATTTTTGGATATAGAAATATTTGGCATACATTTAAGAGTACAATTACATCGGTCAGATGAACATGTATATTTTTCAACGAATTTTGATGATCTTTACATTATTAACCTGGTCTTAACACGAATACTTTTATGGTAAATAAAGGTATGGTAAATTTACCTCTCCTGACGTTTCGACTAGCGCGAACTCGCGACCAGGATTAGTGCAAAGTAACCCTGGTCGCGAGGTGAATGGAGTAATGCGCCTAAAGTTCTCTCTACTGATCGGTACTATTATCCACTAATGGTACAGGAGGCAATTGAAATTAAATCCCAATTCAAACAGAGAGGATGTCTTAAAATTAACATTTGCATGGAAACCAGTCATAAATAAATTCAAACTAACTTCAATAGCATCAACAGTCAATAAATGTACGGATCCCGTGTGTGCTGTGTGTGATGATGATCTTTCGTTGAATAATCTAGTGCTAGTAGAAGAAAAACTGCTGGCACCTATCTACATTGACATCGCTGTTACTCCAGTCAGCTCATGACCACGGTTAGTGCAACCTAGTCGAAACGTCGTGAGAGGTAAATACTTTTATTTACCATAAAATTATTCGTGTTAAGACCCGGTTAATAATATAAATAATGTATATTAGACACGAACGTTTAACAATAACGAATGATGATGATGATGATCCCTCTGTATACACTGCCGATGCATCACTCGAATTACAATTCATCACTAATTGACCAAATCGACTACATCTGCAGACAAGATCTATGAGAGTAAAACTTGCAGATCGAAAATCGACCTTATTTATATATAATAAGAAGTCTAGTCAGGTTAATACTCTTTTCTCCCAAATGACCTTTATAATTGTCACACAGTTCCACCAGACATTGACGACGAGGTGAGCAGCAGTGAAATATTGGTGAAGGAAGGTGAGAATGCTGCACTTCGATGCGTAGCATCAGGAACTCCACTTCCAAACATAGCTTGGAGGAGAGAAGACTCGAGGCATTTCAAGATTGACAACCAGACATTAGGTATGATTATTACTTATTTAATTAGATTTATATTTAACATTTATTACACGTCTTATAATGATGTGGCCTGCCAATTTTATTATAATTTGTTTCTTGTCTTTGTCAGGTATGATTAGACTTTAGATTTTAGATTTTGTGTACCTATTATGTTAGGGGATAATAAGAGTACACTGTTTCATATATAGACAGTAGATTGGTCTTATTTTATACTACAAATAATAATAATAATAATAATAAACCCCGGCTGACTCTGCTTCTGTCGAGGGTAAGCTGCCATCTCCTCTCCTTAAGAGGGGAGATGAGAATTTGTTTTAAGTAATAATAATAATAATAATGCCTTGTAGATATAGCCTACAGCCATCCCAAATACACACAATATACAAAGCACCGTCAATGAAAAACTAACAAAGTATACAGATCTAGCAATAGAATTAAAAAAACAATAGAAAGCACACACCATCCACATAGTACCCATAGTTTTGTCATCCACAGGAATTATACCAAGAAGTCTTATCAAACATCTAGACACGTTGCAGATCCCCTCCTCTACAATAGACCTATTACAAAAAGCCGTCATTCTCAACACAGGCCGTATTGTACGGAAATTTCTGTCGTCTTCACTTTTATCATCGTCATATAACTCATCCACGCTTGTTTGAATGTATTACCCCTGTAAAAAGGGAGATATATAAAATATATGAATATATTTATTTGTCAGAATATGGTATGTACAATGGTGGTAAGTATATATAATATATGTTTCATCAAATTGGTTAACATTCAAAGATTTGACATATTATAAGAGTCTGTAATAGGCCTACATGAATAAAGATATTTTGAATTTGAATTCAGAGACCTTGCATCTCCCTTAACACAACCGCTATAGCAATTGTTTTTAAATACCACGTTGGTGGCAGACTAGCATACGGCTCATCTGATGGTAAACAGTTACCATAGCTTATGAACGCTTGAAACACCAGGGATGTCACTAGTGCTTTGTCGACGTCTGTCGAAAATTTCAAAATCTGTAAATTTTAACACACACACTCTCATACAAATATATTTTTTTTCGGGTTACAAAAAAGAGAAAACGTTTATAAAGAAAGTCTTTTTTTAAATTATATTATATCAATGAATTAGAACATTTGTAATAATAATAATAATAATAACCTCAGAACAATTCACACAGCGCCATCTAGACCCAAGTTAAGCTAGCTAAAGCTTGTGTTATGGGTACTAGACAACTGATACAAATACATAGATTTTTTTTCGTAAATACATACATATTATACATAGAAAACACCCTGACCGATACAAACAATCATACTCATGAATACAAATGTTTGTGCCGTGCGAGAAATCGAACCCGCGTCCATCGGTAGTAAGGCGGTGTGCTAAACCGCTAGACCACCGAGGCCGTCTAATGTGTAATGTTTGTAAAAAGATCAAATATACAAAACAAAGGCTCTTAAATTTATTGAGTCAGAGGTTCCCTATACCATATTTGATGTTTTTTGTTTTGTGGCAGCATAACAAATTAATACTCATGACCCGCGATAGTCATGAGTAAAACCTTCTTTTCGTAAATCGATCCCTACTAATTCGAAGGCCCGGCTTTGGGGTTTCTTAATAGTTAAATGCGAAAGATATTTTAACATAGTATTGCTGTGTTTATCGCGATGCAGATGTGGATAATTAAAACACCTCCGATTACCTCCTATCTGGAATAACATAGCAAATTAATATTCTATTAAATTAAAAATAAGAAACAATAATATTTAATTATGAAATACCGACTACAAAATTACACACAAATAAAGTTATTAAATTGAAACAAAGCTTGGGAATGTTCCCGTGTCTGCAAACATTCGCCGGTCGACAGTTAAAATTGGTCGAAACTGAACAGTAGCGGTCACAAACGAACCGTACCATATATTATGTACACAACTAAACTTTGTTGAATAATTTGTTGCCATAAATCTATACATATAAATTTTTAATACGTCTACTCATAAGCAGAATACAGAAAAAGTGTTAAATTTACCATTTGCTGCATCTGTATATCTGTATTTATCAAAATAAAGTAATTGACTGATCGATCCATCAATCAACCAATCCATCGATAGAATAGAGTAGAATAGAAAATCACTTATTCAAATAAACTTAATTTAAGCACTTTTGAATAGTCATAATATTTTTTTTATCTACCGTTCGTTCGAAAAGCTGTCTGTTACAAGAAGAACAAGCACGAAACTTGTGTGTTTCTCTTTTAAATAATCCTTGTTACCTTAAGTTTACATTTACAAGTCGAAACGTGTGAATACAAACTACCAACTAGCACTAATTTTTTTGGGACAAATATAAATATACAACAACGACTGATTTAATATCAGTCGTAGTGATAAGAGCAGACCAGTCACTACAAGCAGCACTCGTTCACGAGTATGACGAATGAGCCAGCCATTTGTTTGCTGCCATAAATCCATACATATAATTTTTTAATACGCCTACTCATAAGCAGAAAATATAGAAACTGTTAAATTTACCATTTGCCGCACCTGTATATCAGTATTCAGCAAAATAAAGTGATTGACTGATCGATCCATCAATCAACCAATCCATCGATCGATCGATCGATCATTCTACCGATCGATCGATGGATTGGTTGACTGATTGATCATATAATAAATGTTAAAGTATGTTTATCTGTTATTTCTTTGCCCCTAAATCATTACCATTTGAGATAGATTTGATGTAGGCAAATGCTATGAGATATTTTTTATTGCCAGTGAATTTTAAAATTTCAAATTTATAATTATTATTAAAAAGTATAGTTTATATATTTACTAGCTACTCACCAGACTGCGACAGCGACTTTGTCTTATACTATGTCCGTCCTTATGTATACTTAAATATTTAAAACTAGGCAAACGGATTTTAAAGCGAATTTTTTAATAGATAGAGTGATTGAAGAGAAAGGTTTATATGTATAATACATGTACACCCATGCGAAGCCGTGGCGAGTAGCTAGTAAGTACTATATTATAGTGAAATTGTAAATTCATTCATTCATTTATTATTTCGAGTAACAACCTTTTTAATTAAAATTTAAATGGAACAATCGTTATACAATTTATTAAATAGTCGTGGCGTCGTGTGCCTTCTTGTTCTCTGACCATAATAGTTGCATACCACCGTAATATTAAGACTTATAATTGCACGCCTAAATGTCGCCAGTTAAAGCTGTTCACTGAACTATGAGAAGTGGTCACAAACCAACCATACAATACCGTGCACAGAACTAAACTGTCCTGAGACCGCAAATTGAATATAAACCCTCTTATTTGTGTGAAGCTTAAATGTACTCAGTTCGGAAATTGCATCGTGTGTCACTTGCGGTTTCCGGAACAACTACAGTACTTTGTATTTGAAATTAAATGCTCAATAGAAATAATATTAAATACTATTGTATACATTGAAAATAATTTAATTTTAAACGTTGTTAAATAGTTCCAATTGACTCTGCCATGTGACTTTAAACGGTACTTATTGAAATAAACGCTTTTAAATAATATTTTTTTACTCTGCCGTAACACTTTAAATGACTTCAAAAAAAGTGATTCTCAATTCGATATTCCTTAGTCATAACAAAATATACTATTAAATTATATACGCTTTTAAATGAAAATACTTTCAGAATTTCCGTGATATTTTAAGCGACTTCAAAAAAAAGAGATTCTCAATACGACATTCTTCAGACATACCAAAAAATACTATTTTATATATTGAAAATAATTTAATTTTAAACGTTTTTAATTAGTATTTAAAAATAAATCCGTGATAATTTAAGCGACTTCAAAAAAAAGAGATTCTCAATTCGATAGTCTTTAGAGAAACAACGGCTCTAAAGTCTTTAACGGAGATCTGGCTGCCGGACAGAGCCAGCTGACGCTGCGATGATGATGATGATGATAGTGTCTAGATCTAGTATAGTTCTTTAGTTCCTTAGTATAATATTAAATAGGATGAATGATCACGTTTACTATTCAAAAGTGCTTATTACTGATTACAGGTTGAATAATAAATATTGAACACTATCAATATGGTTTATATACAAAAGCTAAATCAAATGTAACAAATTCGTAGTTCCATCTTCGAAAGTCTCCCTTTTTCAAATTTTATTTTTTTTATGACATATTACGTATTTAATTTAATTGTCTATTAAACACAATTTATTTCATTAAGTTAGCATTCTTAGTTTATGAGATATATATGTAGGTTTTTTTAAGTGACCCGATTTCGTTGCTCTCGAGTGTATTAAGTTTATTTTTTATTTGAATTAAGATTTCTATTTCTGTTGATGATTCTAATTGACCTCTATTTTTCAGTATCTAAATGGACTGGGCCGTGGTTGAATTTCACTGCTGTGGAGAGGACATCGTCAGGGGCGTATTTATGTATAGCAACGAACGGTATACCTCCATCGGTCAGCAAGAGAATCCAAATTAATGTTATGTGTAAGTATTTTTTCACCTCGCTGGTGTAGTGGTTTAGTACACCGCTTTACTTCCAATAGTCACGGGTTCGATTCGGGTTCGAGTCGCACGGTACAAACGTTTGTATTCATGAGTGTGATTGTTTGTATCGGTATGGGTGTTTTCTATGTATTTACGAAAAAGAAATATATCTATGTATTTGTATCAGTTGTCTAGTACCTATAATAAGCTCTAGATAGCTTCACTTGAGTTTAGATGGCGCTGTGTGAATTGTCCTGAGAAAATAAGGAAGAAAGGAATAAAAGAAACATTTTAGTAACAATTAATAAGACTAATAAAAACAATGAATAAGACAGCTACTATGATTGAGTGATTGAAAAATTAATCTGTTTTATTGTATTGTATTTTCATAATCATGTACAAGATTATAGAAGAGTATAGGAACTGAGTTTCTTGTCAGTTCTTCATTGAGACATATTATGGAATACTTAAAAATACAACTGAAGATGTAAACAATTTAAATATATTTAAATAACAATAAATTTAGTCAATGATGATGAACTATTGATTATCTAAGTAATCAATAGTTCATCATCTATTGATTATCTAAGTAATCCATAGTTCATCATCATTGACTATAGTCAAGCATAGCCTATAGTCCATAGGCATAGGCATAAGTATAGCCTATAGGCTATTATTTGTAGTCGGTGATGAACGTCGCCATTATCACTGGTTCCTGTAAGTCTATAGATAATCAATAGTTCATTATCATTGACTATAGACCATTATTTATAGTCGGTGTATTATGTCCTCTCTTTCCATTAGTTTGTATAAACCGTCAATTCAACTTACTCTTCTATTACACGTATCATCTTACATACATTCCGTTTATATTTATTTTGGTCATGCTTTTTATATTATGTTAGTTATTAATTTAATATTGGAAAATCAGACATTTTTGGTTTTATTATAAAGGAAGACGACCAATGTGTTAATTGAGCAACTTGGCACTTAAGCACAAAATGCATCGCCAATACTCCAGCTGCCAAATAGGTCAATGATGACCTCACTAAGATGTGTTTAAATATAGAACAGCTTTGGCTACTTTATAATAAATTTAAGGCAGATAATAAGCACTTTAGTGCGTCATGGTTATGATTTACTACCCCAATTTCGACTCGAAGTTTGAATCTGGTCGACAAAAAAACTTCTATCAATTCTAATTCTCTTATGACAGAAATACCGATAAGAAACATACTGTTAGCATCTATTTCTGCTACCATCTTCTTTTGTAATTACAGAATAAGACCTATGTAGAATAGGCAGCATATTAGGCAGTAGAATTACAGGATGAGACTCCTGACATGTCAGTCTTCAGAACGGCAACGTTTGAATGGTATCGCTGGCGATGTCCACGCTCGTATATAGGCGACGGTTACCACTTACCATCTGGTGGACCGTCAGCTTATTTGTCGTTCCAATTCCTTAAAAAAAGTTAACAAGATCTGATTATATGATATGCAAACCTTAACAAGAAGCGCTGAAATACTCGTCAAAAACAATTTAGCTTCCCAACGTATCACGGCAAATGGCAAAATTCAATACGATTTTTCCAAATTCGAGTATATGCTCCTCTAGAAAATTGGTGACTGCCAAGCTAGGATGAAAGGAAAATTCAGATTCATAACTTGTTGCCAATGTATCCACATTCATAGCATCACATACCAAAATTTTATAGCATTCTATCGCACCCGGCAAACGTTGTTTTGCCATATAAATTAATATCGCTATTAATAAATAGGAGTTGGTGATAGAAGGTTGAAAATTTTGAGTTGAATGTATTTTTAATGCCACATAATAAAAAAATAAGAAAATTTGTAGAAAAAATTAAAAAAAAATTTTGAGTGAGCCACCCTTAATACTTAGGGGTATAAAAATTTGTTATAAACCTATTGATATTATATACCTGTGACACGAGAATTTCATATATTAGATTATATTTTTCACATGTTCTGATTTATGCCATAGTTGCTCCATCAGTCTGGACTGGCCGAGTCGCTCTCCGGGCTCCAGTGGGCGGCGCTGTATCCCTCCAATGCACTGCTGAGGCATATCCAGTACCACAGGTCTACTGGACCCTGAATGGTGAACACAGACTTGTTAACGGTGAGTGTTCAGACTAGATTTTCCGAAGATCTACTTTATATAATCTCATCTGTATGCGTCTCATCATCCTGATCATCTGGATGAATGGCGGTCCTCCACCGTACGTTTCTCTAGAAAGTTTTTTCTGTATAACCCCATTGTGGAATGATTTTCCAGTGATTGATTGCTGAAACGATACGATATTGAAACCTTCAAGAAAAGAGCCATCTTAAAAGGGCGATAACGAACTTGTAATGTCCCTGATGATACGGGTGCTCATAGGTCACGGTAATCACTTACCATCAGATGAGCCGCAAGCTATTTCCCGTATACTATAAAAACAACCTAAATCTGGCGAAAAGTAGTTATGTTGTGGATGTCAATGTGAAGATATGGCAGTAAAATTATATAGTTTAGGGACATGATGACGATGATTTTGAGAGCATCGTCTTATAAAGGGTACTTTCTTATCGAAAAGATAAGAAAGTATCCTAGATACTGGCAGCGTTGGTTCTTTGAATATTATATATTATAACAAAATCATTCATAGAGCCAATGCCAATTATAATTTAAGTAATTTTGTTAGTATTACTGGAGTGTTGTATCACGTAAACACAGATCAATTAAAAACAATCATTGTTAAACCAGTCGAGGCACATCGACGACACATAAATAAGACAAACATCGACGTAAGAAAGTACCCTAGATACTGGCAGCGTTGGCTCTTTGAATATTATATATTATAACAAAATCATTCAAAGAGCCAACGCCAATTATAATTTAAGTAATTTTGTTAGTATTACTGGAGTGTTGTATCACGTAAACACAGATCAATTAAAAACAATCATTGTAACCAGTCGAGGCACATCGACGACACATAAATAAGAAAAAACCAACATCGACATAAGAAAGTACCCTAGATACTGGCAGCGTTGCATCAGCAGCATAATATATAATTATAACAAAATCATTCAAAGAGCCAACGCCAATTATAATTTAAGTAATTTTGTTAGTATTACTGGAGTGTTGTATCACGTAAACACAGATCAATTAAAAACAATCATTGTAATCCAGTCGAGGTACATCGATGACACATAAATAAGAAAAAACAAACATCGACGTAAGAAAGTACCCTAGATACTGGCAGCGTTGCATAAGCAGCATAATATATAATTATAACAAAATCATTCAAAGAGCCAACGCCAATTATAATTTAAGTAATTTTGTTAGTATTACTGGAGTGTTGTATCACGTAAACACAGATCAATTAAAAACAATCATTGTAATCCAGTCGAGGCACATCGACGACACATAAATAAGACAAACATCGACGTAAGAAAGTACCCTAGATACTGGCAGCGTTGGCTCTTTGAATATTATATATTATAACAAAATCATTCAAAGAGCCAACGCCAATTATAATTTAAGTAATTTTGTTAGTATTACTGGAGTGTTGTATCACGTAAACACAGATCAATTAAAAACAATCATTGTAACCAGTCGAGGCACATCGACGACACATAAATAAGAAAAAACCAACATCGACATAAGAAAGTACCCTAGATACTGGCAGCGTTGCATCAGCAGCATAATATATAATTATAACAAAATCATTCAAAGAGCCAACGCCAATTATAATTTAAGTAATTTTGTTAGTATTACTGGAGTGTTGTATCACGTAAACACAGATCAATTAAAAACAATCATTGTAATCCAGTCGAGGTACATCGATGACACATAAATAAGAAAAAACAAACATCGACGTAAGAAAGTACCCTAGATACTGGCAGCGTTGCATAAGCAGCATAATATATAATTATAACAAAATCATTCAAAGAGCCAACGCCAATTATAATTTAAGTAATTTTGTTAGTATTACTGGAGTGTTGTATCACGTAAACACAGATCAATTAAAAACAATCATTGTAATCCAGTCGAGGCAAATCGACGACACATAAATAAGAAAAAACAAACATCGACGTAAGAAAGTACCCTAGATACTGGCAGCGTTGCATAAGCAGCATAATATATAATTATAACAAAATCATTCAAAGAGCCAACGCCAATTATAATTTAAGTAATTTTGTTAGTATTACTGGAGTGTTGTATCACGTAAACACAGATCAATTAAAAACAATCATTGTAATCCAGTCGAGGCAAATCGACGACACATAAATAAGAAAAAACAAACATCGACGTAAGAAAGTACCCTAGATACTGGCAGCGTTGCATAAGCAGCATAATATATAATTATAACAAAATCATTCAAAGAGCCAACGCCAATTATAATTTAAGTAATTTTGTTAGTATTACTGGAGTGTTGTATCACGTAAACACAGATCAATTAAAAACAATCATTGTAATCCAGTCGAGGCAAATCGACGACACATAAATAAGAAAAAACAAACATCGACGTAAGAAAGTACCCTAGATACTGGCAGCGTTGCATCAGCAGCATAATATATAATTATAACAAAATCATTCAAAGAGCCAACGCTAATGACAACCTCGGTGGTCTAGCGGTCTAGCACACCGCTTTACGTCCGATGGTCGCGGATTCAATTCCTCGCACGGCACAAACATTTGTATTCATGAGTATAATTGTTTGTTTCGGTCAGGGTGTTTTCTCTTGTATAATATGTATGTATTTACGAAAAAAAAAAATGATTTATGTATCTGTATCAGTTATCTAGTACCCATAACACAAGCTTTAGCTAGCTTAAGTTGGGACTAGATGGCGCTGTGTGAATTGTCCTGAGATTATTATTATTATATTATATTATTATTATTATTATATAATTATAATTGAAGTAATTTTGTTGGTATTGTATCACGTGAATCCATCAATTGAAGCACGTCGATGCAACGTACCCAAGATACTGGCAGCACCGCTTCTTTGAATTATTTTGAGTTTATAATTGTAATTTAAGTAATTTTGTTGTTGGCTCATTTAATAAATTTATTACAATTCTTAATACTTAAAATAAGTTTGTTTGGTATTACTTTAGTGTTATTTATTTGTAGAGTCGAAACATAGAATCAGTATGTCAACCCGAGGCTACCGTCACACCCTGACTCTGTTAGTGTCAGACATGTCTCTGGAGGACGCGGGAGCTTACAGGTGTCAAGTGGAGAATTCCCTCGGCAGGGCGCAGGCGGAGTTATTTTTGCACAGTAAGTACATTTACATTTACAAAAAATACTTTATTATTATCTAAACAGTTTAAAATACTCCATTACATAAATATGTGTAATGGAGTATTTTAAACTGTTTGGACATTTTTATATACTTAACTTTTTACAGTTTTTATATTGTCATATATATTACTTGCTACCCACCCCGGCTTCGCACGGGTGTACATGTATTATACATATAAACCTTCCTCTTGAATCACTCTATCTATTATAACTGCTTCAAAATTAGTTGCGTAGTTTTAAAGATTTAAGCATACTCGTACATAGGGACGGACAGACAGCGACAGCAACTTTGTTTTATACTATATAATGATTGTCACTCTTTCACTGTTACTATATCTAGTAATATGTGTTCTTTCTTCTTCTTTATTTTCTTATCTCATACATACAGTCTAGTATCGCCCACAATTACTTTAAATAAACAATTGAGTGTTGACTTTTGACGATCTATATCTGTGGATGAATTATATAACGATGATAAAAGTGATGAAGAAAGAAATTTTCTTACAATACGACATGTGTTGAGAATGATGGCTTTTTGTAATAGGTCTATTGTAGAGGAGGGGATTTGCAACGTGTCTAGATGTTTGATAAGACTTCTTGGTATAATTCCTGTGGATTATTATTATTATTATCGTCTCACTCTCTCAGCTTTTGCTGGTTTTTTTCACACTTACGGGCCGAAACTAAGTAAGTGTAGTAAGTAGTGTGTGTGAGTGTGTGTGTGTGTGCGTGTGAGCGTGTGTGTATGTGTGAGTGTGTGTGTACTTATTGTGTGTGACTGGTGTGCCTGGTGTGACTGGTGTTATATCCTTTTCATCTATTTCGAGAAATTTCCGGACAGTACGATAGGTATTTCAGATGGCAGCCTTTTGAAAGGTGATGTACAATGTTTTATATTATTATTATTTATACAAAAATATAGCTTATATAAATTTCATGCCATATGCCATATGCCATGCCATGATATCATATTAAATAGTAACATTTCATTATATTGTGGTTTCATACAAACTATTGGTTAGCGTTACATTATTATGAATAAAATATTACACTCTGTTCGTAATATATGACATTTAATCAAATCAAATCAAATTTGTTGGCACTGTCGTGTACAAGCAGCAACAAAACGCAACACAAAAGGACCGTTCTGATTGGAGCGCACACCCATCCAATTTAAAACCGCGATATAACGACACCGACTTCAAAAATCAATACGATCGACGCAACGTACATTTCACTCAACCAATTTTGTGATTAATAGTAAATTTACCATTTAAATTTAAAAAAATCAAGCTAAATCTATCATTTATACACCTGTAATCTGCTGAAGCCAACATCATACTATGTGAGCATTCGAGCTACAACACGTACCAACCTCTATTTTCCAAGTTTGAATTGGTTTGTGTCACATTATATAGCTCGTAGGATAGATGGCTGTTGGGGTAAACCGGAAGACGCAGCGTGGGAAGGCCTCCAGCAAGGTGGACCGACGATCTGGTCAAGATCGCTGGAAGGCATCGGATGCAAGCAGCGCAGGACCGATCGTCGTGGAGATCTTTGGGGGAGGCCTATCACCAGCAGTGGGCATCTTCCGAGCTGCAATCATGATAATATTATTATGAATGAAACATTACACTCTGTTCTTAATATATGATATTTAATCGAAGTAATTTAATTTGTTGCCTCTATTTTCCAAGTTTAATGTTCCGCTCGGGTCATTTATTCTAATTAATGCGACAACTTCGTATTCGTTAAAGGGCACTAAACATTTACAGCCAGAAGTTCTGGAGTTATGGTTTGTGTTACCAACATTTGGAATATTTTCAATTCGTTTACGCTATTTATTGGAATAAACTTTAATATTGCAATTTTCAATGGCCATTATTTTATTCTATCGACAATAATATATTACACATTTATACCACACTAGAGTTGAAAGTTGTTTAGCTATATCCTTTTGTTATATTTTACGCTAACTGTACACGCGACTTCGTCCGCTTGGAATTTAAGATAGATAGATAGAATATACTTTATTTGCAACGTACAGTAAAGAAGAAGCACAAACAATATAACAAAAGACACATGTATCGTTACAATAATAATTTAACCTTATTTTTCTAAAATAAAAGTAGCCTAAGTTACTCATTATTATATCAGCTACTTGCCAAAAAGAGTCCCGTAAAAATCGGTCCAGCCAGTTCAGAGATTAGCCGGAATAAACAGACCGATAGACAGACAGACAAAAATTGTAAAAATGTTATATGTGTATACATAACTCAAAGGTGACTGACATGACACTGGACGGATCGGGCTGAAATTTGGCATGCAGGTAGATGTTATGACGTAGGCATCCGCTAAGAAAGGATTTTGATTTATTCTACCTCCAAGGGGATAAAATAGGGGATGAAAGTTTATATGAAACTTTGTCAATTTTAAACCGATCGGGCTGAGACTTTGCATGCATAAAGCTACTATGACGTAGGCATCCCCTAAGAAAGGATTTTGATAAATTCCACCCCTAACGGGAAAAATTAACGCGGGCGAAGCCTCGTGCAAAAGCTAGTTAGAATTATGCGAATAAAGATTATTTCTATTTCTATGATTTGATAAGGTTTTGTGAAAATTATTAAAATATCTTAGGCGGGTTGTTAGTTTGCAGACAAAATACATTACATACATTGTTAATAAGATAATGAATGGTAAATTGTTACTGTACCGGTTGTATATTATACTGTACGGAACTAAACTTTCCTGAGAGCACAAATTGAATATAAGCTCTCTTATTTGCATGAAGCTTAAGTGTACTTAGTTTGGAAATTGCATCGTATGTCACTTGCCGTCTTCGAAATAACAGCAGTATCCAAAATGAAATACTAAATAGAAATATAAGTAATATTATAAGATTGTTTTTTCTTTCACTGTTTTAAAATTATTTATTAGTTTTACAATTCCAAATTCAAATTTATTTTATTTGCAGTATTGACCAGGACCACAAAATCAACAACTTTTAATTAATTTATTCTATTTACAATTCCAAATTCAAATTAATTTTATTAGTATTACTGACCATGACCACGACAACAACAAATTTTCAATAATTTATTTCTATTTACAATTCCAAATGCAAATTAAATTTATTTGCAGTATTGACCACGATGACAAAATGAATAAATTTTCATTAATTTATTTGTATTTATAATTCCAAATTAAATTTATTTTTGTTTGCAGTGCTGACCACGACCACAACAACGACAACAACTACGACTACTACCACCACGACCACGACAACAACAACTACAGAGCCGCCATCGACCACCACACCTGCGTGTAAGTAGCTTATCTCTTTAACCATAGCCCTGTCAAATTTATCGGTAGAAAATTGATCAAAGTCGCACACGTAGCGTAGAATGAGATAGCAATACTAACTGTATCTTTATCGCTCTAATGCATGTTTAGTTAAAAAATTAAAGATATTTAAAATTTTGCTGTAAATGTACTTCAGTGCAAAGTTACATCGCTCATTCGATCCCGACCTGTCAAACGGAGCATGAATACAAAATCTGAGCGCCAGGACTGTAGGCTGACCACTAACATTTCGTAAAATACTCCTTTGTAGCAGTCGGTAGGTAGAAAAATTATATTTATTGAAATATTTACAAGGAATGGATTCAGTCCTAAATGATAAAGCTATTATTTTTCTTGTTGGTATCGTAACTAGGTGACGGTGTTGCTGCGCGATGAAAGTAAATTTGTCACACGTGTATTGGGGTTCTATTGGGTAGTAATAAAATTTAAAGTTCAACATACTTTAGTGACGAATATTTGTTTTCTTTATCCATTATAGTGGCATTTTAAATTTAATTCAAATTCAAAAATCATTTATTCATGTAAGACATTTTAGCCGCTTCTGAAAGTAAATTTTTTTATATTATAATATTTTCCCTTCCGTCCAGTTCAGTATAGAGATCCAATTGAGAAGAACTAGCAAGAAAATCAATTGATTTACTTATTTTTTTTAAAGCCAGTTTATTTTCAACGTACATTTATATACTTGTCTATGTCTAACATTAAATGAAAATCCCGTGCATGAACAACTATTGCCATGCACGCTCGTCATTTAAGTAATCGTTTAGTGAGTAGGCTTTGCTCAGTAAATATGATTTAACAGTTGTTTTGAATTTGACTACAATATTACAATAATCAATTAAAAACTAAATTAGAATGTTGTATCTCTACAGGTACAACTACGAGGCAAGTTTGAACAAGTTAATACAATTAATTTTATTTGAAACAAAACTGTCGTTACTCTTGTACTGCTACGAAGCTATCGCGAGGCGAACAACAGATAAGCTTTGTTTAATCTCAATGTTTGTTCGCAGACGATGCTGAAAGGCACTTGGAACAATTACACCGGGGAGTTCTCCAAGATCCGGGTATGGATAATCCGTACATTGTGCTCAGTCAACACCAAATGCAGAATCTCGGTGAGTGCTCCCCGTTATTATACCTGATTCAATTAAATTATATAAACAGTATTTGTTTTTGTACATTATTAATCGTAAACATATTAAACTTACTTTTTGATTTTGTACGAATTAATTAAAAAGTGATTAAACTTCTGATTTGTAATTATGTAATAATAATAATAATCTCAGGAAAATTCACACAGCGCCATCTAGACCCAAGTTAAGCTATCCAAAGCTTGTGTTATGGGTACTAGATAATTTATATACAGTATTTTTTTTTCATATATACATGCATATTATACATAGAAAACACCCAGACCGATTTGAATATTCATACTCATGTTTGTGCCGTGCGAGGCATCGAACCCGCGACCATCGGAAGTAAGGCGGTGCTTCACCGCTAGGCCACCGAGGCCGTCAATATAGTTTTGTATCTCTGTACAAGTAATTTATGAGATATGGACATCAACTCAAAAAGAAAGAAACAACCGAATACTACTAAATATAGGGGAGGGAAAATGTTGGGATACTCGATGTGGCACGATGAATGTTGAAAAATCGAGCGAAAGAGCGAGAGGGGAAGACCATTACCAACTCTATGGTTCTCCCACCTTTTTTTTATACCACTATGGTGACAAACAGGCATACGGCACATCTGATGGTAAATGGTTACCGTAGCCTATTGACGCCTGAAACACCAGGGGTGTCACGTGCGCGTCGCCGACCCTTAATTCCTACCCTAGTCTAGTCTTTCCTATAATAAAGTAAA
The DNA here is from genome assembly GCF_030625045.1 of Achroia grisella. Lineage (NCBI taxonomy): Eukaryota > Metazoa > Arthropoda > Insecta > Lepidoptera > Pyralidae > Achroia > Achroia grisella. The sequence goes on from NW_026712771.1 coordinate 130,366, forward strand.
CTTATAACAAAATAATACATATATACTACTTTTTTTATATATTAGTAAAATATAATTATATCTCAGAACAACTCATACTGCGCCATTTAGTCCCAAGCTAAGCAGATCTTCTGTTATGGGTACTAGACAACTTATATAAATACTTAGATTAGTTTATAAATCGATTCATAATATACATAGAAAATACCTGACTGATACAAACAACACATGTTTGCACCGTGCGAGGAATCGAACCCGCGACCATCGGTAGTAAGGCATTAAGCTAAACCGCTATACTATTGAGGCTGTAATGATATTCAACAGAAATGGTAACAACAATGTGACCGGAGGCAGGGCGCGGCCTGGCCCCCTGGAACGAAGGTTGGCCGCCCCACGACTCTGCACCGAAATACACCAACACTATGTGGACACTTGCACTAGCCACACTAGTGCTCATAGCGTGACCAGTTGCCTGGTGAGTGAAGTAGGGACGTTTACGAAGTATTACAAAATGCAAAACAAGGTTGTTGAAATTGAACGTGTTTGTTATATTAATTTGTTATAAGTTGCTGTCGATACCTAAGTTAGAATAAACCATCTTAATATATCCACATTTTTATAAATAATGTTATATTAACTTTAAACAAATGACAGAAAAAATATTAACAATATTTATTTGTGTTTTAATGTTAAATTAATTTATTATAAGTTACTGTGTCCATCTAAATTGTAATATATATACACCACTCATTTGTATCTACAATTTTATAATTAACAAAATCAGATGCGCTAAAATAATGTTATATTAACTTTAAACAAATGATAGAAAAATATTAATTTCCTCGATCAATTTTAGGAATGTACACATGGTACAAAAGGGATATCTTATCATGATAATATTATTTGACACCTTAATGTTATATTAATTTATTATAAGTTTCTGTGGACATCTAAGTTATAATATATATATATGTATATACCACTCAATTGTATCTACCATTTTATAATTAACAAAATTGGACGCGCCGAAATAATGTTATATTAACTTTAAACAAATGTTAGAAAAAATATTAATTTATTCGATCAATTTTAGGAATGTATACATTGTACAAACGACTATTTATTATGTTAATATTATTTAAGATCTCCAGATGTTTTGACAAGGTTGATGAAGTTAGAATATAAACCATCTTAATATATCTACAGTTTTATAATTAACAAAATTGGACGCGCCGAAATGTTATATTAACTTTAAATAAAAGACAGAATATAAAATAATTTTCACCGATCAATTTTAGGAATGTATACATTGTACAAACGACCATTTATTATGATAATATTATTTAAGATCTCCAGATGTTTTGAGAAGGTTGTTGAATTTATAATATAAACCATCTTAATGTATCTACAGTTTTATAATTAACAAAATCGCACGGGCTATAATGTTATATTAATTTTAAACAAATGACAGAAAATATATTAATTTACTCGATAAAATTTAGGAATGTATACATTATACAAACAGGATATATATATATATTATTTTTATTATTTGATAGCTTCCAATGTATTGACAAACGTTCTGAGGGCGTATTGTGAACTCTTATTCCCTTACACGTCTTATACTGAATTGCCACACAATAACTGCTACAGATAGTCCTCTTTATCAGGGTTGCTTTGAAGCCAAAAAAAACGACCGCTCACGTAATTATAGAGCGTAGTAGTGGCCACACAACGTACACAAATCCTCGAAACGGTGAGGTCATACCGTGAAACTTGTGAATACACCAGGGTTTTGTGCTTCTAGGATGAGCTTGGCTGGCTTCTATATGCTCAACGGCCCAAACTAGAAGCTAAATGCAGATAATAGAGTGCAGACTACTGACCAAGATGTTAGCAACAGCGTCGAAATATCGAGATATTTATACTGTGATAAATAATATTATCACATTTGTATAATGTGTACAATTGTAAACAACAATGGATAAAGTTTTAATAAATATAATTTTAAGAATCATTGTTAATTTGGATTTAATTTTAATATAACATTCAACAGATTGATTCTAATAGACTAAAAGTCTACTTTAATATTATTTAACGTTAATTATAATTTATTTTATTATTTTTAATTATTAAGTTTAATATAAGTATGAGTAAGTTGTCATTATTGAGTTGTTTGGGCTATTGTCAGATGTTTGTAGCATCTGTAGCACTGCGACCTACATAGATCTATTGTGCATTATATTATCTATAAGTTGTCATTAAGTTAGTATATAATTTTATTTTGTAACACTGTAAATAATTCCTTTAAGACAACGACTGCATTGGCACTCCTAAATTTGTTAAATGTATATAATATAATCAACTATTCTAGATTATACGGTAATGATAATAAGTGATACCGCTGTAAATAATTTTGCACGAAGCTAGTCATATCAAATTTACAAAACACCTGAAAACAAGATTATGTAAAGTATATGAAATTTGTTGTTAAATAAATAATAAAAAAAGGAAAATGTGCTGGGACATATAGTACAAGTCAACGCCTCTTCGATCGATCCCCCGTCCAATTCAAACGGTGGTTGAAATTACGACAGCCTGAGCCGAGGTTCGAACCGCTAGCTGTGCCCTCAGACTAAAGTCGTATCCGTCAGGCGAGAGTTGGCCTTCAGCCGCTCCATAAGTTTGGAGTGCCATCTGCACTCGCCACCTATCGTCCGGTGAAGCTGTAAAGGCCAGCTGCGGAGCATTAGAGTAGTCAGAAAAGAAAAACTTGAATGTAAGGGACTTTCATTGCCCTCTTTTCACTACCAGCCTTTCTCTATCTTTTTACTCCCTCCACCCGACTGTAAAACTTTTTCGTGACGAAATAATCCTAATACGAGAAGTATTAAGGCTATATAGAAATTTAATTTCAAAAATAAACGTATACCAAACTCGATGAGTTTTATATAAAGTGTTATTTACATAGCAAAAATTTCAATAGGCACTGGCAGTACGTGAGAGAAGTAATACGATACAGCGATAAATTATTCAAAAGCCTTTTAAGAGATTTCATCGAACATTTTTCATCAATTACAACCCGTATTACTTTTCTTTTTTTATAACAACAGTTTATTTACAAACAAAATCTGTTGTTATTATTTATGTATAGAATTTTGCACGATGGCCTGTTTACAAAGAATTGTAAATGTAATGTAAAACTTACAATGTATCAAACTGTTCCGTTGTAAAATAAATATTGAACGAAATAACGCGTTTTATTCAAATTCTATTTTTTCTTCTTGTAGGACATTTTAGTTGGTTATGAATGTACATTATTCAAATTCAAACATTATTTTTTTATGTACATTTTAGCTGCTTAAGACCGTAAATTTTTTATATTATATTTTTATCCGTACCGTCCAGTTCAGTGTACAGATTCAATTGAGAAGAACTGGCAAGAAACTCAACTGATCTTTTTTTTATATATTTTAATAATAATAATAATATCTCAGGACACATATAGCACCATCTAGTCCCAAGTTAGTTAAGCAGAGCTAGAATTATAGATACTAGACAACTGATATAAATACATAGATATTTTTTTTTTTAAATACTATACATACTTAACCGATAACGATCATTTGATTCAATCGTCTTTTTTTTTTTAAATCATGAGTATAATCTAAATATATATAACTCAGAGGTGAGTGACGTGCTCTATCAACGCACAGCCCAAACCACTGGACGGATCGGGCTGAAATTTGGGATGCAGATAGATGTTACGACGTAGGCATCTGCTAAGAAAGGATTTTGATTAATTCTACCCTCGAGGGGATAAAATAGGGGATGAAAGTTTGTATGATACTTTGTCAATTTTAAACCGAACGGGCTGATACTTTGCATGCATAAAGCTACTATAACGTAGGCATCCCCTAAGAAATTCCACCCCTAAGGGGATAAATTAACGCGAGCGGAGCCGCGGGCAAAAGCTAGTTGTTTATATAGCTCTGGGTGTTTTCTATGTATAGTATGTATATACAAACAAATGTATTTATATCAGTTGTCTGGTAAATGTAGGGGTAGACTACCCCTAACATTTAGGGGGATGAAAATTAGATGTTGGCCGATTCTCAGACCTACTGAATACGCTCACAAAATTTCATGAGAATCGGTCAAGCCGTTTCTGAAGAGTATGGGAACGAAAACTGTGACACGAGAATTTTATATATAAGATAATCACTACATGGTATCAAACAAAGTCACTGTCGTTGTCTGTCCGTCCCTATGGATGCTTAAATCTTTAAAACTACGCAACGGAATTTGAAGCAGTTCTTTTTAATACATAGAGTGATTCAAGAGGAAGGTTTATATATATAATACATGTATACCCGTGCGACGCCGGGGCGAGTAACTAGTAATATTATAAAGCTGAAAAGTCTGTTTGTTTGAACGCGCTAATCTTAGGAACTACTGGTTCGAATTGAAAATTATTTTTGTGTTGGGTAGTCTATTTGTCGAGGAAGGCTTTAAGGTATATAACATTACGCTACGACCAATAGGAGCGGAGCTGCAATGAAAAATATTGAAAAAGGTGGGGAATAAAACGCAGACGAAGTTGTGCGGCTCAGCTAGTCTTTTATAAATGATGTGTCATAAATCTTTGGGGTAAATGCTTGTGGTAAGAAAGTGGTATAGCGGTCTGACAAAATTAAAATTCAAAAATTATTTATTCATGTAGGACATTTTAGCCGCTTATGAACGTCAAATTTTACATTATAATTTGTTTCCCTACCGTCCAGTTCGGTATATAGATCCAATTGAGAAGAACTGGCAAGAAACTCAATTGAATTACTTTTTTTTTTTAATCCAGTTTATTTACAATGCATAGGTATTTATATAGGTGTCTAGGTCTAACATTAAATGAAAATCCCGAACATGAAAACTATTGCCTGAAAACTATATCAAGTAATCGTTTAGTGAATAATAGGCCTTGCTCAGTAAATATGATTTAACAGATGTTTTGAATTTATTTAAGGGTAATTCCAATATATCCTTCGGTATCTTATTGTAAATTTTTATACCTATTCCCATAAAAGACCTATTGACTTTTTCTAAACGATACTTGGGGACAGCAAGTTTGTCTTTAAATCTAGTATTAATATTATGAATATTCCTGTTTTTTGGAAATAAGTCAAGATTTTTATGAACATATAGGATATTTGAATATATAAATTGAGAAGCAACGGTGAGAATATTTGCCTCTTTGAATTTTTCTCTTAATTAAATCTTGAACACTTGTCTTACCTATTTATTGTTATTTTCAGTCACATAAATAATCATCATTCCATAATTATCCCTTAAAAAATTATATTCCTTTGCAATTCCTCAGGTCATCATACTCTCATATACTTGTATATAATAATAATAATAATAACAGTATTAAAAAAAAACCAGTAAAAGCTGATATTAATAATAATCATCTCAGGATAATTCACACAGCGCCATCTAGACCCAAGTTAATCTACTTAAAGCTTGTGTTATGGGTATTAGATACCTGATACATGTACATAGATTTTTTTTTGTAAATACATACATGTTATACATAGAAAACACCCAGACCGACACAAACAATCATACTCATGAATACAAATGTTTGTGACGTGCGAGGAATCGAACCCGCGACCATCGGTCGTAAAGCGTTGTGCTAGACCGCTAGACCACCGAGGTCGTCCTATATAACTGCCACATCATTAGCAACTCTATCGCTTATCGCTTATGAAGCAAGCTGTTTGACAACAGACTACAAAGTCTGTTCTGCCAAAATGATGATTATCACCTAATTCTTAATGTCCAAAAATATTGGGTACTATTTCGTTTGGACCTTATATAAATGTAATTAATTTGGCCAGCTCTATGCATTCAGAACAGGGTGCTAATGTAACGCATAAAATTACAATAAAGCAGAGTTATCTTCGGGTAATGGCGTGAAGTATTTATGGGAGTCAGACTATAAATTCAAAAGGAACAGGTATTCATGATCACATTTTATGGGCATGCGACGACGTGTGAATTATTTTTAATCTGTTTAATATACTCCCTTAATAAAAAGAGGTATGCTTGGCAGATGTGTAAGATCGATTATTTTGCACAGATTAGAAGGGAGAATATAACAGTAAATTTGCGACACGTCGGAATATTTTTAATTATTAATAATGTGATGTTACGCGGGGATATGTCAACAGTGAGATCGACAGATGCATTGGGCTGGGCACATCTTCACGGCACAAATCCCTCAATGTTTGAAGACAAAAGTCTTTAACAAATGCATTCTCCCTGTAATTACTTACGGTGCAGAAACATGGACACCAACCGTAGGCCTAATTCATAAATTAAAAGTCGCACAGCGGGCGATGGAGAGAGCTATGCTTCGAGTTTTTCTAAGGGACATGATCCGCTGCGAGGAAATTCGACGGAGAATCAAAGTGGACGACATAGCTCTCAAAGTATGTCAGCTGAAGTGGCAGTGGGCCGGGCATATCAGCAGAGTCAGTGATGGTAGTTGGAGAAGAAAGGTTATGGAGTGGAGGCCGCGTATGGGTCGACGGAGTGTCGGGCGCCCGACAAGATGAACCGACGATTATAAAGGTGGCCGGGAGTGGATGGATGCGGAAGGCGGAAGAGCGCACATGGTGGAAGTCTTTGAGAAAGGCCCATGGCCAACCTTGGACAGACAGGCTGATGGTGATGGTGATGAATGTGACGTTGCCTGCGTTAGTGGTTTACAAAATCGTCACACAACAAAAATAGTAAACGCTGGCGGGACACCAGGAAATCATCATCTATTTTTCAAAAACATGTTTTTCTAGTTAATGCAGTTTAATATTAAGCTTACTCTACAGTACATTATAAAATATAAATTAATTAATTCATTAAAGACTTCATTGAAGTGAAAGTGATGGCAGCGCGATGTTTACTTCTAAAATGAAATAACGTAATACCTAAAGTAATAGATACGCCTACGTCCCGTCTGTATCACGCCGTGGAGCAAGTCTAAATATATTTTTTCTAATATAATTTTATTTTTAACTAGCTGTACACGTGATATTGTCCGCGTGGAATTTAACTTTATTTTTCTAAAATAAAAGTTGCCTAAGTTACTACTTATTACATCACCCGTCAAAATCGGTCCAGCCATTTCAGAGATTAGCCGGAACAAATAGACAGACAGACAAACGGACAAAAATTGTAAAAAATGTTATTTTGGTGTATATACCGTATTTATATTCATATGCATGTAGCAAATAAAGGTTATTTCAATATTACAAACAGACACTCCAATTTTATTTATATGTATAAATTAAATAAAATTTTTATAATAAGTCTAAGTGCGTAGCGGTTTCTATGTTGATTGTCGCATGCCTAATCCTTGTTAATGTAAATCTAATTAAAACAATATTTGTTTAAAAGAGCAACACACAAGTTTCTTGCTCATTCTTCTTGTGACGAGTCTGCATTCCGAATGAGCGGTAGAATCAAAAAACTTGACTATTCAAAAGTGCTTATATTAAGTTTATTTGAATAAAGATTATTTTTATTTACTAGTTGACCCGCGCTGCTTCGTCTGCATTAAATCAAATTTTATTGATCTATAATCCATCTGTAATCAGAGTGCTTAATTTCTGAGGAATTCGAATGATCTTACTTAATTTCATTCTTATTATATATAGCTATAAAGTTCAAACTTGTGGCGGCGTAGTGGGCCAGGTCGGTGTGCTCCACCTAATAAGGTTGAGTACAATGATGGTTGGCTCATCCGTCATACTCGTGAACGGGTGCTGCTTGTGGGGACTGGTCTGTTTAGGTTGCGAACACTGATTAGATTGTTTGTTTTTTGCAATAGCATATGCTGGTGGTCAGTCTATTCTCCCAAATTTGAATTTAAAATGAATCTGTATTATTGTAAACATGTACAACATTTATTTGAAAAGAATACGAGCTGAGTTTCTTGTCAGTTGTTCTCATCTCGCAATTATTCCAAACTGACGGTACATTTTAACCGCTTATGACTGTCAAATTTTTTACATTATAATTTTAATTTTTTTCCCTACCATCCAGTTCAGTATATAGATCCAATTGAGAAGAACTGGCAAGAAACTCAATTGAATTACTTTTTTTATATCTATATTATCTGATATACAGGTATACAGAAGAATTTGGTAGTATAATGTTACCATAGATACAATAGCAAGGATGGTAATAGGTAATGTCTATGAAAATAATAATAAGAAAAAGTGGTACACCTCTGGACCATTGAGGCTGTCTATATTATATCTGTTTGTTTGTTTGATGTGGCAGTCACCAAATCTTATATAATTTCCGCTAAGACTACAGTTACGACTGTCAAGGGATGGCAAAAACTGTACCTCTGTACCACGGTGTTTATCTCTACGTACCTGTCCTTATGTTTGAATACAGTATCGCCTTATTCTGTTTTGCAGCTTAAGTTAAACCTCCGTTAAGTTAACAGAAGCATTTATAATGAGGACTAGCAAAAAGGTTAAATATAAGAGAATTTATACTACCAGTATTTATGTACTAGCAGTATAAATTTATTGTATTCTCTCTTATACTACTACTATGCCCCTCTTTTTTATGTAATAGCGATTTTAATTTATATGGCAAAACAAAGTTTGCAGGAAATGTTGTTTTGCCATATAAATTAAAATCGCTATTAAAAAATAGGGGTTGAGGGTAGAAGCGTGAAAATTTAGGATTGTATGTATTTTTTATTGCCACATTAAAAAAAATCTGCAAAAAATAAAAAATAAGTGTTAGGGATGGACAACCCTTATAACTTAGGGGCCTGAAGTAATAGTATAAGATAGTAGCCCATTCTCAGACTTACTAAATATGCATATAAAATTTCATACAAATCGGTCAAACCGTTTCGGAGGAGTATGGTAAGTAACAAAGCGATACGAGAATTTTATATATAAGACTAGCTTTCCCGGCAAACGTTGTTTTGCCTTAAAATAAAAAAAACAAATTTAGGGGTGGACTACCCCTAACATTTAGGGGGATGAAAAATAGATGTTGGCCGATTCTCAGACCTACTGAATACGCTCACAAAATTTCATGAGAATCGGTCAAGCCGTTTCGGAGGAGTATGAGAACGAAAACTGCGACACGAGAATTTTATATATAAGAATAAACGGTATATTAATCTTATTAATTTATTTCATCATCTGCTTCTTCATTTTCTTCATGCGTTCCCGTTTATTTAGGGTTGACGTAATATGTTTTTCTCTTCCATTTAGTTCTTTCTTTCATACAGCCCATCTAATCTTATATGTTTTTATATTTGACCCTAATAAACTAGTGCTGGTTGGTAGTTTGTATTCACACGTTTCGACTTGCAAAATATGAACTTACAAGGATTGTTTAAAAGAGCAACACACATGTTTCTTGCTTGTTCTTCTTGTGATAACAAGACAACACACATCTTTCTTGTGATGACGAGACAGCTTACCGAATGAGCGGTAGATTAAAAAAATTGTTATGACTATTCAAAAGTTCTTAAATTAAGTTTATTTGAATAAATTATTTTCTATTTCTTTTTCGGCCGTCCTCTCTGTCTATATAAATGTTACCGTTATTTTGACATTGTTACAAATTAATGTATTAACTTTGTCTCACTATAATAATAATGATGATGATGATGATGACGAGGATGGTGATGACGATGATGGTGATGATGATGATGGTGATGATGATGATGATGACGATGATGCTTATGATGATGCTTATGATGATGATGATGATGATGTTGATGGTGATAATGATGATGATGATAATAATAGCCTTTATTTGACAATCTTTCTTACGTAATATTTATCTTAATCCTATTTAATTACATGACACCAGTACTTGAAAGTTATCTTGCTGTTCAGCATAAAAAGTATTGCAGTTAAAGGCCGAGATAGTGCAGTACAATGACCAAAAAAGCGTGACGTCTTAGGTCTCTGGAAAGGCATGATAACGTGATATCCGTAGTGTTATTCATGTGTATAGACGACGGTTACTACTTAGATCAGGTGGTGGTGAAAGAATATAGTTATGTAATATTATGTTATCTGTGATATAGTAAAAAAAAAATTCCTAAGAAAACCTGTAGCCAGAAAGAATCTAGTTATAAGTGCATGTATTAAAGTCTATTTGAAAACAAATTATCTGTACATATAAGTAAAATTAGAGTGTTTGTTTGTAATATTGAAATAACCGTTTTTTACTACTTGCATACATATAATAGCTGATGTAATAAGGAGTAACTTAGTCTACTTTTATTTTAGAAAAGTAATATTAAATTCAACGCGGACGAAGTCGCAGGAACATCTAGTATTTATTCTAATACACGTTCTATTTCTAATACACGACAATAAAATACAACCTATTTGATTTATTTTTAGGTAAAGACCTGTCAATCAGAAGAGTTGGTCCGCAACCAAATGTTAAACAGGCGTTCGATTCGTGACCGATAGGGATGTAATAAACAGTACATATCGAGTACAAAGTAACTGGTACCACACTTGTAACGAAGTAACTTAATACTACTTTGAAATTCCTATAATTATTACAATATTTAACGATAATTACTCAGTCATTTAGACTGAGTTACCTAGTGACTGTAAACTTACTGTACGTATTTTGTAGTTACTTAGTTTCGTTACTTCTCTGTTCTGTGATAGTTGCTATTAAAATTGACTACAAATTCTTGCGACCTAAAAGACGAGACCAAATAAGATCGACTTGCATCTTAAAGTAACTATGGCAAGAGAGAGAGAAAATTATAAAACTAAAGAAGAATACAATAGTGTTAACATTTTTTTTAAGCCTGGACAATTTACACAGCACTATCAAGTCCCAAACTAAAAAGAGCTAGTGTTATGGGTAGTAGACAACTGATATAATAACTAAATATATTTATTATGTAAATACATACGTAACTCGCTTTTGTCCGCGGCTTCGCTAGCGTTAAGAAGTATTATTATTAGGTTTAGTTTTTGCGGCTTTACAATACTTTCATACAAACTTTCATCCCCTATTTTATCCCCTTAGGACTAGAATTAATCAAAATCCTTTCTTAGCGGATGCCTACATCATAACATCTACCTGCATGCCAAATTTCAGCCGGATCCGTCCAGTGGTTTGGGCTGTGCGTTGATAGATCACTATGTCAGTCACCTTTGAGTTATATATATTTAGATAAAAGATAGATATGTATAAAACATCTATGTAGACCAATACATATTTATAATCATACTCATACAAATGTATGTAGCGTGCGAGGAATTGAACACGCGACTATTAGAAGTAAAGCGGCGTGCTAAACCGCTAGACCAACGAATCCGTAAATTGTATCCAAAATATAATGAATAATAATGTAAGGATACCGTACTAACGAGTACAACATGTTTTGTAACTAAGTACGGATACTCCTCTATTGTCGTTACTTTTACAGCTCTAGTAACTGCTGTCTTGTGTAAGGGTCGAAAATGGGTATTGTTTAGAAAAAGTCAAGGGGTGTTTATGGGAATGGGTATAAAAAATTACAATAAGATGCCAAAGGATATACTGAAATTACCCTTAAATAAATTCAAAACATCTGTTAAATCATATTTACTTAATGATTACTTGAATGACGAGCGTGCATGGTAATAGTTGTTCATGCACGGGATTTTCATTTAATGTTAGACATAGACACCTATCTAAATATACGTTGTAAATAAAAAAAGTACATAAAACATGCTTCATATATTTTTATATGAATATAATTATTTTATTACCACAAAGACGTGGTCGCTAACTCTGGGCCTCATGAATAAGTTCAAAGTCACTCAGAGGGCGATGGAGAGGGCTATGCTCGTTTCTCTGCGTGATCGAATCAGAAATGAGGAGATCCGCATAAGAACCAGAGTGACCGACATAGCCTAAATTGCGACTCTGAAGTGGCAATGGGCAGGGCACATAGCTCGTAGGATAGATGGCCGTTGGGGCAGTACAGTCCTCGAGTGGCGACCGCGGACCGGAAGACGCAGCGTGGGAAGGCCTCCAGCAAGGTGGACCGACGATCTGGTCAAGATTGCTGGAAAGGATGCAAGCAGCGCAGCACCGATCGTCGTGGAGACCTTTGGGGGAGGCCTATGTCCAGCAGTGGACGTCTTCCAGACTGAAACGATGATGATGATTATTATTAATTTTGTATTACACTAAATAAAAAGAAATTCAATTGAGTTTCTTGCCAGTTCTTCTCAATTGGATCTATATACTGAACTGGGCGGCAGGAAAAAACTATAATATGAAATATTTGACGTTCATAAGCGGCTAAAATGTCCGATATGAATAAATGATGAAATTGAATTTTAATTTATTTTTGACGGCCTCAACGGTCTAGCGGAATACAACATCGGTAGTAATCCGAGGGTAACGGGATTCTATAAAATGCAAACATAGCGGTTCCGATGGTCGCGGGTTCGATACCTCGCACGGCACAAACATTTGTATTCATGAGTATGATTGTTTGTATCGGTCTGGGTGTTTTCTATGTATAATATATTTACATTTACGAATAAAAAAAATCAACTATGTATTTGTATCAGTTGTCTAGTACCTATAACACAAGCTTTAAGTAGCTCAACTTGGGTCTAGATGGCGTTGTGTGAATTGTCCTGAGATTATTATTATTATCTGTCGCGGCTCTCCATATTATCTGTTTCATTCTTTATCTCGTTTCCTCCTAATCACATTTTCTATTTATGATTTCCTCGTACAGACCTATAGAAGCTGATTACGTTTTTGTTATATTACGTGGAACTTGAGGTTGTATAAGTTTCTTGCAATATATTTTTGCCGTATTCGTAAGTTCTTTATACGTATGTAATCAGGGAATATGGCAATTTGATATATAGATAAAAGAAGCGTCTTTTTTATACTGCCATGGTGGCAAACAAGCATACGGCCCATCTGATGGTAAATGGTTACCGTAGCCTATGGATGCCTGAAACACCAGGGGTGCCATGTGCGCATTGCCGACCCTTCAGAAACCTTAATATAATAATAATAATTTATTCAGCATCATAGTACAGAGTAAAAATATAGAAAACTTAAAAACTAATATTTCCCTATGAGCTGAAAGAGCCTCCACTCAGCTGGTGATTTCAGTATAGTCTTCTTGACAAACCCCATGCTGTAGTCTCGTGCGAAAACCTCCGCAGGTAGTTCATTCCACGATCTAAGTGTACTTGGGAGGATGCACCTCTGAAACCGCACTGTCCGAGACCACTTAGGTTAGCATATGGAGAGAAATTCCCTGTCGATGGCGAGCGGTGCGATGGTAAAAGGTAGCCGTGGACATCATGTCGAACAATTCCTCAGAACACAGTCCGTTGTGTATTATTTAATTCATTAAAACAATTATTTAAACAAACATGCTCATGAATACAGCAGTTAGGACCGTGCGAGGAATCGAACCCGCGACCATCGGAAGTAAGGCAGTGTGCTAAACCGCTAGACCTCTGCGGCCATCAATTTATTTATCAAAATAATTGTCCTCGTGACAGCTTCTTTATATCATCTGGTATTTTATTATAAAACTGTATCGCATTCATTCGTTAGCAATAAAAAAGAATCAACAAAAATAGAGTTATCCGTTCATACCAAATCGGATAGTGGGAATAGGATTTCGTTGTTTCAATAGATGCAAACTAGACCAGAAATAATAAAAAATGTACAGCCTACGCTGTAAATCAGTGATTCCCAGTTCAAATTCAATATATCTTTATTCATGTAGGTCTATTACAGACTCTTATGATATGTCAAATCTACCGTCAGTTCGAAATGATATCGAGAAGAGAAGAACTGACAAGAAACTCAGCTCGTATTTTTTTCAAATAATAGTGTAACATGTTTATGATAAATACAGTTATTAAAATTCAAATTTGGGAGAATAGAGTGACCACCAGCATATGCTATCGCAAAGAACAAAAAATTTAATCAGTGTTCACAACCTGAACAGACCAGTCCCCACAAGCAGCACCCGTTCACGAGTATGACGTATGAGCCAGCCATCATTGTACTCAACCATATTTGAGGGAGCACATCGACCCGGCCCACCACGCCGCCACAAGTTTGAACTTTATAGCGAGCATGACTGTTTCAGGTTACTCCACTACGTCAATTATATTATTTACAGCATAGGCTGTACCGATCACAGTTTTCACCCATTACAATATTAAATTTACATTATTTAATTTACAATATGTCATTACAAAATTTATAATAAGTTTCTTTAATGTCCATGTCCACATTATCCATGTCAATGGGAAAAAAGTCTATATCAACCCCCAGGGCTCTGCGACAGCGATCATCTTGTTGTTTTTACTTTATGTTTTCAACACTAAACTTTACTACAGTTAGAAATTTACAAAACATCAATACCAGGTAAGAATGGGGGGTCTACCCAAAACTGAAAAATATGGCAACGGGTCTACGACACAAAAAAGTTTGGGAACCTCTGCTGTAAATAATATAAATGACGTAGTGGAGTAACTTGAAACAGTCATGCTCGCTATAAAGTTCAAACTTGTGGCGGCGTGGTGGGCCGGGTCGATGTGCTCCCTCTAATATGGTTGAGTGCGATGATGGCTGGCTCATCCGTCTTACTCGTGAACGGGTACTGCTTCTAGGGACTGGTCTGTTTGGATTGTGAACACTGATTAGACTATTTCGTTTGCAATAGCATATGCTGGTGGTCACTCTATTCTCCCAATATTATTATTATTTACTAGCTGTTCCCGTGACTTCGTCCGCGTGGAATTTAACTCTATTGTTTTTAAAATAAAAGTAGCCTAAGTTACTTCTTATTACATCAGCTACCTGCCAAAAAAAGTCCCGTCAAAATCAGTCCAGCCATTTCATAGATTAGCCGGAACAAACAGACAGACAGACAAAAATGGTTAAAAATGTTATTTTGGTTTATATGTACCGTATTTATATTCATATGCATGTAGTAACAAACGGTAATTTCAATATTACAAACAGACACTCCAATTTTATTTATATGTATAGATAAAAAATTAGAAAAAAAAGTAATTTAACCCCAAAAAAATATATTTCATGATATTTTGTAGGAATTCAGTTGTTATTAGCAGAGTGCGACATTTGTATGTCTGTATAAACGAGGATAATCTCCAGAACCACTACACTTAATTAAAAAAAAATCACCGTCCAACAAACGCTATAAAAAGTGAATGTTTGTATCTGTCTGTTTTTACCTTTTAACTACTAAATTGATAAAGACTGAATTTTAATGAAATTTCATGTGAGGATATATTTTTTCATTAGAATTCACACGAGCTATTGTTTGTCTAAAAAATCTAAGTCGAGTATAAGAGCTAGTTTGATGTAATAAAATACAAATTCTAGTACATACAGATTTGTTATTATATATTATATATACTACGCAATGTATGATGCTGGCGAGGATTGAGGTGCGATCACACTTCAATGCCATCACGAGCTTCAAGGACGCGCGTCGTCACTCTCCTTTTACTCCATCTAAATACATATTTGTATATAATATAAAGAATCATCATTGGATCTATAATTTGTCGGATTACAAGGTCTTTTGTACAAACTGTATATATAACTCAAAGGTGACTGACATAGTGATCTATCAACGCACAGCCCAAACCACTGGACGGATCGGGCTGAATTTTGGCATGCAGGTAGATGTTATGACGTAGGCATCCGCTAAGAAAGGATTTTGATTAGTTCTACCCCCACCAAGCTAATAAGATAGGGGATGAAAATTTGTACGAAACTTTGTCATTTTTAAACCGATCGGGCTGAGACTTTGCATGCATAAAGCTATTCTGACGTAGGCATCTCCTAAGAAAGGATTTTGATAAATTCCACCCCTAAGGGGATAAATTAAAGCGAGCGAAGCCGCGGGCAAAAGCTAGTTGTATGAGTATGATTGTATGTATCGATCTGAGTATTTTCTATGCATAATATGTATGTACTTACGAAAAAAAACATACGTATGTATTTGTATCAGTTGTCTAGTACCCATAACACAAGCTTTAGCTAGCTTAACTTGGGTCTAGATGGCGCTGTGTGAATTATCCTGTGATTACTTATTTATTTATTATTCCACAACATATGTAGCGGAATTAAACAAAATAATAATATTTTATTTAATTCCGCTACAATTAGCGTGTGTGAGACTACAAATATTTAATGTGGAAACTTATACAAATACACAATACATTATAATAATAATAATAATAATAATGTTGTATGTTGCCATCTCCTCTCCTTAAGAGGGGAGATGAGAATTTTTGGAAAAAAAAAAAATAATAAAATAATAATAATATGAAAATATATACTTAAAAATTATCCATCCTCATCATTCATAATTTATACTGTCATTGTTTGGTGATTTTTACCCGCAATGATCAGTCTATTACCCCATCAATGGGAGATATATAATACATGTATAAAAAAAAAATTAATAATAATAATAACAGGCACACAATAAGTACACACACACTCACACATACATACACGCGCACACACACATACACACACTCTGCACTTACTTGATTTCGGCCCGTAAGTGTGGAGAAAACCAGCAATAACTGAGAAAAAATAAATAATGATAATAATAATAATACCAGTCAGTCGCCAGACATGTGCTTTCGGGTTGTTCAGCTCTTGCCAACACTGAGTACTTGCACAGACACAACCAGGTAGCCAAAATACTCCATCAAGAACTTGCTCTGAAGTACGGCCTCGCGAATGAGAGGTTGCCGTACTATAAGTACGAGCCCCAGCCGGTCCTCGAAAGCGACAGCGTCAGGCTCTACTGGAACCGATCCATCATCACGGACAGGACCGTTCTTGCGAACAAACCTGATATCGTGGTGATGGATCGGGCACTCTCGAGGGTGTTTTTGGTGGACGTCACCGTACCGCATGACGAGAACCTCGTGAAAGCCGAAACTGAGAAAAAGAGAAAATATCTCGACCTGGCTCACAAGGTGACCGAAATGTGGGGGGTGATGTCCACCGAAATCATTCCAATCGTTATGTCGGTGAACGGTCTTATCCCAACCAGTCTGGAGCAACATCTCAGACGGTTGGGATTCCGGGGCGGCTCACTCCCGGGAAAGATGCAGAAAGCGGTGCTCTTAGATTCTGCCCGCATTGTACGCCGGTTTCTCTCCCTGGGGCCCTGAACCCCGACTGTGCTTTTGCCGGGGGTATGTTGCCATCTCCTCTCCTTAAGAGGGGAGATGAGAATTTTTGGATAATAATACATTATACACAGCTACTTAAGCGATTTATATTATTTTATTTAATTCCGCTACAATCAGCATGTGTGAGACTACAAATATTTAATATGGAAACTTGACTAACTTTACGACCTTCTACAATGGCGATCAGTAACGGTAGTCAAGTTTCCACACTGAAGCGGAAGTAAACAAAATAAAATAAATACCTTAAGTAGTTGTGTATATTATATATAGAAGGTGTTAAATACAATGTGGATGGTTATAAGGACGGAGGAAGGCCGAAAAAGAGATGGATGGACTGTGTGAAAGATGATATGGTATTTACTTCCTGTAAATAACGAGATGACTGCGAACAGGGATGAATGGAAGAGAAAAATATATTACGCCGACCACAAATAAATGGGATAAGGAAGAAGCAGATGATGATTCAGTAGGTCTGATAAATAAGGGTTGTCCACCCCTTATAATTTATTTTTTGTACATTTTGCCATTAAAAAAATGCATAATAGAATAGAAATAGAATAGAAAATCATTTATTCAAATAAACTTACATTGAAGCACTTTTGAATAGTCATAACATTTTTTTTTAATCTACCGCTCATTCGGAATGCTGTCTCATCACAAGAAGAACAAGCAAGAAACTTGTGTGTTGCTCTTTTAAATAATTTATTCTTACTTACAATTTAAGTTTAAGTGTGTGAATACAAACCACCGATTAGCACTAATTCCATGAAATAATAAAATAGAAAAAACATTCAATATACAACAACTGGTTAAACAATTAATAAGAGAAAATAAGTCATAGTGATTAGAGCAGACCAGTCCACACAAGCAGCACCCGTTCACGAGTATGACGGATGAGCCAGCCACCATTGCGCTCGACCATATTTTAGGGAGCCCAATGACCCGGCCCACCACGCCGCCACATGTCTGGACATTTTAGTGAGCATGACTACTCAAAACACTAGACCACGTCATAGCTACTCACAATTGCCATCTGATGGTTATAGTATTCACATTTCACATAAGAATGCAATCCCAAATTCTCGCCCTTCTGACATCGACCCCTATTTATCAATATTGATTTTAATGTATATGGTAAAACAGCGTTTGCGGTGTCAACTAGTATATATATATATATATAAATAATCACGTGATCATCATGTTATCATGGTGATTAATTTATAATGATACTTTTCAGGGGGTACATTGATAGTAATGGATTTTGTATATTGATACAAAGAAGTAATGTGTACTGTAGTGATGGTGTCAACCATTTTTTCCCACCCATTACATATTATTTGATTCATTGTTACTAACCCCAATTGCGGACAGCGTGTTGAATATGTATGTTTATATATAACATAAGCCTTGTCGGCATAGAATATAAAATGAGAAATATATTACAAGAGGAATTGTTTACTTCGACGCAATAATATGTACGGGGAAACGTAATGTGAGAAACCGACGGCGTGTTGGGATTGAGTCACATTGTGATGGATTGGTCTTATTCAATATTAAATTGGTAAATATTCATATTCAACGGGATTATATTATTTCTAAGGATTTTGTATCTAAAAGGAAAAACAGAAGGCTCATGTAATATTATAAATGCGAATGTAACTCTACACACACACACATACACACATACACATACACATACACACATACGCGCATACACACGTACACACACACACATAAATACCAAGATGTTGCCACAATCTTACTGTGTAAATCTATGTAGAACCGCACAACCGAGGGGTGAGTACTGATCTACTGAGATACAGACCTCGTGCCTAGTTCAGTTCCCAGGTTCGTACAATCACAACCTATTGTTTATAAATAAAAGAAATTAATATCTGTACATGATTGTGGTTTAATAAAATTTATTATATCTGTCTGTCTGTGTCGCTTTCATGTCAAAACTATGTTAATTTAAATGAATTTTGGTATACAGATATCGTAATAGAGAAAGGACATAGAAACATAGACCTATTTTTTATTTGATTTAAATTGAATTACATCAAAGAAATATGTTACATTTCAAGTATAATGTAGGACTGACGGCCTCGGTGGTCTAGCGGTTTAGCGCACCGCCTTACTTCCGATAGTCGCAAGTTCTATTCCTTGCACGGCACAAATATTTGTATTTTTAAGTAGCATTATTTGCATGAGTTTGGGTGTTTTCAATGTATATTATGTATGTATTTATAATGAAATATCTAAGTATTCATATTAGTCGTGTAGTGCCCATTACACAAGCTCTGCTTATCGTGGGACTAGATGACAATTCTATAAAGAAAATACATTCAAAATTGACAGAAAAATAATTGTATAAAATGTACAAAGAGTTTGCAACACTGAATAATTAATTAGAACTATCTTATATATAAAATTCACGTGTCACAGTTTTCGTTCCCATACTCCTCCGAAACGGCTCGACCGATTCTCATGAAATTTTGTGAGCGTATTGACTAGGTCTGAGAATCGGCCAACATCTATTTTTCATCCCCCTAAATGTTAGGGGTAGTCCAACCCTATTTTTTTTTAAGGCAAAGCCACGTTTGCCGGTACGGCTAGTAATTATATAAAGTTTAATGCGTCATACCCTAGTGGGTTACCAGTTGACCTTAGACCGGCAAGTACCGAGTTCAAATCTGACCAACATCAACACCATACTACGTTTAATAATTTACATATTCAACTAACACTCTGGTAATGGAAACGATGGAAAGAAAAACCAACGTAACTGGTCATGTGAGAATTCCCACACACAGTGAAATATTGGCACGTCAATGACTAACACTCCGATGATGGAAACATCTAAAACAAACTAAACCAACATAGCGTATGATATGCGAATTCAAAACCCACAGCAAAATATGAGCACATCAAGTGTTGTTTTTCCAATACGCAACAATTGAAAATACCTCAAACTATCCCATTTACAATAAGAATCGTGAACATATTTTTCTAGTAACTGAAATTACCATATTGATGTAATCTCAAACCACCTCATCTGCGATGTGAGTCGTGAGGATATATTTATAATACAATAACTGAAATTCCCTTGAAATTTTAGCGGCTACATTGGGTCCGCTATTATTTGCGTTTATCGTGTATTCTTTTGACACAAGCAGCAGCAGAAAAGGAGGAGGTGAAATGATGAGTCCAGTGATATCTATTTAGATATTGTTTGCGCCTGTATACCTATTTTCCTTTCCTTGCGTCCTCTCCACATCTATCTCTTTCCTTGGCAAGGAATCTGAAAAGGACAGAGATGTTTCGCTGGCGGTGGCTATCATAGTTTCTTCATCCGCATTAAAATTAGTATTTTGGACAATATATAAACTGATTTAGTATATTTTTGCATATAGACAATATTTGTGTGTTGTGAAGTGTCATAGTGTGCTGGTGCAGCATCGTACAAGAACGAGAGGACGGCCGGCCTCCGGGAAGACATCGAGTAATCCAGGTACCTTGCCTCCTTTCATCCTAAAAATCAAATATACAGTCCACTTTCCACTTTCCATTTTCATTTGCGCATTTTATACACCAGATATTAAATGGATATATTCAGTGGACACATACAGCAGTAATTATAATTTATTCTTGATCCGATCAGTTTTTTTTTTATTTATTTATTTAATTTAAAAATAACAATGACTTACAAAATTATGACTGTGTACTAAAAAGCATGAATGCTTTGTGTGCACACAGGGCCGTATATAATACAATAATTACTTATCTGCTAGATTTAAGACAGGTATACAAATCTTATTACAACTTACTTTACTACTTTTTAAATCAACAAATGTTTATGATCAGTAAATAAACAAGCAATACAATCTAGAACAATATTTGAACAATTATTAGTAATTGAGTGGGTGGTATGTGGTGAGTTCAGTTGAGGTAAAATAATGGAGGGTAGGTATCAGTACTGGTCGTGTACGTCAGGATTTACTCACTTCGTATATAGGATGTTTCAAATACTTATATCACAATTCATAAAAAGATGTAAAGTGTATATTATTAGTTATTCATATTATAATTTAATAAGTAGGTGTATAGCGTAGCGTGTAGCTGAAGTCGAGTCACAACGCGAGTTTCAAAGCGTTTGTGGCCCTGGTCCCCACCGACTTGCTGCCCACCTTCATGAAAGAGGACTACTGGCCGAAAGGTGTGGTGTATCGGCGCTACCGTGGCAGATTGCCGTCTTCAGTGCCGTGATCACACAGACAATATTATTGTATTGGTTTTTAAATATTATATTATATGTATGTTAGTCTATAAGGTATTTATAATATGGGCCTAGTTGCCTGAAATAAATGAATAAATAAATAACATTGTTTTAATTTACATTTTATGTTTTTATATTTAATTCTGTTTTAAGATTAGTTGGCATACTATTTATTAGTTTAGCTGTTACGTAATTCGAAGTTCTTTTTCCGTAGAAATTATTGTACCTTGGGAGTACTAGTTTTTTATTAGTAACACCGCGGGTTATGTTCGTTCGTCTGGATATCTGTTGATTCTCTGTTTTAAAGTATTGTTCGCACAGTATAGTATATTTTATTTTGTTAGTTATGGATATCAGTTTACAGTATGTAAACAGATCGTGATAGTAATATTTATATTGTTTTTTAATGGTAATAGGAACTATTATTTTGAGTGATCTTATCTGCAGTTCATATATTTTGTCCGAGTGCGATTTAAAAGTGCGTCTATAGCTACTAAGACCATATGATATGACCGATTCTCCTAGGGCTTTATATAGTAGTAGACGTATAAAGTAGTTTTATTGTTTATTAGTGTAAATTTTGCGAGCAGGGATCGTAGTTTGCCGCATACGTAATTAATATGTTTACTCCAATTCAGTCTACTATCAATAATTAGTTCTAGATAAGTTTGTTTTTCTACCACATCAATTTTGGGACACGTTACATATGTTAGAATTCACATCGTTGTTGTAGAAAATATCCGATATTTTAAAAATATATTAAAAGAAGGTAGTTTGTTTTTAGTACTAAGAAGTACCCGATGTAAAGATTATCACGAATATTGTAAATAGCGCCATCTAGTATTTATAGACCAACCTACTACACTGACTTTGGTCTTTAAATACGGAGGTCGGTAGTTGAATAATCATCTTTCGTTACGTGAGCCGCGGCAATCAGTCGACGAGCGCAGAGCATGCCAGTTGTGTTTTGGATATTAAAGTGAATTGTATTAGCAATGGGTTTATCCCGATCTTAGTTGGGCCTGGGGGGAAGCTGCAAGTAGTGAAGATGAGTGTTAATGCATTCTAAAAGGGCTTTTAAACCTACACCCGTGTCACGAGTCACGGGCGCTACTTGGGGTTTCCCTTGCGGTAGCATCAAAGCCTCAGTCGTCCATCGTAATTGGTGCTTCTTACATATATAAACTGTTACTTTGTAACATTACTTATTTTAAATGTGTTGGATTAGAGTTTTTCTTCTAAAATCAATGTGTAATAAGGTCCCTAAATCCATTACATTTAAGACACTCTACATATCTACATTTAAATAACATACATAATATAAAACAATATACAGAAGAGTAAACAATAGAACAATAGCAGCAAAAAAACATATCCAAAATTAAATCTGTTAAAATACTAATCACTAATTATAGTTGGACCTATACTGGGCCCATAACCTGATGGAGATATTCAGTGGATTACACATATACATAGCGGCAAATATAATTTATTCTCGTTCCGATCAGTTGCACGTTACATATCAACTGTTACTTAACAATATTATTACTTATTTTAAATGTGATGGATTAGACTTAACTTCTAAAAGTGCCTAATATATTTATATTGTAGAAATATTTGCAATAGATATATAAGGACTCGTGTTTGTGCGTCTTCTAAAGCCATAAAAAAAAATTGTAAGCCGCCACACTGCTTTTTCCCGCCCCCCTTTCCCTGCACAATATGGACGATTATTCGCCGCCATCTTACAAGTGAAACAACCACCGCATGTGTGGTCTATTGTTATTGAAAACCTCAAGTGCTCCAAGTCTCCGACGCAGATCATCTATATACTATAATTTTGTGCCATTTGGGTGAGTTCCTTCTTACCCTTTTCCTTCGATCACTGCAGTGTGGCTAAAAAATACATCAAATTCAAATTTAAAAATCATTTATTCATGTAGGACATTTTAGCCGCTTATGAACGTCAAGTTTTTACATTATATTTTTTTTCCTACCGTCCAGTTCGGTATATAGATCCAATTGAGAAGAACTGGCAAGAAAGTCAATTGAATTACTTTTTTTTTTAAATCTAGTTTATTTACAATGCATAGGTATTTATATAGGTGTCTATGTCTAACATTAAATGAAAATCCCGAACATGAAAACTATTGCCATGCACGCTCGTCATTCAAGTAATCGTTTAGTGTGTAATAGGCCTTGCTCAGTAAATATGATTTAACAGATGTTTTGAATTTATTTAAGGGTAATTCCAACATATCCTTTGGTATCTTATTGTAAATTTTTATACCTATTCCCATAAAACCTATTGACCTATTGACTTTCTAAACGATACTTGGGGACAGCAAGTTTGTCTTTAAATCATCAGAGGCGATTCGGTCTCGAATGATAGGCTTGTTATTATATTGTTCTGTTTTAACTATTTTTTTTTATTAAGTATATTACGGCTCTGGAAATCTCCTTTCAGCCAAATAATTACATTCTACAAATCAACTATTAATTACATCTATAGCGTTCTTATAGTATTGTGTATGAAGTCGTATAAAAATGGATAACTTTCTGTATTTTGTAGGATAGATATCAAGAGGCGGGGTACTTCTTTTTTAATATATAAACTTATTAAGCCATCTATCAAAATAAGTCTCTGCAAACCAAAAACTGGATATTCCATTATAATATGTTGTAGATCCGCATTTTCTGCTGTAGAGTAGTCACCGCGCGATAATAGTTAATTAGCCACAAAGTATTTACCTATTAAGGTTGAAAAAAAATTACATCTTACACCGATTAGCTTGTTTCTCTAATAGATTACCTGTATATATATACAGTTTAGTATATCTTGACGACCTCGGTGGTTTAGCGGTCAAGCACACCGCTTTACGACCGATGGTCGCGGGTTCGATTCCTCGCACGGCACAAACATTTGTATACATGAGTATGATTGTTTGTATCGGTCTGGGTGTTTTCTATGTATAATATGTATGTATTTACAAAAAAAAATATCTATGTATATGTATCAGTTATCTAGTACCCATAACACAAGCTCTAGCTAGCTTAACTTGGGTCTAGATGGCTCTGTATGAATTGTCCTGAGATTATTATATTATTATTATTATTATATCTAACCTAGAAATAAATAGTGAAAAAAATGGCAATGTAGCGAACATTGCCATTTTTTTCACTATTTATTTCTATTCCACTAATCAACAACAGTAAATACCTCAAGCCACCTCATCTGCAATAAGAATCCGAAATCTATACTGAAGTATTACTATATATATTTACAGTTTAGTATATCTAACCAGACAAACCACGCCACATTGCCAATAATCTGCGAGTCTTAAAAAACATCAAAACGTATCGCGAGTTCCAACCCGGGACCCAAAGGTCCCAATCAAATGCGGACTAATTAAGGACGATGTCGCGATGAGCCCCCAGGCACGGCGTGTTTTGTTTGGAGCAATGGCCACCGTAACAATTTACCTGTATTTGTTCGGTTTTTCGTGCGCTTAATAAAAGGGTATGTTTGAATATGTATCGTTGCAAAATTTCCTCGTTTGCGCAAAAATTCACGCTCGAAATAATTATCATCCATTATAATGTTATAAAGGCGATGTTGTCTGTCTGTCTGTTTATTTTGTTTGCGACGTATCTTATTGGCATTTTAATCATATCAGTTTTGATGGTCTCGGTAGTCTAGCGGTTTAACACACTTTATTTGTTTATTTTTCGCTTTATTTCCAATGGTCACGAGTTCGATCCATCGTACGGTACAAACATTTGTATTCAGGTGTATGATTGTTTGTATATGTCTGGGTGTTTTCTATGTATATTATGTAGGTATTTAAAAAAATATGTCAGTGTAGTAGAATAAACAAGCTCTGCTTAGTTTGGGACTAGGAGGCGCTGTGTGAGTAGTCCTAAGATTATTATTATTATATTATACACAAGGACGGGTCTTGTAATCATTGCATAGTATAAAACAACGTCGCTGTCGCTGTCTGTTCGTCCCTATGTATGCTTAAAACTACGTAACGGATTTTGAAGCGGTTTTTTTAATAGATAGAGTGATTCTAGAGAAAGGTTTATATGTATAATATATGTACACCCGTATGAAGCCCGGGTGGATAGCTAGTTGTTTTATAAATTACTAACTGTTGACCGCGGCTTCGCTCGCGTTAATTTATTCCCTTAGGGGTGGAATTTATCAAAATCCTTTCTTAAGGGATGCCTACGTCATAGTAGCTTTATGCAAAGTTTTAGCCCGATCGGTTTAAAATTGACAAAGTTTCATACAAACTTTCATCCCCTATTTTATCTCCTTGGGGGTAGAATTAATCAAAATCCTTTCTTAGCGGATGCCTACGTCATAACATCTACCTGCATGCAAAATTTCAGCCCGATCCGTCCAGTGGTTTGGGCTGTTCGTTGATAGATCACTATGTCAGTCAGTCACCTTTGACTTATATATATTTAGATTTTGCAAGTTTTGCCTTTGATACCGCAGTAGTATTAAAATATATACATATATAATACGATTGTCGACATTAGCAATATGTAGAAATACATCGATTAAAGCTCAAATTATACACAAAGCTTCAAAGGCGATGTTGTGAAATCAATTTTCAACTATCCCAAATTAATTAAAGCTCAAAAGCCTTTAGCCGTCTCGATAGATAACAAAAAGCGACGCGATATCGGACGAAAGGAGAATTAATCGATTCAGTATCAATTCGAGTGTAAATTGAATCCCACTGTTGAGAAGTGTTCGCGGGAATGATCACCAGTACACTAGGGGAGTTTCCGACGTGTATAAATGAAGATCGGCCCTTGTTAAATACGTTTGATTTTTTCCTAACTGCTAGGTTGCATTCATATGTTTATATTTAAAGATAGAGTTGTCTTTGTCCCATATATTTCATCCGCTAAGTAACTTAGTTTGTAAACTGTTACGATATGTAATATTATAACCATGTATATATATTTTTTTTTTATTGAATTGTTTGGGCTGTTGTCAGATGTGTAGCACCTGTAGCACTGCGACCTACATAGATCTATTGTGCTCGCTACCTAGACCCGTCAGGGACAAGAATTGAAGGATATTCTTAGGAGTGATCGTTTTTATCTCCTCGGGAAAGAGTGTAAACTTTCCAAAGGAGATATTTCGTTTATGCATGAATGGGCTACAACCACATAGGATGTGAAGCGGCGTTTCCTCTTCAGTTTGGCAGAATCTGCAGATACTTGTCGTGCATAGGCCTAGTTTAGCCATATGCCTGTTTAATTTGCAGTGTCCTGTGAGGGCCCTAGTCATCATGCATATGTTGTTTTTACTCAATAGCAGTAGTCTATTGGAGTATTTGGTCGAGAAGCCCGATATTAGGTCTTTTGAATGTGTTAATCCTGGCATTTCTTGCCAGTGATTCAGTGGTTCTCGTTTGGTTATTAATTTGAGATGTCCCAGTTTTAGGCAACGAGGCACACCACAGAAGGGTTCGGGGCCCAGTTGGACGGTTTTTGCCCCAACCATGTATGACATTAATTTGAAAAGAATACGAGCTGAGTTTCTTGTCAGTTCTTCTCATCTGGAAATCATTCCAAACTGACGGTAGATTTGACATATCATAAGAGTCTGTAGACCTACATGAGTAAAGATATTTTGAATTTGAATTTGAATATTAGCTGAGTCTGCCACCTTGAAAATAAAGAAGAATGTTTAATAATCTGACCCAAAAAAGGCAAAGAAAAAAGTTTCATCGTTCTAGCTACAAAAATGACGATTTTTTATACAAATTTTCATCCCATATTTTATTTTTAAAGCTATCAATTTTGCAAACTTTGAATGTCATATTTATTTCTATTCAATCACTAGCCAAAAAAATAAGTATCAAAACTAGAAGTTTTAAAAATCATAATACTTCCATACAAACTAGTAAGTTTGCGAAATAAGGATTGTAAGGCCTGACTGATGACCCTTACAATCCTTATTAAGGATATACTCATCCTTTCATCCCCTTACAATCATTTTTGCATTGAAAAGTAGCATATGTTATTTCTTCTAGACTATCTGTGTACCAAATTTCATTCAAATTGGTTCATCATCAATTTCATGTAACGTCATCTTATATATACTTACATAACATACCTTGTCAAGTAAATTATACAATGCACTATTTTATCTAAACAAGAAACGAAGCAGAAATTCATTTAAAGCGAAGCAGACACAATGTACAAAATTTGTAGTTTTTACTTGCGCTAACGAACAAACTTTACAAAAACTCTAGTTCTGAATTCAGAGTCCGACTAATATTGTAAACATTAATGTTTTGTGAGGATGGACAGATAGGATGTTTGTTACTTTGTGTTGTTCTGTCATGCATAAACTACTGAACGAATTCTAATGAAATGTAATGCATGAATAGATTTTTATTGTAATTTGAATGGTAATCATCGCAGACATAAACTTCATTATAGACATGGTTTTTTTATCATTTAAAAAAATTTACTATATAAATGACTAAACTATTCACCAGTACAGCTAAATTGTCATTATTTTTATATTTATTCAGAAAATTAGACTAAATATTGTAAATCAAATCAAAATATCTTTATTCATGTAGGTCTACAGACTCTTATGATTAGTCAAATCTACCGTCAATTCGGAATGATTTCGAGATGAGAATAACTTATAAGAAATTCAGCTAGTGTTCTTTTATGGTTGTAAATTTCTACATTATTTTCTTTACTAATAAAACAAGTTTTGAATGGAAGAAGCATTACTGGTGGTCATGACCCCCAGCTTTGAGGAAGATAAAGAAGAGAAGAACAAGTTTATTATTATTTTCAGTAAACATTAAACAATATTTTCATGTTTGTTACTAGAGTTTGGTAGTTAGTTTTTAGATTTGATATATGATTTATAGATATTTTAAATTTGATTAAATTTTTATTCATCATCATCTGCTTCTTCCTTATCCCATTTATTTGGGGTCGTCGTAATATGTTTTTCTCTTCCATTCATCTCTGTTCGCAGTCATCTCGTTATTTACTTCCTTTCTTACCATATCATCTTTCACACAGTCCATCCATCTCTATTTCGGTCTTCCTCTGCCCTTATAACCATCCACATTCATATCTAACACCTTTCTTATAATATTATCCTCATTCCTACGCATTACATGTCCATACCACGATAGACGATTACTCTTCAACCACTCCGACATCGGCGCCACTCTCATACTACATTTCATTTGATTGAATTTTTATAGTAATAAAAAAAATAAACAATAGAATTGATAGTCCCAAAGAGGACGTACATTTTCTGCATAATTTGATTGTCTGTGGAGTTATTTAATTTGCCGTTGTTTTTAACTTTTAAAAGGTTTTGGTGTAATGGAATAATAGAAGAATTTATTTTCATAGCTTACAAAAGAGGTTTCAAATGCTTGGAAAATATTTATTGATGTAAACATGTGGAATGTTTTACCAAATTAACCTCTATATCTTGCTAGAATAGACTAGAAAATCATTTATTCAAATAAATTTAGTTTGAGCTCTAATATATGACAATTTTATAAAGAAAATACATTTAAACTTGGTAGAAAAAAACAAGTTTAAATGTATTTTCTTTATATTATCTTTGCACATTTTTATTATTGTAAATATATAAAAATGTGCAAAGAGAAGGGTAGAGGAAGACCGAAAAAGAGATGGATGGACTGTGTGAAAGATGATATGGTGAGAAAGGGAGTAAATAACGGGATGACTGCGAACAGAGATGAATGGAAGAGAAAAACATATTACGCCGACCCCAAATAAATGGGATAAGGAAGAAGCAGATGATGATGATGATGATGATGATGATGATGATAAAAATGTGCAAAGAGATTGCAACCACTTCAAATTCAAATTCAAAAATCATTTATTCATATAGGATATGGCCATTAGCCACTTATGAACGTAAATTTTTTTATATTATAATTTTTTCCCTACCGTCCAGTTCAGTATACAGGTCCAATTGAGAAGAACTGCCAAGAAAATCAATTGATTTACTTATTTTTTAAAAAGCCAGTTTATTTACAATGTATATCTATATAGGTGTCTATGTCTAACATTAAATGAAAATCCCGTGCATTAACAACTATTGCCATGCACGCTCGTCATTCAAATAATCGTTTAGTGAGTAAACTTTGCTCAATAAATATGATTTAACAAATGTTTTGAATTTATATAAGGGTAATTTCAGTATATCCTTAGGTATCTTGTTGTAAATTTTTAAACATATTCCCATAAAAGACCTATTGACTTTTTTTAAACAATACTTAGGTATAATAAGTTAGTCTTTAAATCTAGTATTAATATTATGAATACTGCTGTTTTTTGGAAATAAATCAAGATTTTTGTGAACATATTGAATATTTCTTTTCAACCCAGACCTATTGCCTTTTTCTAATCAATACTTAGGGATAACAAGTTTGTCATTAAATCTAGTATTAATATTATGAACATTGCTGTTTTTTTAAATAAATCAACAATGAACATATACTATATTTGAGTATATAAATTGTGAAGCAACGTTGAGAATAGAGACTAGGATACTAGTGCCATTATATCAGGATCACTAAAACATAATCGCCTTGGATTCATGGCGCAATTGATGTAGGATTTTCTTAGAAGTGAGATATTTCACGCACGAATGACCCACACAATCTGGTACGACTGAATTTCATTTGCATAAATTGGTATACTTAATTACTAGCTCATCAAAAGGCATCATCAATTATGGCTCAGGACACTGATAACTCTGTCTATTACAATCATTTCCAGACATTTGTATTCATGAATATGATTGTTTGTATCAGTCTGGCTGTTTTCTATGTATAATTTGTATTTACGAAAACAAATCAATGTATTTGTATAAGTTACCTAGTACTCATAAGACAAGCTTTAGCTATTTTAACATGGGTCTAGGTGGCGTTTGAATTATCTTGAGATTACTTTAATCGCTCGTAGCTTCATGGTGGCGCTGTGTGAATTATCTTGAGATTATTTCAATCGCTCGTAGCTTGAATTGAATTATGTTTATATTAATTTATTTTTATTTTATTTTATTTGGGATACAAACAGTTTCGCAATGCAGTATGCATATAAGTACATAGATATGAATTAATAATAGTAAAACCAATACAGATATCCACGGGTTAATACTTATGTTATGTTACTCTTATTATTATATACATTATTTATTTACTGGTTTCTACTTAATATGTCTAATAGAGTTTTCTTAAATTTAAAGTATGACAAATCAAATATATCTAAATCTGGAAATTTGGTGTTAAATACATCAACAATATGGTGAAGAGGCGCATGATTTTATTTATTTGAATTTGATTCTTATAATTTGTAATAATCCCAATATATAATCGAAACATAATGGTCTCAGTGATATAGCGGTTAGCACACCGCCGTACTTCCGATGGTCGTGGGTTCAATTGCTTGCACGGTACATACATTTGTATGCATGAGTATGATTGTTTGTATCGGTCTGGGTGTTTTCTATGTATATTTTTAAAATAATATACTGTCGTTTTTACTTACAATGTAGGTTAGATTAAATAAAAAAACATCTTTATAATATATGCTTAAGTTTAACACAGTAAGTTTATTGTCCAAAAGGGATGTATTACGGAAAAATAAAACTTATGAATACTTGCAATGTCAGCTGTTATTGTTGACTTAACCCCTGAACTGGCAGGTAAGGGTTGTTGGTTTAGGCTCTGATGACAGGGTCAATGCTGGCACAGTACCAACGGGAAACGAAAGTTGTAGTGATCGTGCAGATTTAATATTCGTGAGGGGCGCGATCTCGTCTGGATTTGCATTAACTATTCAACCAACTTCTGGGACGGCTCAGATTATATTACGGTACTCCGTTGAAATTAATTTTTAAGCCCTCCACTCGAGATTGTCAGATTTATCGCTAACTTGTGGAACAATTTGGACGACCTCGGTGGTCTAGCGCTCTAGCACACCGCTTTACGTCCGATGGTCGCGGGTTCGGTTCCTCGCACGGCACAAATATTTGTATTCATGAGTATGATTGTTTGTATCGGTCTGGCTGTTTTCTATGTATAATATGTATGTATTTACCAAAAAAAAAATATCTATGTACTTGTATCAGTTACCTAGTACCCGTAACACAAGCTTTAGCTAGCTTAACTTGAGTCTACATGGCGCTGTATGGATTATCAGTAATAAAAAAAACCTCACCAAAAGGTCGCACTCGCTACTCTCAATCAAATAGCAGAAAGAACGGATTTGTTTGTGTGTATTCTGTGTGAATTCACAAAAACAATATTGTACGTTTAAGTTACATTACCGAGCATCTTATTAATATTATTTAATAACTGTTTATTTAACTGGCTTTATGTCTTTTTATTGTTTCCTGTTTTTTATCGAATATGTAATGTTATGTTAAGTAGTATGTATGGATTTGTGTTGTGTAAAAGTGTTGTTAATAAGTGAAATAATATGCATCCTGGAAAGGTGTGAATTCTATACTATATAGTTCAAATGGCACAATTACACTTGTATGTTCAAATTCTATTGACTCTTATATACAGGTTAATTATGTAACACAACCTGTAACTGCAATAAATATTATTATTATTATAAACGCGACTCTGTTACTCTTTTCTTTCACGCAAAAACTACTAAACGGATTTTGATGAAACTTTACAGCAATGTAGCTTATGTATTAGAATAACTATAAATTTAATGCAGATGAAATCGCGGGCACAGGTAGTGTGTATCTAATACTAGAGATTATAATCTCGAAATCATTCCGAGCTGACGGTAGATTTGACATATCATAAGAGTCTGTAATAGACCTATATGAATAAAGATATTTTGAATTTGATTTTTGAATGATAGTTGTGTAAATAAATAAATAGATTTAATTCCAATACAAACGATATTTCAACCGAATTACAATAGTCAAACCCCTGGAGAATCTGTTAAAGAAAACCCTTTCATAAATATTGACTTTCATTACTCTATTCAATATAGGAAGGACACTTGAATCGCGCAGACTGTACAATACAATAGGAAGCATTAACGAGTCCATTTCAAAGTATTAGTGGTATAATGACACCATGGTTTATATGAACCGAGCTTTATTTTATGACCGATACCAGTATCTAGGGTGAATGGTAACTTAGTGGTCATAATAGATCACTTGGGTACCATGTACATATAAACTAGCGACGTAGCAGTTCTAAAACATCCATGTTTTATAACGGTAAAGGTCGCGAGTAAAAATCTTGACGAAAAAAATATATTACTGATTGATATAAAAGTGATGGAAATATTGATTATAAACTGGACTATTGAGTAGTTTACGGCGATAGATCACTCCTAAGTTATCCAATTCAAATTTATTAGACCCAATATAGCCAAGTGGGACAAACTACTTCGCATCCCCTGGGGACTACCCAGTGGTGGTCTATTACCATGTTTTAGAACTGTAAAGTTCGCAAGGTGAAATCTGGATGATTGAATTTAAAATGACGGGAATACTGATAATAAATGAAACTACACAAGCTCTAGTAAGAGCCTGCTAGTGCAGCATAGTAAAGATACACATTTTAATACGGAACTTACTGCTGTTCTAATCAAACCAAAATCTTTTAGAAATTTGTCGAGAGATTTTGCTGGTATACCTCTTGCTTCCACTTTGACCGCATATTTTGTGCGGTCAAAGTGGAAGCAAGGGATGTGGTTAAATAATCACAGTTAGTAATATTGATATATTTTTATTGCATAGTCCTTAGTACTGCAAATACCATGACGGCGATATTCCCCAAAGCCTCTGATAAGCCCATCTAGTTAAGACAGATGAGCTTTTTTAACCTGCTATGTCTATATTATTTTTTTTTGTTCTTTGTATACCCGCAATCAATAAGTGTACTATAATCAGACTGGATGGTAAATGGCTATGCAAGTCTGCAGTCCAGTGAGTGCCCAACTTTTATGTTAAGATATCAAGACCTGGAGTACACTTTGTCCAACTCCAGTATTTGTGTCCTTTTCAGGCGTTTTGAGGTTGTTAATGAGTAACCTCTGGGCTAGTTCATTAGGGTGGATCGGCTGGTTGTTCGGTTGAGTGCCGAACTTTATATTTTGAGCTTGTGCTAGAAAACTTCTCTCGTATTGTAGGCAATTTCGAGAAATGATAGATATACGAGTTGTATGGACTTATCTGATGGAAGTCCGAACCAACTCGGAGATCCTGCTGTCTTTTTCTTACTAAATAATTATACTGAGTCTAATATGAGTTGACAGCTTCCTTGATACCCTATACAGATTTTCATCATCAATTCCACCAAATTTGTTTTTGCGACAAAATATTCCTATTTCAAGGCCCAATCTAGATCTGTACTAAAAAATGAATCATCTATTGTCATTAACTATAATGATGTCAAACTAATGTCAAAGTAAAAGATAGATTTACATTACCAATTTCACTTTTACCAATTTTGTTTTTGCCGGCAAAAAACAATTCTATTTCCAAAATACAATCTAGCTCTTTACCAAACAAAAACTCATCTGTATTATGTTTATAGGTAAAAGACAGATGGACAATAACTTTCATGATATTAATATGGGTAACAGTATATCTCTCACAATGTTAAACTTGAAAGTCATGCGAGCAAAATTAATAGGGTCCATCATAAATTAGCTGCGATATAACAGGGCACTATCACCTGTACATGCATTAAATGGCTCTTTAAAATCCACGGAAAATACCATACATAAAAGGTAAATGGCACCCTTCCAGTCCCTTTTTAGGGTGGGTAGCTCACGTGCGGATTGCGAGCATTAAATCCGACGCCGACATTCGCACCTCGAAGCACAACTAAAATGGAAGCTTAAATATATGACAGCCTTTATGCGATGCGTACATTGTTTTGCGGGCCTGTTTATGTCGGTGATTAAGTAGGATTTGTTATGATTTCTATGTCATTCCTCACTTGTGTTTTATGTTTGATTTCGTATGCGGCTTGCTAGCTGTTACGCGCGACTTCGTCTGCGTTGTTTTTTTTATTAAAATGTAATTTTAGATTGGACTCTATTCTACGCATTCAGCCTTGCATCTGGGCCGTTGTGCGTGTAGAGCTGAGACTACTAAAGTAGCCAGCTAAGCTGCTCCTAGAAGCAAAAGTTTCCTGGTTTCTTTGCGGAGCGACCTCACCGTTCCGAGAATTTATGTACGTTATATGGTCACTGCTTTGAATTCCGGGATAATGGCCATTTCTTCGACTTCAAAGCAACCCCGGGAAAGAGGACTAACTGTGTGTATTTAGAAAAAAAATTCTACGACGAAAAAAGAAATTAGGACCGAGGTTCAAACTTCTAGCGGTGCTTTTAGACTAAAGTCGTATCCGTCAGGCGAAAGTTGGCCATCAGCTGCTCCACAAGTTCGCGGGTTTGTAATGCCATCTGCACTTCCTTTCATTCGTCCAGTGAAGCTATAAAGACCAGGTAAAGCCACTTATATTAATGTATACTTAATGATAAATTAAAAACAATATAAATTAGTATTGTTACTTGTCAAGACGTTCCATAGAAGTGCAAGGCGACCGTGGGACAGTATTATCTTCTTAAATATTAATGAAGTTAATTATAATACTAATGAATTTAAATTTCCGAATACATTTTCAACTAGAGCGTGTTATTTTAGTGGAAAATCCGTTGAAGCTATTAACTTGCTCCTTGTAATTTTTTTACATAAATAATAAGCTTATATTTTTAACGACCTCGGTGGTCCTAGCGGTTCAGCATCGAGCCGGTCGCGGATTCAATTGCTCGCACGGCACAAACATTTGTATTCATGACTATGATAGTATGTATCGATCTGGATGTTTTCAATGTATAATATGTATGTATTTAAGAAAAAAAATCTATATATTTATATCAGTTATCTAGTACCCATAATACAAGCTTTAGCTAGCTTAACTTGAGTATTTGAGTTATTTTTATTATATTTTCATACAATTCCTATTGTGAATTTTTATTAGTAACTTCGCATAATGTTCGGTAATATTTATATTAATTTAATAATAATATATAATTACAGAATATATAGAATTTATTTATTTAAACTTACATACCCTAATTGTACAACTAAGAACCTAAAATTAGAAAGCTAAAAAAATATAATATAATGACTAAAATATATTATTAAAAGGGGTCCCTTTAGGCAAAGTTCCGAAGATACTGGCAGCGTACCCTCTTTGAATGGCTAGACTAATTCTTTGTCCAAGGTAGCTGCCAGCTCTTCGGTCTTCTGTGATTTACAGAATTATTTTTGAAAGATAAAGTAAGAAATGAAGAAGTATTGCACAGGGTGAAATAAAAAAGGCAGATATTGATTGCTATAGAAAGTAGAAGAGGAAAAATGTTGGTGCACTTGATACGGAACGATGAATTTGAAACTAATTATTGAGGGAAAGAAAGAAGGGGAGAGGAAGACCAAGTCAAGTCAATATTTATATTTGACCCAAAAAATTAGTGCTGGTTGGTAGTTTGTATTCACACGTTTCGACTTGTATATGTAAACTTACAAGGATTATTTAAAAGAGCAACAC
Organism: Achroia grisella; assembly: GCF_030625045.1. NCBI lineage: Eukaryota > Metazoa > Arthropoda > Insecta > Lepidoptera > Pyralidae > Achroia > Achroia grisella. Next base: position 166,572 of record NW_026712771.1, read on the forward strand.
ACAAGTTTCTTGCTCGTTCTTCTTGTGATGAGACAGCTTTCCGAACGGTGGTAGATAAAAAACAAATTGTTATGACTATTCAAAAGATAAATTAAGTTTATTTGAATAAATTATTTTCTATTCTATTCAAGAATGATTGAATGAATTTTTAAAAATGTGTCTCACAATACAGTAAGGTTCCGGAGAGAGCCTGAAGATCTGTAGTTTCGATCTAGTTCAGACTCCAGACACTCAGAAGGAATAATTTGTAAGTTTAGATAAAATTTAGTAGCATTGTAAAATTCCTTGGGTGCAGTAAATAAATTATTATTTTATACTTTAAAATGATTATTATAATGTTAGTTATCATGATAACATATAAAAAAATGTGGAATTTAACTTTATATTCCTAAAATAAAAGTAGCCTAAGTTACTCCTTATTACATTAGCTACCTGCCAAAAAAAGTCCCCTCAAAATCGGTCCAATCATTTCAGAGATTAGCCGGAACAAACAGACAGACAGTAAAAAATGTTATTTTGGTGTATGTACCGTATTTATATTCATATGCATGTAGTAACATCTTTTGGCCTGTCATAGGTCATCAACTAAGACAATTAAGATCATATCGCAACTACTTACCCTGCGTTAATCACAGTTTAATACTTGAGAATACTTGACGAACTAGGACCTTAATAACATCCAAGTAACCTGTCTCAAAATAGTTAAGCCGGGACATTAATCCAGTACGTGAGTAGACTGTTACGTGGTTTAATTGCTTTCCAACAGATAACAAGTTCGGACCGCGACGATGGTATCTACCACGTTAATATATTGACCTTCATTATCTTAGGACCCGACCGATGTATGGCCTCCATACAGTTTAGATCAGATTATAAAGTTACGATAGCATAGTATAAATTGCCTATATAAAAGGTATTAGGCTTTATACATTCTTGCCTTTGCTTGGATTTTTTTTTTTAATTTTAAACGAGGTAAACATTCTCTTGCAAACTCTTTGCACATTTTTATATATTTATTTTTCTACCAATTTTAAATGTATTTTAGAATAGAATAGAATATAAATTATTTTTTCCAAATAAACTTAAATTAAACACTTTTGAATAGTCAACATTTTTTTAAATCTACCGGTTATTCGGAAAGCTGTCATCACAAGAAGAATAAGCAAGAAACTTGTGTGTTGCTCTTTTAAACAATCCATGCAAGTTCACATTTTACAAGTCGATTGGAAAAAGAAGTATCGATTTGGAAATACCATTGCTGGAAGATGACTCCAGAAGGTGGTTGTCTTACAGTATTACTTCTACGATTAATAATAATAATAACATCTTTAAGAACCCATCAAAGGGAGATATATAATATATATATAAAACCCAATAATAATAATAAATCTGAAATTAAATAAACGAATCTACATTCCATTACAAAAGACTGTTATCTTAGACACATGTGCAATAGTCCGTCGCTTCCTAAATGCCACAGAATGAACCATCCAGCAAAATAAAGAAACAGAGACCTGGCATGTTCCGTCCTCGGTACAAATCACCAGCTTAAGCTGTGAAAAACAGATAATAATAAAAAAACTAGCAAAAGCTGAGAGAGTGAGACGATGGTAATAATAATAATAATAACAATAGACACACACATACGCACGCGCGCACACACACATACACACACTCTGCACTTACTTGGTTTCGGCCCGTAAGTGTGGAGAAAACCAGCAAAAGCTGAGAAAAAAGAAATAAAAAATAAAACCTTTATTCAGATATTAATTATTTACATGTTACATTTCCTAACATTTACACATATATCTCTTTGCTAACAAGCATGGGCTTCCGCCAACTGTCTCCAGTGATCTCTATTGTTAGCAGTTCTTGCCCAAGTACCACCTGCCACTACTTTGATATCACCATCCATCTTCTGTACGGTCTTCCTCTTATCTACTATCCTACTTTTCATATCTTTTGTGTACTAGTGTATTATTGCTTTACTTCATTTATCTTTTCTCCTTATGATATGTCCCGCCCACTTCCATTAAAGTTTCTTTATTATGAATGCAAGATCTTTCATTTTTGTGTATTTTTTATATGTTATTTTTTTTCTACGATTAATAATGACCCATAAATCATGACGGACGCATTTCTCTGTCATTATCACGACCTTGTTATCGACCTTCTATTTGAGGTCGTCGCAATTTTCGTCCTCTACTTTTCGCTATTGCTCAATCAATCATAAAGAAACAGGTGAAAACTATAATTGTAAGTAATAAAAATTATGATATATTTAAATCAATCAATTGTAATTAAACATAGAGATGTGTTAACTCGTAATAAACATGATTCAAGTTAACTCGAGTTGACTCGAGTTACCTGGAATAAAATGTTTATTTTATATTTTTTCGAACAAAATTCTAATGTTTTTGGGCGCAGCTAGCAATGAAAGCTTCACCGAACTTTAGGGGGCGAGTAGAAATGGCACTTTAAAGCTGCGGAAGGACTTATGGAACGCATAATCATTTTATTGATAATATAATCGGAGAAATATGCGAAAAATTTATAACAACCTCAAATCAATAGTGAAATATTTGTGACAAGTGAAAATTGTATGATATGAAATGATCGGAAAATTTCATGTCATTGTCAGTTCGATGACAGAATCATGCTCTTGCTCTTTCACTTAATTCATTCATTTACCAGTTGAATTCTTCCAACTCGAGTTGGCAGAATTCAACGCGAGTTAACTCGAGTTAGTAACTCGAGTTGACACATCTCTAATCAAACATCCTTTCTAAAAAACAATAACGAAAGTATTTCGTCAGACCGCTATACCACTTTCTCACCACTAGCATTTACCCCAAAGATTTATGACACATCATTTATAAAAGATTTATATAAGAGTAAGGACAACAATTATTTTCGCCAGGATGTTACAAGAAGAACAAAGTATAAATAACACAGGTCAAGAGAAGGAAATGTTGAGATAAAATTCAAATTCAAATTCAAAAATCATTTATTCATGTAGGACATTTTAGCCGCTTATGAACGTCAAGTTTTTACATTATATTTTTTCAAATTCAAAAATCATTTATTCATGTAGGACATTTTACGCATTCGTTCGGTGTATAGATTCAATTGAGAAGAACTGGCAAGAAACTCAATTGAATTACTTTTTTTTTAAATCCAGTTTAAAAGCATATACCATCACTAGCTTACCAAAAAAGCTTGTCAAAAGCTTACCTCCTGCTAAGCCTATAGAAATCGGTTAAAAAAATACAGCCGAATCGAGAATCTCCTTCTTTTTGGAGTCGGTCGAAAATATATACAAAAGGGGAGACCGTAAGGCACGTAACTCAAGACTTTGTGCTTATAACTTGACGCAAAGCTATTTTCGTGGGCCTGAACCATGTTTGGCGACAATGGCCCACGTGAACTTCCGTATCTTTTTTGTTGGGGGGCCCAAATACGTGTCATTTCCTGCCAGCGTGCGCTCTACGATCGTTCTCTTAAAGAGACTACACATTATGTTTTATGTACTATTCTATTTTTATTTATTTATTCAAATTCAAAAATCATTTATTCATGTAACATATTTTAGCCGCTTATGAACGTCAAATATTACAATTTTAAAAACATTATAATTTTATGTTTTTCCCTACCGTCCAGTTTAGTATATAGATCCAAGTAAGAAGAACTGGCAAGAAACTCAATTCAATTATTTTTTTTATAACCACTTATTTACAATGTATGTATAATATATAATATTTAACTTCAATGTACAAAAACAATGTGTACATTTGGAGGACTTAACACCATGCGGCGTTGTCTACCAGGCAACCATGAGTGGTGCAGAGAAAGATTGTTGGCGGTGCACTCGTATAAATGAGTAATGTCAAATATATATGTATGACGACCTCGGTGGTCTAGCGGTTTACGTTCGATGGTCGCGGTTCGATTCCTCGCACGGTATAAACATTTGTATTCATGAGTATGATTGTTTGTATCGGTCTGGGTGTTTTCTACGTATAGCATGTGGCGCGGGTGTACACGGCTCTTTTCGGCCCAAACCGTGAAGTATATCTGTCCTTGTTTATTACACGAGATGTGCATTTAAACCAATTGTGGCGCAAACATATATTCCTTGTTTGTTATTGTTATTTCTGTAAAAGCCGCCACTTGTAACAAAATGTTTTTATAGACAATATTAGAAACTAGAAATATAACAAAAGAAACTACTCATGGTATGAGTAAGGTCCGTTATAAGTTTCAGCGAGCGAGGTCGCACGTTCAAACCTTATGTAGCCGAATTCGAAAGGTCCGTTTGTGTTTGAGCAAAATAAATATATTTCTCTTATACTTTTATGAGCCACTTCAAATCTTTGAAATAGTTACGTGAGGAAAATATAATAGCTATTTATTTATTAATTACTACCTCACTAACATAACTTCATCCAATTATTTTTCCTATTTTTTATTATATATTATAAAATCAAGTCGCCTCCGTTATCTGTTCTCATCTTATCCTCCACAGGTGCATCGCCATATTTTACCGTTAGTTCAAGAGGATGCATTTCATATTTAAATATCAAATAAAAAATCCTTCAATCAAAATATTCAAATTAAAATTCAAAATATCTTTATTCATGTAGGTCTATTACAGACTCTTATGATATGTCAAATCTACCGTCAGTTCGGAACGATTTCGAGATGAGAAGAACTGACAAGAAACTCAGCTCGTATTCTTTTCAAATAAATGTTGTACATGTTTACAATAATACTGATTCATTTTAAATTCAAATTTCGGAGAATAGAGTGATGCCAGCATGTGCTATTGCAAAAGCAAAAAGTCCAATCAGAGTTTATAACCTGAACAGACCAGTCCCTACAAGCTACACCTGTTCACGAGTATGACGATGAGGCAGCCATCATTGCACTCAACCATATTGTGTAAATAAATGTTTTTTTAAATAAAAAGTATCCTATGTTCATTCTAATACCTCCAAGAATATGTGTACAAAATTGCATGATGATCGGTTCAGTAGTTTTTACGTGAAAGCGTAACAAACATACCTACTTTCACATTTGTAATATTATATATAGTAAGGTTGTATGCTTTATGTAATTAAATCTATTTGTGTGTAAAAATTCTTATATAATTCTTATCAGACTTTGAATAAAGTATATGTTGGCGACCGACCGCCGAACTTTTTTGATATTTTTATTATTTTTAAATTTATATTTTTTAAGAGCTCTCTTTTATAAGTCATTTTATTTGATATACTTCACTTTAACGTATCCTTGAATTTTTTTTTTTATACTACTATGGTGGCAAACATGCATACGGCCCATCTGATGGTAAATGATTACCGTAGCCTATGTATGCTTGAAACACCAGGGGTGTCACGTGCGCATTGCCGACCCTAATTGTCTGTTGTTTAGTTCCCAACTGTATCTAAATATATTTTACTATCATATTATATACGTGTTTTCATCATTTAGATGTACTTTATGACTGTATGGGTGATACAGTCCACCGATCCATTACAGTATGCCTCGGTTCTTATTGACGTAGTTAAATACAGACATAATATGTTAATACCTCATTAATATGACACGTGTGAAGTGAGAAAAATCCTTCCTTTATGGATTAACTACCGTCCCGGGCTGACATGGTTATTCTCTTGAATAAAAAAGGTTTTTTTGTCTGTATTTTGTACGAAAACTCGTTAACATGACGTGTAAATTAACCTCACAAAACTTCAGTAGGTCAACTCGCTTCCGGGTTCTTTCCTTATTTTTTTTATGCTGAGTTTTTTTAACGCAACGGGTTATTTAACTCGTAATTTGTTATAATTTTGTTTTTAATATCTTAATTTGGATTTTATGAGAGACGTAATAAAAAAAGACCAACAATTTTTTGTAGAACTTAGTTTAAGACCTTGTTAATACCTTCTTTTAATATTTAAACATTGTTTAATGGAAACCAGGGCGAGTTTTTGAGAAGATAAATTCTGTGTTCGGGGCCATCGTGTGGCAGGGTGGAAAACTCCGAGCAGTTCCCGGGACTTGCGACCCGGGTGTAAGTTTGGAGGGGCCCTTGCCAACGTACGTCTACACTCACCTTCACGCTCATGTTTATCTCCTTGCTCAACCGAATCTGGTACGAGTCTGCTGAGTAATTATTTTTATTTCTCACTTTCTTACTTACTCATCTTCACCGCTTGCGTTGCTCTACCTGCTCAGCCAAATCTGGTAGGCGCCTGCTAGTGCTTTCGATACACGTTCTAGTAAAGAACTTACTGCAGCTCTAGACAGGCCAAGATCTTTTGGAAGAATGCAGAGAGATATCACTGGTATACCTCTCGCTACCATTTCGACCATATATAAATTAACGACATAAGCATTTTTAATTAATTCATAATATACACAGAAAATAGCTAGACCGATACAAACAATCTTATTACAGATTTTTTTTATAGCATAGGGGACAAACGAGCATGCGGCTCACCTGATGGTAAACGATTACCGCCGCCCATAAGAACTCGCAACACTAGGGATATTTCAACATTTTTATTTATGTTAAAGATACACACACACACACTGTAATATTAACAAAGAAAAAAATGATAATCACCTTCCAGCAATGGTATTTCCGAACCGATACGATATTGAAACCTTCAAGAAAAGAGCTTATTCCTTTTTAAAAGGCCGACAACGTACTTGCAATTCCCCTGGTGTTGCGGGTGCTCATGGGCGGCGGTAATCACTTACCATCAGGTGAGCCGCAGGCTCGTTTGTCCCCTGTGTTATAAAAAAAAACAAAATATTTGCATCTTGCGAGGGATCGAGCCCATAATCATCGATAGTGAAGCAGTGTGCTAAACTGCTAGACCACAGAGGGCGTCAATAGCCGAATCAAGGATAAAGGCAGATGTAGATAAGTTTTTGTTATGAACTACATGTACGCAGTTTAAATCCCCCTTGGATAGGGATTGTTAATAATGTGGACTAATGGTGTTGCCATTGCTGGCAATGTACAAATGTGGTCAGGTTGACCTCCACGCGGTTCCCCCTGACAACCATCGTGATGACTTCATGCTGAATAGAAATAGAAATAGAAATAGAAATAATCTTTATTCAAATAAACTCATTACAAGCACTTTTGAATAGTCATATTTTGATTCTATCACTCATTCGGAATGCAGATTCATCACAAGAAGAATGAGCAAGAAACTTGTGTGTTGCTCTTTTTAATAGATGTTTTTTTTATATAAATAATTACAGTGTAACAAGTAAGAGGCATGCGACAATCAACATAGAAATCGCTACGCACTCATTATTAGTGTAATCAGATAATATTGTCAGTGCTATGTATTTAAAATTTTTCTGCAAAAACATTATTATCGTTAACGAATTCTTCAATTTTATAGTAAGCTTTTTTGCAAAGGAAGTGTTTTATTTGACATTTAAATCTTTTTTCTGGCAGATTTAGAATTTACCACGATGCACTAACTAACCTGATCTCATACTCATCTTCATCCTGGTGCCCCGCCAGCGTAAACCCGCACAGGCGGGTGTACCAGTCCATTGTCATCCATATATAAAAAGAAATCTCGTGAGAAAATCTAGTACGAAACATTTAGTGACCTTTTTTAAAAGATTACTTTTCAAAAGCCAGCTTTAAGTAAACAAAACAGAATAAAGTATGAAATGTTAAATTTGCCAGATCAATGAGTTGTAGACCTCAGGTTGACCCACTTATTACAAGATGGCGGTTGACGTTTGATTTCCCTTCTATTTATCTATACATAGAAATAAAAATGGAGTGTCTGTTTGTAATATTGAAATAACCGTTTTTTACTACATGCATATGAATATAAATACGGTACATACACCAAAATAATATTATTTACAATTTTTGTCTGTCTGTCTGTTTGTTCCGGCTAATCTCTGAAATGGCTGGACCGATTTTGATGTAACTTTTTTTGGCAGGTAGCTAATGTAATAAGGAGTAACTTAGGCTTCTTTTATTTTAGAAAAATTAAATTAAATTCCACGCAGACGAAGTCGCGTGTACAGCTAGTTTTCTATATTGACTCTGTATTTTGCTATTACGCATTTTGTTTATATTTAACCTTAAGTGACCTCTATTATTGTTCTGCTTATCTGATGGTAAGTGATAACTATTGCATATATAATAATAATAACCCTGTACAATTCACACAGCGCCATCTAGTCCCATGCTAAGCAAAGTTGTTATGGGTACTAGACAACTGACATTAATATATAGATTTTTTTATATAAATACATACATAATATACCCAGACCGATACAAACAATCATACTCATGAATACATGGTCGAGAGTTCGATTCTTCGCACAAATACAAACATGCCCTTCCGATCGATTCCCCGTCCAATTCAAACGGGCATCGATATTACAACGGCCTGAGCCGAGGTTCGAACCTCTAGCGGTGTCCTCAGACTAAAGTCGTATCCGTCAGGCGGGAGTTGGCCTTCAGCCGCTCTATAAGTTTATCCTTTGGTTTGGAGTGCCATCTGCACTCGCCCCCTATCGTCCGGTGAAGCTGTAAAGGCCAGCTGCGGCCAACAGCCTTAGAGTAGTCCGAAAAAAAAACAAAAAATTCATGAGCTTATGATTTCTTTTCTGTTTATCTGTTCCACACCTTTTAGCACATCACAAAGATGTTACCCTGCTAATGAACACTGACTATTTATAATTAAAAGACTCGTTCCAGATACCAGCTACACGTTACTAGTTACAAATACTCCCAAAGGTGAAATCGATGAAACGGTCGCTTACTAACTCGAATACTATAAAGTGAGTGGCGTAACACCCGTGAATTTCCCATGTCTCCAGGGATTTGTAGCACAAAATCCCAAGTTATTGACACGGATTCGTGGAGTCGCCACCTGAGGCTTATATTTGCAGTGGAAGTGTTAAAACCTGAGGTACAAAATTAAATTGCTCTCGTTTCCGTTGAAAGGCGGTAAAAGTGGTTGATTTAATTAAAACAGGCTTCAAATAATTATGTAACGAGTTTCTTTTGGACGCTCCATCTTCTTTTATTTAACAATCAACATCATTGCACAGTATAAAACAAAGTCTACTGTCTGTCCATCCCTATGTATGCTCAAATCTTTGAAACTACGCAACGGAATTTGTAGTTATTTTTTTATTAGATAGAGTGATTCAAGAGGAAGGTTTATATATATAATACATGTACACCCGTGCGAAGCCGGGGCGAGTATCTAGTTACATGGTGTAAAACAAAGTCGCGGTCGCTGTCTGTCCGTCCCTAACGCAAAGGATTTTGATGCGGTTTTTTTAATAGATAGAGTGATTCAAGTATCTAGTTACATGGTGTAAAACAAAGTCGCGGTCGCTGTCTGTCCGTCCCTAACGCAAAGGATTTTGATGCGGTTTTTTTAATAGATAGAGTGATTCAAGAGGAAGGTTTATATATATAATACATGTACACCCGTGCGAAGCCGGGGCGAGTAGCTAGTCATTTTGTAAAGCATTCCATTTATCATAATGACCAACTATTAATTTCTATATAATAACAACTATACATTTCACACAGCGCTATCTAGTCCCAAGATAAGCAGAACTTGTGTTATGGGTACTAGACAACTGACATAAATACACATTTTTTGTAATTACAACCGATACAAACAATCATATTTATGAATACAAATTTATGTATCGTGCGAGGAATCGAACGAGTGACTATCGGAGGTAAAGCGTGCTAAACCAGTGGTGCGCAACCCGTAGTTTGGACCCCCAGAAGGGTCGCGAGAAAAATTTTCCGGGTCGTAAAATTTAAAGAACTTTATCTAACCATAAAAAATATAGCGCGTAAACTTGCTGTGATGTGAATCAACGTTTTTCTAAATATCGTACTAATAAATATCTTCACGTAGGTAAACTAACTTCCTAACTTAAGAAATAGTTTCATTTTAACTACGTTGATTATTAAAAAATACTACCGTCTACTCAGGGGTCGCAATATTAAAAAAAAAAGTGGGGGTCGCAAATGAAGATAGATTGCGCACCACTGTGCTAAACCACTAAACCACTGGGGCTGCTGGTTATTTAAATCTAGTTTAATTTTAACTTACTTTGGTTACTTTGTACATAGAAATATGACTTTAAAAACGAATGAAAATTTATTTATTAATTAATTGTACAACTAAGAACTTAAAATTAAAAACCTTAAAAATATAATCTAATAACTGAAATATTTCATATATTTATTTACATAACCTAATTGTACAACTAAGAACCTAAAATTAAAAAGCTTAAAAAATATAATATAATAACTAAATTTAGGCAAAGTTCCGAAGATACTGGCAGCGTTTCCTCTTTGAATGGCTAGACTGATTCTTTGTCCGAGGTAGCTGCCAACTCTTCGGTGTTCTGTGATCGACCAACCTTTTTGTTATATAAAATGAATTCTCGAGTATCTCATTTGAATTGAACGTTGTGGGAATGTAGTTTAAATATTGAAAATAATGGTCTTCGTTTTAAAGGTAAGAAACACTGGTATTCTAATTGGTCTGTATTGGAATTTTAATTGATTTACCTTTGAAATTAACTTAGGTAATTAGGACTGTAAAATGGTAGCTTTTAAACGTAAAGGTCAAATTTTAATTTAATTTATTTTTATGTAAATAGAATAGTGTTAGAATTCACATCATTATTGTGAATGAATGCCGCGGCTCACGCAACGAAAGAGGATTATTCAACTACCGACCTCCGTATTTATAGACCGAAGTTAGTGTAGTAGGGAGAGAAGCGGAGGTAACGGTTATCTTCTAACAAACAACGTGGTTCAGTCTATAAATACGGAGGTCGGTAGTTGAACATATTCGTCCGTGCCTTTTTTAATTTACTTTAATATTTTCCATTTTTGTACAACTCCAGCCGAGATGTTACAATTTGCCTAACAGTGACACCGAGGCAGACCTTAGTCGACGGGTGAGTTGATGCAGTGTCACCCATCTTTATTTGGAAGTTGTGTTATATGGATATATAGGAAGTTGAAATTCGTTGCGTGAGCCGCGGCAAGCAGTGCCAGTTGTGTTTTGGATATTAAAGTGAATTGTATTAGCAATGGGTTTATCCCGGTCTTAGTTGGGCCTGGGGGGAAGCTGCAAGTTGTGAAGGTGAGTGTTAATGCATTCTAAAAGGGCCTTTTAAACCTACACCCGTGTCACAAGTCACGGGCGCTACTTGGTGTTTTCCTTGCGGTAGCCGGCTTCAAAGCCTCAGTCGTCCATCATAATTAGTACTTCTTACAATAGCAACCACGCTTTTTCTATGTTAATATTTGAGAGCGTTTGACCGCAATCTCACCTGATGTTAAGTGATGATGTGGTCTACGCTGTTACACGCAAGCTCAAGTAATGCCTATTCACTCTTGACTTCAAAGACCCAATGTTGTAAGAGGCAGGAAAAATAGACGCTGGTAGAGAGGTCCACTCCTTAGCTGCTCGCATAAGGAAAGATGATGCAAAACGTTAAGTTCTAGCAGCTGGGATGTCAATAGTGTAGGGGTGGAGCCGCTCTGTACGTCTTGTTGTACGTTGATGGAACGGTGCTGGAGGAATGAGGTTGTGCTGTTCTTGAGCACATTCGTTAAAATAGAGCCTATAGAACACCGATAGACAAGCTGCTTTACGTCGGTGATTAAGACAGTCAAAAGTCTGGAAAGCTAAAAGTTGTTCTTTTGTAATACATATATGACAAATTCAAATTCAGAATATCTTTATTAATTTATCTCTAATACAGACTTATGATATGTCAAATCTACCGTTAGTTCGGAATGATTTCGAGATGAGAAGAACTAATAAGAAACTCGGCTCTTTTCAAATAAATGTTGTACATGTTTACAATAATACAGATTTTTAATTCAAATTTGGGAGAATAGAGTGACCACCAGCATATGCTGTAGTATGCAGTGTTCATAACCTGACCAGACCCATTCACGAGTATGATGATGAGCCAGCCATCATTGCACTCAACCATATTAGAGGAAGCACATTGACAGCCTCAGTGGTCTAGCGATTTAGCTCACTGCTTTATTGCCGATAGTCGAGGGTTCGATTTCATTGCATTCATGAGTATGATTATTTGTATTAGTATTCAAAAGAGCAACACACAAGTTTCTTTCTCATTCTTCTTGTAATGAATCTGCGTTCCGAATGAGTGGTAGAATAAAAAAATATGACTATACAAAAGTGTTTGTACTGAGTTTATTTGAATAAAGATTATTTCTATTTCTAAAGCGAAATAGAAATAGAATAGAAATAAATAGAAAAATAATCTTTATTCAAATAAACTCATTACAAGCACTTTTGAATAGTCATATTTTGATTCTACCACTCATTCGGAATGCAGATTCATCACAAGAAGAATGAGCAAGAAACTCACTGCTGTATTGCTCTTTTTAATATATGTTTTTTTTATATAAATAATTACAGTATAACAAGTAAGAGGCATGCGATAATCAACATAGAAGTCGCTACGCACTCATTATTAATGTAATCAGATAATATTGTCAGTGCTATCGATTCAAAGTTTTTCTATAAAAACATTATTATCGTTAACGAATTCTTCAATTTTATAGTAAGCTTTTTTGCAAAGGAACTGTTTTATTTGACATATAAATCTTTTTTCTGGCGACTGCTTTACAGCTGGTTGAAATGGGTAAAACAGAGATACCCACGCAAATGACTTTACACAAAGTCTAGTGAATAGTGGATTTGCAAATAAATAATTGAAACTGGAACTTGTAAGTAGGCGGATGTTACGCCTACGATGTTATATGTATAGTTTCCCAGATTAGTTAAAATAACCATTGTTAAGATACTACCGGAATGTAAACAGACAATAGGTACTTTTACACGATACGTTATTTCCCGCGCGATCAGGAGCGCGGGCGATTGAGCACGCGAAACCCAGGGAGTGTGGAAACGAGAGTAAAAGGAAAAAAAATATTTTCAATTAATGACGTGATATTGTAAAATAATAAAAATATTAATGATTACACTTATACGTTATTAATTGGCAACATGTCATAGTGTCAGAGCACATACTCAGTTTACTACATTAGTTAAAATAACCATTGTTAAGATACTACCGGAATGTAAACAGACAATAGGTACTTTTACACGATACGTTATTTCCCGCGCGATCAGGAGCGCGGGCGATTTACCACGCGAAACCCAGGGAGTGTGGAAACGAGAGTAAAAGGAAAAAAATTGTCAATTAATAACGTGATATTGTAAAATAATAAAACTATACATGATTACACTTAAACGTTATTAATTGGCAACATGGAACACAGAGCACTCAGTTTACTACATTAGTTAAAATAACCATTATTAAGATACTACCGGAATGTAAACAGACAATAGGTACCTTTACACGATACGATCTTTATCGCGCGTGCGAGCGATTTAGCACGCGAAACCAAAAGTTAGCGAGTGTAAGAGAAAAAAACTTATTATCAATTTATAACGTGAATTTGTAAAAAACAATAAAACTATAAGTAATGGATCAGTGGGCTGTATGTATGGGTGTCTAAATGATGAAAACACGTAATTTGTGATAATATATTGAAATACAATTGCTAACTATCTAAAGGACAATGAGTGAATAATTAAGTGTATATCAAATAACAAGACATATAAAAAGAACTGTTCTTTCTAAAAGTACATAAATTTAAAAATAATAATAATATCAAAGAAGTTCGGCGGTCGGTCATCAACACTATACATAATTACACTTGTACGTTATTAATTGGTCACATGACCTACACAGTACATACTTAGTTTCCAAGATTAGTTAAAATAATCATTGTTAAGATTATTTAATCCTGATCGAGGATTTGAGGGATGGTTGATAGATTTTAATTACATTTATGAAATAAAAATGCAATGCGATAATGTCTCTGTTTATTTTTAATTTTATTCTTTTTTCAACTTTCTTTTTTATTATGTTTTACGCACATGGCAACGTACATGTTTGTAGGCTGCCAGTTACATTTACTTTTTATATAGAATTATACAAAGATCCTACCGGAATGTAAATAGAGAATAAGTACCTTTACACGACACGATCACGATTCCCCGCACGAGGCAAACGTGTGATATGTTAACTATCGTGTAAAGACCATTAATTAAAAATGGTAAAATCAATAATCATGTTCTTTATCTAAAGCATATCGGAACGGCAGAGACCAGAGCCTTAATAATCTTTAGGTCAAATTAATCTGGCAAAGTTAGGGGCAAAAACCGTTTAAATGGGCCCCGAACCCTTCTGTGGTGTGCTTCGTTGCCTAAAACTGGGACATCTCAAATTAATAACCAAACGAGAAGCACTTAATCACTGACAAGAAATACCAGGATTACACATTCAAAAGCCCTAATATCGGGCTACTCGAACAAATACTCCAATAGACTACTGCTATTGAGTAAAAACAACTACAACATGATGACTAGGGCCCTCACAGGACGCAAATTAAACAAGCATATAGCTAAACTAGGCCTATGCACGACAAGAATCTGCAGATTCTGCCAAACTGAAGAGGAAACGCCGCTTCACATCCTATGTGGTTGTAGCCCACTCATGCATAAACGAAATATCTCCTTTGGAAAGTTTACACTCTTTCCCGATAAAAACCATCGCTCCTAAGAATATCCTTCAATTCTTGTCCCTGACGGGTCTAGGTAGCGAACTTTGAAAAAGGGCGAGCACAATAGATCTATGTAGGTCGCAGTGCTACAGGTGCTACAAACATCTGACAATAGCCCAAACAAACCAATAAAATATATATAGGACATTGACTAGTAGATGGATGGATGGATGGAGCTGACGTAGCGGGAGTTTGGAGCGAAAAGGTTGGAGTGATTATTATTATTAAAACAAATAAGAGATAGGTAATTGTGAATATTGTAGGCATTGGGGGTTTATTACTTGGGACTGGGAGGATACCACAAGTAGTGAAGGTGAGTATTAGTGCATTCTAAAAGGGCCCTTTAAACCTACACCCGTGTCACAAGTCACGGGCACTACTTGGGGTTCTCTCCCTGAACCATCGATACCCGGCATCAAGGTCCAAGTCGTCATCATAACTAGTGGTTTTAAAAGATATAATAATAAAATATATAGGTCTGGGTGTTTTCTATGTATATTATGTATGTATTTACATTATATCTTAGTATTCTATGAGTTGTCTGGTACCTATTAAATATGTACCCTAAATTTTCTCTGTTAATATTAGGTCTAATATACATAGTTAATACTACAAAATACCTTTACCCCGTGGTCGTGTGACGCGGGGGAAATTTATTCTGTCAAATATAATTAACTTAACGCACATACTAAATGAGGACCCTTTACTATAAGCCCAATGTATACAGTGCTATTTGTAATAACCTAACAACTAGGGTTACCAAATATTGCAATTTAATTGGGATGTTCTTTTTTTGTAATACATAATAATGTATTTTTTGTAGTATAGTATGAGGGCACCGATAGGAGTTCGAACTTCGGCTCAGAGCGTCGTAATTTCGATCCCCGTTTGAATTGGACGGGGGATCGATTGAGATATCATATATATCACACTCTACTTTAGTTTTATTTATTTTTATATTTAGTAAATACAAAAATGGATACAAACGATCATACTCATAAATAGAAATATTTGAACCGAGCGAGAAATCGAACCCGCGACCATAGAAAGTAAAGGGATGTGCTAAACCACTATACCACTGAGACCATCCATATATAGGAGATCGGTTATATATAATTCACCAGAATTGTTTGAAATATTATTTTAATTGTTTACTATAAAAGTGGATGTTCAAATTTCAGTTATATATACCATTCTGAAGCGTAAAGCAACATCAAATATTGAACTATAATAACACCCAGTAAAATTGTAGTTGCATTGAAATTTCATAATAAATCTGTTAACAATGGTCTGGATGGTTTAACGATATAAAACATCGCCGTATTTACGATGGTTTTTTTTCTCTTTTGTTTCCATGTGTCGCACTGTACAAATATTTGTATTCTTAAGTATGATTGTTTGTGTTTTATACGTATTCTCGCTGCACTTCGACCACGTGGAATTTAACTTTATTTTTCTAAAATAAAAGTAGCCTAAGTTACTCCTTACTACATCAGCTACCTGCCAATAAAAGTCCCGTCAAAATCGGTCCAGCCATTTCAGAGATTAGCCGGAACAAACAGACAGGCAGATAGACAGACAAAAATTGTAAAAATAATTTATAATTTGGTGTATATACCGTATTTATATTCATATGCATGTTTACGGTTATTTCAATATTACAAACAGACACTCCAATTTTATCTATATGTATAGACTAGCTTTTACTCGCGGCTTCGTTCGCGTTAATTTATCCTTTTAGGGGTGGAATTTAACAAAATCTTTTCTTAGGGGATTCCTACGTCGTAGTAGCTTTATGCATGCAAAGTCTCAGCCCGATCGGTTTAAAATTGACAAAGTATACAAACTTTCATCCCCTATTTTATCCCCTTGGGGGTAGAATTAATCAAAATCCTTTCTTAGCGGAAGCCTACGTCATAACATCTACCTGCATGCCAAATTTCAGCCCGATCCGTCCAGTGGTTTGGGCTGTGCGTTGATAGATCACTATGTCAGTCACCTTTGAGTTATATATATTTAGATGGTCTCGAATTCGATACCTCGCATTGTACAAACATTTGTATTCATAAGTATGTTTTGGTGTTTTATATATGTATATTAATTAAAAAAGCAGTTACAAAGCAAGCAGCTTGTTTCATGAGGGCAGTAGTTTATTCAGGTAACAATTACTGATTACATTCATTCCTTTTAACAGAATTGCAATAGAATACGCTGTTGGTCACTATAATAATAATAATAATAATAATAATAATAATAATGTCTCAGGACAATTGACACAGCGCCATCTAGTCCCAAGCTAAGCAGAGCTTGTGTTATGGGTACTAGACAACGGATACATTTTTTTTTGTAAATAAATACATGTTATACATAGAAAACACCCAGACCGATACAAACAATCATACTCATGAATACAAATGTTTGTACCGTGAGAGGAATCGAACTCACGACCATCGGATAGTAAAGCGGTGTGCTAAACCACTAGACCACCGAGGCTGTCTACTGTCACTATATTCTCCTTAATTGAATTTAACAATGATGCAGTATTTTTATAATCATATACAAGCTCATATGAAAAGAATAAGAGCTGAGTTTCTTGTTAGTTCTCCTTAGCATGCCGAACTGACGGTAGATTTTATATCACTAGTTACTCGCCCGGCTTCGCATGGGTGTACATGTATTGTATATATAAACCTTCCTCTGGAATAACTGTATCTATTAAAAAAACCGCTTCAAAATCCGTTGCGTAGTTTTAAAGATTTAAGCATACATAGGGACGGACAGCGACAGTGACTTTATTTTATACTATGTAATGAGTAATGATCATAGTTTGTAATAGACCAACATGAATCAAGATATTTTGACTTGATTTGATGAATGATGTTATCAGATATGTATTATCAACAAGGATCATATAGATATGTGGTGTGACGAGGATAGACAAGATAAAGAATGAATAAATCAGAGGAAGTATGAAAGTGGCGCCGTTGTCGGAGAGATTAAAGAGTAATTGTCTATCGTGGTATGGACATGTAATGCGTAGGTATGAAGATCATATCCTAAGGACGGAGTTACATATGAATGTGGATGGTTATAAGGGTAGAGGAAGACCAAAAAAGAGATGGATGGACTGTGTGAAAGATGATATGATGAGAAAGGGAGTAAATAACGGGATGACTGCGAACAGAGATGAATGGAAGAGAAAAACATATTACGCTGAGCCCAAATAAATGGGATAAGGAAGAAGCAGATGACGATATGTGTTATCATCAAGTTAAGTGATAACACTGAAGTGGTTCCATGTCTTTTAATTAGCCTCTCAAATTTTGTCCCATTCCTCAATTAAAATGTATTTTACTAGAAAAGTAATTTAATTTATTTATCACTGTAACTACAAACTAACCTGATTTATCTGATCATTGTGGTCTCCAAAAGATTTGTGCTTGTCAAGTCAAAAACCACTGAAAATATTCATGAAATTACTAACATTTCAGTCAGAGTAAAAAGTAAAGTAATAAATTACATTTTATTATACAACTAATTGAATATAAAAATGATTCTATATTTTTATAATCATGTACAAGCTCGTTTGAAAAGAATAAGGACATAGTTATCAGTTCTTCTTAACTTGAATCACTCCGAACTGACGGTAGATTTGACATACCATAAGAGACGTACATGAATATTTGACATGCCATAAGAGTCAGTAATAGACGTACATGAATATTTGACATGCCATAAGTGTGGAATACAGGCCACTTATTTGGTTATAACTATTTTATGTTTTATATTTCGAATACCAAAATTATCATCTAAATTGTCACTACTATCTATTGTTCTTTTTCGGTTTCCCTTCCTGGCCCTAGTTAGTAGTGTTTCTTTATAATATTAATATATACAATATATATATATATCCTACAACTCCCTGGTTTCCTTTATCGCCCACATATTTTGGTCCTTCTCGTTTTGAATTCAGCGGCATATTATTTTCTAAATTTCAATTATCTAAATTACAACATGATCACAAGATCGAAGGCGGCGATGAGGGAATGCCAGGCTGAGGGCCTGGGAGGGTTTCGTAGAAGCATTGTGGAACCTAGTGCTATGAGTTGTGAAAGTGTTGTGCCAAGACATTCAGCGGAGTCGGTGCGGGAAGCGCTCTCAGTACCATTACCGCCCGATCAAGAATTTGACCCGCCTGAATCGTTTGCTCATCGCGAAGAGTTTGGGATTCTGAATGATGCAGCACTTGTATCGTCGTCGAGGGGATATCAGCGTCCAAGCTGCGGCAGTTTACTCAAGGATGCTATTCAGGGATGCCGGTGAGTGAGTGTCGCGATGGCAATGTCCATCGCAACATACAACAGGTCCAAACAGTACAGGTGAGTGAACTGTCCCGCTTGGCAGATGCCATATCTATAAAAATAGTAGGCCTTCACCCGTAGACCTTACCACATTCAGTGGTAACGTGAATGAGTGGCTACTATACAAAAAAATATATGACGATATCGTCCTATACGCCTAAAATATGGCCAGGCTGCGTAACTCATTACGCGGTGTAGCTCGAGAAGCAGTGTCATACTTTTACTTACCTCTTCATGTCCTGAGGATGTACTACAAGTCCTCGAGCTTCGTTTTTCGACCTGAGCAGATTGTTCTATCAGAGATAGCAGCAATTAAAGCTATCCCTAAACTTGGTAGAAACCCTAGTGATATTTTTATTCTATCTACAAAAGTAAAAAGCTGTGTAGAAGTAATGAATTTATTATGTCAACGAGAATACATTTATTCACCGGAATTATTACATAATGTCATTTCCAAATTAACACCTTTATTATACAGTAAGTGGTGTGATTTTGCGTCTGTGCCCCTTCAAATAAATAATAATTTATCCAAACTGATTTCTTGTGCATTTTGTTCTGGCCCACATAGCATTAAGACTTGTTTTAAATTCATAACACTCTCAGTTGATGACCGTCTCAGTTGTGTAAAGAAAGAAAAACTCTGCCCGAGATGCCTGAAAAAAGGTAAGCACAGCTGGAAATTTTGTAGAGCTAAACAGTGCGATATTTGTAATCAAAATCATCATAAATTTTTACATGTTGAAAATAAATCGGAAAATTCGTTTTCACATAATACAAATATTGATGCTGTCATTTGTCAGAATGATAATTTGAATTTTTCTTCTGATAAAATAGTTCCGAGTACTAGTAGTAACAATATAATTTCTTTTTCAAATAAACAAAAGCAAAGAGATCGGATACTTTTGAAAATTTTACCTGTTATTTTGTATGGTCCGATTTCCAATATTGAAACTTTTGCACTTTTAGATGATGGGTCTTCGGTCTCAATGATCGACGCTGACTTAGCGAAGCAGTTAGGTCTCAGTGGTACGGAAGAGAGTATGAACATTACGACTGTAGTTGGTACACGTAATGTCACCACCAGCTTAGTAGATTTTAATATTAAGGGTAAACACAGCTCGGAGATTCATACCATTAAGAAAGCCCGTACTGTACCTAATTTAAAGTTAGCATCACAATCGGTTGACACTAGTGAGTTAGTTTTAGAACATTTGCATGATCTTGTCGACGTTCTCTCGTATTCTAATGCTAAGCCAAAAGTTCTCATAGGATTGAGCGACTGGCATTTACTGATTGCTAGAGAGAATCGTATAGGTACTCGTTCCCAGCCGGTAGCCACTCACACGCCTCTGGGGTGGGTAATCGATTATCATCCAAGATTACTACGCCTGTTCAATTCATTAATCATTGTGTATTTTGGACAACGACCTTGATATTTTAATTAGGGATTACTATAAGTTAGATTCTATCGGTTTAAAATCACGCGAGCCTTATACCACTTCTGAGTCGAGAGCCATTCGTATTTTGGAAAATACAATAACACGTCTTCCAAATGGTCGATTTGAGGTTGGTTTACCTTGGCGTGAGGGTAGTTATGCCCAATAGTTATCATCACGCCCTGTCTAGGTTGAATGGTTTAAACAAAGGATTGGATCCTAATTATCAATTATTGTACAAACAAAATATTGAGGCTTACGTTGAAAAAGGATATGCTGAGGAATGTGTGGTTGATGACGGTATTCTCTCAAATTCTAGGCTTTGGTATTTGCCACATTTCGGTGTGACAAATCCCAATAAAGAGAGGCAACTGTTGAGAATTGTTCACGACGCATCTGCTAAGAGCAGCGGTGTTAGTTTAAACTCGTTAATTGCCAGGTCCAGACTTACTTCAGTCATTGGTAGGTGTCCTCATAAGATTTAGAGAGGGACAAGTAGCTTTGACAGGAGATATTAGAGAAATGTTTCCTCAAATTAAAATTCGTGAAGCCGAGAACTGTCAACGCTACTTGTGGCGACCAGATGGACCGGACGGGCAGGTTCGTGATTTTAGGATGTAGTCTCTTATTTTTGGTGCAGCTTCGTCTCCTTTCACCGCCATTTATGTTAAAAATAAAAACGCTAGAGATTACGAGAAGCTGTTTCCTGAAGCAGCGAGAGCTATCATTGAAGATCATTACATGGACGATTTTCTGGGTAGTGTAGACGATGTTGATACTGCCGCTTGTCTTGCTAGGGATATTGTAGATGTTCACAGTAAGTGTGGATGATATGCGTGAATGGACGTCGAATAAACCAGAGGCTTTAAGTAAGTTATGTAAAGATAATGAGTCTCATGTAAATCTTGATATAAATAAAGCTACTATAAGAGTTTTAGGTTTATTTTGGAATCCGATAAGTGATTATCTAAGTTTTAATGTAAATATTCAACAGCCTCATGATCTTCACTTAACTAAACGTCAGGTCTTGAAAGATTTAATGAGAATTTTCGATCCTTTAGGTTTTTTATGTCCCTTTATTACGCAGGGAAAGATTTTATTTCAACGAACATGGAAACTAGTTACTGGTTTTGAATGTGTCAAATGGCAGGATTGGTATCGTGGTTTTGAAACAATAAAAACGTTGACGATCCCGCGATGCTATTCGGACCATATTGACCCATCCTGTCGTGAGCTACATATTTTTTCTGATGCTAGCGATCAAGCTTACGCATGTGTTGCGTACTGGCGACTTAAATATCACGATGGTTCAATCAAAATTGCCTTTATCATTAAATCACGAGAGCTCTCTTGAACCAACGCCTATAGCTAGGTTAGAGCTTCAATTAGGTGTACGTTTAGCAGACACAATCAATTGTAAACAAAAGAAACGCACGTTATTTCTGGTGTGAAAGCTTTATCGTGGATTAGCGATGCACGAAAGCGTTTGTTGCGAATCGGGTAAAATCTGAGTCGACACTACCACGCGAATGGCGCTGGGTAAGAGCTTAATGTAGCAGACGATGCCACTCGCGTAAGTGCCAAAAAATACATTCGGACCGTCCTTCTTGATGGCAACTGAAGAGCAATGGCCAGTAGAGCCCGCTGCTGACCCCGTCGCTGGCCAGGATCTGAAGTGTAGTTTTGGCAGACTCTCGGCCCTATTTTTATTATTCCAAATTCTAAAAACTTTGCAACTGGCTGCGACTCTTATATTTCTACGCCTACTTATGAAAGTAAGTCAAATAATGTATTTTCTAATAATAGATGTCGTTTTACTAATAAGTACACTACGTCCGCTTCTTTTTAAAGACATGAAGTCAAAGCTCCATTTATTACGGCAAAGCCAGGCGGGACGAAATTACAGTTACATCGTGATGAGCCACTTCTAAATCTTATCTCTCGATAAAGCTTGGTTGATGGACTACTACGCCTTGATGGAAGGATATCAGCTACGCCAGATCTCTGCGACGAAGTTAAGTGTCCTCCTATTTTAGATGGACGTAACATTGTTACCATACCACATCTGGGCTTGTCATGGATATAATGAGACGGTTGTACATGAGTATTGGATTCTTCATTTACGACCAACTGTGCGCTCAATTGCTGCTAGATGTCAAGCATGCCGCATAAAAAAGGCTTCAATCTCGATTCCACCTGAAGGAGATTTACCGGTATGCAGACTAGAACACCATCAACGTCCGTTTCTGAACACCGGCCTTGACTATTTCGGTCCTATGGAGGTAACAATAGGAAGGAGACGCGAAAATGAATTTACCTGTCTCTCCGTCAAGAGTGCATTTTGATTTGATTGCTGATGACGTTTCATGTATACCAAACAAGATCTTTTCTGATAACGGCACGGCAGATATGTCGAGAGATAAGAACGATGTGGAGATCATGAATTAAGTCACGCGACACGTGGTATAGAATGGAACTTTATTCCCCCCTTTCTCCATTCATGTTCTAGTTCAATCTGTTAAAAGAGCTCTTGCAGCGGTTGTCAAATTTTGAAACTCTTATCACGTTCTTAGCAGAGATAGAACACGTCATCAATTCGCGCCCATTAACCCACATATCGGTCGAAGCAGGAAATGTTAATTACCAATAGATGACGGAGTGTTACTTGGCAGATCGCACTGGCGTAAAGCTGTACGACTAGCTGACCTTTTGGTCAAGATTAATATGTACCAAAGCTAGCGCCACGTACAACGCGGAACTCTCAGCAGCGATATACTCTACACTGATTGCTGATGGAAACATGGCTCGTGGATGTGGCCCAAAGGCCGTGTAGTCGCCGTATATCCAGGACGCGATGAAATAGTTCGCGTAGCGGGTAAATAAGGGGGATGCTTAGGCGTCCTGTACGCAAACTTGTTAAACTAAGTGTGTAAATATTTTTGCTACTTTTTTTATATGCCTGTGTTATGATTTATTGTTAGTATCGAGCCTAACGGGGTGGGCAATATGTGGAATACAGGCCACTTATTTGGTTATAACTATTTTATGTTTTATATTTCGAATACCAAAATTATCATCATTGACTATCTATTGTTCTTTTTCGGTTTCCCTTCCTGGCCCTAGTTAGTAGTGTTTCTTTATAATATTAATATATACAATATATATATATATCCTACAACTCCCTGGTTTCCTTTATCGCCCACAATAAGAGTCAGTAATAGACGTACATGAATATTTGACATACCATAAAAGTCAGTAATAGACGTACATGAATATTCGACATAACATAAGAGTCTGTAATAGACGTACATGAATATTCGACATACCATAAGAGTCTGTAATAGACGTACATGAATGTTTGACATACCATAAGAGTCTGTAATAGACGTACATGAATATTTGACATACCATAAGAGTCTGTAATAGACGTACATGAATATTCGCCATACCATAAGAGTCTGTAATAGACGTACATGAATAAAGATATTTTGATTTGATTTGATGAATTATGTTATCAGATATGTGTTATCATCAAGTTAAGTCATGACACTGAAGTGGTTATATGTATTTTAATGAACCTCTCAAATTTTGTCCCATTCTTCAATTAAAATGTTAATTACCAATGAGACAGCGAAATGGCCTCGTGACCTTTTTATTAATGAAGTGGCCGCTCTCTAACTTCAAAGATGTAAATTGCACTGAAAGGCCGGGTAAATAAGGTAATTTATGGAATTTTGTGTATTTATAATTAAGCTTATTACGAATTAATGTATTTCATGAACAAAAGAATAATTTATTTATTTAAACCAACATCACTATACAATGAGTTGCAATCCTGACTCCCAAACTAGCGTGAGTTTTATATCAGTATGAGTGTGAGTGTGTTTGTGTGTGTGTGTGTGCGCGTTTGATTGTGGAGTGTATCTGTGTAACAAATGTTTTTATATCAGTTATCTAGTACATAACGCAAGCTTTGCTCAGCTTGGTACTAAATCGCTCTGCATGATTTATCTCGAGATAATTTACTATTACAGTCGTAATCGTAAATATATCGCTCTTGCTCGTTCTTCTTGTGATGAGACAGCTTCCTAATAGAATAGAATAGAAAATCATTGATGCAAATAAACTGACATTAAAGCACTTTTGAATAGTCATCACATTTTTTTAATCTACCGCTCGTTCGGAACTGCTCTATCTATAATCTACTTCACATTCTTCTTGTGATGAGACAGCTGTCTCATCACAAGAAGAATGTGAAGTAGAGAACGAGCAAGATTGCGTGTTGCTCTTTTAAATAATGTTATTCTTACATTATATTTTTAAGTTTAAGTGTGTTACCGAATGAGCGGTAGATTAAAGAAAATGTGATGACTATTCAAAAGTGCTTCAATGTTGAAATAAATTATTTTCTATTCTATTCTATCCTATTCTATCCTATCCTATCCTATCCCATCCCATCCTATCCTGTCCTATAATATTCTATTTCTATAACATGTTCACATTGTTTAATAAATTATATTATTTGTCACGATTCTTTATTATTATTATTATTATTTTTTTCCAAATATTCTCATCTCCCCTCTTAAGGAGAGGAGATGGCAACATACCCCCGGTAGAAGCACAGTCGGCCGGGGTTCAGGACCCCAGAGAGAGAAACCGGCGTACAATGCGGGCAGAATCTAAGAGCACCGCTTTCTGCATCTTTCCCGGGAGTGAGCCGCCTCGGAATCCCAACCGTCTGAGATGTTGCTCCAGACTGGTTGGGATAAGACCGTTCACCGACATAACGATTGTAATGATTTCGGTGGACACCACCCCCCACATTTCGGTCACCTCGTGAGCCGGTCGAGATATTTTCTCTTATTATTATTATTATCTTTCTATTATTACTATTATTATTTCATTTATTTCGCATATCTATCCATTCATATTATGTTATTATGAATGGATAGATATCCTTATAAACTATGTTAGTAAATTACAATTTTATACATTTAATTCATATATTTTTGCATTGTGATATTTTATAACTGACCTCAGTCGTTTCTAGATAGTTTAACATTTGAAAATTCCCTCGTCTCTATATCTCGCTCAATTTCATTCCATCGAGACATTTTAATTTAGATCTATGTAGTTCTCTAGTAATGTTCTTACATTTTGCAAATAATTTACACTTCCTTTAAAAATTATGAGACTATTTGAAGAAGCACCTACTCCTCTAATTTGATATTTGATGAAGTATCAACTTGGGATCGAATGGTTTAATGCCTCTAGAGGTATGAGACCCGATCTCTAAGTAGGTATTTGAAACATATAACAGTTTCTTGAAAATGGATTAATGCATCTGAAGTCATCATGCTTAATCATACAAATATTTGTACCGTGCAAGGAATCAAACCCGCGCCCATTGGGAGTAAGGTATGCTTAACCGCTAGACCATCGAGGCTGTCTATATACCTTACATACATCAAAAAATAAAATAAAACAAATTTTGTTCATTTATCTGTTTGTTCTTGTTAATCTCGGAAACGGCTGGACCGATTTTAACGGAGAATTTATTCGCAACTATATCAAATGAGGAGTAAGTTAGGCTTAAAAATATTTATTTTAATAATAAAGTTTCACTTTAGAATGAAGTCGCAGGTAAAATCTTGTATTTAATTTCCTTATCTGTTTATGTATATTCTTATTAATCTCGGAAACGGCTGGATCGATTTTGACGGGTCTTTTACTCGCAGGTATATCAATTTTATATTTGAGCCTAAATACATTAGTGCTGGTTGGTAGTTTATAGCCACGTTTCGAATTGTATAATGTGAACTTACAAGGATTATTTAAAAGAGCAACACACAAGTTTCTACTTGTAATTGTTAACTATTCAAAAATGCTTAAATTAAGATTATTTGAATGAATGATTCTCAATTCTATTGTTATAAAGAGTAACTTAGGTTAAAATATATTATTAAAATATATTTTTTTATAATATTAGTTACTCTCAGTTACTCTTTATAACAATAGAATTGAGAATCATTCAATCAAATAATCTTAATTTAAGCATTTTTAAATAATTTCAAGCAAGCAATTTAAAAAAAAATATTTTAATAATTTATTTTTAACCCAAGTTACTCTTATTTTGTACGATTAAAATGGTAGGCAAAAACTAGTATTTAATAAGGAAAGTAGTATTTAAAAAAGAAAGGAAAAAGTACGTTTACTGTGCACTAGGCAACATGAGTTTATATGTAGCGAAACTTTTTCAATATCGGAACTAAGCCAATAGTGGTTTACCTGGGCTCAATCGAATTTTTTGCGGAACTACCGCGACAGCAAATAAGAAGAAATCAATATATAGTTAAAAAAAGGGTTCAGTGAGAAATATAATAATAATAATAAAATAAGTCCTGAAACTGAATAATCTTATCCACGGATCCCCAAGGCTGTACTTTGATTAGGGTAGTTAAATAAATTAAACTACGGAAACCTTTCCACAGTGGTTGTTATATTATTTAATTAATAATTATTAAAAGACTATATGTGTTCCAAAAAAAATCTAAATAGCGTGATGTAGAAAGAAGTATAAAACCTAAACAACGCCATCTAGTGGCACACTTAGGAACTAAAACAAACCTAATCTTGTTCGATTGTACGGGAACAATACGACATAGCTAGTGCATGTAAATCAATAACACAATCTGATTATAAATACAGACACGACCAGGTTGCTGCAATAGTACATCAATACTTAGCCACTAAATGTCAATTAATCACGGAAAAACAACCTACCATAACATATACTACCATAACCCCGCAGATAGTACTCGACTCTCCCGGTTATAAGTTTGTATTGGGACAGGACTATTATACTAGATTATTTTACGGTATGGTATTATATTTTGGGGACAATCGACAAAAAAAGAATTTGCATTTAAAGCTCAAAAAAGGTGCACAAGATCCATGTTTAGACTTAAAACTACTGACAGCTGTATGCCTTATATTAAGCAACATAACATATTAACAGTACCATCATTATATATTTATGAAGTATGCGTATTTGTTAAAATAAACAAGCACTTATTTCCACGACTTTCTGAAATTGTAAATCGCAATCGACGTGACATTGATAAATTATGTATTAAAAAATCTATGACAAAGCTTATGCATGACAGTGACCTAAAATATATAATAAGTTACCTAAATACTTGAAGAGCCTTCCCAATAATGTATTTGAAAATAAATTAAAGAGGTTGTTGATTGACAAATGTTATTATAGTATATCAAACTTTTTAGATGATAAATTTGACGAAATGTTTTATTAATTTTATATTATTGTGCATATACTTAAGTTGTAGTTTTTATATTATTATGACATCATTCTTTTTATTATTGTTTAACATTTAAATTTAATATTTTATTGTAGCATTTAAATATATTGTATGCCATCTAGGCTAAACATGTCGGATAAATTCCTTGCATGTATATCATCTACTTATGTAATCCCGCATGTTTTACAAATAAAGATTCTTGAATCTTGAATCTTAAAATATATAATAAATTGCCAAGTGAAATTGTAAATTTATGTCGACATAAATTCAAGAAAGAACTATATAGATGGCTAATCACCAAATCTTACTATAGTGTTCAGGAGTACTTACTTAATTAAAAACATTGACATGTATAATTTATAAATATTTCATTAATACGAAATTGACATACTCATATTATAAATAATGTACGTACTTAATATTGACTAACGAATAATAACCAAAATTGACATCTGTTTTGTCTGTTGCATGTCAGAAATGACAAAATGTGTGAAACTAATTCTAAAGACCCTAAAAACCACTTATGTACATTTAAGCAATAAAAAAATATTCTTTTCATAACAGACTAAACTGTACATCACAACAGTCCAGATGTAACGCTACATGATAAGAAAAATAAAATAGTTTACCTTATAGATATTGCAATATCAAATACACATAATCTTCTATCAACACATACAGAAAAAATTACTAAGTGTACTGATCTAGCAATAGAACTAAAAAGGCAATGGCAGGTAGAAACAGGAAAAACTCTCCCAATTATTATCTCGTCCAGGTGTCATCCCAACATCCTTACACTCTAGCCTCAAAATATTACAGCTTCACCCACTTACTTTCATATTTCTCCAAAAAGCTGTAATCCTAAACTTTTGTCATCGTAATCATTTATTTTATAATTGTCATTGTTTGGTGATGTTCACTCGCAATGACAAGTTTAACACCTCATCAAAAGGAGATATATAATATATATATAAAAAAAAAAAACACACACACATACTGTGAGTAAGCGAAACACACAAATAATAATAATAATAATACACACACACTCACTCGCACTGCACTTACTTGGTTTTGGCCCGTAAGTGTGGTATACGCCACAAAGCGTAAAACCCCAGCAAAAAGGCTGAGAAAGCGAAACACACAAATAATAATAATAATAATACACACACACACACTCGCACTGCACTTACTTGGTTTTGGCCCGTAAGTGTGGTATACGCCACAAAGCGTAAAACCCCAGCCAAAAGGCTGACAAAGCGAAACACACAAATAATAATAATAATAATACACACACACACTCGCACTGCACTTACTTGGTTTTGGTCCGTAAGTGTGGTATACGCCACAAAGCGTAAAACCCCAGCCAAAAGGCTGAGAAAGCGAAACACACAAATAATAATAATCAAGTGGCTATTCACCTTGGCCGTGACTGGCATATACTCTCTCTTCTTTACTCCATTCTTTTTAATCCTGTTACTCCTAACAATCATAAAGAAAGATCTTCATTTCTCGGAGAGGCACAAAATCATAGCTTGCGTAGTGCATCAAACCTCCTCCTTAAAACTCCTTCACATAGTTCCTCATTCTACAGTAAATCCTTCTCAGTCCATGCTGTTCGCCTTTGGAATTCTATACCTTACTCCATTCGTAGCGCACAATCACTACCCTTTTTCAAGAGCTCGGTTAAATCCCATTACCTCTCCACTTAAATTTTCCTGTATTCCTTCTTGCTATGTGTCTTGTTCCTTTGGATATGACATTGTTGTTTTATACTTGCATTTTTGTGTATTTATATTTATACATCCCATGTATGTATATATTTTATATATAGTATATATAATGTGTGTTATTTTCTAATATTTATTGGTATTATTATCCTTATTATCCTATCCCTATTATTACCTGTATATATATATTCTTCCATTCTATTCATGCGCCACCTACCACTTTGTTGTATTTTCTCTACCTAAAGGTTGTCTGTAAGAGATTGCTTCAAGCGATAAGACCGCCTTACTGACCTGTACTTCCATATCTCTTTTCTATACAATTAAGCATATAGGCAATTTTGTTAATTCATTTATTAGTTGGTAATATTTATATAGAATATTTATACGCAACACTGCAGTTTTTGAACTGGCCAAGGACTTTTAGAAGATTCTGGAGAGAACTTTATGTTATGCTGGTGGTCACTCTATTCTCCCATTTTTTTATTTTAATGACTGTGTATTATTATAAACATGTTCCACTATTATTTGAAAAAAAATACGAGCTGAGTTTCTTGTCAGTTCTTCTTATCTCGATATCATTCCGATCTGACGGTAGATTTGACATATCATAATAGTCTGTAATAGACCTACATGAATAAACATATTTTGAATTTGAATTTGAGAACAAATATTTGTTATGTAATAAAGTAATTGTTTTTAGATAAATCTTAGTTTTACGTTTCATATAATACTAGCTACTCTTCCCGGCTTCGCACAGGTGTACATGTATTATATATAAAAACCTTTCTCTTGAATCACTCTATCTATTGAAAAATCAATATCCGTTGCGTAGTTTTAAAGATTTAAGCATATATAGGGCCGGACAGACAGTGACAGCGACTTTGTTTTATACTATATAATAATTATATTCAGTTCTAGATAGGCCAAGATCATTCAGAAGTTTGTAGAGAGATGTAAAAAAACTAGAATTTAAATTGTAACATTCCATTAAAATAATTTTAGCTTTACATTTTAAATAAGTTTATTACAATATTTCTGCAATTTCTATACAAAATAGCTGGTTAAACGAGAGTGAAGCCTGTGCATTTTTACGTTCATACACACAAACTGCACAATTATAATATTCCTTCTTTCTCAAAGTGGGGGTACATTTTGATGTTTACAAAATGCCCCGCAACTCGGTGTTTTTTGCCATATGCCTCCTCCAGCTCTATTCACTGAACTGTGTCTTCTGCAATCCTGTTCTAGAACGGTCCCAGAGTTAGGTCGATGTCATCTTTCCAGCGTGTTCATTGACGACCCTGTCTTCTGGTCCCACCTCTAGGATACTAGAGTCACTTGCTTGCTCCATTTATTTTGCACCTTAGCATATACCCAGTCCAACTCCATTTTAATTGGTCTATTCTGGAGAGTACATCTGTGACTTTTGTTCTCTATAGGATGTCCCAGTTTGTGATTTTGTCACTTAGTTTAATTACAGAATTACCGATTTTTAAACAAATTACCAAATATACATACCTTTCGATAGACAATGTGAATTTTTCTTAACACGTATCTTCGAAGCTAGAATGTCACCTTTGCTATTCTCGCGCGTGAGAACACTCTACGTTAGGGGTGGCAAATCTTCTTTATATTTTTGTCTATACATATAAATAAAATTGGAGTGTCTGTTTGTAATATTGAAATAATCATTTACTACATGCACATGAATATAAATACGGTACATACACCGAAATAACATTTGTTACAATTTTTGTCTGTCTATCTATCAGTCTGTTTGTTCCGGCTAATCTTTGAAATGGCTGGATCGATTTTGATGGGACTTTTTTTGGTAGGTAGCTGATGTAATAAGGAGTAAAATGAAATGAAATTCCTAAGTACAACTAGTCTATACATCCATACATATAAATAAAATCGGAGTGTCTGTTCATAATATTCAAATAACCGTTTTTTATTACATGCGTAAGAATATAAATACGGTACATACACTAAAATAACATTATTTACATTTTTTGTCTGTCTGTCTGTCTGTCTGGTTATTCCGGC
This sequence comes from Achroia grisella, assembly GCF_030625045.1. Taxonomy (NCBI): domain Eukaryota; kingdom Metazoa; phylum Arthropoda; class Insecta; order Lepidoptera; family Pyralidae; genus Achroia; species Achroia grisella. Next base: position 198,183 of record NW_026712771.1, read on the forward strand.
TAATCTCTGAAATGGCTGGACCGGGATATGGACGGGACTTGTGGCAGGTAGCTGATGTAATAACGAGTAACTTAGGCTACTTTTATTTTTGAAAAATAACTAACGTGATATCAAAATAAAAATTGAATTTTTTTAGTTTTGAACTGTCGCTAACCCTGTTATATGGGATGTACAGACAGTAGCATCTTACGAGCGACTGCCAAGATCTGCAAATCGCTTCGTAATCCACCAGCAATAACGATTTACAGCGGCTGTACGAGATGAAACGAGCTAGATTTGCCTCTTAAATGTATTTTAGCACACAAACATGTAATTTCAGTTCCAATTGAGTGTCAATTGATTTTAAAGTACTACTTACATCTGAAACTAAGCAGAGCTTGTGTTATGGGTATTAGACTACAGATATAAACTTAAATATGCCGGTCTCGGTGGTCTAGCGGGTTAACACCGCTTTATTTCTGGTGGTCGCGAGTTCGATTCCTCGCACGGTACGAATATTTGTGTTCATGAGTTTGATAGTTTGTGTCAGTCTGCGTGTTTCGTATGTATATTATACATGTATTTTTATAAAAATATAGGTATTTTATCAGTTTTATCAGTTACCTAATACTCATAAAATAACATCCGCTAACCTTGGACTAGATGGCGCTGTGTGAATTGTTTAGCGATATTATTAAATATATATATTAAATATATATATATATATATATATATATATATATATATATATATATATATATATATATATATATATATATATATATATATATATATATATATTACATTTGTACATTAGAGGAAGTATGAAAGTGACGCCGGTGTCAGAGAGGTTGAAGAGTAATCGTCTATCATGGTATGGACATGTAATGCGTAGGAACGAGGATAATATTATAAGAAAGGTGTTACATATGAATGTGGATGGTTATAAGAGCAGAGGAAGACCGAAAAAGAGATGGATGGACTGTGTGAAAGATGATATGGTAAGAAAGGAAGTAAATAACGCGATGACTGCGAACAGGGATGAATGGAAGCGAAAAACATATTACGCCGACCACAAATAAATGGGATACGGAAGAAGCAGCTGATGATATATTACATTTGTAAATATGTACATAATATTATATATATAGAAAACATCGAAAATAATGCAATAAATCATAGTCATAAATACAATTGTACCGTGCGAGAATCTATCCCGTGACTTTCGGAAGTAATGCTATGTTTAGTACATATACCGTTAAACCACCGAGGCCGTTAAAATGTATTTTAATAGTGTTTATGTATGTATGTATGTATAAATGTGTATATAAGCAATATATATCTTCATTACATAGTGTAAAACAAAGTCGCTGTCGCTGTCTCTCCATCCTAAATGCTTAAATCTTCAAAACTACGCAACGGATTTTGAAGCGATTTTTTTAATAGATAAATATATATATATAAGATAGAATATGATTCTAGAGGAAGGTTTATATATATAATACATGTACACCAGGTACACAGGAAAGTTTTTGAACCCTATTTTGCAGTTAAGAGAAACGTGGCTGTAGATTAACATGCTGCAGATTTTGCCAAGCAGAAGAGGAAACGCCACTACACATCCTATGTGGTTGAATCCCACTCATGCATAAACGAAATATCTCTTTTAGAAAGTATACACTATATCCTGAAGAGATAAAAATGCTCCTAAAAATGTCCTTCAATTCTTGTCCCTAACGGGTCTAGGTAGCGAACTTTAAATAATGCGAGAACAATAGATCTATTCTGGTTGCAGTATTACAGGTCTTAGCACCTGATAGTAACCCAAACCCTCCAGTAAAAAAAAAGAGGAATCGTCCAGGGATTCTCTAGTCTTGAGTATTGTAATGAAAATTAAGAAATTTAATAAATATAGAATGTACTAATTTTCCAATAAATGTAAATATAAACTGGAGTTAGTTATAATAGTAAATATTATCGTTAATGTTGATAATCTTGTGTATAATGTGTTACATCGCTTATTATCCTAAGAAAAAATTTTCTTTTTAAAAATATTAAAAGATGTAATTTTTTTCATATAAGTCAATATAGACTTATAAAAGTGCCTGTAAAGATCTAATTACAAAATAAATATTTGAATTTGAATTTTGAATTAAAGAAGAATTGTAAATATCTATACTTTGTTACGACGAAGAAATCTAAGTTGATCTCATTATAAATTCTCTATATTACTTGACCTACATTTATAGGACCTGGGAGACGTCTCTTTGTTCGGCATTTTTTTTCGCAACAGCAACAAACGAGAACAAAGTAATGATTTTTCGGAGAAGTTTTTTAGATAAACTTTAAAAATGAAGCATAAAATTATTGAACATCTATAATTTGGTACTAGACGTAGAGAACGACAGACATACAGACACTTTCGCATTTATAATATTAGTTTGGTAGTAAGGATTAGAACTATTGCATGTCAAAGTTTAGCAGAATTTTGATTAGGTTTAGAATTTTGTATTAGTTATTATTTAAGTTAGTTATTATTTTAGTTAATTATTATTTAATAAATTTAAGTAAAAACTGTAAAATTACAATTCACGAGGCACGTCGGCTACACTTTCCTTCCTGGAAACTGATTCCCGCGTGAAAGAGTGTATATACAAAGGCAGGTAATAGAAATACACTCCCAAAAATGTTATCGTTTTCGCAGAGGCTCATTAATAATACTGAAAGAGTTATATTTTTAGTCGTATTTACAAAGTTGTGCGAGGATTATGAAATTTTCAAGTGCTTCTGAAACTTGTTCCTAGTAAGTTTGGAGTGCACTAAATTGGTGTGCAGGAACATTAAGTGTGCTCGCTTGCACATTAACGTAATATTAAATTAAACAAAATATTTTTATCTTGCATTGCATCTAGGCTAAACATGTCGGACAAATTCCTTCTATACGTATATCATCTCATTATGTAATCACGCATGTTTTACAAATAAAGAATCTTGAAATGGAAGCACGTGGATGGAGGGAAAGGGAGAGGACGCCCTAAAAGAGATGGATTGATTGTGTGGAAGATGATATGAATAAAAGGAGAGTATGCCCAGATTTGATGGCCGATAGAGATCAGTGGAAGAGAATGACTGCGCCGACCCCAAATAATAGGATAAAGGCAATGCAATGATAATTTTTATCTTGCATTCGATCCTTCATTCTGATGGTCGAGGGTCTAGTATTCGATGCTCGCAATGCTACACACATTTGTATTCATTAGTTTGAGCGACGAGCGTGCATGACAATAGATGTTCATGCACCGGATTTTCATTTAATGTTAGACATAGACACCTTTTTGAGTAAACAATGTATATTAAAATTTTATACTTATGAACGTCAAATGTTTTTATTATAATTTTTTCCCTACCTTCTAGTTAGTATTCAGTATACAGATTCAATTGAGAAGAACTGGCAAGAAATTCAACTGAATTTCTTTTTTTTAGCGTAATATAAAATTAATAATAATCATCATCATCGTTTCAACCCGAAAGACGTCCACTGCTAGACATAGGCTTCCCCCAAAGATCTCCACGACGATCGGTCCTGCACTGCTAGCATCCAATGCCTTCCAGCGATCTTGACCAGATCGTCGGTCCACCTTGCTGGAGGCCTTCCCACGCTGCGTCTTCCGGTCCGCGGTCGCCACTCGAGGACTTTACTGCCCCAACGGCCATCTATCCTACGAGCTATGTGCCCTGCCCATTGCCACTTCAGTTTTGAAATTCGGGCTATGTCGGTCACTCTGGTTCTTCTGCGGATCTCCTCATTTCTGAATCGATCACGCAGAGAAACGAGCATAGCCCTCTCCATCGCCCTCTGAGTGACTTTGAACTTATTCATGAGGCTCATAGTTAGCGACCATATCTCTGTGGTAATAAAATAATGATATTCATATAAAAAAATGAAACATGTTTTTCAGTTACTGAAAATTTTCACCGGCTGTAAACAAAGGCTCTTGGCTGACCCGAAATTGGTTATTAATTTTTCGTCCACTTCGTTATTAATTTTTAATAATGTTTCATTATTAAAACATTGCGTGCATGCTATGAAGTTGTATCAAGTACATACTTTAATATTAATTTGTATCATAATTACAATTAATTAAACTCATGAATGGTGGCATGAAATGAGTCGCAAATTAGTGTAAAAAATTTGTAACAACTCATTTTCGACTCATTTGATTTGATTTTGACAGCCTCGGTGGTCTAGTGGTTTAGCACACCGCTTTACTATCCGATGGTCGTGGGTTCGTTTCCTCGCACGGCACAAACATTTGTATTCATGAGTATAATTGTTTGTATCGGTCTGGGTGTTTTCTATGTATAAAATGTATTTATTTACAAAAAAAAATTATTCGTCTAGTACCCATTACACAAGCTCTGCTTAGCTTGGGACTAGATGGCGCCGTGTGAATTGTCCTGAAATATTATTATTATTATTTGATTATAGTAAGCAATACAACATTTGTATTCCTGATTATGATTGTTTAGAATGGTTTTAGTGATATTTATGTATATTATGTATGAATTTATAAAAACATATATCTATATACTTATCAGTTATGTAGTACCCATTACACATGCTCTGCTTAGCTTGGGTCTAGATAGCGCAGTGTGAATTGTTCAGGGTTAGTATTAATAATTTATATTTCTGACTGACCGAGGTAGTCAATAATTACTATTATTTATTTAAAGAATATTATTAGAATAGAATAGAATAGAAAATCATTTATTCAAATAAACTTACATTGAAGCACTTTTGAATAGTCATTACATTTTTTAATCTACCGCTCGTTCGGAAAGCTGTCTCATCACAAGAAGAACGAGCAAGAAACTTGCGTGTTGCTCTTTTAAATAATTTTATTATTACTTTACATTTTTAAGTTTAAGTGTGTGAATACAAACCACCAATTAGCACTAATTCTATTAAATACTCAAATAGAAATAATATTGAATATATAACCAACTGGTTAAACAATTAGTAAGAGGAAATCAGTCATAGTGATTAGAGCAGACCAGTCCCTACAAGCAGCACCCGTTCACGAGTATGACGGATGAGCCAGCCATCACTGCGCTCGACCATATTTTAGGGAGCCCAATGACCCGGCCCACCACGCCGCCACAAGTCTGGACATTTTAGTGAGCATGACTACTCAAAACACTAGACTACGTCAAAGCTACTTACAATTGCTATCTGATAGTTATAGTATTCACATTTTACATAAGAATGCATGCGGCAATCAATACAAAAACCGCTACGCTTTCATATTTCTAAAATCAATCAATTAAATCAAGAAAGCAATGAGAAAATTAAATTATAACGTTGTATGCTAATAAACTAGTTATTTACTATTATTACTATTTATTAAAGCAACTGCGGGAATGTAGTAATGGTGCATTATGCAATAAATCCGAGCAACTTTCGTGAACAAACTTCTGACGGCAACGGTGGAATTCTTCATGAATTCTGAACTCCACTCGCATTACTCATTTCACACGCCCCACTCGCAGAAAGAGGTCTTTGTAAACGAAAACTAGTTTTGAAGTAGGAATGATATTCTCGCTCACTTATATACTTGGCTAGAATTGTGGAAGGGTTTAGTCATAAATACGGAAAGGCGAAGGCACGGTGGAATAGTCATAAAACTGAATGACTTTCAACACGAAACAAAGTGGAAATCTGGGAATATATTTCGAAGTTTTCATACTAAACTGATCACGTGAACCAGTTTATATCTACGCTTAATAATTACTTAAAAATTTTGGTTTTACCTTTTAGGGAAGTTTGTTTCAATCAAATGAAAATATCTTATATCTATATATACATATTACAGACTCTTATCAAATCTACCTTCAGTTCGGAGAGCTTTCGAGCTGAGATTAACTGACAAGAGACTCAGCTCTTATTATATGTATATATATATCTTATATATACGTACATGTTTACAATAATACAGATTCATTTTTATATTCAAATTTGGGAGAATAGAGTGACCACCAGCATGTGCTATAGCAAATTTTGTCAAAAGGAAATAGTCTGATCAGTGTCTGTAACCCGAACAGACTAGTCTTAAGAAACCTTAAGATACCTTTCTTGAGAAACCCCATTCTGAAGAGTCTCTAGAAAACTGTGGCAGGTACTGCTTTCCACAAACTAAGTGTACGCGGGAGGAAGCTCCTCTGAAACCGCACTGTCCGAGACCACTTAGTTTCCAGCGTGTGGGGATGGATTCCCTATAGATGGCGAGCAGTGCGATGGTAAAAGGTAGCCGTGGGCATCATGTCAAACAATTCTTCAGAACATAGTCTGTTGTAGTGGTATGAGCATCCAGTCCCTACAAGCAGCACTCGTTCACGAGTATGATGGATGAGCCAGCCATCACTACGCTCGACCATAATTTAGGGCGGCCAGTGACCCAAAGTGTTGTAACTGGCTAATCACATATGTATTTTATATTCTAAATTTGTATTTAAAATTTATAGTTCTTTTTATATTACATTATTGTTTGTTACTTTCATTTTATTCTGTAATGTCAGTAGTCTATATTAATATATATTTTTCTCCCTTTACCTAGTCTTTTTTCCTATTACCTGTACACGAATATAATAAACCTACAACACAGAGCTATGTAAAGGATAGTCTAAAGTGGTTCAACCACATGCGAGATTGGGAGTATCGATTTCTGGAAGTCGATTCTATATGATCCCATCATCATAGCACGTCCCTAAACCTCTATCTCTCAAGTTAGCGCATATTATTATGAAATAAAAGATTATTCATGAATATACACTGACACATCGTCCGTCGTCAATCCTTCAATACACATCACTATTAGAACACGGACCCCCGACCCGCAAAGACATTCCAAGGAATCAGTATTATACTGTATTAGTAGATAGCAAGAAACTGCCTATTGCTATTACTTCCGATAATAAATTCCAAGTTTTCATCATAGACCAAGAAAAATGTCTAGAGGGAACCCCGCTAATAATAAAAGCAAAGTCGCAGTACAACAAATACACTCGCACCTTTAGGCTTAGAACTATTCATTCTATTTTGTCCTATTATATTTATTTATATTATTTTGTATAGTGATTGCTAATAAATGCCAATACAAAAGAGTTAGTTATTATATTATTTTAATGCATTACTAGTAAAAAAAGGTTCTAAATTATTCCAAACTTTGTTTGACTCAACTCATCTTAAAATTAGTCATTAATTATTTATCAATTACTGTTCTATGATGAATAAGGAATTGTAATTGTTAGGACAGGGTTTTATACTCGTACATAAGAAATCTAAATATATACAACTCAAAGGTGACTGACTGATATAGTGATCTATCAACGCACAGCCCAAACCAATATACGGATCGGGCTGAAATTTGGCATGCAGATAGATGTTATGACGTAGGTATTCGCTAAGAAAGGAGTTTGATTAATTCTACTCCCAAGGGGATAAAATAGGGGATGAAAGTTTGAATAAAACTTTGTTAATATTAAACCGATCGACCTGAGACTTTGCATGCATAAAGCTACTATAACGTAGGCATACCCTAAGAAAGGAGTTTGTTAAATTTCACCCTTAAGGAGGTAAATTAACGCGAACGAAGCCGCGGACAAAAGGTTGTAAAATATAAAAGTAAAAAATCAGTCAAAATATTTCTATCCAAAAAAATTTGACTGATTGATGGATCGGTATATATGTAGTATGTATGTAGTATAGGTACATATATATATATATAGTAGGGATAATTTAGTCTCATATTTCTCAGTACCCGTCCGAAGCTGAGTTGCACAAATTTAAATTATTAACTACCACAACTTTACGTCCGTTACACGTTATGCTCCCTCTTGAAATTTCTCATGCTCTCAGTAAGAAATTCACGTATTAAGAATAGCAATAAAATGTTTATTCACGGACTGCGTTAACGAAAAAGCCCCGGCGTATTTAATACTATACGAGTATGATTTATTGCAGATACGCCAATAGCAAGGGAAAATATTTGGCCGGCGTGCAACTGTCGCTTAACTTCTTATCGCCGGTTATTTACGTCAAATGATACGCTGCGCATTTTATTTGACGGCCTCGTTGGTCTGGGGGTATAGCTATAGCGGTATAGCGCTTTTTTTCGATGATCGCGGGTATTTTTTTTTTTACACACGGGACAAACGAGCATGCGGCTCACCTGATGGTAAGTGATTACCGCCGCCCATGAGCACCCGCAACACCAGGGGAATTGCAAGTACGTTGTCGGCCTTTTAAAAAGGAATAAGCTCTTTTCTTGAAGGTTTCAATATCATATCGGTTCGGAAATACCATTGCTGGAAGGTGATTCCACAATGTGGTTGTGCGTAGCAAAAAGGGTTCGATTCCCCGCACGGTATACAAGAGTATTGCAGTGGAATGTGGAAACACTAGTGGTTTATTATATGTCGTCTCACGCCGAGCGTACACGGGCCGCGATGCGCAGGAAGGGATATATTCCCCGCGCAAGCGCCGTGGAGTTAAGACGTGGAGCTGTGGCTAACGAGCCGATATTATGTCGATAACAACTTACATACCACGAGATACAAGAAGACATAAATAACAAATAAGTATGATTGTTTGTATCGGTGTTTTTTTTATATTATGTACATATTTACAATAATATATAAGTCCATGTATTTGAATCAGTTGTCTAGTATCACTGACACAAGCTCTGCTTACCGTGGGACTAGATGGCGCTATGTTAATTGTCCAGGGCTATTATTATCTTCTCTCTGTACCATATTCTAGATCATTATTTCTAACATAATAATTTAGACCTCTAACATAAGACCTAAAAGTGAGAAGGGATTCACATAAACGGACCAGCGCTGTCGGAGTTGCGGACTGCCTTAACCCTGAGAAAAGGAGAAGAGAAGGAACAGCTTGGGAAAAAAAAATATTTATGAGAACTAATCGAATAAATTTATAAAAACTGTAATTAGTTATAAGAAAAAAAAGAAGCGTAGCATAATGAAATAAAGAAGACATATTAATAAATAGCACGGACCATCAGTCTATGGAAAAAAAGAACATCCTACTAATGTAATAATCGCGAAAGTTTGTGAGTATGGATGTTTGATACTGTTTCAAATTGTAAAGTATTATCGCTTGTACATAATAGAGCAGGGCAGTCATAAAATAAAATCAACTCCAAGTACTAGTAAAATTATATATCTAGCTAGTAAGCGTTTGACCCGCGGCTTCGCTCGCGTTAATTTATCCCCTTAGTTCGGTTTAAACTTGTTAATTCTACTATTTTTGTAATACATTTTGATATTTTAAAATACAACATGAGTTTCATAGGGATTTTTTTTATATAAAAAAAAACTGGCTGGACTTGCATTTTGCAACATTTTTTAAGTAACAAAAAAGTATGTGTTGTTTTAATTAAACTTAAAAATAAAACAATATAAAGTCTTAATTCGGTATTATATGTGTTACCAAATTAATGTATCGGCTTTTTTACGTGAGTAAACAAAAGTTAGTGGATTCTTGTTTCTGTAAAAATTACGTATTTATATATCTGCACTAATTTTAGCATATATATATATATATATAATTAGCATAGTATATATCTGTACTAGATAGCTAGCCCTCTGTGCACATACCTGTAAATACGAGTATTTACCTATGTTGTTTTTCAATAAATAAAATAAATTAACAATACAAGATTGACAATAAACGTAAACCGGACAATAACAAACTTATATCAAACAGAACTTATTTACGATACGCAATAACATCCTCGTAGGAACCGAGCGATATCACATCAAAGATATTAGAATCCTAAACACACAGAGGCCAGAACAAACGGCGGCATGGGAATCGAACTCGTGTACTTTTCCTAGCCAAACAGAGGGGGATCAATACGTCAAATATGTAATGACATTCCCCTAATCTTCTTCTTTACATGGAATAAAATCATGACGACAAAAATGTCTGTTTACCGGTTTATTTGGTAAGAGATTATCTAAAACCGGGTGCAGGATATGGGACACACCTATACATATCAATATAATAATTGCATTTAATAATAATAATTATTATTATTAAAAGGAATTAGTATCGTGCTCAGATGGTCTCAAACCGAACTCGAAGCCCTGGATCGGAAAGTCCGCACAACTATGACCCTCCATAGAATGCATCACCCGAAATCGTCAGCCATGAGGCTGTATATCCCGCGGAAGGCTGGTGGTCGAGGCTTGTTAAGCGTTAAGACCATGTACAACCGCGAGATTGACAGCCTCAGGACATATTTTCTGGAGAAAAGAGACGAGGGTTTGCATAGAGAGGTCATAGAATGTGACAAAGGATTCACCCCTCTTTCTCTGGCTAAAGAAGACTGGCGAAAACCCGAAGTCCTGGGTACCTCTCAGCGGGAGGCCGTATGGAAAGAGAAAGAGTTGCACGGAAGGTTCTTCAAAGCCCTCCACGGGGCATACATCAACACGAAGACCTCCGTGCACTGGCTACAGTTCGGTGATCTCTTCGGAGAGACCGAGGGTTTTGTCTGTGCAATACAGGATCAGGTGGTTAAGACGAACAATTACCGAAAGCACATTCTGAAGGATGGCACTGAGGACATCTGTCGGGCATGTCGCCATCCCGGTGAGTCACTCAGACATGTGCTTTCGGGTTGTTCAGCTCTTGCCAACACTGAGTACTTGCACAGACACAACCAGGTAGCCAAAATACTGGGACGATCCAGGACACGACCGGACCGTTCTTGCGAACAAACCTGATATCGTGGTGATGGATCGGGCACTCTCGAGGGTGTTTTTGGTGGACATCACCATACCGCATGACGAGAACCTCGTGAAAGCCGAAACTGAGAAAAAGAGAAAATATCTCGACCTGGCTCACGAGGTGACCGAAATGTGGGGGGTGATGTCCACCGAAATCATTCCAATTGTTATGTCGGTGAACGGTCTTATCCCAACCAGTCTGGAACAACATCTCAGACGGTTGGGATTCCGGGGCGGCTCACTGCCGGGAAAGATGCAGAAAGCGGTGCTGTTAGATTCTGCCCGCATTGTACGCCGGTTTCTCTCCCTGGGGCCCTGAACCCCGGCCGACTGTGCTTCTGCCGGGGGTATGTTGACATCTCCTCTCCTTAAGAGGGGAGATGAGAATTTTTGGAAAATAATAATAATAATCTCAGGACAATTCACACAGCGCCATCTAAACCCAAATTAAGCTAGCTAAAGCTTGTGTTATGGGTACTAGATAACTGATACAAATACATACATATTATACATAGAAAATACCCAGACCGATACAAACAATTATATCATGAATACAAATGTTTGTGCCGCGCGAGGAATCGAACCCGCGACAATGGGTCTTAAAGCGGTGTGCTAGACCGCTAGACCACAGAGGTCGTGGTCGTAATAATGGCTAGTAAGACAAATTCAATATTGTCTACTAAGCACAGCCGTGTCTAAACTGTGTCACCCCACCTTACATTTTCCTATTGTCATTTAGTATATAAGATCAATATTTTTATATGTAATATCTATGCCAGGAAGAATATAGACAGTTTCAAAAGAGTTAGTGATTGCACCAATAAAAGGTAACATTTAGGTAAAATAACAAACTGATTTTACCTAAATGTCGTTTGGCTAAAGTTAGTAATTCGTTTTATGGCAATTGCGTAAGGTTTTACAATAAAATACCAGAGTCTGTTATAAATCTGCCAGAAAAAAGATTTAAATGTCAAATAAAACAGTTCCTTTGCAAAAAAACTTACTAAAAAATTGAAGAATTCGTTAACGATAATAATGTTTTTATAGAAAAACTTTAAATCCATAGCACTGACAATATTATCTGATTACACTAATAATGAGTGCGTAGCGATTTCTATGTTGATTATCGCGTGCCTCTTAGTTGTTACACTGTAATTATTTATATAAAAAAACATCGATTCAAAAGAGCAACACACAAGTTTCTTGCTCATTCTTCTTGTGATGAATCTGCATTTCGAATGAGTGGTAGAAACAAAATATGACTATTCAAAAGTGCTTGTAATGAGATTATTTCTATTTCTATGTATATTTAGTCAGTCTGCTCATGGGCGGCGGTAATCACTTACCATCAGATGAGCTGCAAGCTGGTTGGATACCTGTGTTATAAAAAAAATGTATATGTCCATCTGTAACATATATCGTCTCTGATGTCAATATTGAAACGAATTATGATAGAACTTTGTTTAATTAATAAGACAAATAAGTAATCTTTTTGTAACAGCCATACATATCTGAGAGAGAGTGAATGAATTGAACGGACAGTAATGAACACTTAATGAATGAATGAATGTTGCCAACATAACAATAATGGATCACAAGCTGACCAACTATACAATGTATCAATGTGTAACATTACCACATCTAACAGTCTCAACCAACACCGTCATAGCATTTATCCCGCTACAGAGAAAATGAGATGATTTATAATTTAATAAAATATTACTTAACTACACTTAATTATAGCTGAGAAATATGTAGTTTTTTTTATGGCATAAACGACAAACAAGATTGCGGCTCACCTGATGATACATTTACCACTATCACCGCCCATGAGTACCGTTATAGCATAGAGGAAAACGGCTAGCAGCTCACCTGCTGGTAATTACCACCGTCCATGACCACCCGCAACACAAGGAATTGCAAGGCCGGCCTTTTAAAAAGGAATAAGCTCTTATCTTTAAGGTTTCAATATCGTATTAGTTCGAGAACACCATTACTGGAAGGTGATTTCACAATAGGGTTGAAGATGGTATAGGATTCTGGAAAAACGCACGGTGAAGGATCGCCACTCATCCAAATGATCGGGATGGTATATTATTTGCTGGAGGTTAGTGTATTTAGAAGTTGGTATTAATACAAGTAATTCCTCAGAACACTGTCTATAATATATGCAATAGAAAATGCACAGAGATGCAATGTCACGCTGCAAAGCCTGGCTCAAGATTGACAGAATGACGTAGTAATTACAATTCTATTACGATGTAATAACCAACAATGAAAGCCAAAAAAGCGATGGATGGCCAGTGTGAAAGATATATGACAAAGGAAGTCGAGAAGAAAGGCGAGATGACCGCGAAATAGGATAAATGGAAGAGAAAACATATTACGCCAACCGCAAATGATTCGTAAAAAAACATACAATTATATATAGAGACGAGCTGTACACGCAACTTCGTACGCGTGAAATGTAACTTTATTTTTCTAAAATAAAATTAGCCTAAGTTACTCCTTATTACATCAGCTACTTGCTGAAAGAAGTCCCGTCAAAATCGGTCCAGCCATTTCAGAATTTAACCGGAACAAACAGACAGGCAGACAAAAATAGTAAAAATTGTTATTTAGGTGTATGTACCGTATTTATAGTCATATGCATGTAGTAAAAACGGTTATTTCAATATTACAAACAGACACTCCAATTTTATTTCTATGTATAGATATCGACTCGCTAGAGGTTAGAAAGTTCGAAATTAGTTAAAAGTTTATATATGAGCTTCGTAAACTACAGTATCATGATGGTAATTATGATAAATGATAAAGGAATTCTAATATAGAAATAACAAATTTCCATAAGAAAGCATAATATTATATAAATTGAAAATCTGTTAAACATAAATCTTGAGGATTAAAAAAAAAACTATATATAAAATTATATTAACTACCCGCCAAAAAAGGTCCCGTCAAAATCTGTCCAGCCATTTCAGAATTTAACCGGAACAAACAGACAGACAGACAAAAATAGTAAAAAATGTTATTTTGGTGTATATACCGTATTTATATTCATATGCATGTAGTAAAAACGGTTATTTCAATATTACAAACAGACACTCCAATTTTATTTACATGTATAGATAAAGGTTATTTACCTCTCTCGACGTTTTGACCATGTTGCACTAGCATGGTCGCGAGCTTACTGGAGTAACAGCGATGTCAATGTGGATATATAGATCAGGTAGGTAGATTAAACATATTAGAAAATGTTATTCAGGTTTATACCTGAATAAAATTTTTGATTTGATATAAAAAATATGTGATTGGCAACTGTTTATGTATCGGACAAAATAAATGACAATCACCGGTATCCAGAACGTTGAAAAATGAAGTAATTAAATCGATAGATACAAGCGGGGCGTTACATTAACGGCAGATAGGTACGGGTTTCCAGGCGTTAAGAAGATTAACCGTCGATCCCAACCTCGTTTTATCTCGCCGGGTGCGGCTCTACATATTATTTTATGGATCGTGAACTGTACCATAGTGACTGCAACTGAGGTTTGTACATTAGAATCAATAATTTAAAAAACAAATAGTCATAATACCTTGATGGAGCAGTATCAAACCTATATATATGACGACTTCGGTGGTCCAGCGGTCTAGTACACCGCTTTACGACCGATGGTCGCGGGTTCGATTCCTCACACGGCACAAACATTTGTACTCATGAGTATGGTTGTTTGTATCGGTCTGGGTGTTTTCTATATATAATATGTATGTATTTACAAAAAAAAATATCTATGTATTTGTATCAGTTATCTAGTACCCATAACACAAGTTTTAGCTAGCTTAACTTGGGTCTAGATGGCGCTGTGTGAATTGTCCTAAGATTATTATTATTATTATTATTATATGGTTGTATGATGGTATAGTACAAAATCAAACGGACGATTTTGTTTTTATTTGTTATATTGTAGCACACTATCAAATAAATTTACTTTTGGAACTAAAAAGATTGCAAACAAGTATATGGCCCAATATTTATATTATTAACCAGATCTTAACACGAATAATTTTAAAGTAAACTAACTGTGCCCGCGAATTCGTATGCTTGGAATTTAACTTTATTTTTCTAATTAAAAAGTTTTTTTCTAAAACAAAAGTAGCCTAAGCTACTCCTCATTACATCAGCTACCTACCAAAAAAAGTCTCGTCAAAATCGGTCCAGCCATTTCAGAGGTTAGCCGGAACAAATAGACTAACAGTAATAAAATAGTAAAAAATGTTATTTTGGTGTATGTACTGTATTTATATTCATATGCGTGTAGTTAACAACGATTATATCAATATTACAAACAGACACTCCAATTTTATTTATATGTATAGATAAAGGTATTTACCTCTATCGACGTTTCGACTATGTTGCACTAGCCGTGGTCACGAGCTGACTGGAGTAACAGCGATGTCAATGTAGATAGGTGACAGCAGTTTTTTCATCTACCGTCACTAGATTGTTCAACGAAAGTTCGCAAGACACAGCACTCACGGTATCTGCAGATGATAATTTTAAGCCATCCTTTCTGTTCAAAATGGGATATTTTTGCCATAAAATTATTCATATTAAGACCCGATTAATAATATAAATAATGCATATTAAACACGATAGTTTAAAAATAACATGTGTACGGCCCATCTGATGGTAAACAGTTATCATTGCTTGATGAAGTCTGAAACACCAAGGGTGTCACGTATGCCTTGTCGACCCTTAAGAAACCTTAATATACCCTTCTTGAAAAGCCCTATGCTGTAGTCTCGTGAGAAAACCTCGGCAGGTAGTTCATTCCACAATACGTGTATACGGGAGGAAGCTACTCTGAAACCGGGGTACAAATGGATAAAACACTCTAAATTTATTTTATAAAAATACTGCAGTTCAGTTATCTTATTTTGAAGTTGGATAGATTACTTATATGAGCAAGCTATACTCGAATAATCTTCTCATTTATGGAGTTGTTTGGAATATTATCCGTTCTATAAACCGATCTCAGTGGTCTCCGAAAGGTCCCATTTATGTTACTTTTACACGTATTTTCAAAATGTTTCTCGTCGGCTGTTTATCGCGGGTCGAAGTATTTACTTCTTTTATATCGAGTGTGAAAATAGCTTTACCCAAATTCGAATAAAGTACCACGCAACATTGGTAATTTTTGTTATACGACACGTTTTTCGGGAAAATTTACATATGAGACAGGTAGTTGTTTTCAACCGACTTAAAAGAGAAAAAGAATATTTTTCAATGAAAGTGTATATCTTATTTGAAATGAAATGAAATGTCTTATATTAGTAGATGGTTTTATAACCATCGTGTTTATACACGATCTTATCACTAGACTGATTTAATCTTATTGTGTTTTTATATTTGAGCCTAAATGAATTAGTGGTGGTTGGTAGTTTGTATTCACACGTTTCGACTTGTAAAATGTGAACTTACAAGGATTGTTTAAAAGAGCAACACACAAGTTTCTTGCTTATTCTTCTTGTGATGAGACAGCTTTCCAAATAAGCGGTAGATTTAAAAAAATGTTGACAATTCAAAAGTGCTTAAATTAAGTTTATTTGAATAAATGATTTTCTATTCTATTCTATTCTATTCTACGACACTCACAATTACAATCAACGTAATATAAAAATGACCAAAATCAATAAAGCACACAAAAAACATTACTGAGAATGACCAAAAAAAAGAAGAAATGTTTTACAATTATGTTTTCAAAATAACGAAAAAATTACTTGTGAGTGTATGACATGTGTATGTGTGAAAGCATTCGCCGAATTTTATCAATTTAATTTGTGATAAACGAAGAAACGTTTTTTTAAAATACGAAAAAATTACTGAATGAGTGAGTGACTGTACGTGTTTACGAGTGAGTTAGTAAGTATGAGTGTGTGTGTGTAGAATTTTATATTTTTAAACTATATTTAGCGTACTGTAGTATAATAGTCTTGTAATATTTAAAAATAAATATAAAATTGAATTACTGTATCAAAATGGTAAATTATGGGCTAGGATATAAGGATATCCTTATATCCTAGCCCATAAATCATTTTGATTGAATATTCGACTTAATTCGAATCAGCTACTAACAGCTAGGTGATTTATAAGTCGAATCTAGTTTACTGCGACTTCATCCACGTGGAAAGTAGCCTAAGTTACACCCTATTTATTACAAGTATCAAATAAAAAAAAAATCAAAATATTTTAATTCATGTAGGTCATATGACATATCATAAGTATCTGTATTACAGACATGTCAAATCTACCGTCAGTTCGGAGTGCTATGGAGCTAAGAAGAACTGACAAGAAACTCAGCTCTTACTCTTTTCAAATGATTACAAAAAAACAGATTCATTCTTAAATTCAATTAGGGAGAATATTACAACCACCAAAGATGCTATTGCATTTTTTCGAAAGGAAATCTAATCAGTGGTCGTAACGCAAGCAATCTATATATATAACTCAAAGGTGACTGACATAGTGATCTATCAACGCACAGCCCAAACCACTGGACGGATCGGGCTGAAATTTGCCTTGCAGGTAGATGTTATGACGTAGACATCCGCTAAGAAAGGATTTTGATTAATTCTACCCCCAAGGGTATAAAATAGGGGATGAAAGTTCGTATGAAAATTTGTATGAAAATTAAATCGACAAAAGCTAGTAAAAGTATAAAAATTAAATGTATTTTCCGATAAAACATGATGAGGTGGGTCAAAATTATCCGTCGACTTTTGAGCGATATGCTCAAGGCTTGTAAAGTCGTGCCTCCCTAGATAATGTCTCGGGAGATTAATGACGCCCGATGTCACGGCCTCGGCTTTGGTGCTTGGAAACCAAGAATTGAGCTTATTATTACATCTCTCGGATGCTGGATCGTCATTTCGCGTTGAATTGTAGCGATGTAACGAGATTATTATTTTTTTGTTCTCGATGAATGTAAATTGAATGGAGTCGCTTCGAAATTGCAAATATTTAATTCTACATCTAATAATAATAATAATAAGTATGTAAGAAAATTTCTTTCTTCATCACTTTTATCATCATAATATAATTCATCATCATTCACGCTTGTCTAAGGCCTGCGTGTTTGAACGTATTACACCCGTAAAGAGGGAGATATATATATAAATAATAATAGCTCAGGACAATTCACACAGCGTCATCTAGTCCCAAGCTAAGCAGAGACATCTGATATAACTACAAGAATACACTTTTTTTTTAATAAATACCTATTATACATATAAAACACCCAGACAAATAATCATACTCATGAAAACAAATGTTTGTACCGAGTGAGGAATCGAACCCGCGACCAACGGTTAGTAAAGCGGTATGCTGTCCGAGCGGTATGCACCAAGGCTGTCCAAAATAATAATAAGTATATATTTTCACAATTATTATATTTAAATGGTCGATATATCGATATTTTTTGTTCTTGATAAATGTAAATGGAATAGAGTTGCTTCGAAATTTTAAATATTTAATTCTTCTTCTAATAAGTATATATTTTCACAACTATTACATTTGAATGGTCGATATAGCGCCATTTTTTTTTGTTCCTGAAAAATGAAAATGGAATGGAGTAGTTTCGAAATTTGAAATATTTAATTCTTCTTCTAATAAGTATATATTTTCACAACTATTACATTTGAATGGTCGATATAGCGCCATTTTTTTTTTGTTCCTGAAAAATGTAAATGGAATGGAGTAGCTTCGAAATTTGAAATATTTAATTTTGAAGTAACTATATTACTCTAAAATTAAATATTTCAAAAAAATGTAAATGGCATGGAGTTGATTCGAAATTTGAAATATTAAATTTTTAAGTAATATAGTTACTCCAAAATTAAATATATCAAATGTTTTGATAATGAGATTTAAATGGAATAGTGGTCACGCAGTGGTTGAAATTAGATCATAATTAATTTAAATAATGATTTTGAATATCATTAACGTTCTCATTCAGATTACTGTTACACAACTCTTCTTTTATTATTTGTGTATTGAGCGAGCATTTATATACTAAGTAAGTGGTATTTTAAACTAGGTATATGTAGAACAAAAATCTGTAGATTTTACCAAACTGAAGAGGAAACGCCACTACATATCCTATGTCATTGGTCATCAACGTCTATGTGACAGCTCGACCCATTGGCTTTGCGGCGAGATATTGCATCTCTATGTATTATCTACCGCATATATCACTGGGAGTGTTCTGAGAAATTGTTCGGATTAATACCAGCTGCTGAGTTTCACCTCCATATATCTAACCCTCCATTTTTTTTTATAACACAGGGGACAAACGAGCTTGCGGCTCACCTGATGGTAAGTGATTACCGCCGCCCATGAGCACCCGCAACACCGGGGTACTTGCAATCCCCCTGGTGAAAAGGAATAAGATATTTTCTTGAAGGTTTCAATATCGTATCCCCTCTCTCTCGTAACCCTCACTCTATCTAAAACTCTGTTAAAAAAACAGCTTCAAAATCCGTTGTGTACTTTTAAAGATTTAAGCATACATAGAGACGGACAAACAGCGACAGCGACTTTATTTTATACTATGTAATGATATTAAAAATTAATTTCATAAATTGCCGAACGCCATACAGTTTGTCTGATTGAGCGTAGAAACCGTATATTCTATGGGTTTCTGTTGAAAATCGAATTCTTTTAAAAATATTTCAATGCGATTTCATATTTTTACCAGCTGTACAATGGAGTCCCCAAATTGAATGGAATTTCATGTTAACATGCGGATGTCAGCTGTTGTTTGGTGCCTACGGCGCCGTATCCAATTTTAACATCAATATTACTATGTTAGATATATGCCACAGAGTATCGTTAAGGATTTCCTATTTGCTATGAATCGAGCCAGCCTTGGTGGTCTAGCGGTTTAGCACAACGCTTTACTTTCGATAGTCGCAGATTCAATTCCTCGCTCGATGCTAACATTCATGCTTTTGAGCAGCAATCATATTAATTGGATCGGTCTTGGTGGTTTCTATCTATCTATATATATATATACTCAAAGGTGACTGACATAGTGATCTATCAACGCACAGCCCAAACCACTCGGACTCAGACGAATCGGGCTGAAATTTGGTATGCAGGTAGATGTTATAACGTAGGCATCCGCTAAGAAAGGATTTTGATTAATTCTACCCCCTAGGGGATAAAATAGGGGATGAAACTTTGTATGAAACTTTGTCAATTTTAAACCGATCGGACTAAGACTTTGCATGCAGAAAGCTAGAACAAATAAATAAAATAAAAGCAATAAGCTAAGGAATTTGATAAATTCCACCCCTAAGGGGATAAATTAACGCGAGCGAAGCCGAGGGCAAAAGCTAGTCTTCAATATGTATGCATTTAGAAAAAAATGTATGCAAATATATCTATCAGTGACCCATAACATAAGCTCTGCTTACCATGGGACTAGATGGCGCAGTGTTAATTATCCTTACTGGAATAGAGTCATAAATATGTCGAGCACTTTTAGGACTGTAAACGTAAGTTGAATATTCAGAATATTATCAGCTGTCGATATATGTGAACGCAATACTCGACACGCCTACAGGTCTAGAATATTAAATCCAATATAGATTTGTTATCGGTGTTTCCATCACCGGAGAGTTAGTCAATAATTTAGTTTCACACAAACTTGATCTCATGACCTTTAGGTCGGAGCTATAAACCACTGGGTCACAACACACCAAACAAAAACATTGTAATACAAAAGACTGTATAATTTCGTTTAGTATGCTTCCCCTACCCGGAAAGTATCTGCGTCTTTGCCCGAAAATAAGGAAGAAGGTATATCTTTACACAAATCGAAAAGTTATACAAAAATCCATTATTAAACTGATAAAACGGGGCGGAAAAGTTCCATGGAAATGAAAATCCATTACTTATTTACCTTTGCCTGTTCTTTTTTATTTTAAATTTCTTATGGAATCCGAAAATGGAACGCAGTCTTTTTAGCCTCCTCTTATCAGATCGACGCAGTATTGCGCGCCAAAATGAATACTCGATACTTAGTTTTTAAATTAAAAAGATTTTATTCTAAATTCAAAAAAGTGTAGGCCCATTCATCTATTTTTTATTGTATATATACATATATGTATATATATTATGTTATTACATATATTAGAACATAGAGACAGCACCATAGGCGTAACTAGTGGTATTTTTTCCTTTCTGGATTTATATTTCTTAAAGGCTATTACGAAATATAAAATATTGTCATTTTCTTTATATATATATATATATACTTTTTTTTTCTTATATATTACTAGCTCTACTCGCGACTTCGGCAGCGTGGTATTTAACTTTAAAAAATATCATTTAACTCTAAAATAAAAGTAGCCTAAGTTACTCCTTGTTACATCAGCTACCAAAAAAGTCCCGTCAAAATTGGAACAGCCATTTCAGAGATTAGCCGGCACAAATAGACAGACAAAATTTGTAAAAAATGTTATTTTGGTATATGTACCGTATTTATATTCATATGCATGTAGTAAAAAACGGTTATTTCAATATTACAAATTTACACTCCAATTTTATTTATATGTATAGATTAATATTTCATATTTGTTTTTTTTTATTATAATTTGTATAACTCTGGGCACAACTGAAAATTGACTCTGAAAAGAATGTTTCCAGCAACATGCTGAGTTGTAGTTCACATAGACTCTTTTGTAATGTGTGTAAATTGTAAATTTTTTTATCATTATTATTGTGTCAAGACGAGTTAATAAAAATATATTCTATTCCATTCTATTATAATACTTTATTGCATAAACATTATAAGTAGGAACATTGAAAAATAAAACTGTAGATTGAAAAAGCAGGAACAGAAGGCGGTGTTATCGCTATCGCAATTTCTTTCTTAGGAAAGAAAGTATTGTGAAATTTATTTCTTAGGAAAGACAATATTGTAAACCTATTTACTATGAAACTTCCACTTTATTTTGTAGTATTTCACGTATGCGACTCTATAGGTTTACCTGTCCGACCGTTATTATGAATTCTGCTGCAAAATTCAGAAGAGGCTCATGAGAGTGTAGGTAAGGTTAAAGTTTTTTGAATGCGATCCAAATGTAGGCATTGCATACAGTTTGGGAACTAAGACTTCGCGGTACTATAGTCAATAAAGAAACTAAAAAAATTTACTCAGAAATCTCTATTCGCACCAAGATACATTATTCCTGAGTGACAAAGAGCCTGTAAGAAAGACGGTGTCAAAACCTCTAGACCACCGAGGCCGAAATAGAATAGAATAGAAAATCCTTTATTGCTATAAAATTAAGTTTAAGCACTTTTAAATAGTCTTAATCCGTCATACTCGTGAACGGGTGCTGCTTGTAGGGACTGGTCTGCTCTAATCACTACGACTGATTTCCTCTTATTAATTGTTTAACCAGTCGATTGAATACTTAATATTTTTTCTATTTGAGTATTTAATTGAATTAATACTAATTGGTAATTTGTATGCACACACTTAAACTTAAAATTGTAAAGTAACAATAAAATTATTTAAAAGAGCAACACGCAAGTTTCTTGCTCGTTCTTCTTGTGATGAGACAGCTTTCCGAATGAGCGGTAGATTAAAAAAATGACTATTCATAAGTGATACAATGTAAGTTTATTTGAATAAATGATTTTCTTTTCTATTCTATTCTTACTTATTTTTTTAATATACCGCTCATTCGAAAAGCAATATCTTCACAAGAAGAACGAACAAGAAACTTGTGTGTTGCTCTTTTAAATAATTTTAGAATAGAATAGAATAGAATTTTATTCTTACTTTACATTTTTAAGTTTAAGTGTATGAATACAAACTACCAATTAACTACTACCAACTTGCGTATTGTTCTTTCAAATAATTAGTTGTAATTTTAGATTTTTAATTTGAAATGTGGGAAAACAAACTACTAATTTATAAAGGACATTTTGGATTTTCCGACTGAGAGGTAGATTAAAAAAAATGTGATGACTATACAAAAGTGCTTCAATGTAAGTTTATTTGAATAAATTATTTTCTATTCAAATTCAAATTCAAAATATCTTTATTCATGTAGGTCTATTACAGACTCTTATGATATGTCAAATCTACCGTCAGTTCGGAATGATATCGAGATGAGAAGAACTGACAAGAAACTCAGCTCGTATTTATTTTCAAATAATAGTGGAATTATTGTCAAATAATAGTGAAATATTCTATTCTATAATCTTAGTACATTATTTCTATATCTTTTATAGATATAACGCACAAAACCACATTCAAGAAATCTTCTAAAACCTGTATTAAAAGCACTAATATATTAAATATGGAATTCGCTATTTTATTCACCAGCTCTTGCAGTAATAACTATAAAATTTTAAGACACATAAAGTAGAAATCTGAGTGCTTGGGAGAGTTGTAAAGTGGCGACATTAAATGTGACAGTTATGAAGGTGATACAGAAGCATTAACTACTGTATACGATGCGAGAAATTAAATACATACACATCTCTGAAAGCGGATTAAACTATATACTTCTTCTTATGTATAAAATTCTCGTGTCACAGTTTTCGTTTCCAGTCCTCCGAACGGCTTGACCGATTCTCATGAAATTTTGTGAGCGTATTGAGTAGGTCTAAGAATCGGCCAACATCTATTTTTCATTCCCCTAAATGTTAGGGGTAGTCCACCACAATTTTTTTTTTTATTTATTAGACAAAATTTTTAGTTTCTATTTTTTTATGATACAACATACAAAAACACATAGAATCCTAAATTTTCACCCTTCTATCATTAACTCCTATTTTTTTATAGCGTTATTAATTTATATGGTAAAACAACGTTTGCCGGGATAGCTAGTAATTATATAAAACCGACGACCTCGGTGGTCTAGCGGTCTAGCACATCGCTTTACGACAGATGGTCGCGGGTTCGATTCCTCGCACGGCGCAAACATTTGTATTCATGAGTATGATTGTTTGTATCGGTCTAGGTGTTTTCTATGTATAATATGTATGTATTTACAAAAAAATATCTATGTATATGTATGAGTTATCTAGTACCCATAACACAAGCTTTATCTAGCTTAACTTGGTTCTAGATGGCGCTGTGTGAATTGTCCTGAGATTATTATTATTATAACTATATAAATAAAACTGTTCAAAATTAATTAAACGTAAAAATTACAAGTATGAAAGAAAATATTATATTATTTTTTAAAACATACGCATGAAGTTTGAGTGTTCGTTTCTTTGCACTCTAAAATATTTTTATTAATAAGTAGTGTATATTATATTGAATTTCCCTTCAACTTCAATATTTTATTAATGTAATTCTACCCACATTTATAATAAATAATGAATTTATCAATACTCTAATATTGTTTGAATGCAACGCCAACAGATGGCGCTATACCAAAATTATATCGCGCTATAGTAATAACAATAATGTTTATTTATTTTCAAAATTGTGGACAAGCTGTGACTTCTCCATTTTGACGGCCTAGGTGGTCTAGCGATTTAGCACACCGTCTTTACTTCACGTCGCGGGTTCGATACCTGGCACGGTGCAAACATTTGTATTCATAACTATGGTTGTTTGTATCGATCCGGGTGTTTTCTATGTGTATTATGTATGTATTTACAAAAAAAAGGTTTTTATATCAGTTGTCTAGTATGCTGCATAACACAAGATCTGCTTACCGTGGGACTAAATGACTATATATTATTTGTCCAGGGTTATTTATTATTTAATTGTTCATTACCGTTGGTAATTTGAATTTAAAACACAGGTTGGTCTGTTCTGTTGGATCTAGAACATGAATTTTTATGTACAAATAGATCTAAATTTACTCAATGTACAGACAATATGTTAAACTAAAATAATATTAGCTAAAAATAACATATGATTTTGATATTATAATTTTTTTGTAGCCGTACTGAAACAGATTACTAAACCCTTGTATGCACGAATATAATATTTTGGTTAATTGTTCAGGGTACCAACCCTTCGGACCTTGTGATTCTATTTAACAGTTACTTTAGTCTTATATTGCATTATCTATTATTTAGATCTATTCCTTTATTCTTTCGATATAAGTTATTTTGTCTAAAGGATAAGATAGTTTGTACTAATCAAGTATGATTTCAACTTACATTATTTATGTATTTAATTTTTTTTTTATATTTCTATAACCTATAAATGTAAATGTAAGTTCGACTCCATTTTCTGCAATCAACCTCTCATCCAAGCTCGTCCCAGAAGCGCAGAAGTCTCCTGCTATCTTCACAGGCTTCGTGGAGCAACCTCACCGTTTCCGTACCGTAGAGTACTGGAACCTCTGCTTTAGGACTAAACAAGGTTCCTGTAAATATCCTGGATTATGTAAATAAAAATTATTATTATCTATCATTTTATCATTATCAATGATACCAGAGACTAGAAATATAAAACTCCAACCTCGATCTCATAGAGCGGCTCTCGCTCCATTATGACAATTAATTTCTGAGTCGAAAGCATCCAAGTTGATACAGTTTTAATAATACCACTCGACTTAATGGGAATTAAAAAGACCATCTACAAATTGCTGGAAATAATTAAAGTAACAGGAGTTTTATGTTGGTATTGTTAATAAGGATAATATTATTGGGATCTTTTTATATTGAGAGTGGCAAACCAATATTGTTAATTGATCTCCTATCACAAGTATTTAATTATGCTTACGAGGAGATCCCAGCTCCGGCTTAAGGAAATATATAAATAAGAATATGTGATTGTTGATATGTAAAAAAAAAAAAATTGTAAAACATCTATGTCAATGAAATAAATTATTATTATTATAAATTATTATTATTATTATACATTATTATTATTATTATGTACACGAATCGATTTACATTTACATGCACAGTTAGCCCACACGTTGTATGTAGCACCCAATAAATTTGTAAATTCTTAAACACGACCAAGCAATATTTTGTATGTACATGAAGATTAATGATCGCGCTTTTATCTATTAATTTATTTACTAAATATTAAATTATAAATTATTATGGAGTACGACTTTGTCGACTATATACTGTATTTTACAATGTTGCCAGGTTCTTACTGTTCGTCAGCTTTTTACGTTATACACTACCCTCAAACAACATACCATTACTACTCAAAATCCTCATAACTCCAAAATCGATCTGTCGCTAATATAGCTCTATACAAAACTCAGTTTTCCCATCGCTTCTTTTGTTTCTTAGGCCCATTTCTCTATGACAAATTGAATATTTTACAACTAACAAGCTTTCAATGTAAACTCAAATTGACAAATTAATGGCTTTAAATTATCAAGGCACAGAGAAACTATTACTTGCATGTTGCTGTTTTAAATTTGACGCAGTCATAATTTATACGTATAATTAGTAAAAATCACGGGATCTTACCACGTTTTATATTTATTTGCTGAGTTCCATATTTCGGTAGTGTTTCAACCACCATGATCACGGGTACACTGAAGAGCAGCGGGTAGATGGAAAATGAAATCTTTTTATGGGCAGACATATGCGTCTACCTTCACACGTCTTCGTTTGTTGCTACCACTGGAACTCGCTCGATATTCATCTCGGCAAACTGTACTCACAGTATCTTCACGTACATTTAATACTTCCTTTGCCATTACTAAGTGCAATACGAAGAAGATAAGTTTAGGAATAAGGAACGATGAGACTGTCATTATCATATTCTGATAAACTACAATATATATGATTTCCTATCATGCACAATGAATTGAAAAAGTTCCGTACAAAATTTCATCCCTCATATTATTTCACCCGTTAAGAATTTAAAAAAAGAAATTAAAGGTCATATTTAGATTTAACTACATGTGCCCGCGACTTCGTCCGCGTAAATTGTAGATACTTCCATGTAACCTTTCATCTACCCTTTCAACCCCTTACAACTCTTTTTCGGGTTAAAAAATAGCCTATGTCCTTTCTCAGGTTCTAGACTATGTGTGTAGCAAAATTTAATTTAAATCGATTCTATAGTTTTGGCGTGAAAGCGAGACAGACAGACAGAGTTACTTTCGCATTTATCATATTAGTAAATATTAAGAGTCTAAAATATAAGTCTCAAGATTCTTGTTTTTAAAATGACGATACTTCTACAAAATTACACGTAAATGAGGCATTTTTACATAAATATTTTTTTGTGTAAGACGAACATTT
Organism: Achroia grisella; assembly: GCF_030625045.1. Taxonomy (NCBI): domain Eukaryota; kingdom Metazoa; phylum Arthropoda; class Insecta; order Lepidoptera; family Pyralidae; genus Achroia; species Achroia grisella. The sequence continues at coordinate 225,244 of NW_026712771.1, forward strand.
ATTATAATAACAGTACCAGAAAATATAAGATAATTAGATGTTAAAAATATTACGAAAAGTAAGTTAATAGCCTTAACGGATTTTCCACTAAAATAACACGCTGTAGTGGATTTAAATTCATCAGTATTATAATGAACTTCATTAATATTTAAGAAGATAATACTGTCCCACGGTCGCCGTGCGCTTCCGTGGGAATTCTTGACAGTAGTATATTTACACATTACTAGCTACTCGCCCCGGCTTCCCGGTACATGTATTATATATATAAACCTCTTGAATCACTGTATCTATTAAAAAAATCTCATCAAAATCCGTTGCGTAGTTTTGAAGATTTAAGCATACAGACGGACAGACAGCGACTGCGACTTTATTTTATACTATCTAATGATTATATAGTGCCGTAGTTTATCATCCTTTCTAATATTATAAATGCGAAAGTAACTCTGTCTGTATGTCTGTCTGTCTCGCTTTCACGCCAACTTTTTACTGAACCGATTTAAATGAAATTTGGTACACAGATAGTCATAGGCTACTTTTTAATCCGAAAAAGGGGTTGTAAGGGGTTTAAAGGGGATGAAAGGTTATATGGAAGATTCAACAATTTACTTACACTTCTAGTTAAGTATATAATTTTTTTTCTAACTATTCTAAACACTTGTGCAGATGGCACTCGTTTTTTTAACTTATCATTAAGTATATATAAATATATACATTTATTCTAATGATATTGGCCGCAGCTGTCCTGTACAGCTTCACTAAACGATAACAGCCGAGTGCAGATGGCACTTCAGACCAGCGGAAAGAGTTATGGAGCAGCTGAAGGCCAACTCTCGCCTGACGGATACGGTTTTAGTCTGAGAGCACCAGGCATAGAGGTTCGAACCTCGGATAAAAGAGCATAGTGGTTCAGTTGTTAGCTTTAAGAATATTCGTTAATTATTGTAGAATTCGCTAACTGCTCTTATGTAATTTATGCTCATATTATTATTCTCTTAAAAATAATGTAATAGAGCAAAATTTCTCTACAATCTTTTCTCTTTCAGATTTTGGCCCATCTAGAACTGCAGTTACTTCTATATTAGAATCTATATCAAAATCTGCACAATCAGATCAAAATGTGCACATCCTACCAGATTTGGTTGGAACAGGGAGAGAAACACGAGCGGTAATAGTGAGTTAACACTTACCACGTCATCGTAACACTCATGTACGTCGGACTGCAACGCCATCTAGTTCTTAACATCCTGAAGTTATGATTTTTTTTGGTCTATAAAATACAGTGTGTTGAGAACTATTCCGTTTGAAATAAAACAGATAATAATTACTTATACCTTTATAAAACAGTTTACGCGTTTAATTTGTTGCCACCCCCGTAACACGATTTAGCATATCGTTTTACTTCCAATGGTCGCAGCTTCGATTCCTCGTGCAATACAAACATTTATTATTTATAATCATGAGTATTATTGTTTGTCAGTCTGTGTGTTTTCCATATATATTTTGTATATATTTACAAAAAAAAAGTATAGTATAGTCTATGTATTTAAGTCAGTTATCTAGTACCAATAACACAAGCTCTACTTATCTTGGACTTTGCTGGAGTTGTGTGAATTGTCGACGGATATTATTTTTTTGTATATCATTATCATTACATAGTATAAAACAAAGTCGCTGTCGCTGTCTGTCCCTATGTATGCTTAAATCTTAAAAAACTACGCAACGGATTTTGAAGCGGTTTTTTTTAATAGATGGAGTGTTTCAAGAGGTTTATATATACAATACATGTAAACCCGTGCGAAGCAAAAATCGTATGTATTTAATGTTACCTTATATATTCTATTTTATCTTTGTAGAAAGAAACATTTAGTCTAATAATTATTTGAACCTATGCCCACAGACTTTTCGAGTCGAGATAATGAACCGACCGTCGCTGTAACAATTTATATTGCCAGAATTTTGTTCATTGTATATTTATTTCCCGCGTTTTCCAAGTCTCTCCAACAGTAAAATATCAAATATATCATACATATACCGAGCATTTGTTACGACATGAGTTGTATATTCAATGAGATGAAACTGTGTCTGCAGAGGAAAGATATATTTTGGCTTTAGGATCGCAAGTTTGAATCCCAGTTGTTAGAGTTCATATCGATATTGTAGAAAAAAACCGGTATTTTAAAAAGATATTAAATTAAAACAAGGTAGTACATACATTTTTTTTTGTAAATACATAGAAAAAACCCAGACAGATACAAACACTCACACTCATGTATACAAATGTTTGTGCCATGTGAGGAATCTAACCTACGACCATCGGAAGTAAGGCGGTGTGCTATACCACTTGACTATCGAGGCCGTAAAAATGTACAAAACGTGCTACTATGAAATATTTATACAATAAATAATTAAACATTTGTATTCATGAGTATGATTGTTTGTATCGATCAGTGTGTCTTCTACGTATATTAAGTATATATTAATAAAAAAATCAAAGTATATCGGTATATTTATATCACAGTAATCAGAGCTTGTGTTATGGGTACAAGACAGTACTTATAAAACAAGCTTTATCTGATCTTAATACCGAAACACAGCATTCAAAACAAGCGACTTTCTACAAAATCCATCTCGCTAGAAATATAAATTGTAAAATGTGAATAAACTACACTTCACCATTCGCAAGCACAATCATAGCTTGATTTTATATAGTATATAGTATACAGGGGACTGGAAGATGCAGCGTGGGAAGGCCTTCAGCAAGGTACACTGACGACTTGATCAAGATCGCTGGAAGGCGTTGGATGCGAGCAACGCAGGAGCGACCGTCGTGAAGACTTCCAGAAAGATTTAGTATGTGAAGGCCTCCAACGAAGCCGTCTGATGATCTGATTAAGGTCGCTGGAAGGCGTTGCATGCGAGCAGCGCAGGACTGATCGTCGTGGAGATTTACCGAAAGATTCAGCATGGGAAGACCTCCAACTAGGCCGTCTGATGATCTAATTAAGGTCGCTGGAAGGCGTTGCATGCGAGCAGCGTAGGACTGATCGTCGTGGAGATTTACCGAAAGATACAGCATGGGAAGACCTCCAACTAGGCCGCCTGACGATCTGATCAAGGTCGCTGGAAGGCGTTGGATCCGAGCAGTGCAGGACTGATCGTCGTGGAGATTTACCGAAAGATACAGCATGGGAAGACCTCCAACTAGGCCGTCTGATGATCTGATTAAGGATGCTGGAAGGCGTTGCAGGCGAGCAGCGCAGGACCGATCGTCGTGGAGATTTACCGAAAGATACAGCATGGGAAGACCTCCAATTAGGCCCTCTGATGATCTGATTAAGGTCGCTGGAAGGCGTTGCATGCGAGCAGCGCAGGACTGATCGTCGTGGAGATTTACCGAAAGAGACAGCGTGGTAAAGCCTCCAATAAGGCGGACTGATGATCTGATCACGCTGGAAGGCGTTGGATGCGAGCAACGCAGGAGCGACCGTCGTGGAGACTTCCAGAAAGATTTAGTATGGAAAGGCCTCCAACGAAGCCGTCTGACGATCTGATCAAGGTCCTTGGAAGGCGTTGGATCCGAGCAGTGCAGGACTGATCGTCGTGGAGATTTACCGAAAGATACAGCATGGGAAGACCTCCAACTAGGCCGTCTGATGATCTGATTAAGGATGCTGGAAGGCGTTGCATGCGAGCAGCGCAGGACCGATCGTCGTGGAGATTTACCGAAAGATACAGCATGGGAAGACCTCCAACTAGGCCGTCTGATGATCTAATTAAGGTCGCTGGAAGGCGTTGCATGCGAGCAGCGTAGGACTGATCGTCGTGGAGATTTACCGAAAGATTCAGCGTGGGAAGGCCTCCAATAAGGCGGACTGACGATCTGATCACGCTGGAAGGCGTTGGATGCGAGCAGCCCAGGACCGATCGTCCTGCAGATTTTTGAAGGAGTCCTTTGTTCATCAGCATACCTTGATCTAAGAATTTTTAAAATAAGATCAATATTATTGGAGACAAATATCCAAACTCAAAAACAGTACCTGTTTACAGTATGAGTCAAATAAACAAGTTTGTTTTCGTCGAGCAATTCCATCAAAATCGTGAAGCTTACGCGGACATGTTGTTTTTGTAAAAAATACATTTACAACATGTTGCGACGTGGCGCTAGAAACAATAGGGAACAAAGCGCCTTTGTTTCGTCTATTGTGTCGCCAGGCGAGGTGACTGTGTCACAGAACACTTCATTAACTAAGTATATTAACTGAAATATAAGTAGTTTTTTTAAGGCAATTTCTAATGTCAAATAAGCTGATGATTAGAATAGAATAGAAATAGAATAGAAAATCATTTATTCAAATAAACTTACATTGAAGCACTTTTGAATAGTCATTACATTTTTTAATCTACCGCTCGTTCGGAAAGCTGTCTCATCACAAGAAGAACGAGCAAGAAACTTGCGTGTTGCTCTTTTAAATAATTTTATTATTACTTTACATTTTTAAGTTTAAGTGTGTGAATACAAACCACCAATTAGCACTAATTCTATTAAATACTCAAATAGAAATAATATTGAATATATAACCAACTGTTTAAACAATTAATAAGAGGAAATCAGTCATAGTGATTAGAGCAGACCAGTCCCTACAAGCAGCACCCGTTCACGAGTATGACGGATGAGCCAGCCATCACTGCGCTCGACCATATTTTAGGGAGCCCAATGACCCGGCCCACCACGCCGCCACAAGTCTGGACATTTTAGTGAGCATGACTACTCAAAACACTAGACTACGTCAAAGCTACTTACAATTGCTATCTGATAGTTATAGTATTCACATTTTACATAAGAATGCATGCGGCAATCAATACAAAAACCGCTACGCTTTCATATTTCTAAAATCAATCAATTAAATCAAGAAAGCAATGATATTGATGATTGGTAATCTTAATAGGAAGTGGTTCTAAAGGGACGGGGATTGTTAGTAATGTAGACTAATAACCCCAATACTGACAATATACCACGTCAGGTTGAGCTCCACGTGGTTTCCCCTAGAAAACATCGTGATAAATCCCTGGTAAATTTGTCATGATTGACTAACTGACCTGGTTTCATGTTCATCTTATCATCCTCCACTGGTGCCCCGCCAGCGTAAACCGTTAGCACAGGCGTGTGCACTATTCCATTATCATCTATGAAAAAAAAGGCGGAAGTGGTCCTATAGCGAACTCCTTGATAAGATTTTATGCTACTTTTAAATTCTGTAATAATATTCTTTGACATATGCTTTCTATTATATATCGCTGTCATACTAGTCGCATTTTATTTAATCTCCGTATTTTCCTTATTAAAACCCTCAGCACCTCATCAGACACATTTGATACCTCCGCTTCAGGTCCAATAGGGGGAGAGCGATCGTTAGTAATGCGGACTAACAACCCCATTGCTAGCAACATACCACGTCAGGTGGACTTCCACGGAGTTTTCCCTAGAAAGCATCATGATAAATTCCTGCTGAATTTTTCATTATGGGCTAACTGACATGGCTTCATACTCATCTTATCATCCCCCACTGGTGGCAGCGTAAACCGTTAGCGCAGGCGGGTGCGTCATTCCATTATTACCCTTAAAAAAAAACATCGCCTATATACATGAACAGCACTACCGACATAACATTGTCATGTTGCCATTCCGGAAGGACTTATATTTTATTTATTCTTTATTGCACTTATACAGTTGTACCTACTATTACTAGTCAACGGCATTCTCTACCAGCTAAGTATTGGGTAAAAACAGAAAGCGGTTGATCGGCATTAGTGGAAAATGACAATCCTATAATATTACTTATTATTGTTAAAAATTTCACTGGCTTATTTCACCCTTCAATAGAAATATACATTACAAATCAAACTGAATTGCTTGAAAGGTATGACTGATTTACCCACGCAGATAACTTTTTACGAATAACATTTTTTTACAATTTCTGACCTCAAGTATACTTGAGGTCAGAAATTGTACTCTACGTATCTAAGTATACCTAGTATGGTCATTTATTTGAGATAGTGTTACAAATAGTAACACTATCTCAAATGCTAATCCCAATTTCGTAATGATTTGATAAGCTATTAAAGATTGAGAGTGACGATACTTCCATACAATCCTGCATCTCCCCATGCAACCCCTTACAACCCTTTTTCTTTATTTATATTTTATCAACAGGCTAAAAAACAAGTTTCAGACATCTAGTTTTAAAAATAAAAATATTTCCATTCAACCTTTCAACTCCCCTATATATAGAGTATATATTATTACAGCTCTAATTATAGAGATAATATTTTTTCTTCTCCCTGTTTATATTATCTGTCTACCCACGCTCATACATTTGTCTCACCTACGTCAGCCGTCTAAGAGCTTATTTTTTTATTCCCCAAGTTGTGTTCAACTGTAATAATAATATCTTAGGACAATTTACACAGCGCCATCTAGTCCCAAGGTAAGCAGATGTTGTATTATATGTACAACTGATACTACTACTTAATTATATATTTTGTAAACAAATACATAATATGCATAGAAAAAACCCAGACCAATGCAAAGAATTATAGTCAAAATGCCTACGGCCACCTTTTACCATCGCACCGCTCGCCGACAGAGAATTCATTCCCACACGCTGGAACCTAAGTGGTCTCGGACAGTGCGGTTTCAGAGGAGCTTCCTCCCACGTACACTTAGATTGTGGAATGAACTTCCTGCCGAGATTTTCTCACGAGACTACAGCATGGGGTTATTAAGTGGGGTATATTAAGGTTTCTTAAGGGTCGGCAACGCGCACGTGACACCCCTGGTGCTTCAGGCGTCCATAGGCTACGGTAACCATTTACCATCAGATGGGCCATATGCTTGTTTGCCACCATAGTAGTATATATATATATATATAATAAATAAAACTGTTTGTATTGTGCGAGTAATTGAACCCGCGGACGTTGAAAGTAACGCCGCTTGATAAATCCTTTTTTTCGTACTCCTCAAATGCTGTTGTTCGCAGATGGCCTTTACAGCTTCACCTGACGATAGGGGGCGAGTTCAGATGACACTCTAAATCCGCTGAAGAACTTATGGAGCGGCTGAAGACCAACTCCCGCCTGACGGATATAACTTTAGTCTGAGGGCACTCGGCTTCCTAACACTTTTTCTCGGATTCCTCTAATGCTGTTGGCCTCACCTGGCCTTTACAGCTTCACCGGACGATAGGAGGCGAGTGCAGATGATACTCTAAATCCGCTGAAGAACTTATGGAGCGGCTGAAGACCAACTCCCGCCTGACGGATATGACTTTAGTCTGAGGGCACTCGTATTCCTAACACTTTTTCTCGGACTCCTCTAATGCTGTTGGCCTCACCTGGCCTTTACAGCTTCACCGGACGATAGGAGGCGAGTGCAGATGATACTCTAAATCCGCTGAAGAACTTATGGAGCGGCTGAAAACCAACTCCCGCCTGACGGATACGACTTTAGTCTGAGGGCACCGCTAGGGGTTTGAACCTCGGCTTAGACCATCGTAATTTCGATCCCTGTTTGTATTGAATCGCTCGAAGGCGTCAATAGATCTCTGCAGGTCGCAATGCTATAGGTCCGAAGTACTGAGTAATAACCAAACCCCTCAAAAAAAAAAACATGTTTTATAGAATTTCCTTCAAAAGATTTAGCGTACTGTTTTTGATACACTGTGGCCACTCGGCTCTGTCGTTACCTCGTTGTTTATGTGGATAATTTCTGACAAAAAGATGTCGACCCTTACAACAGAAAGAAGACCTGACATCATAATAAAATGTAATTTTTATTTGCACAAAAGTTAGATAACCTAAAGGTCAGAAGCATTGTCTAAACTAACATTAAAAAGGGTAAGATATGACAATTTTTTGTTGTGAATAAACATATCACGTACCTATATGTGATATGTTTATTCACAACAAGTAAACAGTGACATTGTTGTTTTTATTTTTCATATTTTAGCTACTTTACCTAACAGCATATTTACGTAATAAATAAAAGAAATTACCCTGGACAATTAACACAGCGCCATCTAGTCCCAGAGTAAGCAGAGCTTGAGTTATTAGTACTAGACAATTGATATAAATACTTAGATATTTTTTTTGTAAATACATATTATACATAGAAAACGCCCAGACCGATACAAACAATCATAGTCAGGAATACAAATGTTTGCACCGTACGAGGAATCGAACCCGCGATCATAGGAGATAAAATGGTGTACCTACTAAACCGCTATATATATATCTATCTATCTATATATCTATATATGGATATATATATACTCTAATTCGGGTAATTTATGGAATAAGTTATAACTAAACGAAATAGGGTCTAGACTAGTTGTTTGTTAACAAATATAATTTGAAACAGAGGCGGCGAGGCAAAATAATTGTATAATTACATTGAACTAACAGAATTTATTTATTTGTACTATACTGGTACTGTAATGCGTAGGAACCAGGATAATATTTTAAGAAAGGTGTTACATACGAATGTGGATGGTTATAAGGGCAGAGGAAGGCCAAAAAAGACATGGATGGCCTGTGTGAAAGATGATATGGTAAGAAAGGAAGTAAATAACTCGATGACTGCGAACAGGGATGAATGGAAGAGAAAAACATATTACGCCGACCACAAATAAATGGGATAAGGAAGAAGCAGATGATGATGATACTGATACTGTTTCTATATATACATATTACTTTTTGTATTATTGTACTCATAATGTTTGTACTACCTTTTGTTCTAATATAAATAAAACAAACGTTTTGTACTTGTTGTAAAGGATTTGCATTTTCCCTCCAATGACTCACTATAAAATTCGATAACTCTATTTTTTTTTGAAGAGTAATTCAAATTCAAATTCAAAATATCTTTAGCTTGTAGGGACTGGTCTGCTCGTATCACTACGACTGATTTAATCTTATTGTGTACTTATATTTAACCCTAATAAATTAGTGCTGGTTAGTAGTTTGTATTCACACGTTTCGACTTGTATAATGTGAACTTACAAGGATTGTTTAGAAGAGCAACACACGAGTTTCTTGCTTATTCTTCTTGTGATGAGTCAGCTTTCCAAATGAGCGGTATGTTAAAAAAAAAATTTGACTATTCAAAAGTGCTTAAATTAATTTTATTTGAATAAATGATTTTCTATTCTATTCTATTCTTCTCTAATCCGTACACGAAAACTCTATTATTTCTAAACACGATTCAAACTTACTATCGAGTATTGATTGTGTTTAGCTAAATTTATCCCGTCTTCGGTCTGCAACAACAAACTAATTATTTCCATTAGAAGACAGCAGAACTTCTGATTTAGGTTTACGAGATTAATTTAACTTCCACACATATAAATCGTTTCTGATTTTATTTCTATTAGCGTGGGTAGTCATAAAAATAAATTCCTCAGTCTCTTCTCTAACCCACTTCCTCTCCTATATGCACTCAATCTCTTGCTATCTTTAAAGTATCACTAAAATCTCATTCTCTTTAGTTCTGCTTCCCGTTCTCAAAGTTTCTTTCTTTCATAAATATCTGTACACGGGCTTTTAGTAATTGAAATGTCTGTTTGTAATTTTAAATTTATAGTTTTTCACTAAATGTATATGCAAATATATACGGCACTGATATAAATAAAAAATGTAACTGTCTGTCTGTTTGCTCTTGCTAACAGAACTCTTGTTTCCCTGAAGACCAAAATGACGGGACTTTCACTCGCAGATAGTAAACGTTATAAGGAGTTACTTGACTACTTTAAAATTAGAATTCTTATTTATTTTAATATAGTATGAATAGGTTAAATTTCACGCGAACAAAGTCATGGGTAATATATTGTATATCACTAACCCCTATTTTTTAAAAGCGATTTTAATTTATATGGCAAAACAATGTTTTCGATGTCAGCTTAGTGTACTATATTTCTTACTATTACTATGTAATATTATATTATCTGTGCTATTACAGACATATTTTACTTACCCTTTAAACTAGAACAAAACTTATAAAGCTGTTTTTTTATAGAAATAGATGAGTTACTTACACAAATGACTTTTAATAAAGTCGCTATCAACTTCAGGTCTATATATTCTGTAATAAATTCTAATTGTATATGAAACCTGTATGTGTGTAAAAAAATAATATAAAAATCTTATCTATCTACTCATTGATCTAGCAGTTTAGCACACCGCCTTAATTCGGATGGTCGCGGGTTCGATTCCTCGCACTGTAGATACATTTGTATTCATGTGTAGGATTATTTGTATCGGTCTGGGTGTTTTCTATTTATATATTTCTAAATATATATTGAACAGAGATTAAGTGCGTAGCGGTTTCAATGTTGATTGCCGCATGCCTAATCCTTGTTATTGTAAATATAATTAAAGCAATATTTATTTAAAAGAGCAACACACAAGTTTCTTGCTCACTCTTCTTGTGATTCCGAAGCGGTAGAATAAAAAAAAAATACTATTCAAAAGTGCTTATATTAAGTTTATTTGAATAATGATTATTTCTATTTCTATTTCTATATATGTACACAAATATGTATGTATTTACAAAAAAAATGTCTATGCATTCATATCAGTTGTCTAGTACGCATAACACAACCTCTAGATAGCTTAACTTGGGACTAGATGGCGCTGTGTGTATTGTCCTATGATATTATTATAACTACTTGAACAAAAATAGTTCTCATTTAGTTTGTTTGTTTGTAATACTTTATTGTACAATAATATTATAAATAAAAGGACACAATTGACTTAGAAAAAAAAAAAAAACATGCGTACAATGGCGGACTTATCCCAGAAGAGGGATTTCTTCCAGTCAACCTTTGAGTTACTGAGAGGAATTGCGCAGTGGTGGAAATAGGTACAAATTATTAGTAATAATGATAAAAAAACAACTATATAATACTAGAATATTCGATTCTGTTTTTACAGTAAGAGTAATAGACACCGGATGACGGTCTGAGATAGCAGCGTTCAGTGCAACCTCTGTTGAAACTATCCGGTCACCATTGCCCGTCCGGTCCACGTCCGGTTAGGGGAATATCGCCTCAATCTCCTACGAGATGAGATATTTATTCATTTGTCCTTTATTTTGTTGTTTGTCTCGTACATTGCGTTTTCATTATCTTATTTAGTATATGTATAATCCTACTGTTCATGGACGTTTGTTACTTTTTCACGCAAAAACTACTGAACGGATTTTGATGAAACTTTACAGTAGTATAGCTTATACATCTGTACATATTATATCTTACTAATATTATAAACGAGAAAATTTGCGAGTATGGATGGATGGATGGATGCTACTCTTTCACGCAAAAACTTCTGAACACAGTTTGATGAAACTTTACAGCTATAATTGAAAAAGGTATTGTGTAAATTAAAAAAAAATATAATGTCAAGGAAATGTCATGCAGACGAAGTTTCGCGAATCAGCTATAATAATAGCAGTAATAATAATTAACTCTTTATCGTGCATAAAAAAATATTTACAAAAAATGGAACTTAATATAAATATGCTTAAAATGGCGGCCTTATCGCTTAAAGTAATCTTTTACAATCTAAAAGATCGAAGCTTTGAGTAAAGAAAAAGTAGGTGGCATACTATAAAAATAGAAGTCGTCATCTTAACATAGTATAGAACAAAGTCGCTATCGCTGTCTGTCCGTTCCTATGTACGCTTAAATCTTTAAAACTACGCAACGGATTTTTAAGCGGTTTTTTTTAATAGATAGAGTGATTCAAGAGGAAGGTTTATATGTATAATATATGGATAATATTGTAGAAAAACACTGATAAATTTATAGGTTTCTAATATGATGTCGTAAACAAACAGGTAGGTATATTTAGCATCAGCATTCCACCCGTGCGAAGCCGGGTGGGTCACTAGTAGATAATATATCAATACAAATATACAAACAAATACTAATAGTATACATGATATAAAATAGAATATGCCTAACTCAATAAATAAAACATAACTAAGTACTATTAACAATTACTGGTCTGGTCAAGATCGCTGGAAGGCATTGGATGTGAGCAGCGCAGGACCGATCGTCGTGGAGATCTTTGGGGGAGGCCTATGTCCAGCAGTGGATGTCTTCCGGGCTGCGATGATGATGATGATGATTAACAATTACATATATATAATTTAAAATAATAAACTTAGTACTTGTTTTAATATATACAACAGAACAAAATTTATGAAATTAGATTTTTAATCGGACATAATTAAAAAAAAAAATTAAATTTTATTATGTCGTTCTATGACATTATTATCGGCTTAAATATAATTTTTTATTCTACATTTAAAAAAAAACTGCGTCCAACTTTTTATTAAATCGCAGTTCGCTCAAATTGTTTCTCATCAGTGTCGGAACTTCATCTATTATTCGGCGAGGAGACCAACCCGCGCCACCTGTGCGAACCTCGCCTCAAATTTGTTCGCCGTTCACATAATTATATGTAAAATACATGGAAATCCGCCACTCTCCCCTTTGCTGCTAAACATATGTACAGTCAGTACACAATATTTTGTATATCTGTAGAAATAGAAATAATCTTTATTTAAATATATCTAATATTACCCTTAAATAAATTCAAAACATCTGTTAAATCATATTTACTGAGCAAGGCCTATTACTCACTAAACGATTACTTGAATGACGAGTGTGCATGGCAATAGTTGTTCATGCACTGAATTTTCATTTAATGTTAGACATAGACACCTATATAAATATACATTGTAAATAAACTGCCTTTTAAAAAAAAAGTAATACAATTGAGTTTCTTGCCAGTTCTTCTCAATTGGATCTATATACCGAACTGGACGGTAGGGAAAAAAAATAAAATTATAATGTAAAAATTTGACGTTCATAAGCGGCTAAAATGTCCTACATGAATAAATGATTTTTGAATTTGAATTTGAATTTGAATATAAGCACTTTTGAACAGTCATATTTATGGAAAGCAGCCTCATCACAAGAATAGAATAGAATAGAATAGAATAGAAAATCATTTATTCAAATAAACTTAAATTAAGCACTTTTGAATAGTCAACATTTTTTTTAAATCTACCGCTTATTCGGAAAGCTGTCTCATCACAAGAAGAATAAGCAAGAAACTTGTGTGTTGCTCTTTTAAACAATCCTTGTAAGTTCACATTTTACAAGTCGAAACGTGTGAATACAAACTACCAACCAGCACTAATTTATTTAGGCTCAAATATAAAAACACAATAAGATTAAATCAGTTGTAGTGATAAGAGCAGACCAGTCCCTACAAGCAGCAACAGAACAACGAGCAAGAAACTTGCGTGTTTTTCTTTTAAATAAATGTTGTTCAGAATGAAATTTTAAGAAATTTTGTATATCTAATAAGGATATAATCAAAAACTATATCAACATAGTATAAAACAAAGTCTCTATCGCTGTCTGTCCCTATGTATGCTTAAATCTTTAAAACTACGCAACGGATTTTAAAGCGGTTTTTTTAATAGATAGAGTGATTCAAGAGGAAGGTTTATATGTATACTACATGTACACCCGTGCAAAGCCTCACGAGTAGGAAGTATATAATAAAAAAGAAGGAAGATATATTAGAAAAACTATTATTGGAGTACTTTATTAAAGTAACGGAACCTAAAAACATTTTCAGATGAAAATATTTCTTAAAAACTAAGTTAACATTAGCATACCTACATTAAATTAATTTTGCAGTATGTGTTCTGAACACTTCCTGTTCTTGTTCATACTTTTGGGGAATGAATTTTCAGTATTCGGGTTTTTGTTTCTGACTTCATTTTTATTATAATATAATATGATAATTACCCTGGACTATTCACACAGCGCTATCTAGACCTCAGCTAAAGCTAAGCTTGTGTTATGGTTACTAGGCAAGTGATTTAAATACTTCAATACAATTTTAAATAGGAAACATCATTGTATAAGTCTACAAACAAGCATACTCATTAATACAAATATTTGTACTGCGCGAGGCATCGAACCCGCAACCATCAGAATTCAGTCATCCATATTCTAGGGTACATAATTTATATGTTGAAAATTTAAAGCAATAATTATACTTTCAATCGATCTCGTAAAACTTTAAGGTTTGGCTTGTATTATTTTTGTTAGTTCAGACTCGCTCCTCGATATGTTTTCTTTACAACTCATTATCGGTATATTCCGACTGTTATTTTCGAAGCTGACTGTACATACATTTATCGAATATAACCGTTTTAAGAAAACACCGGTACGTAAGAGGTTTTTTATGTTCTGAACGGGATATTTAATATTTAAATCTGCATTGTTTCCCGTCTTTGCGCGCTTCCTTTACGACTATGTCTTTATCTTCCCATTGTTATAACAAAATTAAGTGTATTACAATATTGTAACATATTATCGTATTTTTTGTTACTGATTAAGAAGAAAGAAGAAGATATTTTATTGTTATTTAATAATTTATAAGATACACATAAAAAAACAACAAATGTATCATCATCGCAGCCCGGAAGACGTCCACTGCTGGATATAGGGTTCCCCAAAGATCTCCACGACCATCGGTCCTGCGCTGCTCGCATCTAATGCCTTCCAGCGATCTTGACCAGATCGTCGGTCAAACTTGCTGGAGGCCTTCCCACGATGCTTCTTCCAGTCAGTGGTCGCCATTCGAGGTCTTTATTACCCCAATGGCCATCTGTCCTACGAGCTATGTGCCCTGCCCATTGCCACTTCAGTGTCACAATTCTTCTGGCTATGTCGGTCACTCTGGTTCTTCTGTGGATCTCCTCATTTCTAATTTGATTACGCAGTGAAACTCCGAGCATAGCCCTCTCCATTACCCTCTGAGTGACTCTGAGCTTGTTCATGAGGCCCAGAGATAACGACCACGTCTCTGTGCCGTAAGTCCTCACTGGCAACACACATCCCCTATTTTATTTTACCTCCTTAAGGGTAATAATATTCTTACAAACTTTGAATGTCGTATTTAATCAATAGCCTAAAAAATAAGTTTCAATCATCTAGCTTTAACAATGACGATACATTCATACAACCTTTCATCTCCCTTTTCAACCCCTTACAACCCTTTTTCGCATTAAAAAGCCCTTTTTTAGGGTCTAGACTATCTGTATGCCACATTTCATTTATATCGGTTCAGTAGTTTTGGCGTGAAAGCGACAGATTTACTTTCACATTTTTAGGTATAATATTAGCAAAGATGAACTATGAGTTTATTTTTATTTGCCTCATTGTTTACTCCTCAAAATATATATCTACCAGATAATACGAAACTTCTTCTTTGGTTTCAATGGCAACTAAATACATATATCTAAATATATATAACTCAAAGGTGACTAACATAGTGATCTATCAACGCACAGCCTAAACCACTGGACAGATCGGGCTGAAATTTGGCATGCAGGTAGATGTTATGACGTAGGCATCCGCTAAGAAAGGATTTTGATTCATTTTACCTCCAGGGGGATAAAATAGGGGATGAGAATTTGTATGAAACTTTGTCAATTTTAAACCCATCGGGCTCAGACTTTGCATGCATAAAGCTACTACGACGTAGACATTCCACAAGAAATGATTTTGATAAATTCCTCCCCTAAAGGGATAAATTAATGCGAGCGAAGCCGCGGGCAAAAGCTAGTTTAAATATATTTTCCCCAGACTGTTGCGACGACTTTTGCGCATTCTGTCGCATTTTTTAGGTCTTCCTTTGTGCAAGATGTTGGGCACAAAGGACAAATCAATAGATGTGCCCTAGTCTGGGATGGCGCTCCGCAGTCACAAGCCTCCCTTGAAGCTCCCTTAATACGAAACAACACCTGTCTATTAGTATCACAGACTCCATTATAGAATAAATTTTAATGAAATAACAAACCAATTCTTAGATTTATTAACTCTGGCACATCTAAGTTTAGACTGCTGAATATTTAAACTAATTCGCTTCCCGCTTGATTCAAGTTTGCGAGGTAAGATTGACGGTTAAAATTAACTAAACGAGCGAGGGCATTGATCATGTCCGCGATAGATCATCAATAAATGCTACGAGTATCACGAATGATTGACAGTAACTCCACGCTCTGTAACCACGATAGTCGCAGATCAAAAGACGCGGCGGGTCTTATACTGCTCTGAATGGGTTATATGCTATCCCATCTCAAATTCAAATTCAAAAATCATTTATTCATGTAGGACATTTTAGCCGCTTATGAACGTCAAATTTTTACATTCTAATTTCATTTTTTTCCCTACCGTCCAGTTCGGTATATAGATCCAATTGAGAAGAACTGGCAAGAAACTCAATTGAATTACTTTATTTTTAAAGCCAGTTTATTTACAATGTATATTTATATAGGTGTCTATGTCTAACATTAAATGAAAATTCAGTGCATGAACAACTATTGCCATGCACACTCGACATTCAAGTAATCGTTTAGTGAGTAATAGGCTTTGCTCAGTAAATATGATTTAACAGATGTTTTGAATTTATTTAAGGGTAATTCCAACATATCCTTTGGTATTTTATTGTAAACTTTTATACCTATTCCCATAAAAGACCTATTAACTTTTTCTAAACGATACTTGGGGACAGCAAGTTTGTCTTTAAATTTAGTATTAATATTATGAATATTGCAGTTTTTTGGAAATCTGCAGATCTACTCTTAATTACCAGATCAACATTCGAGTGAAGCATATATTTCTGGTATTTTTATATATGACTTACTTTTGACAAAATTGCTATAGCATATGCTGGCGGCACACACTCACACACACACACACACACACACACACACACACACACACACACACACACACACACTCCTACGATTACACCACCCTACTTAAATTGTAATATATCATAACAAACTCACTTAAAGTACACCTCAATATGGAAGAGGACACTGACTTCTGAAACACAAGTATTTTCTATACCTACCTCAGAATTCAGGGACTTCTGGAGGGAAAAATTTTTAGACAATAAAGATAAAGATATAAGTCACGACACAGACATGTACAACCATATTTGAAAAGAATATGAGTTGAGTTTCTTGTCAGTTCTTCTCATTGCAAAATCATTCCGAACTGACGGTAGGTTTGACGTATCATAAGAGTCTGTAATAGTCCAACATGAATGAAGATATTTTGATTTGACTAAAGAATGATGATCAATATGTTGATTATCGTATACCTCTGACTTGTTACAGTGTATTCATTTATTAAAAATAACAATTATTCATAAGAGCAACGCGCAAATTACGCGCGTTGAGTCTTATGTCGAGTATGTGTGCAGAATGAGTGGTAGATTAAAAAAATATGACTATTCAAAAGTGCTATATTGAGTTGACTAAATAAAAATTATTTCTATTTCTATTTTACAGCAAAGGAAAATGAGTTTTTTTAAGTAATTTAAGTGTCAACAACAATAAACAGAAATATTACATATATTGAGGTTACTGCACTTTTGAACATTTGTATTTTTGTATACCACCACTCATTCGGATCGCAGACAGATCACAGGAAGAATCAGCAATCAGGATAGATGATAAAGTGTATACTTTCCAAATGAGATATTTCGTTTAGGCAGGAGTGGGCTACAACCACATACGACGTTTCAACTTCCGTTTGGAAAAATCTGCAAATCTTTGTTGAGCTCTGGCCTAAGTTAGCCATTTTTTTTTATTTGCAGTGCCCTAGTAATGCTGCTTATTTTGTTTTTACTCTATAGCAATACATAGTTTATTGAAGTATTGATTGGAGTAGCCAGTTATTAAGAGCTTTTGATCCTGGCATTTCCTGGAAGTGATTTAGAACTTCTTGCTTAGTTATAAAATGGATTGTGCATATATCCCTGATACCTATCCAATTCACCCAGCACCATCTAGTCAGATAAGCAAAGCTTGTATTATGGGTACTAGATAACTTATATAAATATGTACTTACATTTTTATGAATACATACATAATATATATAAAAAATACCCTAAAACGATATAAACAATCGTACTCATGTATATATATATATATATGCTAATACCATGGAATGGAACCCCCGTCCATCGGAAGTAAAGCGCTGTGCTTAACCGCTAAACCACCGAGGTTGCTTATTAATTCAATAATATCGCTTGTATCTCATAGTTTGCACTGTTTTCGAAGCAGCACGGGTAATCACATGGACCATTGCGCAGCGAACCCATCGGCCGCGAATGACGAACTTGAGTTCGCGCCGCGTCATTCGACACGAATTACTGTACTAACTCACACCGCTCGCGCCCTAATTATAATTTAAATTTTCTTAGAAACTTCACTATTTCACTCTATTGTAGTTCTATAATTAAAGGTCAGGAATTTGAGGAGATATATGACATGTTATGACAAGGAGAGCAATGCAATTCGAGGAGAGCTATAACATTTTACTTGTTATTGTGTTACTTAGTTTGCTGTGACAAACAATGATGTAGCAGTACAAAAAGACACACATTCTATTGTATTGGTCTAAATATTATATGTATAATGTACCTAGTATTTGTAATTAAAACCATATGAGTATTCTTAGATGCAAATATACGGAACTGGACGGTAAAAAAATATGAATACAAAAAACTTGATGTTTATAAGCGGCTGAAATGTCCTACATGATTTTTTATTTCATGTCATTATTACATAGTATAAAACAAAATCGCTATCGCTGTCTATCCGTTCCTATGTATGCTTAAATCTTTAAAACGCAACGGATTTTGAAGTGTTTCTTTTAATAGATAGAGTGATTCAAGAGGAAGGTTTATATGTATAATACATGTACACCCGGGTGAAGCCGGGGCGAGTTAGTATAATATAAAAAAGGATATATAGAAATAATATATGCCACTACAGCTTGTCATACCAGAATATCTTGAGAGATGATAAGGTATCTAGGTACCCTTTATAATATACATCTGCAGAGGTACCGCAGTCTCACCTTTTCAGCCACTTACTCTGTAAAATCTATTTCATCTGAAACAAGAGATAATTACCAAATACAACATGTTACCGTACGAGAATCGAACGTGTGACCATCGGATGGTGGTGTGCTATATTTAGACCATGGAAGCCGATAAAATAGCTGTTACATATTAATTATGAATAGTAACTAAACATCATATATTTCCTAATAGTTCGAGAAATCGAACCTGTGACTATCGGAAGGCGGTGTGATAAACATAGAACATGGAGGCCAATAAAAAATCTGTTAAATATTTTATACGTACTAACAAAACATCAAATATTTTCTTCACTAAATATTAGTTTAATGTGTTTCATACACATAGAACTCTATCTTCAACTGGAACAAAGATATGAGAAGTCATGCTCACTAAAATTTCCAGACATGTGGCGGGGTAGCAGGCCGGGTCATTGGGTTCCCTAAAATATGGTCGAGCGCAGTGATGCCTGGCTCATCCGTCATACTCGTGAACGAGTGCTGCTTGTAGGGACTGGTCTGCTCTTATCACTGATTTAATAAGACTTATATTTAACCCTAATAAATTGGTGCTGGTTGGTAGTTTGTGTTCACACGTTTCGACTTGTAAAATGTGAACTTACAAGGATTGTTTAAAAGAGCTACACACAAGTTTCTTGCTCGTTCTTCTTGTGATGAGATAGCTTTCCGAATGAGCGGTGGATTAAAAAAAATTGTTATGACTATTCAAAAGTTCTTAAATTAAGTTTATCTGAATAAATGATTTTCTATTCTATTCTATTCTATATAAGTTACGTGACAGTAGATATCTCAGACAGGTGTAATAACCCCTCATCCAGAGAGAAAACTCCAGAACAAAGGCACACAGCGTGCGAGAATGCATCGTAAGAACTGGGTCTAGTTCTGAGCTATTCGGTCAACAACCTACATTTACAAAATAAATGTTGATATTCTGTTGCATTTTACTAAACTCAAACAAAGATAAAATACTCAACAGCGCACTGCTGGGACGGTGTTGAAAAGATTTATTTACATAATTTATTTATATATATAAAATTGTTCGTTCTGACTCACTATCAACATAGCTTACAGCCAAAATGACTAAGTCTAGAAAGTTGATATATGGAGCATGACTTTATTTTAAAACGTAACATTAAAATTTCATTTTTTATCCATTGAGAAAATATTTTTTTATACAACTTTGTGTTAAATAACAAATAAAAATAAGAAAGCCTTTTTATTTCTTGCTCGTTACAAAATTATGGTGTTAGTAACTTAGAAATATATGTTTATCTCTATTTGTTAATTTATAATTATTCAAGTATTTTTATTATTATTATTATTATTTACTATATGTATTAACTATTATTAATCTATTTGTTACTAATGTATATGTATATATACTTCGGGTAAAGGCCAAATTTGAGTTAAATAATACTATGTAAGAAAATCTGAGAAAAACTTGCTTACTCTGCGTTCCGAATACAGAGATGTAGAATAAAAAAATATGATTATTAAAAAGAAATATAATAATAATAATAATTATCTCAGGACAATTCACACAGCGCCATCTAGGCCCAAGTTAAGCTTGCTAAAGCTTGTGTTATGGGTACTAGATAACTGATACAAATACATAGATATTTTTTTTTGTAAATACATACATATTATACATAGAAAATACCCAGACCGATACAAACAATCATACTCATATATACAAATGTTTGTGCCGTGCGAGGAATCGAACCCGCGACCAAGGGTCGTAAAGCGGTGTGGTAGACCGCTAGATCACCGAGGTCGTCTAGTTTATTTCTATTTCTATTAAAACTCACGTTTAACTTTAAGAGCATTATAATCCTATACGTGTTTTCCTGTCCCTCCGATCGATCGCCCGTCCGATTCAAACGGGAATCGAAACTACGACGGCCCGAGCCGAGGTTTTTTTTTTTTGAAGATGATAATGATAATCCTGATTTCCTGGCGCCGTTCATCTGTACAATCCGGCCGGAGGCTGCGGTCTCCACGGACCTCTATAAATAGGCGATAAAACAACACTATTCCCGCGAAACTAATCATTTTACTTTGTCGCCGAATATTTTGTGCGTACACCCGGCAATGGGCCACTTTAATGGGCGCATTTACATGTAGTATTTAGGGCACGGTGTGAATAAGGACGGAAAATTTTACCTTTCGTACACTAGAAACATGTTTTTGTTTATGGATGATAATGGAATGGTGCACCCGCCTGCGCTAACGGTTTACGCTGGCGGAGCACCAGTGAAGGATGATAGGATGAGCATAAAGTCACATCAGTTAGCCCAACGTGACAAATTCACCGGGAATGTATCACGATGGTTTCCAGGGGGAACCGCGTGGAGGTTGATCTGAAATCTATCTGAAATGGTACATTGCTAGCAATGGGATCATTACTCCACATTACTAACAATCCCCTCCCCCCCCCCCCCCGAGCCGAGGTTCGAACCTAGCGGTGCATCATCAGGCGTTGAAATAAGTTCGCATATATCTTGGAAGCCTAGTGTTGACCGCGAAAGTGACGGCAAGGAGTATTTTTGCTAATTGTAGCGGAATTAAACAAAACAATGTAAACCTATGAAGTAGTGAAATAAATTGTACATATAGTGTTAATTAAATACTTCTTTTAATTTCAGTCACTTTTGCACAGTTGTCGGTATGCGTACAAATGTTATAGGAATACCGATGATATCTAACTCAATTGACCCGACGCCTTTGTTTCTGAGCATCCAACCTTACATCAAAGATTGCTATTCCAAGTATTTCTTGTGCGAATCTCGGAAATAGCTTATAACGTTGGAAATCGTTTTATATTTGGAAATACGGGATAAAGTGTAAGGTGTGTTATTGGTTTCTTGTGAGCTTTTTACAAGCGAGACGAGTTCGTACTTATTCTGCTTCGAGCCAATTTGTCAGGAATTTAGTTTTTCAATAAACGCAACGTGTTTTTCGCTTTGATCACTCCTCAATTTGTAGGTGTTTAATTTTGACATATTTCTGTACTGGCTGTATCCCTGAGTTCGGTTGTTTTAAATTATAAAATATCATGATTGTTTTTACTTACTTTTTTCTTATTTTAATGGTTATTTGTTTGGCCATCAGATTGGCAACCGTTGCCTATATACCTGAGTACTGGTTCCTGATGTTGACGATATACCTCGTGTATTCCTTTAACAAAAACTATAAACAAAAGGAACTTCTTAAACTACGTATAAAATAGCAACAGTAGTACCTCATACTGCGTATTCTGGACAAAAGGGGCTGACTCAGCTGATGCTGTGAGCGTAACGTTGTAAAACATACGCTGCACAGCGCTGATTTTCAGTCAGTTCCTCTCATTTAACGAAATCTAAAATTATAAGAGCTGCTTAACAGTCCATGATTTTGATAATTTTTATATTTTTTTACAAATAAAACATAGAAAATTCAAATAAAATAAAAAGATATAAATATAGATGAAATTGAATTGTAAAATAAATGGGATGTGTAGCCAGCTGAGAAGAAAAATAAGAATATATATATCTTTTTTTTTTATTTACAACTCTTTATTGCATCTTAAAAAAAAACAATACTCATAGTATACAGAAAGGTAGGCTGGGTACAAAAGGTGGTCTTATCGCATATATATATATATATATATATATATATATATATATATATATATATATATATATATATATATATTTAGATACTTAGTTCGCTATTTATTTACCAGACAAAATTATATATGTAAAATATTTATTCAAACAGCCGAAAAGGAATTTGCCATATGTAATTTTGGGTATTAAATAATTACATACATATACTCGACATTGCTGTTATCGGATATCGACTTAACTATAATTAGACCAATGAGAAACACTTTGATGATATAATAATATCCAATTACAATCATATATAATTAGTTGATAGAAAATGATACCAATCTGATTGGTTACTTTGTATAATGTGATACGAGGTAATAGAAGTGTTTTGAAGTTGTATTGAGGTTGTAGGCAGTAAAGTTAGAGCCTTCATGGCGTAAAGTCCTGGGCCGCAGCCGTGGTGCAGGTCACTAGAGGGAGGGAGGATTCAATGGACACCTGAGTCTGATCAGCATGGGCATCGAATCCATACTTGACTGTTAAGGCGATCCGAAGTTCACCAGGGAGATATTAGGGTCCGGCGGTGGCGTGCAGATAAGAAAGGTCCCTTCGATGGGAACCATGCCGGTGGACTCGGAGAATGCATAGGTATGTGTTGTAGAAATATGTAAAAAAACTAATTATGACTGAAAAATGTATTAAATGGTAAGATGGTAGATAGTGAAGTGACATGATATAATTTTGTTTTTATATTTTTGATTATAGAATAGAAAAAAACCTTTAGATATATTAATATCAAAAGAGTTTTCTCAACATATCCTCCCATAATCAAAACATATATATAACAAAAACAACAGTACCAAAAATACAACGTAGTAAAATATATACACGGTTCCTTTTCAACCTCCGTGTACTCCACTCCAACGGCTAGACCTATTGTAAGTCCATACCTAATCGGCAATATTTCTTCAGCCATTCACCATGTGAAGTCATATATACTGATGTTCCATAAATAGATTATCCATTTGTCACAATTTCTGTTTTCCAAACTAGATACAACTATCGGACAAAGGTAATCCGATCCCATGGCTACGGTGATATGTTCGAGGAGGAATAGTCGTCAGGTTTTTGGCCGGTATGAATCAGTCCCCATTTGGCCCCTAAGCCGGTGGGCCTTTATGAAGATTTTACTGACGTTAAAAAAAAAAAAGAAAAAAAAAAGGCCTTCATAGCATGTTATCTTAGTCCTCAGTTATATTGGAATTTAAAGGTGCTACTCATGTATAAATTCGACGGTTCGCATTTACCATTAGGTGAGCCATCAGCTTGTTTATTTAATGACAACTATAATTAGTTAAATGAGAAAAATGTTTTTTTTTTCGGACTACTCTAATGCTCTTGACCGCAGCTGGCATTTACAGCTTCACCGAACGAAGAGGGCGAGTGCAGATGGCACTCCAAACCCGCGGAAGGACTTATGGAGCGGCTGTAGGGCACCGCTAGGGGTTCGAACCTCGGCACAGGCCATCGTAATTTCGTGGTCTAATATGTATATAAATTTAATAATACTCATGAATACAAATGTATATACCTTTGCAGGGAATCGCACCCGCGAGCATCGGTAATAAGGTGGTGTGTTAATCCGCTAGACTACCGAGGCCATCAAAAGAAAATAACTTAAACTGATAATTTGAATTATTGACATAAACGTGACGGTTTTCCATTAGCTTTCGTTTCTTACAGGACATTTACACACATATATATAATAATTGACATAAAATTGCAAATAAAAAAAAATTAAAATACCTTATAAAATAATTATGAATTTATAATAACGTTTTTGTAGAAAATATCTAACTTAAAATTCATAGCACTAACAATGTTATCTGATTGAACAGATTGATGATTGCCGCATGCCGAAACCTTGTTAATGTAAATCTATTTAAAACAACATTTATTTAAAAAAACAACACACAAGGTTCTTGCTCATTCTTCTTCTCAAAAGTGCTTGTATTGAGGTTATTTGAATGAAGATTATTTCTTTTACTATTTCTATAAACTCTTTGACCAAATTTCCAAAAAGTATTTTACAAAAATATTACATAACGAAGACATCCTCGAGATCCTTCAGATCTGTAAATTGGGATACTTATTATCTATCATTTTAGTAAAAATTCGTAATATGTCGACTTATTCTTAGAATACAAAAATATAAAATATTAAAGTTATTTTCAGAGTGAAAATTCTTCAGTTCAGGAATTACTAATATTACGAGCGCGAACGATAAATATAAAAGATTTTAACTTTCTCCTGAAATATTCAGTAAGTATATTACGTAAGTGTATTTCAATAGAAATAGAAAATAAATATAATATCTATAAAGAAAATAAATATTAGGTATTAATAAAAATAGAAAAAAAATAAGTCGATCAAGTTGTTAATTTCTTTATTGTAACAAATATTTATTTTAAAATTACAGAGGGGTGGAGTATCCACCGTTTTGATTGCTCATATATATATATCTTTTGTGGTAAGGAAGTGTGTAAAACTTCTGACCTCTTATATGAAGCGATTATTGTAACAAATATTGTATTTTAAAATTACAGAGGGGTGGAGTATCCACCGTTTTGATTGCTCATATATATATTTCTTTTGTGGTAAGGAAGTGTGTAAAACTTATGACCTCTTATATGAAGCGATTATTGTAACAAATATTGTATTTTAAAATTACAGAGGGGTGGAGTATCCACCGTTTTGATTGCTCATATATATATCTCTTTTGTGGTAAGGAAGTGTGTAAAACTTATGACCTCTTATATGAAGCGATTATTGTAACAAATATTGTATTTTAAAATTACAGAGGGGTGGAGTATCCACCGTTTTGATTGCTCATATATATAGCGTGATGATCTGTGCTTCCTATTGGTCGATGGTGTGACGTTGTTCAACTCAATATTTGACGGTGGTTGTTGAGGATGGTGTGTGTGGTATTGAGCTGTATACTTCAAACAGTACTACTGTTGTTTTATATATTAATATTTTAAAGGTAAGAGTTAATCTAGGCACAGAGTACAAAATAATAAAATAACTTATTCTAAATATTAAGCTAACTACTCTATACTATACTCTAACATTTTTACTGATTTGTTTTGATTTATGATAATACCTGTTAATTGAGACCTGTACTTTATGTGTAAATACAAAATTATTTATTAATATAATATACATATATTTAAACATTGTGAAATAATTCTCAAAGGTGGTTAATTAGGCGATCAAGATCTCAGATTTCCCGCATGAAAATGTTAAATAGCTCTTAATTGAAAAGACGTACAAATTGAAATTTAAGTGATTTAATTACACGATGTTCAATTTCTCAGTAATTATTTAATGTAATTTTTTTAAAGGTGGGAATTTTTTGATTATTTATTTATTTATTTAAACCTTCATCAGTGTACAGTTTGATACAGTCCTAACTCCCAAACTAGTAGCACAATGTAATGAAAACTGTGAAATTAGTAGTAGTGTAAGATTTATATAATTGTATATGCATATTGATAAATCTAATCCTCCTAATAAGGATGGGTGACACTGCATGTTGTCAACTCACCCGGCCGGCCAGCAGTGGTTCTGGGCCAGACGGGTAAGGTCTGCCTCGGTGTCACTGTTAGGCAAATTGTAACATCTCGGCTGGAGTTGTACAAAAGTGGAAATTAAATAAATATTATAATATTAAAGTAAATTAAAAAAGGCACGGACGAATATGTCTGTGGAAAAATGTATTTAAAAGAAAAAAAAAAAAGAAATAAAAAAAAAAGAACTCCCAAACTAGCATGAACTGTTTATCCGGAGTCAGTTCCTTCCCACTAATTTTTACATGTGACATAATTACACGCAGAAACCATGTTTAATTTCTCAGTAATTATTTAATGTAATTTTTTTATTTATATTGTACAGGACTTTTAATATTCGGGCCGCTGGCTGGCACGACAGTTCCCTATTTTTTAATATTTATATTTTATATTTGTTGCTACGGTTTTGTTATTATTCCTTTATGATTCCTTCTAGCTCTCCTTCTGGCTCTTGCTTTCTTATATAGTTCGTTACGATATATATTTTTATAATATTCTGTTACTTTTACCGCTGTCTGTCCGTCCCTATAATAATAATAATAATAATATATTTATTTTTCTCCACAAAATCATACATAATATAGAGTGCTGCAGAGCCTTTGAGGCATGTAAAATTCTATGCAAAAATACAGATTTGTGGACAACTGGTGCCTGTACTAGGTATCCGAAGAACCTGTATCACGGGTCACCAGGTCCCCCCACTAGATCTTACATGCTAAAAAATTATATGTAGGTACATTAGATGAAGGATATGGCTACTATATTTAATGATACCTATGTATGCTTAAATCTTTAAAACTACGCAACGGATTTTGAGCAATTTTTCTTTAATAGATAGACTGATTCAAGAGGATCGTTTATATATATAATACATGTACCCCGTGTGAAACCGGGGCGAGTAGCTAGTAAACATTATTTAATTCACAACTGTCTGTTTGTTTCAGTGTAGTTGTATACAGAATAAAATGAACCATTTGAGCAGAATGAGCGATGGATCCCATACCATGCCGGCGCTGGCTAATGTTTTGCCATAAATCTCACGGGTGAATAAGGAATAAATACGAAAATTAACAATCCCCTAAAATAAAAAGGGTTGAATGAATGTAACTCTTTATTATTCTTCTCATAGAAAATACGATTACATACACAATCTATATATATATAACTCAATTGTGACTGGCATAGTGATCTATCAACGCACAGCCCAAACCACTGGACGGATCGGGCTGAAATTTGGCATGCATGTAGATGTTATGACGTAGGCATCCGCTAAGAAAGGATTTTAATTAATTCTATCCCTAAGTGGATAAAATAGGGGATGAAAGTTTGTATGAAACTTTGTCAATTTTAAACCGATCGGGCTGAGACTTTGCATGCATAAATCTACTATGACGTAGGCATCCCCTAAGAAAGGATTTTGATAAATTCCACCCCTAAGGGGATAAAATGGGGGATGAAAGTTTGTATAAATCTTCTTAGATTTTCGACTGATTGAACTGAAATTAAATATTGGAGCTACTATGATGAAGACGTTCGCTTAAATAGGATTTTGATAAATTCAACCCCCATGGGGATAAAATAAGGGTTGATGCAGGATGTAAATATATTACTTTGAACCTATCAGTACCTAATGGAACGAATAAATTAAGACGAACAAAATAATTTTTAGTTCTTTAGGCTACTTTTATTTTAGAAAAATAAAGTTATATTCCATGAGAACGAAGTCGCGGGAATAGCTAGTTATATATATAGATAATATATAACTAGCTGTTCTCGCGAAATCTCTAATATAAAGAATATCTCCAAAATAACACGTGAAATTGTCGATTGTTATTGTTTTAATATGCATATATTTTTCTTAATTATATTTTTTCCTAAGCGAGTACATTGGGAATCTGTATGGCTCGCTTAGTTTGATGTCAATAAATAAATAAATTGTATTCATGAGTATGATAGTTTGTATCGGCCCATATCTAAGTATCAGTTCTCTCTTATATGATGTTTTCTTTTGACTGCCTCAGTGGTTTAGTGGTTTAGCACACTGCTTTACTTCCGAAGGTCGCGGGCGCGATTCCTCGAAAATGCACAAACATTTGTATTCATGAGTATGATTGTTTGTATGAGAATATGAGTCTTTGTTTTTTTTTTATTAAATTTATTTGTCTCTACTGTTTTTGTTATCACATTTTTTTGGAATATAAACATACTTACATACACTTACATACAACTTACATATAGTACTTCAATCGCGATTTGATACGGACAAAGTTCTTTGTTTACTACACGTATGTAGTTACATAAAAAATATAACTGATTTGTTTTAGCACCCACAACACAAGCTCTGGCTTAGCTTGGGACAAGATGGCGCTGTGCAAATTGTCCTGAGATATTATTATTAAGTCTTTCGATGATGAAAAAGATTCATGAATCGACTCTATATATTCGAAGTTCCTATTTCTGATGTACCAAGTGAAGTTTCTATTGCCTAAAGAATTATTTTGAAAACGTTGTTCAATATTATTTCCTCATCATTTTAAGCGGATTACTCTAGTTATCAGAGAACCACCCTATGTAGACAATTGGACTGCGTATATTTAGACATCTTTAGGGATTGATTTCTTGAGACTTGAGTTTATGAGAATTCGTTCGCTTGACAGTAAGACCTCTAAAAATAATGGCCTTTTTTATTTATTCATTTATTACATTTAATGTTTATAATAATAATGATCTCAGGATAATTCACACAGCGCAATCTAGACCCAAGTTAAGCTAACTAAAGCTTGTGTTATGGGTACTAGACTACTGATACAAATACATATATTCGTAAATATATACGTATTATACATAGAAAACACCTAGACCGATATAAACAATCATACTCATGTATACAAATGCTTGTACCGATCGAGGATTCGAACCCATGGCCATCGGAAGTAAAGTGACGCATGACGTGCGAAACCGCTTGACAAACGACGTCATCATACAGGCTGTACTATGATCTCGGTTGTCTACACATTAAATATTTTTTTTTATATATATAATAACTATGGCAATTACAGACAATGAGATGTAATCACACGATTATGAAGATATCGTAATAGTAATATTAGAATATGGAGCTTTTTTTCTGAAGCATGGAATGTATTATTTTATGAATTCACTAGAATTACATTACAAAAACGTGCCATTCGAGCGATCTACTGTATGAAGAGTCGTGACTCATTAAGAGAGAAATTCAAAGAGGCAAATATTCTCACCGTTGCTTCTCAATTTATATATTCAAATACCCTACATGTTTATAAAAATCTTGGCTCATTTCCAAAAAACAGGAATATTCATAATAATAATACTAGATTTAAAGACAAACTTACTATCCCCGAGTATCGTTTAGAAAAGTCAATAGGTATTTTATGGGAATGGGTATAAAAATCTACAATAAGATAACAATGGTTATATTGGAATTACCCTTAAATAAATTCAAAACATCTGTTAAATCATATTTACTGAGCAAGGCCTATTACTTACTAAACGATTACTTGAATGACGAGCGTGCATGGCAATAGTTGTTCATGCAGTGAATTTTTATTTAATGTTAGACATAGACATCTATATAAATACCTATGCATTATAAATAAACTGGATTTTAAAAAAAAAGTAATTCAATTGAGTTTCTTGACAGTTCTTCTCAATTGGATCTATATACCGAACTGGACGGTAGGAAAAAAAAAATATAATGTAAAAACTTGACGTTCATAAGCGGCTAAAATGTCCTACATGACTAAATGATTTTTGAATTTGAATTGGCTTTGTCCAGGTTGTGAGTTTTATATAAATTGTATATATGTATAAATATATGTGAAACACTAACTATGCTTTTATGGCAACTGTGATTTGCGTTATGATTCCTGAGCCACAATCGCTTTATCATCGATAAACGCGTTTTTTAGATATATTGCGTTAGAAACTTAAGATGTAGTATTTTATTGATAAATTAAATCTAGTGAGATAAGTCTAGTACCCATAACACAAGCTTTAGCTACCTTAACTTGGGTCTAGATGGCGCTGTGTAAATTGTCCTGAGATTATTATTATTATTATTTACTTCACTCATTCTATCGCCCACATTTTGGTCCTACATCGATAGAAATCCAACATTTACATGGTACAGTTGCTGTTTCCTACACTATGGATAACTATCGCACTGTCACCAACAAAAATGTACTACAGTCATTGAAAAGTTGGTCGGCAACTGTTGCCAGCAGTTATGAACAACAAAGTTAAGCAACACTGTGTTTGTTTGGTGATTAACTAGAAAATAGTTCGCAGCGAACCGTAGCGGCGCAGTGATTAACTGCGGGGGTAAGTGAATACAAATTGAAATACCACAGTTCTGTTTGAGTTTAGATGTTATATTTTTTTAACTATCCAGCTAGGTACGTCCAGTTTCTAGAAAGATGTCGATCATCGAATCCAACTCGGATGGGCAGCGTTCGGGAAGCTCTGATATATCTTTTCGTTCAAATTTCCGCAGTGTCTCAAGACGAAGGTTTACGACCAATGTGTGTTGCCAGTGTTTACTTACGGCACAGAGACGTGGTCGCTAACTATGGGCCTCATGAATAAGCTCAGAGTCACTCAGAGGGCAATGGAGAGGGCTATGCTCGGAGTTACTCTGCGTGATCGAATCAGAAATGAGGAGATCCGCAGAAGAACCAGAGTGACCGACATAGCCTAAAGAATTGCGACTCTGAAGTGGCAATGGGCAGGGCACATAGCTCGTAGGACAGATAGCCGTTGGGGCAGTAAAGTCCTCGAGTGGCGACCACGAACCGCAAGACGCAGCATGGGAAGGCCTTCACCAAGGTGAATCGACGATCTGGTCAAGATCAAGACATTGGATGCGAGCAGCGCAGGACAGATCGTCGTGGAGATCTTTGGGGGAGGCCTATGTCCAGCAGTGGACGTCTTCCGGGCTGCGATGATGATGATAATGACTATATTTTTTATATATATAAGTTTGACGCGGTCATTATTTATAAGTATAACTAACCAATCGCCCCGGATTCGCACGGGTGTACACGTACTATATATAGAAATATAAAGAGAATCACAAACAGAATCACAAACTTCTTGATTATAATATTAATAAGTAAGATTAGCATTTCTTTTCTTTACGTTGGATAATAATCAATCACTGTAACCTTCAACTTCCGCTACGTCAGTTCAATGTCAATGCATCCATCACTCTACCTGTCAGTGTTGCCACCTTACATTTCATTGGCAGTTTTAACACAATATTTTACATATAAATAATAATAATAATAATCTCAAGACAATTCACACAGAGCCATCTAGACCCAAGTTAAGCTAGCTAGCTTTTGTTATGGGTATTAGATAACTAGGCCTCCAGCAAGGTGGACTGACGATCTGGTCAAAATCGCTGGAAGGCATTGGATGTGAGCAGCGCAGGACCGATCGTCGTGGAGATCTTTGGGGGAGGCCTATGTCCAGTAGTGGACGTCTTCCGAGCTGCGATGATGATGATGATGATGACTAGATTACTGAAACAAATACAGTCGCTTAGGAGGAGTTAGATGACAAACACACGTACAAAATAATTATGTATATGTATTTATATTAAAAATCGTTGCCACATTGGATCGATTAAGACAGGGTCACGTTCAAGATTCAAACGGTTGTGCTCACCTGATAATTTCTTGTGGCATCTTGTGGTCTAAATCATAAGCGGAGCGAACTATATGAGTATATTTATAATTCTCTTCATCATTACATAATATAAAACAAAGTCGCTGTCGCAGTCTGTCCGTCCCTATGTATGCTTAAATCTTTAAAACTACGCAACGGATTTTGTAGCGTTTTTTTTTTTTTAATAGATAGAGTGATGGTTTATATGTATAATACATGTACACCCGTGCGAAGCCGGGCGAGTAGCTAGTTTAACATAAATGTGAAGCTATGTAGCTAATGATAATTCAATCTTCACAGTTGATAGAAAAATATCTGCTTAGATTTGGACTAGATGGCGCTAGATGAATTGTTTTATTTATTTAAAATACTTTATCACACCAACACTAAAAGTACACATCTATATTGAAAAATAAAACACAAGAAAGTAGGGGCAACAAACGGTATTATAGCAACTCGATCTATTCCAGACAACCTTCTGAAAGAGTGTTATTAAAAATAAATTTGTATCAGTTGTCGAAGTGTCACAACTGATACAAATACATAAATATATGGTTTTTTATAAATACAAATAAATAAATAAAATAAATAATCCTGGTAAATTAACACAGCGCCATCTAGTCCTACGGTAAACAGAGCTTGTGTTGTGGGTACTAAACAATGATATAAATACGTATATAGTTTTTTTGGTAAATACATAAATAATCATACTCGTGAATACAAATGTTTGTACCGTGCGAGGAATCGACCATCTGAAATAAGGCGGCGTGCGAATCCGTTAAACTACCGAGGCCGTCAAAAGTCCTGCACACTTTTGCAATAAACGCCATCGCTTCTCCCTTAAGACACAGGTTTATAATACCAATCATACTCGTGAATAAAAATGTTTGTACTATGCGAGGAATCGAAGTAAGGGGCGCGTGCGAATCCGTTAAACTACCGATGCCGTCAAAAATGTTGCACATTTTTACAATAAACGCCATCGCTTCTCCCTTAAGACACAGGTTTACAATAATACCAATCATACTCGTAAATAAAAATGTTTGTACTATGCGAGGAATCGAAGTAAGGGGCGCGTGCGAATCCGTTAAACTACCGATGCCGTCAAAAGTGCTGCACACATTGTGATTAAACGCCATCGCTTCTCCCTTAAGACACAGGTTTACAATAATGCTCAAATCGCGACAGTACGCAGGAATCCGCCGTCTGCAGGTTGCTAATCGATATCGGTCGAGACTGCCGCCATTAATGCTTGAACACGTTTCCCTGAACTTGTTTCGACTGCGCCGATTTGCGGATTTCACTGTCTTAGTTTCACAGATTCGATTGACATACGGTTTTGTAGTGACACTACGGAAGACTTCAATATATTATGTAACTTGAACGATATGATAATAATAATCCTTTTTTTTATTTCTTACATTTAGTTAGGGACTAACCTTAAATGGTCGTAATCTCAAATATGGTCGAGCGTAGTGATGGCTGGCTCATCCGTCATACTCGTGAACGGGTGGACTGGTCTGCTCTAATCACTATGACTTCCTCTTATTAATTGTTTAACCAGTTGTTGTGTATTGAATGTTTTTTCTATTTTATTATTTAATTGAATTAGTGCTAATCAGTAGTTTGTATTAACACATTTAAACTTAAATTGTAAAGTAAGAATAAAATTATTTAAAAGAGCAACACACAAGTTACTTGCTCGTTCTTCTTGTGATGAGACAGCTTTCCGAATGAGCGGTAGATTAAAAAAAAATGTGATGACTATTCAAAAGTGTTTCAATGTAAGTTTATTTGTACTGTACAATGAAAACAAAAATTTTGCTGGCGATGATACAGGATCAGATAGTATACCATAGTACATACCAACATCAAGCCGATACAGCCATACCATTACCATTACCATACCATTTTTTTTTAAATACAATTCACTTATAATAATAACCTTAGGAGTGAGTAATCATATATCAAGGTATGATCATAGTATGAAGAGAATATTTTTAGGAAGTTACATATGAATGTGGATGTTTATAAG
This sequence comes from Achroia grisella, assembly GCF_030625045.1. Lineage (NCBI taxonomy): Eukaryota > Metazoa > Arthropoda > Insecta > Lepidoptera > Pyralidae > Achroia > Achroia grisella. Next base: position 259,253 of record NW_026712771.1, read on the forward strand.
GGCAGAGGAAGGCTGGAAACTATTTCCAGCATTATGCTGAGTTGTGGCCCACATTGACTCCGTTTTTTAATGTGTAAATTATTCTTGTATTTCTTATGTTATTACTGTAAAAACGAGTTAATAAAAATTCTATTCTATTCTAATTCTATTCTAAAATAAAACTGGAGGTGGCTTTGATGTATCGCAATGATGAAGAGGCAACCAACTCAGCATGGAGCTACAGATAAGTCTGCAACGCTGATATTCTGTTGGCTCCTATAATTAAATACATACTTACATACATATATACGTGAATGTTTATACAATTACAAAACATTATACAATATATAAATAGATTAAAAATGATGTGATGTGTTATGTTATACATATATTGTTAACCTATACATACTACATACATAAATAACAGGTGTTGTTAGTATATATAAGGTCGCTGCCTAAACGCGCCTACAACAACTACATGAATCCTATGTTCAATGCTATATGCTCCATTAAAGCTATCATTAATTAATGAATTATTAAATGTTAACTCTAGGTTGAACAGCTCATTAATAGATTTAATGATGCTTAACTAAATATCATTGAGCGATAATTTAAGGAACTTCTCTAAGTGCGGCCGTAGTTAGTTTAATTTATCTGAGAAATATAACAGATAGAAAACAAAGACTTCTACGAATGGACGTCAGTCGATTGTTATGGTAATTAACGTGTGATTACAATAAATTGGACATTTATAACAAATGTACAAAGTTATGCATTTTAATTAGAATATATTGTGAAGGTAAAAGGCTAAAATTTGTTTATCAAAGTATCAAATTATACGCAAAACAATTCGTTATTGTTAGTCGTGCTGTGTGGATGCATTGCACAGGCGGAAGCGGATAGCGTTTTTATTTTTAGTTTTTAGTTTAGCTTTTTAGTTTATATTTTTTATTGCTACTTTATTCTAAATCCTATTATTTTCGAAAATAACAATATTCAGTGATTGTATTTTATTCTATTATTGATTTATGTTGCTAACAATACACCTGTTAGTGATAACCGTCGTCAATGAACTGCACTACGGATATTACCGGCATATGCTATTGCAATTTTATCAAAAGGAAATTGTGTAATCAATATCCGCAACCCGTATAGAAATCGATTCTCGTTCACGAGTATGACGACTGAGCCAAATAATATAAGAGGGAGTACATTAACTCGGCATAGCAATCTCAGTTCAATCATCAGTTCTGCGAATATTTTTCAACATATTTCTTTTTTTATCTGGAAACGGTGTTTTATTTAATTTTTTTTTCTTATACATTTTTTGCACTAAACATATTCTTACAGTTACAAACTACAAAAATTAAGGAAATGGGTGTTATCATTCTGGAGTTATACACTTACAAACTATATATAATTGAGTTTTATTTATATGTACATGTTTATAAATCGCTACGCTTACCGCTATCGCTCCGTCAACCGCCATTCTCTCTCACCTTGGACCAACAACCGATCCGAGTTATTTCATAGCCGCGCTCAATTATGATTTGCTCGTAGATTCCATTATCTGCTTTCGAAAGTTTGTTCAGTACACCACATACGAACATTAATTTATGTATATTGAATTATAACTTGTCTTGATTAGGGACATACAGACGAGGGACAGTTGTTATACTTTTTAACCAATTCCATCAAGTGCAGACATTATCATACTTACTCTTTGGAGACCGCAAAATTGTGATACGGATTTTTGTTATTGGGGGGTTTTGGCTAAAGTCAGGTGCATGTAACACTGCGACCTGCATAGATCTATTGTGCTCGCCCTTATTCAAAGTTCGCTGCCTTCTTTCTTGCTTCTTTCTTTCTTTCTTTCTTTCTTTCTTTCTTTCTTTCTTTCTTTCTTTCTTTCTTTCTTTCTTTCTTTCTTACTTTCTTCTTTCTTACTTTCTTTCTTTTCCCGTGAGGGATAAGAATCGAAGGATATTCTTAGGAGCAATGGTTTCTATCTCCTCATGATAGAGTGTATACTTTCCAAAGGAGATATTCATTTATGCAGGAGAGAGCTACAACCACATAGGATGTGTAGTGGTGTTTCCTCTTCAGTTTGGAGAAATCTGGAGATTGATGCTAATTTCGCCATGTGCGTCTTCAGCTTGCAGTGTCCAGTGAGGGCCCTAGTCATGATGCATATATTGTTTTTACTCAATAGTAGTAGTCTTGGAGTATTGATTCGAGTAGCCCGTTATTAGGGCTCTCATTTTTTTTTTATACTACTATGTTGGCAATCAAGCATACGGCCCATCTGATGGTACATGGTTACCGTAGCCTATGAACGCCTGAAACACCAGGGGTATCACGTGCGCGTTGCCGACCCTTAAGAAACCTTATACCCTTCTTGAAAAACCCCATGCTGTAGTCTCGTGGGAAAACCTCGGCAGGAAGTTCATTCCACAATCTAAGTGTACGCGGGAGGAAACTCCTCTGAAACCGCACTGTTCGGGACCACTTAGGTTCCAGCGTGTGGGGATGAATTCCCTGTCGATGGCCTATGAACGCCTGAAACACCAGGGATATCACGTGCGCGTTGCCGACCCTTAAGAAACCTTAATATACCCTTCTTCAAAAACCCCATGCTGTAGTCTCGTGGGAAAACCTCGGCAGGAAGTTCATTCCACAATCTAAGTGTACGCGGGAGGAAACTCCTCTGAAACTGCACTGTTCGGGACCAGCGTGTGGGGATGAATTCCCTGTCCATGGCCTTCTTTTGCTTCTGAAACTGTACTTCGACTGTACTAGTCCTGGCGTGTTCTGCCAATGATTAGTCCTTCCCGTTTGGTTATTATTTTGAGATGACCCAGTTTCAGGCAACGAGGTGTTCAGGGCCCTAAAATGATGATACGGATAAGACTGAGAGTTCTTTTACAATAGAATGTCTATATATGTTTTTACTGATTGATTCATAGTAATAAATAACAGTAGACAATTGTTAAATGCTAAGAAGGTCCTCGGATTTCGTTTCTAGGAGTTCGCTCTGCGTTATATACTACTTATATATAAAGGTAAAAGTTATATTTTATTTGATTTATAATACATACATTGTCATACTATATATACATAATTTAATTATACAACAAAGAACCTAAAATTAGAAACCTTAAAAAATATAATAACTAAAATATATTATTAAAAGGAGTTCCTTTAGGCAAGGTTCCGAAGATACTGGCAGTGTTCCCCCTTCGAATGGCTAGACTAATTCTTTGTCCGAGATAGCTGCCAGCTCTTCGGTCTTCTGTGATGTCGGTCTACTTATATACTACAATGACAGCAAACAAGCATACGGCCCATCTGATGGTAAATAGTTACCGTAGCCTATGGAGACACCGGGGTGTCATGCGTTGCCGACCCTTAAGAAACCTTAACCCTTCTTGAAAAACCCCATGCTGTAGTCTCGTGGGAAAACCTCGACAAATGGTTAATTCCACAATCGTAGTCCGTGGCAAGTCTCTGACGGACACTTTACTCGTACTTCGCGGACTTTATTATCCGCGGGGAGTGCCTCGTCTGTGCAGATATTTGTAGTGAGTTTCTTAATTCACCTGCAACTCAATCTAGCCCATTTTAATTCTCGCAAGACTGGCTTCGTTGGGATTCGAGATCCAACTAGATAATTGTCTTGAGTTGATTTATTGTTAAAGTTTTTTAATTTGTCAAATATTTTAAGACTCGTAAACTTTCCAAAAGAATAAATAATTCAATTTGTATAATCTACTTTCAAAGTAAAAGAAATGGTAAATTAATTTTATGAAGTCACTAGTTTCATACCGTGGCGGTGTCTACAGCAGTTGAGATAAAAAGTATCCAATGACTAAATATTATATTACTTCTTACTAATAATATTATAAACGCGAAAGTTTGCGAGTATGCATGGATAGACATACCAAAAAATACTGACATACATATATATATTTATTGTAAATAAATTGGCTTTTAAAAAACAGTAGTTCAATTGAGTTACTTGCTAATTCTTCTCAATTGGATCTATATACTGAACTGGACGGTAGGGAAAAAAATATAATATATAAAAATTATTTTAGTCGCTTATGAATGTATCATAAGCGACTAAAATATCCTACATGAATAAATGATTTTTGAATTTGAAATTAAATTTGAATAAAAAAAAAACGGTTACCACTTACCACCAGGGCTGCCTTAAGTTTGTTAGACATTCTATTTGAAAATAATAATAATAATCTCAGGACAATTCACACAGCGCCATCTAGACCCAAATTAAGCTAGCTAAAGCTTGTGTTATGGGTACTAGACAACTGATATAAATACATAGATATTTTTTTTTGTAAATACATACATATTATATATAGAAAACACCCAGACCGATACAAACAATCATACTCATGAATACAAATGTTTGTGCCGTGCGAGGAATCGAACCCGCGACCATCGGTCGTAAAGCGGTGTGCTACACCGCTAGACCACAGAGGTCATCAAAATCATAATAGTCAAACACATAAATGAACAAACACGGCTAATATAATTTTATTATATATATAATATGATAAATTAATTTGAATCTGCATTATCAATCCAGCACTCATAAATTAACTATTCAAAAGTGTTTAACTTAAAGTTTATTTGTATACAGATATTTCTATTCTATTTGTAACTCAACCTCGATGGTCTAGCGGTTAACAACACCGGTTTACTTTAGTGATCGCGGGTTCGATTTCTCGCAGGGTGCAAACATTTATTTTCATTTGTATGATTACGTGTAACGGACTAAGTTTTCCCTTTTTTTTAACTATTTTAATGCTATTGGTTACAATTGGCCTTTACAGCTTCTCTGAAGATAAGTAATGAGTGCAGATGCCACTCCAAACTTAGTTGCGACACTCAATATCTAGTTTTTTCTAGTAATGGTATTATACATATATAAGTTTTTTTAATGACTGTATGTGTCAAATTAAAGAGTTTTTAATAAAAAAAAAAACTTATGAAGCGGCTGAAGGCAATCTCCTGCTTGACGGATATGACTTTAGTCTGAGGGCACAGCTATGGGTTCGACCCAGAGATGTTATGGATATGAAATTTCGGATACGGATAGGTTTCGGATATAGGAATGAGTATTATACCGGATACGGATACGGATGCGGATGCGGATATAAAATTATTTAGCATTATCCGTTACTTTCGGATAATTTCGATTGTGGATATTAATTTTTTAAGGAATATCAAAAGTAAAATTCAAATAGGTAATATAAATGTTACATAACGTGTCTCATTCACGCTTCATCCCTATCCGATATTAGCCGAAACTTTTATTTCGGATTCGGTTACGGTTACGGATATTTTTTTATATCGGATATCCGATAGTTTCGGTTACGGTTACGGATATTTTTTTATATCGGATATCCGATAGTTTCGGTTACGGTTACGGATATTTTTTTATATCGGATATCCGATAGTTTCGGTTACGGTTACGGATATTTTTTTATATCGGATATCCGATAGTTTCGGTTACGGTTACGGATATTTTTTTATATCGGATATCCGATAGTCTCGGTTACGGTTACGGATATTTTTTTATATCGGAGCTCCCTAACATCCTTGGTTCGAACCTCGGCTCAGGCCGTCGTACCGGATTTTTTCTATGTGTACTGTTTTGAATTCCACGCAGTCATTATGTATAAGTACAATTAGAAAAAATCCTGGGATCTTACCACGTTTTATATTTATTTACTGAGTTCCCGATATTTCGGCAGTGTTTCAACCGCCATGATTATAATAATAATGTAATAATAATAATAATCTCAGGACAATTCACACAGCACCATCTAGACCCAAGATAAAGCTTGTGTTATGGATACTAGATAACTGATACATATACATCGATTTTTTTTTTGTAAATAAATTGGTACATATTATACATAGAAAACACCCAGAGATATACAAACAATCATACTCATGAATACAAATGTTTGTGCCGTGCGAGGAATCGAACTCGCGACCATCGGTCGTAAAGCGGTGTGCTAGACTGCTAGACCACCGAGGTCGTCAAAATGATTACGGGTAAACTGAAGAGCAGCGGGTAGATGGAAAATGAAATCACACCATAAAGTTGTTAAAGTTTTTATATAAGTTGTCTAGTAACCATAACACAAGCTCTGCTTAGCTTGGGACTAGATAGCGCTGTTTGAATTGTTGTGTGTTATTATTATTATTATTTATATATTTTTCAACATCTTATATATAAAATTCTAGTGTCACAATGTTAGTTACCATACCCTCTGAAACGGCTTGACAGATTTTTATGAAATTTTATATGCATATTCAGTAGGCCTGAGAATCGGCTACTGTCTATTTTTCATACCCCTAAGTAATAAATGTTGTCCACCCCTGACATTATTTTTTTATTGTGTCATTAAAAAATACATACAACTCTAAATTTTCACCCTTCTATTACCAACCCCTATTTTTTTATAGCGTTATTAATTTATATGGACACACCGTTTTGAAAACAACGTTTCCCGGGTCACCTAGTATACATGTTGGATTTTAAACTTGGCTGTTTAAAAATGAATTGTTTAAATGAAAAATCTTGATTTTGTTTTGTCTAGGTGTATTGTTCAAAATCACACATTAATTTTTTTTTTTTGGTTCGGTTTTTCCCTTTATAGGAAAAGGCAAAAGGACTCAGCTCACACATTAATTAATTTGACAGATTAAATAAATCACTTGTTTTTCTTAATACTCGTACTGGCACATAACAATGACAAAAAAGGTTTTATGGCGGTACGAATTAATGGGAACGAATGAGTATGAATGAATGGAAAAAGAGGAGTGAACGGAGAGTATATATATTATATATAAAATTCTCGTATCACAGTTTTCGTTCCCATACTCCTCCGAAACGGCCTGACCGATTCTCATGAAATTTTGTGAGCGTATTGAGTAGGTCTGAGAATCGGCCAACATCTATTTTTCATCCCGCTAAATGTTAGGGCTGGTCCACCCCTATATTTTCTTTTTTATCTTAAGGCAAAACAACATTTGCCGGGACAGCTGGTATATATATATTTACCTTTTTACGGGTGTAATATATACAAGCACGCGGGCCTTAGTCAAGCGTGTTTAAGTTACATATGGTTGATGAAGTGATGACGAAAGATTATTATTATTATAACTTATAAACAGTTATTTAAGTGAAACAACTGAACCGTAATAAAAGCATAGCAGTGGTAATATATATTAGCTGGTGGAGCTGTTTAAAACAATTGCCGGGCAACATTTCATTTCGTATTATCTTCTGTAATTACGGGCGCCCTATTCCAACCAAATGTTGTAGCGAACATTATGTCCATTTGTACACGATGCTGCAGTTCACATCTTATTTATAGTCTTTTAACGATCTGCTGGAATTAAATACTCTATTTTCATTGAGATGTTCTTGTGCTGATTAAATTTTAATTAAGGTAAATTATTTTTTCGTTACTAAATTTTGAATAGAGTAGAGGAGTGCAGTGCAGTGAAGTGGAGAGGAGAGTAGAATAGAATTTATGTACTCAAATTATTATTTTTTCGCGACTAAATTTAGAATAGAATAGAGTGGAGTAGAGTGGAGTGCAGTGCAGTGCAGTGGAGTGGATAGGAGAGTTGAATAGAATTGAAATAATGATTTACACACATTACAACACAAAATAATGTGGTCCATAACTCATCATAATGCTGAAAACATAGTTTCCAGCGCTGATTTTCAGTTGGACATACAGTACAGACGCACACAAATTACAGTTTTGAAAAAAAAAATATATATAATAAATATAATAAAATAAAAATGATGTTACATGAATAGAAAACTATATATGTATTTTATATACATAAAAAAAAGATATTCAAATATTTTACAATTTTCAATAAGAAGTTTATTTCACATAGAAATAACAGTTTTTTACTACATGCATATGAATATAAATACCGCACATACACCAAAATAACAAATTTCACAATTTTTGTCTGTCTGTCTGTCGGTCTGTTTGTTCCAGCTAATCTCTGAAATGGCTGGGCTAATTTTGACGAGAATTCTTTTGGCAGATAGCTGATGTAATAAGGAGTAACTTCGGTTACTTTTATTTTAGATAAAATAAATAAAAAGCCACGAGGGCGAAGTCGCGGGAACAGCTAGTTATAAATAAAAGTCGAGCTTTTTACCTCCAACAATAATAATAATATAGATAAAGTCGCGAGCAAATGCTAGTAAGTATAACTGGTGTATTTTATGAAAGGGGCAATTAAATGAAGATGCCTGTACACTTGTTACACTAATGGACGATATTCTAGCGATGTTACAGAGCGTTAGGGTTGTCAACAATATTTGGATAAATATTTTTTTTAAATTTTATTTATTTATTTAATTAACTCTATTAAAATTACTAATATTTTATTATTTCATTGTACTCTACAGTGTATATTTTCATCAAAAACAATTATATTCTGTTTAATAAATCATTAATTATCTTGTTTTATATAGATAAAATTACGGAGCGTCCTTTTAATTCCAGTTCTTATTTTCAATTGTTTTATTATTCTTTTTTTGAAATTTAAGTGGCCACATGTTTTTATATGTGGCCAGTATCACCAAGGGCCCTTCGCTTCAGTAAGCAAGCCGGTGATACAACATGCTTAGACTAAGGAGGTTCGGAATACGGAACAATAATAATCAAAACAAAATTACAATTAATTATTTATTAATTGTAATTTTGTTTTGATTTTTGACAAACCAATTACATATACTAGAAAGAACAAAATAGAATAAAATAACATGAATAAATATAAACATTAAACATATACATACAACTATTTTGACATAAGATTTATAGGTTAAATAGTACATAATAAATACATAATTCTTGTATAGTGTTTAAAAGGTGAATAATGTTAGTGGTAAATAATATTTGTATTCACACATGACTTGGTCAAGTAGCTATGGGCCAGTAGCCATGCTAACTAAAATGTCCAGACATGTGGCGGCGTGATGGGCCGGGTCATTGGGTCCGTAAAATATGGTCGAGCGCAGTGATGACTGGCTCATACGTCGTACTCGTGAACGAGTGCTTGTGTGGACTGGTCTGCTCTAATCACTATGACTTATTTTCTCTTATTAATTGTTTAACCAGTTGTTGTGTATTGAATGTTTTTTCTATTTTATTATTTCATTGAATTAGTGCTAATCGGTAGTTTGTATTCACACACTTAAACTTAAATTATAGGTAAGAATAAATTATTTAAAAGAGCAACACACAAGTTTCTTGCTTGTTCTTCTTGTGATGAGACAGCATTCCGAATGAGCGGTAGATTAAAAAAAAAAAATGTTATGACTATTCAAAAGTGCTTCAATGTAAATTTATTTGAATAAATGATTTTCTATTCTATTCTAAAAATATCTAAATATATATAACTCAAAGTGACTGACATAGTGATCTATCAACGCAGCCCAAACCACTGGACGGATTGGGCTGAAATTTGGCATGCAGGTAGATGTTATGACGTAGGCATCCGCTAAGAAAGGATTTTGATTAATTCTACCCCCAAGGGGAAAAAATAGGGGATGAAAGTTTGTATGAAACTTTGTCAATTTTAAACCGATCGGGCTTTGCATAAAGGATAATTTTCCATCTACCCGCTGCCCTTCAGTTTACCCGTGATCATGGTGGTTGAAACACTGCCGAAATATCGGGAACTCAGCAAATAAATATAAAACGTGGTAAGATCCCGGGATTTTTACTAATTATACGTATAAATAATGACCGCGTCAAGTTTAAAACAGTATATATCAGTTGCTTGAGAATGACAGCCCTGCATTAGTAAGTGGAACTTAAAACAAAAATACGACAATACGTTCGTACTTATATGTGAGCGCAGGTGGGCACTGGTTGCCGGCGGGCGATAAACTACTGAAATTATATGACTTACTTCATTTTCAGGTATTTTTAACATCTATTACTACGTGATGTAATACACAGAGTGGTAGAATCAAAATATGACTATTCAAAAGTGCTTGTAATGAGTTTATTTTAATAAAAATTATTTCTATTTCTATTTCTATTTCACTGCAAAAGAGTTGAAGAAAAGACACGGATCATAAATATTATTCAGAATTTGTGGGGAAAAACGTTGAAGCACATGATATGGCATGACGAACTTATCTGTACATATAAATAAAATTGGAGTGTCTGTTTATAATATTGAAATAACCGTTTTTTACTAGATGCATATGAATATAAATACAGTATATACACCAAAATAACATTTTTTTACAATTTTTGTCTGTCTGTCTGTTTGTTGCGGCTAATCTCTGAAATGATTGGACCGATTTTAATAGGACTTTTTTGGCAGGTAGATATAATAAGGAGTAACTTAGGCTACTTTTTGAAAAATTCTTTTATTTTAGAAAAATAAAGTTAATTTCCACGCGGACGAAGTCGCGGGAACAGCTAGTGAATGATATTATCGAAGAAAAATAAAAGGAAAGAGAGGAGGAAGGGAGAGAAAATAAAAAGAAAGGAAGGAGAGAAGAAATGAGAAGATCAAGTCACTGCTATATCAAGCAGAATTAGGAAAAACTTGGAGTCGTGTCGAACAACTAAAGAGATTGATGTAAGATCTTGGAAAATGGTAAGAGCTCCACCGATAAAAGCGTTTTTCTTAAATTATGAACAAAAAACTACGAGATATCCACCTGGTATTTGTAGGAAACTGAATGATAAACAGACTGACAGCTCATCTGATGGTAAACAATGATCATGATCACAGATCACAGACATGGTAATGTAACTGTATCACCACTCATACGTTGCCATTCTGAAGTACAATTGCCGAATTGAAGGCCGGGTCATTGGGCTCCCTAAAATATGGTAGAGCGCAGTGATAGCTGGCTCATCCGTCATACTCGTGAACGAGTGCTGCTTGTAGGGACTGGTCTGCTCTTATCACTACGACTGATTTAATCTTGTGTTTTTATTTGTATTTGAGTCTAAATAAATTAGTAGTGGTTGGTAGTTTGTATTCACACGTTTCGACTTGTAAAATGTGAACTTACAAGGATTGTTTAAAAGAGCAACACACAAGTTTCTTGCTTATTCTTCTTGTGATGAGACAGCTTTCCGAATAAGCGGTAGATTTGAAAAAATGTTGACTATTCAAAAGTGATGAGACTACCCCTAACATTTAGGGGGATGAAAAATAGATGTTGGCCGATTCTCAGACCTACTCAATACGATCACAAAATTTCATAAGAATCGGTCAAGCCGTTTCGGAGGAGTATGGGAACGAAAACTGTGACACGAGAATTTTATATATAAGATATATGTATATAAAAAAAATCCTTTTATTGCCAATATCAGTATAGTTACATAGTTACGCATTTATACATATTTAATATGATTGGCAATAGGTACAAACTCAGCTATTGCTGGACTGATGGGCGTCCAGCGCTGGTTTTCAGTTTGTACCTAATCACGTGCTAGATAACCATAACATAACATAACGAAATAAAAATTTAACAAATTAATACACAAATAATAATATCCATACGGATACACACGTGACATGCATGTGAAGTGTGGAGTGGTGAAATATTCAGTAATGAAAACGATTGAAGTTTACAGCTGTCCGTGTCGCTTGCGCATATATAGCGTGAGGGTAGTGGACGCGTTCGCCTGCGGTGCGAGGGAAGTGATAACTGCTATAGGTGTCGTTATCTACGCACAAGCGGTGGGATCAATTTAATTACCAAATAAGTAGGTTTTTTTTATACTACTATGGTGGCAATCAAGCATACGGCCCATCTGATGGTAAATGGTTACCGTAGCCTATGAACGCCTGAAACACCAGGGGTATCACTTGCGCGTTGCCGACCCTTAAGAAACCTTAATATACCCTTCTTGAAAAACCCCATGCTGTAGTCTCGTGGGAAAACCTCGGCAGGAAGTTTATTCCACAATCTAAGTGTACGCGGGAGGAAACTCCTCTGAAACCGCACTGTTCGGGACCACTTAGGTTCCAGCGTGTGGGGATGAATTCCCTGTCGATGGCGAGCGGTGCGGTGGTAAAAGGTGGCTGTCGGCATCATGTCGAACAACTCCTCAGAACACAGTCCGTTGTATAATCGGTAGAACACACAAAGCGAGGCGAAGTCTCGCCTCAAGCTGAGTGGCTCGATACCACCAGAGAGATTGGGATCATCGACAACTCTCATAGCACGTCTCTGAACCGAGTCAAAAGGACCGAGCTGGTATCCAGGTGCTCCCGCCCAAAGATGAGAGCAGTACTCCATGTGCGGCCGAACCTGTGACTTACAGGTAGGTATACAGGTATGTAACTTTAAATTTACACCCTACAAACAAACAATATATTTTAACAGTAAAGTATTAATTTATACATACAAAAGGTAAGTATGGGTTTATATATACATTATGGTTATTTCTATATGTTTTATGTGTTTTTATTTTTATTAATATTATGTTTTATTTTACAGGTCCGGTTTTCAGTCGCGAGGCACATCGGCTACAGCATGTTTATCTACACAAAAAAAAACACATTTTATCTCGAGATTTGTCGCCGCTATCCAACGGCTGTCTCTGTCTATCTAATATAATTTTCCTTAAAGAATTTTTAAATTTTAGCGGTATTATCATTTGGCGTAATGGCGTTTGTTGCTCTTCTACTTAAAAACTATTGAACGGATTTTGATAAAATTACAGTAATACAGCTTATACATCAGAATAACATATAGGCTATAAATTTAATGCGAGTGAATCCACGGGCACAGCTAGTAAAAAAAGAAATAAAAGAAAAGTCGTGTGGATTGTAATTGTATGTACATTTTTGGATGTAAAAAATGATTTTTTTATGTTTATTTTTAATTATGGTAAATTAAGTTTAATTATATGTACATTTTATTTGCTCTTTTTTTTCGTTTGTTGTTTATATTGTATTTTTTACATTGCACTGAATAAAATATTTTTCTTTCTTTCTTTCTTTCTTTCTTTCTTTCTTTCTTTCTTTCTTTCTTTCTTTCTTTCTTTCTTTCTTTCTTTTTGCAGGCTATACATAGTGAACTGTAATAATTTACAATCAGTCAAGCTTAATTGCAGCCTTCGTTATATTAAATATTACACGTAAATTACTCAGGATCTGTCTGACAGATTTCAAAGAGTATGCTATAAATTAGTGAAGGTTTTTATTCGTATTTCACATCACAAGAATTTAAATCAGCCTGTTTATTCAGACGGTATCAAACGAAATTAGGAGCTTTTATATAATACATTAAAGCTTTTTCAGATATCGGCCGCTTTTATGTCAAACTCAACGTACATAAATTAATTTGACGTGAAAATAGAAAAAGAACTGATATTATCTGTGCCCAGTGTTAGACACTCCCGAGAGAGCTTTTAGCTGTTCTTTAATTTGTATAATTCAATTCATTTAGTCATTTCGATTTTATACACTACTAGTTGTTCACCGCGGATTTACTTGCTGTTTAATTACAATTAATATATATTAATTATTTATAAAATTATTAATATATTTATCCCTATATATGCTTAAATTTCATAATTATCATAACATAGTATAAAACAAAGTCGCTGTCGCTGTCTGTCCCTATGTATGCTTAAATCTTTAAAATTACGGAACGGATTTTGAAGCGGTTTTTTTTAATACATAGAGTGATTCTCAAGGAAGGTTTATATGTATAATACATGTACACCTGTGCGAAGCCGGAGCAAATAGCTAGTATATTAATCTAAGACACTGTAATTCATTAATTTATAAAATTTACATAATTTCAATGATAATTTTAAATTAGAAAGCTCATTACACAGTATAAAACAAAATCGCTGTCTGTCTCTATGTATGCTTAAATCCTTAAAACTACGCAACTGATTTTGAAGCGGTTTTTCTCAATATATAGAGTGATTCTCAAGGAAGGTTTATATATATAATATATGGACACCCGTGCGAAGCAGGGGCAAGTAGCTAGTATTAGTATATATAAATCTAGCAGAAAAAATATTAATCTTATACACTGTAATTCATTGATTAATTAAATCTACTAAATTACAATGATACTTTAAATTAGATATGAATGAATTAATAAAAGTTAGAGCGTATATTTTTTTGACAACTTTTAAATCTAATGAAATCTATTATAATTAGAAGAAATGAAATTAGATGTACACTCAGCAGCAATAATTAGAAGTAGAGTCAGCAGAAATAATAGCCGAAATTAAAAGAATTTTGGCAAGTTTGGCACTAGATTGCAGCGTGAGAATTATCCTGGGTTATTATTATTATTTAATAATCGATATTAAAGATCGATCAAAGAATTTATTGAATTTACTAATTTAATGCAACTTTTAATGTAATTTAAAACAATAATATACAAAGTATGAATAAATAATTACGTAAGTCGCAGCTTTAGGACTTAAAAAAAAAACTAAATTTGTTTGAAAACTATAATATATTAAAATTACTTATTACTAATTATAATAAAAAAGAGGTGACTCTATCGAGGCAAGAATAGAAGTGGCGGACGAAAGCCCGGTTCGGTTGCACCATTAGGCAGCCGTGAAGTCACGTTGTCGGCGCTGGTGCACGATCCGCTGCATCAGCGTTGGATCATTGCGTTTGGTTAACACCAAAGTCCATGTAGAATCTAGGTCGCTCTTCATCAGCGATATTAGGGTGTTTGTGTATTGTAACAAAACTAAATATTGCGATGAATTCTGTTATTAAATTACTGTTGTGTTTTTAGAGATGTAGGTACGCGACAAGCATACAAACACACAGATTTAATATTCCAGTAAAGAATCTTTTTTTTATTGATTATAATGTAATGGTGCACCAGCCTGTGCCAACGGTCTATGCTGGCGGGGCATCAGTGGAGGATGGCAGCCATCCGTCAATAACTTAATCTACCCACATATATAACAATTACTTATACTAACCTTTTTTTTTTTCGTATTAGATATCTTGCAATCAGTCACGTGGACTATAAGCAGATGTGGTGGTCCGTATATAGCTGGTAGAGTGCTGTTCCCAGTAGAGCAGCTCCTCGTTCTTAAAAAGTCAGTCCTGTCTGCCCTTGGTCAAATGTATCACGCCATTTCTTTCATCTACACACCTCTTTAGGTATTGTAAGTTGAATTTGAGTGCCTGTGTAGTTGTAATTTGTATTTGTTGCTGTAGTCATTAATTACATCCTAAACCATTAGAAACCATGGTGCATCCGAAAGTTGTTTTAATATATAATTTTGAACTCGCTGTATTGTCATTGTATCCCATATGTTCTGATTAGCTTAAACATTGTCTTATAAATGAGAAGTTTCTTTTTTATAACACAGAGGACAAACGAGCATGCGGCTCACCTGATGGTAATTGATTACCGCCGCCCATGAGCACCCGCAACACCAGGTAATTGCAAGTACGTTGTCGGACTTTTAAAAAGGAATCAGCTCTTTTCTTGAAGGTTTCAATATCGTATCAGTTCGGAAATACCATTGCTGGAAGGTGATTCCACATTGTGACTGTGCGTGGCAAAAAGTTTCTAGCAAAACCGCACTGTTGAAGACCGCCATTCATCCAGATGATCATGATGGTATTTCAGTTTCTGGCAGGTGGTACGGTGGTGAAACTCAGCAGCTGGTTTTAATCCGAACAATTCCTCAGAACACTCCCCGTGATATATACCGTAAAAAATGCACAGAGATGCAATATCTCGCTTCAAAGCCAATGGGTCGAGTCTGTCACATAGACGTTGATTACCAATGATTCTGGCTGCTCGATTCTGAATGCGGTCAAATGGAAGTAGCTGGTATTGTGGTTCTCCCGGCCAGAGATGAGAACAGTATTCCATATGCGGCCGAATCTGCACCTTGTATAATAATGTATAGTTTGCTGTCGATAGCTAATTTTGAATTTATACTAAACTTAAATAAATTATTAAAATATTAACAACTTTACAGTAACATATCTGATACTGAGCACAGCTAGTTTATTATATTCATATTCCATTTAAAAACTGTTACTTACAAGGAACTAAGAAGAAAGGGAGAAATATCATTAAACAATTAGTCTGAAATGCAAATTAAACGAAGTAGATCTGGTGGCGGTGTCGCGGCCGGTGGGTACTAGGTTCCATAATTTACACTAAACACCTACCGTTTAAAATAAAATTAATGTTGTGACATTTGTATTTTGTTATTGCGAAAACAAGGGAGAGTAAATTGAGGGCACCTTTCTTATTTGGACGAAATATTTATGGTTATATGAAATTATGTCTTTACACAGCATAAAATGAAGTCGCTTCTGTTGTCTGTCTCTATGTATGCTTAAATCTTTAAAACTACGCAACTGATTTTGAAGGTAGATAGATTTTTAATAGATAGAGCGATTCAAGAGGAAGGTTTATATATATAATACAATACCCCTGCGAAGCCTAATCGAGTAGCTAGTATAGTATAAAATGAAGTCGCTTCCGTTGTCTGTCTCTATTTATGCTTAAATCTTTAAAACTAAGCAACGTATTTTGAAGCAGTTTTCTTAAATAGATAGAGTGATTCAAGAGGAAGGTTTATATATACAATACAACACCCGTGCGAAGCCGGATCGAGTAGCTAGTATAGTATTAAATGAAGTCGCTTCGGTTATCTATTCGCTTAGATCTTTTAAACTACGCAAAGATTTTAATGCAGTTTTCAGCTATACATAGAATGATCAAAAGGAAGCCTTATTACAGTACAGAACAAGTAGAGAATTTCAAATATTTGTAATGGATACGTGACTAAAAAAAATACAAAAATGTACAAAAGATGGAATTAGTGCTATATTATTAGAATAGAATAGAATAGAAAATCATTTATTCAAATAAATATACATTGAAACACTTTTGAATAATCATCACATTTTTTTTAATCTACCGCTCATTCGGACAGCTGTCTCATCACAAGAAGAACGAGCAAGAAACTTGCGTGTTGCTCTTTTAAATAATTTTATTGTTACTTTACATTTTTAAGTTTAAGTGTGCATTTTATGCTATCCCACTCAACCTTTGGGAAGCGCAATTTAGTCAGTAAATGCTTAGAGAAGACAGAGACAGACGTACTTATATAATAAAGTAGATAGACAGAGAGAGTAGATAAAATAGGTCATTCAGTTTATTTAAAAAATAAATGGCGTAATAGTAAACCAGTTCATCATTATTCTAACTGGGCCAGTAACAACCGAACTGTCGTGTAACTATGAAATATTACCCATGAGTTTAGCAAAAATACTTATCTAGATCAAACTTGGCTAAGATTTATCCGTCTTTGTGTTTGTCACAAAAGTTAAGCGAGCACGTAAGAGTTTTTTTTTATTATTTATTAATATTTTATGGCTCTGGATACAGGCCTTTTTGCCCAACGTAAAGTACAAAAATTTAAAAACAATCACAGTGTAGGAAATGAATTTATATAAAGTCTTGAATAGTACAGGCCTTGATAAGATCTCTTCTAGAAACTTCGGTACTTCATTACTATGCTCTTGAATCTCGTGAATGAGTAATAATCTGTCTAGTTCGTATTTTTTAGATTTGAATATAATATGAGGGCATTTTGGGTTGTGAACCATTTTCAGTCTATACAGGTAAGTGCGAGTTTGATTATGGCCAAATCTCATACGGGCACGTAAGAGATTTTTTTATTTTTTTTTTATTAATATTTTACGGCTCTGGATACAAGTCCTTTTTAGCCCAACATAAAGTACAGAAACTTAAAAACAATCACAGTTTCTTCACAGTGTTGGAAATGAATTTATATAGTCTTGAATAGTACAGGCCTTGTTAAGAAGAACCCCAGTGTTGCCACTACAGTAGTTTTACCACTAAATCTGGTAAATTTAACTAAAATCAATTATTCATGTAGGACATTTTAGCCGCTTATGAACGTCAAATTTTTTGTATTAATATTTTTTATCAAATCAAATCAATAATTATTTATTAATGTAAGACATTTTAGCCGCTTATGATTATGATTTTTTTGTATTACTATTTATATTTTTCCCTACTGTTTTAACTGTCTATCTCCCCAGGCAGGCAAAAGTTGATTATATTACATCCCGTGACTTCGTCCGCGTAGAACTTAACTTTATTTTTCTAAAATAAAAGATTTTTTCTGAAATAATAAAGTAGCCTAAGTTACTCCTTATTACATCAGCTACCTGCCAAAACAAGTCCCGTCAAAATAGGTCCACTAATTTCAGAGATTTGCCGGAACAAATAGACCGACAGACAGACAGACAAAAATTTAAAAAAATATTATTTTGGTGTATGTACCGTATTTATATTCATATGCATGTAGTAAAAAACGGTTATTTCAACATTACAAACAGACACTCCAATTTTATTTATATGTATAGATGTATAGATAACAGAAACAGTATCTATGTAATTTAAAATAGATTATAATAATTTATTCTAAATAGTCTACCTTATTAGCGTTATTGTTTCAACCCTCGGGAAGGGTTGTAAACGTTAACATTAAATTAAAAGGCGGTAATACGATTATTCGAGTGTGGGCAGTAAAATGCTCGAGATGGGACTAAGCTAGGGTTGTGAAGTAAGTTGATAATGATAGAGGTTACTAGTTATATGGAACTAATTTTTTTTTATATGACAAAACAACGCGTTTGTTGGGCTCAAAAGGACTAGTATCCAGAGCCGTAAAATATTAAATAAAAAAAAAAAGAAGTCAGCTAAGTATACTATAACTTCTTACTATTACACACATATTTTACCCTTTGAATTAGAACACAGCTTTTAAAACTGTTTTTTTTACAGAAATAGATGAGTTACCTATTCAAATGACTTTTAATAAAGTCACTCTCAACTTCAGGTCTAAATATTCTGTAATAAATTCTAATTGTATATGGAACCTGTATGTGTGTAAAAAAACAATTTAAAAATCTTATCTATCTACTCATTAATCTAGCAGTTTAGCACACCGCCTTACTTTCGATGGTCGCAGGTTCGATTCCTCGCACGCGACAAATATTTGTATTCATGAGTATGATTGTTTGTATCGGTCTGGGTATTTTCTATGTATAATATGTATGTATTTACGAATAAAATATCTATGTTTTCGTATTAGTTATCTAGTATCCTTTCTACCACGTACAACCACATTGTGGAATCACCTTCCAGCAATGGTATTTCCGAACCAATTCGATATTGAAACCTTCAAGAAAAGAGCTTATTCCTTTTTAAAAGACCGACAACGTACTTGAGATTCCCCTGGTGTTGCGGGTGC
The DNA here is from genome assembly GCF_030625045.1 of Achroia grisella. NCBI lineage: Eukaryota > Metazoa > Arthropoda > Insecta > Lepidoptera > Pyralidae > Achroia > Achroia grisella. Next base: position 278,593 of record NW_026712771.1, read on the forward strand.
TCATGGGCGGCGGTAATCACTTACCATCAGGTGAGCCGCATGCTCGTTTGTCCTCTGTGTTATAAAAAAAAAAGTACCCATAACATAAGATTTTGCTAGCTTAACTTGGGACTAGATGACGTTGTATGAAGTTTCTAGTTTATGTTGTATGATGTCACCCGCAAAAACTCAAAACCCGCGGAAGGACTTATGGAGTAGCTGAAGATCGACCCCTACCTGACTGGTAGAGTGTAGATGGCACTCCAAATCCGTGGAAGGACTTATGGAGCGGCTGAAGATCAAACCCCGACTAATCTATTTGACTTTATTCTAATGACACCGCTCGGGGTTCGAACCTCGTCTCAGGCCGTTGTAATTTCGATCCCCGTTTTAATTTCTCCCCTCCAATTAAAACAAGTCGAAGATCAATCGGAGGGGAATAATGTGTGAAACATGATATGTACAAACAGACAATTTTTTTTTATATAACAATATATATTTTTTAAACATCAATATAAATATATATCTGTGTGTATTTTTGTAACTAAAATTGCACGTCACTATACAAAATATCGGGCAACAGTCAGATAACATGGCAGCGCTGTGTGGCTCCGATAGCGGGGACACTTCATTTGCAAATTGAAACAAGATTGCACTGTCGTTAATTAATAGCGCTACCATAATGCTAGCTATGATGGTATGATGTTCAGCTGACAATAGAATCCTTATTATATATTCCTGATGATCTCGACCTTGGCCGGGATGAACAATAAATGGAACAGTTTGATCCAAGGTGTCCACTTTGGGGTTTTATTATCATTTTCTATTGATGGCGTGCTTTTCTTTAAAACGTAATTAAGACTGTTTTTTTCGGACTATTCCAAAGCAGAGGAAGACCAAAAAAGAGATGGATGGACTGTATGAATGAGGATCCACTCTGGAGTTTTATTATCATTTTCTATTGATGCCGTACTGTTTTTTAAAAACTTATCAAGACGGGATTTTTTTCAGACTATACTTTTTTAAAACGTAATCAAGAGTGGTTCTTCCGAACTATTTTAATATTGACGAAGCTACATTTTACAGCTTCACCGAACGATAGGGGTGTGTACAGATGTCACCCGCAAAAACTCAAAACCCGCGGAAGGACTTATGGAGCGGCTGAAGATCGACCCTACCTGACTGGTAGAGTGCAGATGGCACTCCAAATCCAAAAGGTGTCCACTCTGGAGTTTTATTATCATTTTCTATTGATGCCGTGCTGTTTTTTAAAACGTAATTAAGACTGTTTTTTTTTCGGTCTATTCCAAGCAAGACCGAAAAAGAGATGGATGGACTGTATGAATGTTGATATGGTAAGAAAGGTAGTAAATAACGAGATGTGTTCGCATTCATCTCGTTATTTACTACCTTTGGGACGAATCAAAGAGATAAACAAAAACAGCCGACGGCAATAAATGGGAAAGGAAGAATCAGATGATATTTCAATAACATTGGCTGCAGCTAAGCTTTACAACTTCACCGAACTATAGGAGCAAGTGCAGATAGCACTCAAAACTCGCACATATGCGCGCGCGTACACACACACACACGTGGAGAAAACCAGCAAAAGCTGAAAAAAAAAAAAATAATAATCTCAGGACAATTCACACAGCACCATCTAGACCCAAGTTAACCTACCTAAAGCTTGTGTTATGGGTACTAGATAACTGATACATATAAATAGATATTTTTTTGTAAATACATACATATTATACATAGAAAACACCCAGACCGATACAAACAATCATACTCATGAATACAAATGTTTGCGGCATGCGAGGAATCGAACCCGCGACCATCGTAAAGCGGTGTGCTAACCGCTATACCACCGTCGTCAAACATAACAAAAAGAATAAAAAAAACGTATAAATGGATTCAATCTGACAATCTCCGCTACATTTGAAGAAAGATAGAGGATAGAATAAAGAATCTGAGATAATAAAAATGGCGTCTAGATTTGTCGTAATCCACAAAAGTAGTTTCCTAGCTCAAAAGCCTCTCGCTTCAACAACATCGAAATTGGAATTTCAGCACTAGATAAAGTTAGGGCCACCTCAAACTGAGCACAGAGAGCCGCTGAGTGTAACGATGTGGCCTTTTCCGTCTGTGGTCGGTTTAACATTCCGATGTCTTGTTAGAGTTTGTGAGTTCCGAAGTATAATTAATTGTCATCCAGAGACTTGTCAATGGATAATGGAATATCTGGAACAGACGGACAAAAAGTGATGACGAAGCACCAGAAGTTTTTGTTTGGAATAATAACATTAGGACAATTCATGCAGCACCATCTAGACCCAAGTTAAGCTAGCTATATCTTGTATTATGGGTACTAGATAATCTATATACATACATACATATTATATATAGAAAACACCTAGACCGATACAAACAATCACACTCATGAATACAAATGTTTGTGCCGTGCGAGGAATCGAACCCGCGATCATCGGAAATCAGGCATTTTTTTTTCTTAAATACATATTATATATAGAAAACACCTAGATCGATACAAACAATCATACTTTTGAATACAAATGTTTGTGCCGTGCGAGGAATCGAACCCGCGACCATCGGAAGTAAAGCGGTATGCTAAACCGCTAGACCAGGGAGGTCGTCATCGTCGAGGTCGTTTGAAAATTGATGGAAAGTAATATGTACATAATTAGTGTCACATCGCTACCAAATTCTGTAACGTCCATATTATTCCTCACACATTGATATTCCTATGACACTAAGAGGACTGTGTCTACAGAATAAAATTAGGTTTAATAAAAGAGGTTTTTTAAACACAGGATAATTCACACAGCGCCATCTAGAGCATTTACGTCAGGAAAATCCATCATGGAGAACCATTTGCTTAGGGACGATTGGATACTGCCGGACTTCTGAAAACCTGACGATTATTCCTCCTCGACATATCCGGGGCCATGGGATCGCACCAGGCACTCGCCAAAACCACCGGCATGGTTCCCAACGTTGGGACCTTCTATCTAGGCGTGCAAGGAGCGCCATCTAGACCTCATTGAATATTGTAATTCATTCTATATATATTTATATTTGTGTATCCTAGATCTTATTTAATATATTTTTTTTTTGTTTTTAAATTATATGTATCTGTATGTAGTAAAAAACCCGCATCTTAGTTTTTTTTTATGAGTAATGGGGGCTGCCTGAAAGCCAGCGCTGTATAGGTGCACCTCACTAAGGTTGTGCTTATATCAGCAACAGCTGAGACAGCTCCTATTGCCAACTTCCATGTTATTATTTATTTCTTGTTTTGTGTCTTATTGTAAATTGTATTATTTGTGTTATGTTGGCAATAAATCAATTATCTATCTATCTATCTAATTTAAGCTAGCTAAAGCTTGGGTTATGGAAAATTGATGATAAGTAATATGTACATAATTAGTATCACATCGCTACCAAATTCTGTAACGTCCATATTATTCCTCACACATTGATATTCCTATGACACTAAGAGGACTGTGTCAGCATAAAATTCCGATATAGATTTTTTAATCTCAGGACAATTCACACAGCGCCATCTAGACCCGAGTTAAGCTAGCTAAAGCTTGTGTTATGGGAACTAGATTTTAGTATACGTTCTATCTCTATTCAGAGACATCGCTTCTCCCTACACGCCAGGGCGATACATCAGTATCGTATAATTAAAAGTATCAACTTTTAATTGAAATATTGCCATAAATATTAACGTGCCGCACTACTCGTCTTACTCAATACTCAATATAAAGATATGTTTTTGTTGTTATATAAATTCGTTATATCTTGCACATATTTTTAAATTTTTTATACCTTCTTGGATTCTTCATAAAAGTTGCTTTTATTGCTGAAAATTGAGAATTTCATTTACGTGTAATTTTAAAACATACTTATTTAAATATTGAATGGTGTGGTTAATTTTAAACTTTCGTGTTAAATATACATTATTTAAATTATTAACCGGGTCTTAAGTCTTAGGTCAGTCAGCTCGTGACCACGGCTAGTGCAACCTAGTCGAAACATCGAGAGAGGTAAACTAAATACCTTTATTTGGCATAAAATTATTCGTGTTAAGACCCGGTTAATAATTTAAATAATTGAATGGTGTGAAAAGTTGATATCAGTTGCGTTATTCTATGGACAAAATTTCATCGAAATTAATTATATATTGTAGAACACGATCATACACGTTCTGTATGGAGAATGGTCGGGGACATACAGCCTTAAGATTTTATACACCTGTGCTCTGAAATTTCGCTATAATGTCTTATAAAAAAATTGCTAGTTGCACTATATATGAGACAGAGATACCCACGGAAAAGACTTTGTTAGTCTCTCTCTCACACACACAAATTAAATCATAAACTATTGGATTCCATATGAATCCACTAGTTCAATAATAAAATGTAATATAACATTTTAAAGTTTAAATAAATTTGTACTTTATGTCCTACCGCAAGTATATCTTTATTGTTCTGGCACATATCCCGACTGAGAACGTATAAAGAAGCGACAATAATATCAATAGTATCAGCGTTGGAACGTTATCGCAACTTTGTTGGCATGAAATATGAAAATGTCGCTATGAGGCCGAACACTATCGCACGTGATAAGGATGTTGACACACCGAGACTTTATTCATTTATCAATCCACTATTACAGTTTCATTAGCTATACCCGCGTTCTCACTCGCGTTATAATTCAATATAAAATATAGACTATGTATTATAATACATAAGTTATATTACTGTAAAGTTTCATCAAAATCCATTCAGTAGTTTTTACGCGAAAGAGTAACAAACAGACATACTTTATCTATCGCATTTATAACATTAATAAGATTTAGTATGTCATTTGACATTAAAAATTCATACAATCCTAAATTTTCACCAATCTACCATCAACCCCTATTTTTTAATAGTGATATTAATTTATATAGTAAAACAAGCTTTGCATTGTCAGCTAGTTACTCTATAAAAATGACACTAGGAAACCTAATATTATTGCAGATAGGAAGAACGTGTGCACACGGAGACTTTATTCATTTATCAATCCACTATTATAGTTTTATTTAGTAGCCATATTCCTACCTATATATATATATATAATTACCTGTCATGTTATTTGTCCGCGATGAACTCCTAAACTACTGAACTGATTGCAAATTATATTTGCACATTGTGTGCAATTTGATCCAACTTGTAAGATAGGAAGCTTACATCTCAATTTATAGTCGCAATATTATATATAGAGATAGTCTCGAACATTGGCCTTTATTCATTTATACATAGCAGTTTTATTTTAGTCATATTCATATTATTCTATAAAAATGTTACTATACCTATTATACGTAAGAAGGACATGTGCACACTGAAAGTTTATTCATTTATCAATCTACTATTATTCTATTATTCTATATATCATTTGATATATAGAGATAGTCTCGCTGGTATACATAGCAGTTTAGCATACCCTCTTACTTCCAATGGCCGCTGATTTGATTCCTCACATGGCACAAACATTTGTATTCATGAGTACGACTATTTCTATGTCTATGCGTTTTTTTAATATTAGCATTCTATATAAAGTATATATAAGTATGCCAAATTTCATAGTCCTTCATCCTCACAGTGTTCGTAAAAAGGGTACAAATTGTTCGCTTCACGTATTTATATATACATAAATATAACCACAAAATAAACTGCTCTCAGTGTCCCACTGCCTTAACTCTCGAATAACCGTGAGCCTCTTTTGAAAGACGCAATCTTCGCACATTGCCCTTAAGTATACATACAGACATATCACATAGTACGTGACATATATACATACATACTGATATACGAAAGCTGGATTAGGGATATTCCTAATACAGCCTGTCAGTGTCGGGGGATGCATTTAAACGATCGTGCCAGATGGAAACTAGTATAGCTTTCATAGAATATACTATTTTTTTTTATTAAGTAATAGTATGACGGCCTCGGTAGTCTAGCGGTTTAGCATACCGCCTTACTTCCAATGGTCGCGGGTTCGATTCCTCGCACGGTACAAACATTTTTATTCATGAGTAAGATTGTTTCTATCGGTCTGGGTGGTTTCTATATATGTTAGATTTACGAAAAAAATATAAGTGTGTATTTGTATCAGTCATCTAGTACCAATAACACAAGCTCTAGCTAGCTTAAGTTAGGACTAGATGATGCTGTGTGAATTGTCCTGAGATTATTATTATAAAGTGTGTGAATCTCAACGAAGTGCATGGATGTATTAGTTGTAAATAATTATAAAACACCAAATTGTAAATTAAATCGTAATTATATATATTTATTAAAATGTCGATATGATTAGCGGTGTAACGAAATATTGAAGAACATTAACAACAAAACAAATGACCATCGTAATATAGAGAACACAGTGATATATATATAAATATTATGTAATAAATAATTGAGTAGGTTTTAATACCTATTTTTGTTGGAGTTTCCAACAATAGTATACTTTCACGACTAGGTAAGACTAGGGTAGTGAGTAGAGACAACTGTGGACAACATTTGACATGATCACATCACATGGGTATATAGAACCCAGAATGGCAAGCGACGAGTTAACCGCATAATCTGGGATTAATGTGGTTTCTTACCGGTGTTCCTATCACCAGAGAGCTAGATATATCATCAAGTGTACACCGTACCCGTAATCCTCAGATGTTGTTATCCCCTATGACTAAGATATTATGCCTCCGTACTCTGCAATTTTATTGTTGTCTGTCTGTGTGTTTGTTCTTGCTAATCTTTGAAACGGCTGGACCGACTTGGATGAGACTATCACTCGTAGATTGCATTATCTCAGGCGTTCATAGGCTACCATCAGATGATCATCATCGTAGTATAAAAAAATTCTACGCAGACAAAGTCGCGGATAACATCTAGTTCTACAATATAATCTGACATTTATATAATTGCAAACATTTCGTATTGACATGCCCACATAATGTATCCGCAACTGTTTCATCATAGCATATTAATATGTACAAAGAGGAAACAATAGTGAACCATATCGGCGTAGGACGCCATTGAATCCAGAATGTTCCGAAGTAATTTAATATTCCTATTAAATTACAACGCGTGAAAGAACACAAAATTTACGTACACGCGTGATCGCACGCAGCAATTCAACGGGAGACGGTACGACTAACGTGACCATACGTCCCGTTTTAAACGGGACATATTATTTTTAATTATTCTTTATTGTACACGCACACATAATAAAAGAAATTATACAGAATAAATGTAATACATATCTCTAAAAAGAGATTTCTTCCAGCAAACCTAGAAAATGTTATAGGATCGTGTATTAAATAGAATATTATTATGTACATACATACTGGTATACTAAAGCTGGATTAGCGATATTCCTTATACAGCCTATCAGCAATGGAGGATATATTCAAACGATCGTACCAGATGGAAACTAGCATAGGTTTTATAGAATAGACTACTATATTTTTTTATTAAGTAATAGTATACCTTCACGACTGGGGAAGAGTAGGGTAGTGAGTAGGATCAACTATAGACTACACTTGACGTTTTTTTTTCGGACGACTCTAATGCTGTTAACCGCAGCTGGCCTTCATAGCTTCATCGGACAATAGAGAGCGCATGCAGATGGCACTGTAAACCCGCGGAAGGACTTATGGAGAATTTGCGTACACGCATGATAGCACGCAGCAATTCAAACGGGAGATGGTACGACTAACGTGACCTTACGTCCCGTTTTAAACGGAACTGTCCCCTTTCATAATTACGAGTCCCGCTGTCCCCAAAATTAACTCTGGAACGCAAAATTGTCCGCGATAATTTGTGTGGTCGAGGGGGCCGTTTATGATGTTGATTATTGTTGATAATTAAAGTAAATACAAAAAAATTGTGCCAAGATTTTCAGTCTTACTTAAAAGTTTCAATAGCTATATTAAAGCAATTTTGTTTATCCGATAATATTCAACTTTTAAGCTAACTTTTTCCGAATAAAGTTTAAAGAAATTCTTTTTTCATTGACTGTCTATTAATTGACATAAATAACCAATGTCCCGTTTTGAGTCAAACAATAAATGGTCACGTTAGGTAGGACCAATAAAATGGCTCGGAACGACTCGTGTACTACTCCCAAGTTCTTATTACATTGAACATAAAAGTGAAAATTTAATGAACTACAGTGCGTGGAACAATTCACGTATAAATTTGCAGATACGTATTTCGTACCAAAGTAAATAGATGTGTGCTAACATGTTTTCATTGTAGGTAGTCCTTCCTTCCTGTAACAGATAGAAATTATAATAATTATGTGTACAGACATGAGTATTTACTCAATAATAATAATAATAATAATAATAATAATAAATAATAATAAAGCCTTTATGAAGAAGTACAAGATAAGGTAAAAGAAATAAGGCATATATTGAATACAATAGAAAATAAAGCAGGAAAATTGTTAGAACACTTGATACGGCAAGACGAATTTATGTAAATTATTATTGAGGGAAAATAGAAAGAAAGATGGAGAAGGGAAGATCAAAACATAGCTACATCAAGCAAATTAAAGACAAAATTGAAGTCGTGTAGTACATTTAAAGAGCACGATGGAAGATCGTGGAAAGTGGCAAGAGCACCATCGACAAGAGCGTGGCTTTTAAATTATAGATGAATGCAATGGCCTTTTTTCAAACATTAGTTATTTCTTTTTAATTTACGTTTTAAATATGACAGCACGTCGAAATTTACATTGTGCTTCATAGCTTTTTGGAGTAATACACAGTAAAAAGCCCTCATATCTGTATGATAAATTAAATTTTTCAAAATAAATTCTCTTTTACTTTGTCCATGATACAGAACATGCTTTTTTATTCTATTTTGTTATTTCTAGTACATGTAATTGGTTTGTATTTATTAATAATAATTATCATTAATATAAGTGCCCTCTCTCTCCCCCTTTTTATATAATAATAATAATAATAATCTTTAATCAAAGGAAACTTACAATATTGACAAAGTAACAAAAGTATGTATTTAAACTTACAAGCTATTCCTTGTGAAGTCTGGAGTCTGAACTAAGTCGAAACCTGTACTACAGATCTATCTCCGAGGACTTACTGGTATTTACTAAATCTAATAAATGTTTTTGTGAGGTAAAGTTGTATAAGCTAGGTATAAATATAGTTAATGATATGTGTGTATGTGTGTGTGTGTGTGTGTGTGTGTGTGTGTGTGTGTGTGTGTGTGTGTGTGTGTGAAATGACTGTGAGTGTGTGTAAGGAATTTAGATACTACCGAAAATCAAGACAAAGTAACAAATCAAACAAATATATGAAAATCTATCACCCCATAACAGACAACAAACCTTGAGGGTAAATAGTTAATAACCACTTTAATAACAATTTTTGCATTTTATTTTGTTTTTAGGATATATATGAAGCTTCTTGTTAATATTGTTGTACAAATATGGTCCCAAAAAGGGAAAAATCTCTGAGCAAAACTAAATTTATTTACTTGTTTACATACATTATACATTTTCGTTTTGTCAAGCAATTTAAGAGAACAAAATTGTATATAAATGACGAATTGTAGAACCTCACAGGACTGATATAGTTGCCTTGTAGGATATAATTTAGAAAAAGAGCCACTTCTAACACGAACCACCCCATATGAGAAGAGTACATAAAGATTGACACAGTGCTAAGTAAGTACTTTTCATTAATTTTGAATCAACAGCATTTCGAAGTTTTTTAAAAACAGATATTAATTTACGTATTCGTGAGGGATGCAATATGTGTTTTAAATTCAATTAGATCCCAAATATTTCAATGTGGTCTTTTCTTTTTTCAAAAAATCTACACTGTGCAGTTATATTCATGTATCTTTAATTTATACTTATTTAACAATGCGAATAGAGAACAAATATATTTGGTTTTATTAATATTCACAGATAGTAAATTATTTGACATATATGTTGTTACTACTTTTAGCTTTTTGTGCAATATCATAGACACATCTCCTGTGTAAATAAGTGCAGTATCATCAGCATAAGATATTACTTTACCCTGTATTAGTGGATGAACAGAGGTCGTTAATATTAAATTTTTCAGAAAGATCAGTACTGCTATACGTACCCACATTAACACTTTGAGTTCTTTCAGATAGATAGCTTTCGAATAATTGTAATTGTTTATCTCTTATATTTCAAGTTTATTAATTAATTGAGATTTTGTCCTAAGTCTAGAAAGATTACAAACATTTTTTACCTTCGTCTATGTTATTTGTTATAAAATCTGTTGGTATGAAGGGCATCTGATGTTGATTTACCGCGTCGAAAGCCAAATTGATTTTCGGATAATATATGATTTTTTTCAAGATAATTAATTAATCGAACATTTATAAGCTTTTCGAGAATTTTCGAGATTGCAGGAAGTAAAGATATTGGCCTATAGTTACCAATGTGTTCCCTATCACCATTTTTGTAAATAGGAATTAAAATTGATTTTTTTAAACATCTAGGAAATATTCCTTTTTTGAAACACAAGTTAAAAATAAAAGTTAGGGGAGGTATAAGGAAATGTCTCAATTCCTTCAGCATCTTATTTGAAATTTTATCCCAACCAGGAGAACATTCAGATTTTATCATTATAAGCTCTATTTCCTTCTCATCTGTGTCTAAGAGAACGAAAGAAACGAGAAATATTTTGTGTCTGTTTTGTAATGTGTTTAACTTTCATTTTATCTTTATGTATACTTTCTGATATTATTTTACCAACATTTGTAAAATATTCGTTTGCTAGATTGACTGATTCTTGAGGATTTGAGGCGATGGAGATTAATTCTTTAGGATAATTTTCGGATTTGTTTGTGTTATATTTTTGATTGCTTCCCATATTTTCTTATTGTTTTTACCAGCTTTTTCTATTTGTTCTTTATCATATGCAATTTTAATTCGTTTCAGCAAATTGTTGCATATATCTTTTATATTTAATGTTTCATTTTCTTTATATTTAAATTTTATATGTAAGTTATCTCTGTTTCGAATGCAACGTTGATCCAGGGCTTGATAGCCCTTTTACGTCTATTTGTTACTACAATCTGTGTATTATTTTCTATTGTCTTAATTAGTTCATAAGATAGATAGTTCATTGAAGATTCGGGATCATTTGAGTCATATATGTAAGTTTATATTAAGTCTCGTTATTTATTTTTTTATGTGATGTATCATATAATTTGATTTTGTTTTATGGTCTGTTACACTAGATTTTGGAACTAGAGTAAGTGCCGACGCCTTCGATTTTATTAGTCTCTCCCTCGTTGATAATTCATGTGCTGGGACAAGCCCGTGAAATGCAGCTAAATTTAAATATTTTCAGAATTTTGGTTACCATTTTCCGAATTTATAGGTATGTTTATATCACCTATGATCACAATGTTTTGGTACGAACCTAACTGTTCTAAAAGATTGTCAAGTGATGCTAAAAATGGTGAGACATCTCTATGAGAAGGTGATCTGTATATACTAACAACGACTGTGTCAGTGTTTACTTTAGTGACTAGACAATTTGAACCAAACAATGTTGGTTCTTGAACGGAAACGTTCAAGTTATTATTTATATACAGCACGCCACATTATATATATATTTGGTGCCACTGAAAACCAGCTGTATATTCACCTAGGACATACATTAAAGCTGAGTGGAGCCATTTCAGTGCATTATTGGATGTAAAAAATGTTTATTTTATGTTTATTTTTCATTATGGTAAATTAAGTTTAATTATATGTACATATTATTTGCTCTTTTTTTTTTCGTTTGTTGTTTATATTGTATTTTTTACATTGCACTGAATAAAATATTTTTCTTTTCTTTCTTTCTTTCTTTTCTTTTACATTTCCCACTATATATACATATATATCTATATATATTTGCTAACAGGCATAGGCCTCCTCCACTTGTCTCCAGTGATCTTTATTATTAATTCTTACCCATTTACCAGCTGCCACCACTTTGACATCATCTATCCATCTTCTGTACGGTCTTCCTCTTCTCCTCTTCATTTCTTTTGTGTACCAATGCATTAATACAAACAATCATACTCATGAACATAAATGATTGTACCGTGTGAGGAATCAAACTCGCGATTATCGGAAGTAAAGCGCAGTATCTTAAAGTTTTCATAGGTAGGGTAGACAGAGGCATTGTCAAGAGTCGACGTCGTTGTGTAACACCTTACTTGCCTTCATTTCACTCTTCTAACACCAAACCTAGTTTTAAATACCAATACTAATTTATATGGGAAAACAACATTTGCCGGGTCAGCTAGATCAAATATTATAAAAATACAGTAATATTTACATTATATACAATAGAAAATAGACGAGGAAAAATGTTGGGACACTTGATACGGTACGATGATTTCATGAAAATTATTATTGAGGGGAAAATAGAAGGAAAGAGGGGAAGGGGAAGACCAAGGCACAGCTACATCAAACAAATTAAAGAGAAGATTGGAGTCGTGTCGTATCAAGAAGTAAAGAGCATGATGGAAGATCGCGGAATGTGGCAAGAGCTCCACCGACAAGAGCGTAGCTCTTAAATGATGAATGAATGGATAAAATAAAGTCGTTTCCGCTGTCTGTTCGGTTATATCTTATAAACTACACAACGGATTTTAATACAGTTTAGTAATAGAGCGATTGAAAAAGAAGGTTTATATGTATAATACATGTACACCCGTGCAAAGCCGAGATGGGTAGCTAGTATAACTAAATTGTTCATTATAGAAATATACATTTCTCTGTTAAATTACTACAAAATGCTCCTACAATCTTTACCTCCTCCTTTATTTTTGTATCATCCATTTCCCAAAACAAACAATTGGCAGTTTGCGTACCACTCGCGAACAGTCGTACCGAGAGCACTTTGAAATCTTGAAATTTTAATTAAGACGCCTATGAATTACGCATAAATCTATTTCGATTCTACAATTTAATCCCTTAAACCAATTACCGGTATTATTACTGTTAAAGTTTAGATAGTATGCCAATAAAATTGTACTCTGCATGCAACGAATCATCATTACATAGTATAAAACAAAGTCGCTGTCGATGTCTGTCCTTCACTATGTATGCTTATATCTTTAAAACTACGCAACGGATTTTGAAGGGGTTATTTTTAATAGATAGAATGATTCTAGAGAAAGGTTGATATATGTAATACATGTACACCCGGGCGAAGCCGGGGCGAGTGTACATGTATTATATATATATAAACCTATATCTGTATCTGCTCTGATTTACGATGACTTATTTATTTTATCACTTTAGTAATTATTTATTTACTAATGCCAACTTTGCTGTTTGTCAGTTTGTATTCACACAAAATTCATAATAGTTTCCTGTTCTTCTTCTTGTGATGAGTTTGCATTCCGAGTGGTATAATAGAAAAAATATGACTATTCAAAAGTGCTTATATTGAGTTTATTTGAATGAAGATTATTTCTATTCCATTCTAGTAACGAGTACAACCACATTATTAATGAGTATTATAATGTTAACTTACCAAATACAATTAGCATTAAATATTAGCATTGTAGTACTTAAAAATATATTTCCCTCACAGTTCCACTGTGTAAAATATTTTCGAAATTAATCACAAAAAGGGCTTTAACGGTCACGGCTGCAATTAAAGTAATTACGAAAGGCCTTAAGCAGTTGTGCGAAACGCGAAAAAGTACTCATTAATTCCGAGCCGAGGAAACTGGCCGCGATAAAAATATGAATGCCAAAAGAGTGAGACGCTAAGAGACTACAAAATTAATTAAACCCAATTATAGTTCAGTGAACGGCCTCATTCCAGCTAGCGTCACGCTAGATGGACAGTTATATCGAAGAAAACAAAAAGCAGGGTGTGGAATAAAATTTACTACAGTAACGGTATAAAATCTCACTAGAGGAGAATAGACCTTTTTTTACTTGGGGAAAATCCCTCATGGAGACCGGCCCGTCTCAGGGGTTGGACGGACGGATACTGGGAGACTCCTACTCTCCAAAAACCCCACGATATTCCTCCTCGCCGCCATAGTGTCAAGTTTGCGGGATCGAGCTGGCAATCAACCGCGGCCTCAGTGGCAGTTTCCCGCAAGCCCTCCTCAACGCATGAGGGGAACTCTTTCCAGTTTCCCCGCCTCCGCACTCCTTTGGGGAAGACGCACCGGAATACGTGATGCGCCCCCCCCCCCCTTCATCTCGGCTCCTGTTGTATTGGGCGGTAGACTTGAAACCCTGAGACTGCCGCCTTCACAATCAATGTATTTAAGTATTTATTTTAGTTGTATAGTCCTACTAGGATATAACACAAGCTCTGCTTAGCTCAAAACTATATGGCATACATCCTCATTGTCCATTGTTATCTAAATATATATAACTCGAAGGTGACTGACTGACACAGTGATCTATCAACGCACAGCCCAAATCACTAGACGGATCGGGCTGAAATTTGGCATGCAGATAGATGTGATGACGTAAGCATCCGCTAAGAAAGGATTTTGATTATTTCTACCCCCAAGGGTATAAAATAGGGGATGAAAGTTTGTATGAAACTTTGTCAATTTTAAACCGATGTGAGACTTTGATGCATAAAGCTACTATGACGTAAGCATCCGCTAAGAAAGGATTTTGATTATTTCTACCCCCAAGGGTATAAAATAGGGGATGAAAGTTTGTATGAAACTTTGTCAATTTTAAACCGATCGGGCTGAGACTTTGTATGCATAAAGCTACTATGACGTAGGCATCCGCTAAGAAAGGATTTTGATAAATTCCACCCCTTAGGGGATAAATTAACGCGAGCGAAGCCGCGGGCAAAAGCTAGTTACTATTATAATTTTTGATACCTACAACTCTTAAATAGTTGAGTTACATGAATGTTACCGCTAAATTTCGGACTGCTATACCCTTCCCATTAACCCGGCGTAATTCAATTTTAAAAAGATCAAAGTCATCTCACAAGTTGATTATATTGTCACGGCCGTTGTAATTCTGAGATGAAAATTTGATTTCGCGACTAAACCAGCTATAAGGAAGGGTAAGATTATAAATATTTTAATAAGATCGATCCTTTGTACGTCACTTGAGAGGAAAAGGTTACCAATTTATACATGTTTAGATTTAAGAATAGCGTACGTCTGTTTGTAATATTGAAATAACCGTTTTTTACTACAGGCATATGAATATAAATACGGTACATACACCAAAACAAATTTTTTTACAATTTTTGTCTGTCTGTCTCTGAAATGTCAGAAATGGTTGAACCGATTTTGACGGAACTTTTATTGGCAGGTAGCTGATGTAATAAGGTGTAACTTAGACTAGTTTTATTTTAGAAAAATAAAGTTAAATTCCACGCAGACGAAGTTGCGGGAACAGCTCGTGTAATTATATAATGACACATAACATAACAATAATAAAAATAATATATATCGTGTAATCCATTGTTTTTATTCTAAACAACATATCAATTGTTATTTTGTATTATTTTCGCTGTTGCTTATTAAATAATTCATTGTTTTTTTTATCAATATTGTTCTATTAGATGTGTCCGAGATTCCGCATGACATTTATAGCCTATGTGTTATTCTGATGTATGAGTTATATTACTGTAAAGTTTCATCAAAATCCGTTCAGTAGTTATTGTGTGAAAGAGTAACCAGCATCCATCCATGCTCAGTTTATTACATCTATTCAATTTAAACAACTATTATACAGCAACACACAAGAGTCATGCTCATTCTTCTTATGATGAATCTGCATTCCGAATGAGTGGTAGAATAAAAAACATGACTTTTAAAAGTGCTTGTACTGAGTTTATTTGAATAAAGATTATTTCTATTAGAAACTTCGTTAGCAAAGAAGGACTTAGCTATATAAGAAATCTCTTCCACTCCACCCAAAATATAGAAAGTGATGAATATCTCACAGAGATCTCTTCCAGTTACCCCATAACAGCGTGACATAGAAAAGGATGAATACCGAACAAAAGTACAAATAATAAATAGAAAAAAAACAAAAGTAAAATACAATAATTTAATATCAAACAAACAAACACTAAAGCAGAAAGAAACACTAGCCACAATTTTATGTGAATTTATTGCAGATAATAAAACATCTCTTTAGCATTATTGATTCAGAGGATACTTCAATACCTATCAAATGGGTAGAATTAATTCCACTGAATAAATAATCACAGCACTTAACTGAAATAGAAATCAATTTCCTTCTATTGGCACAGTCGTGAAATATCGATGGCTCTCGGTAGAGTTTTAAGTGATAGCCGTGACGCCAACAGAATACTACTTTATGATGAAGCAGCACAATATCTACTCAAATGGTAGTAATGGTAGAATTGTAAACTACCATTATCGAACGATCGAATGTGATAATCGTTTTATTTTACACGTAACCTCCTTGTTCGTATAATTCTACCGTTCCAACTATTTCCTTACCCATTTCTACTATTAATATATTACTACATATAGATTTACATTATTTTGTTTCATTTAGGCTTGACTTTTTTACTTGTTGTAGTTTTGTTGCCAAACAGTCAACATTAGGCTTCCAAGCTATATCCGAACCCTTTTAAATACCTGATGATGCTTAGTTCAGTATTTTATTACTCAACAAGTTTTTGTTCTCTTAAAACTCGATTCCCTTCTATGGGCACAGTCGTGAAATATCGATGGCTCTCGGTAGAGTTTCAAATGATAGCCGTGACGAAAATGACCAACAGAATACTACTTTATGATTTAAATGTATGATCAAAATCTACTCAAATGGTAGCAATGGTAGAATTGTAAACTACCATTATCGGTCAAAAAGGTCGCGAACAAAATAAAACAATTGTCATATTCATTACTTAATGGATTTCCGTTATTTTGTTTAATTCGGCTTGGTTTATCAAAGTTTATTTAATAATAATAATAATAATTTCAGAACAATTCACACAGCGCCATCTAGACCGAAGTTAAGTTAGCTAAAGCTTGTGTTATGAGTACTAGATAGCTGATACATATACATAGATTTTTTTTGTAAATACAATACATATTATATATGGAAAACACCCAGACCGATACAAACAATCATACTCATGAATACAAATGTTTGTGCCGTGCGAGGAATCGAATCCGCGACCATCGGTCGTAAAGCGGTGTGCTAGACCGCTAGAACACCGAGGTCGTCAAGTTGCCGAACAGTGAACAATTCAAACTCTTTTCAATGACTGATGAGGCCTCGTTCAGTATTTTATTACTCAAGTTTTTATTCTCTCAAAACTCAATTTAATACAGACTAACTACAGCTATATTTTTTTGTCCCCATATCCTTGTACATATCACTCTCAGTTCAATTTAGGAAGTCTGCAAAGTTTGGACACCGAATGTTTCATAAAACCTGTAGCTATGTCAGAGCGTTGTGAACTCTAGCTAGACCATCGAAACTCGAATACTTTTTTGCATTCGACCAAGACGCCAACTGGCTGAGGAAAGTGTTGAGACTTTCAATATTCTTTATTGCACAGATAATATAAAGATATTATAATTTAGAGACAATGTGAGCAAAAGTGGACTAATCCCTAGAAGATACCTTCCAGTCAACCTAAAACAGTGGGATATGTGGTACTGAGTGGGTAATAATTGGTGCAAACAAAAAAAAATAAAAAATGTCAAAGGATAGATACTAAATAAAATTCAAATAATATTAAGATGTGGTCTCCAATCTCAATATCTTTTGGAATTCGCTCCATTTCGGATGTTGCTGTAATCGGTACAAGTACTCAGTTTGCCATCTTGTCCAAAAATCACGTACCATATTTTATGTCAATTGGCATCTCGTTAAATTGAATAACTTTAAATAATGTCTGTCTGGTAATGTCGTAGTTGGAAGGCCTCCAGCAAGGTGGAACGACGATCTGGTTAAGATCTCTGGAAGGCATTGGATGCGAGCAGCGGACCGATCGTCGTGGAGATCTTTGGGAGAGGCCTTTGTTCAGCAGTGGACGTCTTCCGGGCCGAGATGATGAAGGTCATAGTCGGCTTTGTAAAAATAATCTATATATATAATCTTTATACAATCTTGCCTACATCATTCAATATTTTTCATTATATAGAGGTATATGATATTGTTAATCCTACGATTTATATATTGATAAATATTGAATTTATATTGTATAATAATTATCAGTAAGACTATTAAGAGTTTATAATACCAATATAGCTGTATATAGGATGTTCCTTAGTGTGCATAAATCCACATAAAAAGTAAAGATATTTTGGCGCCAAAAAGTGAAAATTAATTTTAACAAACATAATATTATAGAGACCAGAAGGGAAGTTTAGAGCAAATATATATATTGACATATTTATTATTTAAATATATTATAACAGTTTTGAAGTGATGTAATGGTTGGAAGTACATATATATTTGAAGCTACAAAATAGAGATATTATATGTTTAGCGATTACAGTTTTCATTGTTACTACAGATTCTCTAATAAACAGATATAGATAAAAATGTAGGTATAAACAAAAATATGCTTAGAGGAAAAAAATAAACGTAAAGTTAATTGTTTATTCCTGTTCAATTCCGTGGTCATGATAACTTCATTTCTGAATAATTATCATATTTTTAAATCAAATATTCCATCTTCATTTACCTTTAAAAAATTCTTTTGATGTTATTCAGTATAATAACAGGTAAGTTGGTACTTTCTTTTCTTCCTTACGTACACTCATAAATAATATCTCTTATAGAAAGTATATATACTATATCCTGAGGAGATAGCAACCATCGCTCCTAAGAATATCCTTCAATTGTTGTCCCTGACGGGTCTAGGACGCGATCTTTGAGTAAGGGCGAGCACAATAGATCTATACAGGTCGCAGTGTCATAGGTCTGAGCACCTGATAATAGCCCAAATGCCCTCAATAAGGGGGAAGGGGATGTCAGATCGACCTCCACGCGGTTCCCCCTGGAAACCATCGTGGTACATTCCGGTGAATTTGTCACGTTGGGCTAACTGACCTGACCTCATGTTCATCCATTAAAAAAAACGCACTCAATAAAAAAAAATACACTAATTTTACATACAATTATATTCTTTACTAGCTTACTAGCGCAACTTTGTCTATATATTCATTAAAAAGTTAAGAAAATCTAAATTCAGCAAGCAAATAAGTTTTAATTACTTTTTTTATACCATGACGGTGGAAATCAGGCTTACGGCCCGACTGATGGTAAAAGGTTACCGTAGCCTATAGACGCCTGAAACACCAGGGATGTCACGTGTGCGATACCGAACCTTAAGCAACCTTAATACACCCTTATTGAAAAACCCCATGCTGTAGTCTCTAGAGAAAACCTCGGCAGATAACGCTGTTTCAGTAAAAAAAACATAATGAGACATCCGCGAAAATCAATTTTTATTAAATTTCGCTTAATCATAACCATCTTTACAGAATATAAATCTGCTTTTATATTCTATAGACCCTTTCGCGTGCTTATATCTATTTAGATACATTTCAATTTTCTTTATCCAAGTCACGTCGAGTCTCTGATGAGGGAACGATGAATCGGGCGCACGGTCACCGTCCCGTGAAATACCAGGCTTGTTCATTGTTGTATTCTATCTATTGGGCCCATCAATATATTGGAAATTTGCTACACAATATTTATTTACTTTATATGTGAAACGGTGAATCAAATAAAAAGTAAAGCAAAGAATTTGCACATAATAATAATAACCCCGGAATTTACACAGCGCCATCCTTCCCCAAGTTACGCTTATGTTATGAGTATATAATAAATAATAACAAATATTATAATAAAATAATAATAATAATCATCTGAAATTAAATATACGAATCTACATTCCACTACAAAAGGCTGTAGTTTGAAAAAATTGTTATGACTAGTGCTTAAATAAAGTTCCTAATTTGTTTTTCATTGTTGCCTCTTCCCTCTGAGAATGTTGTATGTTTATACATATTTATACTTATTTATATATTAATAATGTATATAAATGTTTGTTATTATACTAAGAGAGAACAATAAAGAATTTTCATTCATTCGTTCATTAAATTAAGTTTATATGAATAATACTACTCATAAAATATAATTGATTTTCTATTCTCTAACAGACTCTTCTTCTCTGTTAACTTCAAAAAGTCTTACAAATTCTATTCTCCTTTAGAGTATAGAAGCAGGAAAAAATCTATTTCGTTTTTTGTGTATGTTTTAATTGGTAGGTACTGCGTAGAATTTTGTAATCTATTAAATTAAATCCACCTCGAAATCGTGATAATTTTGATCTCAAAGTATATTATTTACCAATTATCCGGCTCGAAGGATCATGACGAAACTTGTCGATGGTAATAACAGAAATAGTGTAAGCATTAATTAATTTATTTTTATTTATAAATCTTTATTGTACCAATATTAAAAGTAGATACATATAATGAAAATAATATATAACAATACATTAAAGAAAGAAGAAGGTACAGAAGGCGGTCTTATCGCTAACGCAATCTCTTCCAGACAACCTTATGAAAGAGAGTATAAATAAAAATAAAATTAGTCCATTGATTACCAAAACGTTGTACTAATATTCATTTATTGTACATATAACATGTACCTTATGCATTTGCAAAAAGTAAATAAATTAAAAATAACTACAATATTGTAACCAACACGTGAATGGATATTGGAAATTAATAAAGGTTTCACTGGCATTATGTTTGTGCCACATTACCTTTTAAAAATAACTTCTCATATAGTAAATCTATTTAAAGAAGGACTATTTCTATCCCGTTCTGTTTGTGCACAGTACATACTCGTACATGATTAGATCTCAGGAAAATAGATGACTAGATTAAATCTACGAAACTTCGCTCCTCGGGGCATTGTTATTTATATCCAAAAATCCAAACGAAGTCAATATTGTACGTAACTTATTGTCATCAGAACATCACGTTATCATCATCATCTGCTTCATCCTTATCCCATTTATTTGGGGTCGGTGTAATATGTTTTCTCTTCCATTCATCTCTGTTCGCAGTCATCCCGTTATTTACTCTCTTTCTCATTATATCATCTTTCACACAGTCCATCCATCTCTTTTTTGGTCTTCCTCTACCTTTATAACCATCCACATTCATATGTAACACCGTCCTTAGGATATGATCTTCATTCCTACGCATTATATTGCAAGAATATCACGTTATCCTTGCATCTTATTCAAAAGTAATGCTTGCAGAACTAATTTGGGTCGTGTATCACCTGGCGTCCGTTTATCGCGCCTGTACAACGATCTTGCAGAGGAGAAACCTGAAGTTAATATTCTCTTTGATCTTTGATAATCACTCCGAGTTCATAACTAAGCTCAAAAGTTAACGTTCCTTGTCACACCACAACGGTGTTATATGTATGTTTTATTGTATTATTAATATTATTAACATGTGTAATAATAGTAATAGTAGCGATATAATCTTCCAAAGCATGATGTGGTTACGTATAATTATGAGAGCAGTTGGTATAAGATCATTAGAATTGTATAGAATCATGACAGATTTTTATTGCTGTATCTTGTGTTGGTAATCCTTAAAAATAAATAAATCAGCTCCAAATAATGCTCCATTGATCTGAAAGTGAGTTACGGGAAACTTGGAATTTGAATGATCGTTCAAACGAATATGAAGAAAGACTTTTACAATTTGATTTGTACTAACACAGAATATGAAGTACTCGGCTTCCTCCCGCGGACCTCTATCTCCGTGTAATAAAGTTGAATGTCGTGTCAATTTTTTTTTTATTTTACACGCTTTCTTAGCAAATATGTTAAGTCGTTTCATCTCAACGGTGACGAAGGTTCCACGGACGGCGGAGGCAATAATCGACGTTATAAAGTATCTAAGGTCAGAATCTTATTCAGTAACGATATTCACGTTTCAGTTCTGAAAGTTTATTTTCATATTTCCTGTGCAGTAGTTACTGTTTACGTTATAAATTGAAATTGGTAAATTTGTAGTGGAACTTGTTCAATTGTATCCTAAATTATACATGTTGTTTTTACTAAACTATGTGATCAATTTATGATTTCATAAAGAAGTACGACGTACCTACATACATATATCTCTGATGCTTTTAAAAATAGATGTTAGATATTAATCTACAAAAATAATTGCCAGTTACTCACAATATTGCATATATTATAAGAAATAAACAGTTGTTTAGGTCACGCATGTTTTTTACTTAATTTTAAACATTGATAAAAAGATTACATTTTTATGTAATATTAAATATATATTAAATAAACCCATTGTCAGGCATAAAATATAGTTGCATTTTTGAGAAGAAAATAGATTTATATTCAATTCACACGATTCTTATGAAAAGTAAATTATCTACAAAAATTTAACATTTCACAATATTTGAAAATATATCGTTTTTTTACTAGAATATTTTGTAATACATCATTTTGCTTTCATGCAACTCACTCCAACAGGATTTGAACTGCACGTCCTTTGTTTGTCCTACCAGCATTCTGTTCTTCTTGACATCCATCACAGTCATTCCACTGTATATTACATATTTCACAATATTTCAAAATGTGTTGGTTTATTTAAGAAAATCTTTTAAACTAACAGACTTCGCTTCGCTTTGTGTGTTCTACCGATTTTACAACGGACTGTGTTCTGAGGAATTGTTCGACATGATGCCGCCGGCCACCTTTTACCATCGCACCGCTCGCCATCGACAGGGAATTCATCCCCACATGCTGGAATCTAAGTGGTCTCAAACAGTGCGGTTTCAGAGGAGCCTAAGCCTAAATCTAGGTATTCCTCCCGCGTATACCTAGATTGTGGAATGAACCTCCTGCCGAGGTTTTCCCACTAGACTACAGCATTGGCTTTTTAAAAAAGGGTATATTAAGGTTTCTTAATGGTCGGCAACGCGCACGTGATACCTCTGATGTTTCAGGCGTTCATAGGCTACGGTAACCATTTACCATCAGATGGGCCGTATGTTTGATTACCACCATCGTAGTATAAAAAAAAACTACCAAATGTCCAAACGGATTTGAATTGATATCATTTGAGTGTCAGCCATGTTGCCAACCATATGTAGAAATAATATAAGATGAATTATTGTAATTGTTCTAAGTGTGTATGTATGTATGTATATATGTATATGAGTGTGTGTGTGTGTGTGTGTATATATATATATATATATATATATGTGTAAAGTGTACAATTGTCAAATGTGTATATGTTATAATAATGGTTGACAATAAATGTTTTTCTTCTTCTTTTTCTTCCAACACATATCACATATTTCACAATATTTCAAAATGTGTTGGCTCATTTAAGAAAATATTTTAAACTACCAAATTTCCAACAGGATTTGAATTGACATCCTTTGTTGCTATATTCTTCTATTGCACAAAAGATCCGGATTCTATTATATTTAAGGTCACATTACCATTCCATAAGACCAGTGCAAATAAAAACGAAATTGGTAGGTGAAAGAAATTCCGATTTGGTACAATAAAACGACCTCTCAGAAGCTGTTACACGAAATATTTGCACCCAAATCGAGAGATACGATACGTGGGTTTGTATCTCCGTAACTGAGGATCGTTCGAACCCAAGCAACTATATAACAGTTCAAAGAGAGTACACTTTGGAAATTTATTTGAAGTTATGCCAATTTATTACTGTTTTACTTGTAAGTGTAATAACGCTGTAAAGTTTCATCGAAATCCGTTCAGTAGTTTTTGCGTGAAAGAGTAACAAACATACCCACAAACTTTCGCGTTTATAATAATAATAGCTGTGCCCGCGGTTTCCCCCGTATGAAATTTCAATAAAAAATATAGCCTAAACGTTATTATGATGCATAAGCTATATTGCTGTAAAGTTTCATCAAAATCTGTTTAGTAGTTTTTGCGTGAAAGAGTAACAAATATCCATACTTACAAACTTTACTAGCTACTCGCCCCGTCTTCACCTGGGTGTACATGTATTATATATATAAACCTTGACCAAAAAAAAGCGCTTCAAAATCCGTTGCGTAGATTTAAAGATTTAAGCATACATAGGGACAGACAGCGACAGCGACTTTGTTTTATACTATGTAACTAACACAGGTAACATAATATGACTATATGTAATATATATTTACATAACCTAATTGTACAACTAAGAACCTAAAATTAAAAAGCTTATGACTATATTATTGTCATATGGAATATATTATGGGGAAAAGCAACCGATATTAAAAATATGTTTATATTACAAAAACGTGCCACTCGAGCGATTTACTGTATGAGGAGTTGTGACTCATTAAGAGAGAAGTTCATAGGTAAATATTCTCACTGTTGCTTGCTGTGTCTAAGTATTGTTTAGAAAATGTCAATGGGTCTTTTATGAGAATGGGTATAAAAATTTACAATAAGATACTAAAGAATATACTGAAATTATCCTTATATAAATTTAAGACATCTGTTAAATCATATTTATTGAGCAAAATCTATTCAGACTAAATGATTACATGAATGACAAACGTGCATGGCAATAGGTGTTCATGCACGAGATTTTTATGTAATCCCAGCTGTCCCGGCAAACGTTGTTTTCCCTTAAAATAAAAAAAAAAAATTTAGGGGTGGACCACCTCTAACATTTAGGGGGATGAAAAATAGATGTTGGCCGATTCTCAGACCTACTCAATATGCTCACAAAATTTCATGAGAATCGGTCAAGCTGTTTCGGAGGAGTATGGGAACGAAAACTGTCACACGAGAATTTTATATATAAGATTAGACATAGACACTTATATAAGTAAAGAATACAAACAAACTATAATTAAGTTAGTTATATACATTAAAAGATTATTTTAATAATGTATATAGTAAAACAAAGTACATAATATATTATTAAATTTAAATGTTAAATATATTTGTTAAATGATAATATAAAAAAGAATGATGTCCTAATAATACAAAAGGTGCAAAATAAATACAATTGGAGTGTCTGTTTGTAATATTGAAATAATCGTTTTTTACTACATGCATATGAATATAAATAAATACAGTACATACACTAAAATAACATTTTTTATAATTTCGGTTCAGGCTAATTACTGAAATGGCTGGACCGATTTTGACAGAAAATTTATTGGCAGGTAGCTGATGTAATAAAGTGTAACTTATGCTGCTTTTATTTTAGAAAAATAAAGTTAAATTCCACGCGGACGAAGTCGCGGGAACAGCTAGTAAATGTAATATAAAACTAATAAAACATTTCGTTAAATTTATCATCTAAAATAAACGATACATAATAATAATTATAATCTCAGGACAATTCACACAGCGCCATCTAGTCCCAAGTTAAGTTAGCTAAAGCTTGTGTTACAGGTACTAGATAACTGATACAAGTATATAGATATTTTTTTTTGTAAATACATACATATTATACATAGAAAACACCCATACCGATACAAACAATCATATTCATGAATACCAATATTTGTGCCGTGCGAGGAATCGAACCCGCGACCATCGGATGTAAACCGGTGTGCTAGACCGCTATACCACCGAGGTCGTCGTGGTATATCCTAATAAGCAGCTAAAATGTTCCACATAAATGAAATTATTTCTGATTTGATTTGATCACAACGAGATAAAATATATTATTACTTTCTTTACATTTTTACCCCTTACGGTTATTATTTACACATAAGTTTCTTGCTCATTCTTCTTGTGATGAATCTGCATTCCGAATGAGTGGTAGAATCAAAATATGACTATTCAAAAGTGCTTGTAATGAGTTTATTTGAATAAAGATTATTTCTATTTCTATTTCTATTTCTATTAAGATATTATACTATGTACTTACAAACTATATGACCCTGAATATAGTGTGTACAAATGTAAATTGTGTTTGAGCTGCCTACAACATCATTAACCCCTCCTGAACTAGTAATTACCATATTATCATTACAGAGAACGTTACTGGTTCATATATTGTAATTAAGTTTCGAAAAGCGACCCAATGTTACTTTGATGAACTAAAACTAACAAATCTGTTATCATAATTTATTGAACGGTGAATTTACTCTGCTATCAACAATACCCTCATCAAACTATGTGTTAATGATCGGTATACCTTGGTATACCTTGCTTTTAACCTGGAAACATACCCTAATTTGAACAACAACGGATTGTTTTCTGGGGGAATATAACTATGTTTAATTTGCTACTTAGTATAAAATAAAGTCGCTGTCGCTGTCTCTTCATATGTATGCTTAAATCTTTAAAACTACGCAACGGATTTTGAAGCGGTTTTTTTTATAGATAGAGTGATTCAAGAGGAAGGTTTATATATATAATACATGTACACCCGTGCGAAGCCGGGGCGAGTAGCTAGTAATGAAATAAAAACGGTTTTAATGTATTAACACTGGATTTAATAGCGCCGACACGGAATGTTCGAGAAAATGTAAAGAAATGTATATAAAGTTAAACAACATCGATGTTCCAAGCAAGACATTTCAAATATGCATAATTTTATAATTTTATTTTTAATTATTAAACTTTATTTTACTAAAATAAAAGTAGCCTAAGTTACTCCTTATTACATCAGCTACTTGCCAATAAAAGTCCTGTCAGAATCGGTTCAGCCATTTCAGAGATTAGCCGAAATAAATAGACAGACAGACAGACAAAAATTGTAAAAACGTTATTTTGGTGTATGTACCGTATTAATATTCATATGCATGTAGTAACAACGGTTACTTCAATATTACAAACAGACACTCTAATTTTATTTAAATTTTCTAAAATAAAAGTAGCCTAAGTTATTCCTTATTACATCAGCTACCTAACAAAAAAAGTCCCGTCAAAATCGTACCAGCTATTTCAGAGATTTGCCGAAACAAACATATAGACAGACAATAATTGTAAAAAATGTTATTTTGGTGTACGTACCGTATTTATATTCATATGCATATAAAAACTGTTATTTCAGTACAACAAACAGACACTCCAATTATATTTATATGAATTATATGGCTGTATGCGATCGCAAACATCAGAATTTACATTACCGTCGGTTTATTTAAAATTGAAATAAACCTCCGAATTGGGCACGAATCCTTTTGTTGGTCCGGTTGGATTATACAAATGGTATACAGCAGTTGCCCACGTTGATGGCTTCCCAACCAATAATGGAGACGTGACCTTTCGATATTGGGCCCTTGGGAGGCATTTTACGGAGTTTTGCCCCTTTATATTGGTACATTTTCGTGTGGGAGAGGTTTTTGCTTAGAAAATGAATATGAAAAGAGGCAGTGTAGGGGAATACATGCGCGTAATGACTTTACGCTTCCGTCGCCAGGTGAACATATAGAGGACAACATTCTTGCATCCTTAGCTATTAGCATTTCTTAAATTTACATGCACATTTTGTTTAGTTAATGATACGTGAACGCAAGTGGATGTTGTTCAATTCAAAATACCTTTATTCATGTACGTCTATTACAGACTTATGATATGTCAAATCTACCGTCAGTTCGGAATGATTTCGAGTTGAGAAGAACTGACAAGAAACTCAGCTCGTATTCTTTTCAAATGAATGTTGTACATGTTTACAATAATACAGATTCATTTTAAATTCCAATTTGAGAGAATAGAGTGACCACCAGCACATGTTATTGCAAAAGCAAATAGTCTATTCAGTGTTCGCAACCCAAACAGACCTGTCCCCACAAGCAGCACCCGTTCACGAGTATGACAGATGAGTTGTTAATGATTTGTACTATTATTTTTCCAAATGTTTAACAAGAAATCATTAGTTCTTCAAGTTTTAAAGTCTACGCATATAAGTCAAAGTTACATAAAAAATATTTAATCAATGGATGGTTACCTACGTTATAAAATAAATTCCTGGGCCATATAATGTTAAGATATTGTCAATATTTATTTTGTTAGTAGTAGTTAATGAAATGATGCACCCGCCTGAGCTAACGGTTTACGCTGGCGGGGCACCAGTGGAGGATGATAAGATGAGCATGAGATCAGGTCAGTTAGCCCATCGTGACAAATTCACCAAGAATTTATCACGATGTTTCCAGGAAGAACCGTGAGGAGGTCAACCTGACATGGTAGATTACTAACAATCCTCTTTCTCCCAGTATACTATTATTAAGCTGGCCACATTTATAGCCGGTTCAATGCGGATTTTTTTTTCCTTGTAAGTATAGTTATGTGCTTAGTTTCTATAGTTGGTTTAGTCACATCCTGGAGACAAAAATAAGTTGTGATATATTGTATTAAAGTAACACAGAAGCAAGAAATATCTTGGTTACTTCCTTACTTACATTTGTATGTTTTAGTCCATATAATGTAACAGAAATGATCTTAATTCTAACAAACTTAAGCATCTTTGAATAGTAAATTCATTTATGGTACCTTCAGAAATTAATCTTATTTTAGCAAACAAATAGCTAGGATTCATAAAATAAAAATAAAAATATTAAAGTACAACATAACATAACAAAATAAATCAATCGGAAATTATATTAAACTGAACAATGAAAAACGTTTTCGAATATTTAATATAAGAGAAAAAAAACATAAGAAACACAAAATAAAAGAAAAAAAACATTCACTTGCTCTCAACTTCTGATAAAATATTACGGGCAACACACACAGGAGTAACGTCCCGAAGTTTAAACAAATGAAGAAAGATGTAACGGTACCTTATCTTGGAGACAAAAGAAGGCAGTTGGGAGTTAATAAAATTCAACGTGAATTTATGGACGATTCGAAGAGGCAGTTACAGTAATTTGTCGTTTAAACGCCCTCCGTTATAGCTCGTTAGTGGCTACCATTGTCTTGGATACGTTAATGTGACCACTAGGCGCATTGTCGAAATGGCCGCCAAATGGAGAACTCGTGCTAATTTAGCATTCATGTAGAACTTGCAAGTAATAAGGGAAATTGTAATAGATTTTTAACATTAGTACTAAATATAGTAAATATCTCAGGACAATTCATAGAACGCTATCTAGTTCCAAGCTAAGCAGAGTTTGTGTTATGGGTACTAGACAACTGATATAAATAGAGACATTACTTTTTGGAAATATAACGTATATAATATAGAAAGAACAAACAATCATGAATAGAAATGTTTTTACCGTGGCAGGAATTGAATCCGCGACCATCTAAAGTAGGTAAATCTATAAACTAGTTCATTAAAAGATAAAAAGGTTGGTATGATTTCAAGAATTTCAATGAAACAGAGTTAAATTTCGAAAGAGACTTAACTCCTAAAACATAAAAAAAAGATTTTGTTGTTTAAGAGCACTTCATTCCAAGCTGGCATATCCATCGATGCTGGCTGGAGAAAAACATCATACAGTCCTCTTCCCACTGGCAGAATGACCAAAGAACTGTGGCCGTGCATAAGCGCTGCAAGGTCCTGGACGCTCAGACGAGTCATCAGAATTACAGAGGTACTGGTGAATGGCGCCCATCTCTAGCCAAAGGTCTATTTATTTACAACAATTTCCGACTCCATCGATTTCCGCTGTTCGTGCATTAGGAGAGGTTTCCTTCCTTTATTTATTTACAACCATTTTCAACTCCATTTGTTTCCACTGTCCAGGCATTAGGAGCTATTATTTCCCGAGCGCACAGATTATGAAAAATATTTTAACTGTTAACGAAAAGCAAGTGGAGAAGTACGCAAAAAAAGGCCTTTGCTTTATAGACGACTTAACTCATCATAATCCACACTATATAGTTCATTAAGAGATAAAAAGGTTGGCATGGTTTCAAGAGCTTTAATAAAAACAGATTAAAATTTCCAAGGAGAGTCCAACTTCTTGACCACAAACAAAAAAGATTTTGTTGTTTAAAAGGACTTCATTCCAAGTTTACGTTTTGAGAACGTGGCGAAAATGCGCGGCCGAGCCTCGGAGTGCTCTTAAATAAAAATTTTAATGAATCCCAAGAATGTAGGTCAGTTAAACGTAATATAAAGTTTTCATGGGTAACTTCCCGACGCCGACAACGGCGGGATCTTATTCTGTTTGCAGTTGTTTGACTTTCATTAGCTCTTTCCAGTCCATAGAGCTGTCTAGGAGGATATGAATTAAAAAGTAGATCGCTTTTTACTATGATTCGCTTCAGCACTAGTAGCTGTGATACGATCTGTGATAGCTATTAACCATGGACAAATAACACAACGTCATCTAGTTCCAAAACTAACTATACGGTGTTTTTAATGGTGCCTGAGCTATTACGATATACTCTGGTGAGGCTCCAAGAATTAACCACGATTATTATTAACCGGGTCTTAATACGAATAATTGACTTATTCGACTATTGAGGATACCGTGGACAGCCCACCATACAAACGTCTCTATACTAAAAGAGCTCAAATTGGAAGAGTCACGGCGTCTGTCTTCTGCTTGTCTGCAACGCATTGCGCGATACTTCGGACACGTTGCGCGGAGGAGTGTAGACAATATGGAGAGACTAATGGTAACAGGCAAGATAGAGGGTAAAAGACCTCGAGGCCGAAGTCCCACTCGATGGTCAGACCAGGTATCCCGTCAGCTAAACATTACTGTCAGCGCCGCACTACACCAGGCGTCTGAGCGCAACCGATGGCGACAGCTGGTCGACAAGATACTGTAGAGTCGCGATCCTCAGCAGTATGGGAACGATTAAGAAGAACACGAATCAAGTTATGGCAAATAAGGGTATGTACCTATCTGGACGTTTCGACTAGTTTGCACTAGCCGTGGTCACGAGCTGACCTTAATATAAATAACTTTATGTGCCGTAAAATTATTCGTATTAAGACCCGGTTAATAATTTAAATAATGTATTATATGTTAAACACGAAAGTTTAAATATAACTAATTAACCACGATGTCGTCCAGGGGAAACCTTATGGTAGTCGACCTGTAATATATTTCAATACAGGGTGTTGCAAAAAAGCATGTCAATTATATTATACCGTTTTCATTATTGGACTATATTTCAATACAGGGTGTTGCAAAAAAGCATATCAAATATATTGTACCTTTTTCATTACTCGACTATATTTCAATACAGGCTGTTACAAAAAAGCATGTCAAATATATTGTACCTTTTTTCATTACTCGACTATATTTCAATACAGGCTGTTGCAAAAAAAGCATGTCAATTATATTGTACTTTTTTCATTACTCGACTATATTTCAATACAGGCTGTTGGAAAAAAATAATCAGTTATACAACTTTACCGTTCCGCCTTGCCGATCGCTAGAAACTTCGCCCGAGTGAGGCAACGTTTTCTATCGGATTTCTCTTCAAGGAAAGTTTCTCTTAAATAAATCTAGATTGCAACTCACTCCGCCTGTCAAAATGAAAATTGGTGTGAAAATTTCTGTCGTGTAATTTATATATAAATTGTATGTTGGAGATTTTGTAATTGAATTAATAATAATATTTCTCTCTATTGTCTTTGTTTACTAGCTGCACCCGCGACTTCGTCCGCGTGAAATTTAACTTTATTTTTCTAAAATATAAGTAGCCTAAGTTACTCCTTATTACAACAGCTACCAGCCCAAAAAAGTCCCGTCAAAATCGGTCCTGCCATTTCAGAGATTTGCTGGAACAAACAAACAGACAAAAATAGTAAAAAATGTTATGTTGGTGTATATACCGTATTTATATTCATATGCATGTAGTAAAAAACGGTTATTTCAATATTACAAACAGACACTCCATTTTTATTTATACGTTCAATTTCATTTACAAATTTTCTCTGTCTGTCTGTTTGTTCCGGTTAATCTCTGTAATGGCTGAACTGATTTTGA
Organism: Achroia grisella; assembly: GCF_030625045.1. NCBI lineage: Eukaryota > Metazoa > Arthropoda > Insecta > Lepidoptera > Pyralidae > Achroia > Achroia grisella. The sequence continues at coordinate 310,561 of NW_026712771.1, forward strand.
CAGAACTTTCCTTGGTAGCTGGCTGATGTAATAAGGTGTAAGTTAGGCTACTTTCATTTTAGAAAAATAAAGTTATATCCACGCGGACGCAGTCGCGGGTATACAGCTAGCAATTAATAAATATATAAACAATCGATTATTTAATACCTAAAGATTAATTAACTTTAAGATTTGTACGCTTGATATAACAGATTCTGCGAGCGCCATGTTTTTCAATAACATCATGTATGTAATTTTTTGTTTGGATAACACAGCGCTATCTAGTCCCAAGCTAAGCAGAGCTTGTGTTATGGGTACTAGACAACTTATATAAATACATGGATACATTTTTTTTGGAAATAAATACATATTATACATAGAAAACACGAAGGAATCGAACCCGCGACCATCGGATGTAAAGCGATGTAGTAGACTGCTAGACCACCGAGGTCGTTATACAGATATATACTAAGATATATTTTTTATATATACATATCAATCACATCAAATATCTTTATTCATGTAGGTCTACAGACTCATATGATATGTAAAATCTTCCGTCAGTATATCATACATACATACCAATACAAACAAACATACAATTGAATGCAAATGTTTGTATCGTGTGAGGAATCGATACATCGATCATAGGAGGTAAAACGGTGTGTTAAATTATTTCATGACATAAAACAACCGAAAAATACTATCTGTTACCCCTCCGATCGATCCCCCGTCCAATTCAAACGGGGATCGACATTACGACGGCATGAGCCGAGGTTCGAACCCCAAGCGGTGCCCTCAGACTAAAGTCGTATCCGTCAGGCGGGCGTTGGCCTTCAGCCGCTCCATAAGTTTCTTGCTTTAGAGTGCCATCTACACTCGCCCCCTATCGTCCGGTGAAGCTGTAAGGCCAGCTGCGGCCAACAACATTAGAGTAGTCCGAAAATAACTGTCTGTTAGTCGAATCTGAGACACAAAACAAGTACTACATTGGAAATTACTACAGTGGAATATTACTAGATGTAGATGTAGTTTGTTTAACTTACATTTTTATAATATACTGGTATAGCTTCTTTTGCATCTATAATTACCACAACCGTTGGTTGCACGGACTCCAGCGCCATACATATGGTCCCACTAGCTTTTGCCTGCGGCTTCGCTCTCGTTAATTTATCCCTTTAGGGGTGGAATTTATCAAAATCCTTTCTTAGGGGATGCCTACGTCATAGTAGCTTTAGTGTGTGTTAGTAGGGCCATCTGCACTCGCCCTCTATCGTCAGGTGAAGCTGTAAAAGCCAACTGCGACCAACAGCATTAGAATAGTCCGACAATAACTGTCTGTTAGTCGAATTTGAGACACAAAACAAGTACTACATTATGCAGCAGTGGAAAATCAAAGTGGAATATAACTAGAAACATTTACTGGGCATGAAAATTTTACGAGTATTTCGAATTTCGCTCGGCTCAGCGAAATCTGAAAGCATTGGAAAATGTTCCAAATAAGAGAACGCTATAATCCAACCAGTCAAAGGTTCGTGGAGTCACAATGCATTATGCAGCGCGCCTTTCAACGCCCGCTTGCCTCCGACACGGCTCTGTGAGTGTACAAGTGACAGACATACATACATACATCTATATATATAGCTTTACATAGTATAAAATGTAAAGATATATATAAATTTGCAATGTCTGTTTGCTTGAATTTAAACTACGCAATTTAGGAGTACACAGTGATTCAAGAGGGAGGTTTATATGTAGAACTAGCTTTGGTCGCGGTTTTGCTCCCGTTAATTTATCCCTTTAGGGGTGGAATTTATCAAAATCCTTTCTTAGGGGATGACTACGTCATAGTAGCTTTATGCATGCAATGTCTCAGCCCGATAGGTTTAAAATTGACAAAGTTTCATACAAATTTTCATCCCCTATTTTATCCCCTTGGGGGTAGAATTAAACAAAATCCTTTCTTAGCGAATGCCTACGTCATAACATCTACCTGCATGCCAAATTTCAGCCCGATCCGTCCAGTGGTTTCGGCTGTGCGTTTATAGATCACTACGTCAGTCACCTTTGAGTTATATATATAGATGTAGAATGTATATACATTCTACATCTATATATATAACTATATATATCGACGCTGGTATGATTCTGGAATTGTCCCGGAACAAAATCTGCTGACGTGACTATATCTAGAATAGAATAGAGTAGAAAATCATTTATTCAAATAAACTTACATTGAAACACTTTTAAATAGTCATCACATTTTTTTTTAATCTACCGCTCATTCGGAAAGCTGTCTCATCACAAGAAGAACGAGCAAGAAACTTGCGTGTTGCCCTTTTAAATAATTTTATTGTTACTTTACATTTTAAGTTGAAGTGTGTGAATACAAACTACCAATTAGCACTAATTCAATTAAATACTCAAATAGAAAAAATATTGAATATAGAACCAACTGGTTAAACAATTAATAAGAGGAAATCAGTCGTAGTGATTAGAGCAGACCAGTCCCTACAAGCAGCACCCGTTCACGAGTCTGACGGATGAGCCAGCCATCACTAGCCATCACTCATCATCATCATCATCATCACACATCTAAAAACTACGTTCCTGTATCTGCTTCGACATGTATATGTACTGTTCCCGAAATAACTGGAACATCTTTGATCTTGATAATTATATAAACTAATTTCTAAACCTTTATATGTATACTAACTAGTTAGTCTCCGTGACGTCGTCCGCGTAGAATTAAAATAAATATTTTTGTATAAATAAAAGTTACCTAAGTTACTCGTTGTATCATTGTTTATGTAGCCAGTGAAAGTCTTGTCAAAATAGGTTTTTTTTTTTGTTTATAACACAGGGGACAAACGAACATGCGGCTCACCTGATGGTAAGTGATTACCGCCGCCCATGAGCACCCGCAACACCAGGGGAATTGCAAGTACGTTGTCGGCCTTTTAAAAAGCAATAAGCTCTTTTCTTGAAGGTTTCAATATCGTATTGATTCGGAAATATCATTGTTGGAAGGTGATTCCACAATGTGGTTGTGCGAGGCAAAAAGTTTCTAGAAAACCGCACTGTGGAAGACCGCCATTCATCCAGATGATCAGGATGATATTTCAGTTTCTAGCGGGTGGTACGGTGGTGAAACTCAGGTCCAGTTATTTCCGAGATTAGCAAGAATAAAGATATAGACAGAGAGATATATTTTTTTTTATTTTTGATATATGTACCAAAGTGTTATATACTTACATATGTATTTAGTGAAAAAAAAATCAAAAAAACGCCCTTGTTTATAATAATCTCAAGATATAAGAATTAAAGAAAAGAATTACCTTTTTCTTTATTTATAGGATATTGTTCGTGATGGAAATCCATATTTATTAGACTCATTAATAATGCGAGAGCTATAAAAATAAAATGTCGGGAGCAGTTCTTACAAAACAATAAGATAATTAATGGTACAAACAAAATGTCTAATGGATATTAGTTTAAATAAACAAGAGTTCTGTATATAATATATTAGAGTTGAAATTTAATTGACTTTTTAAATATATTTATTTATCTGACGGCCTCGGTGGTCTAGCGGTTTAGCACACCGCTTTACTTCCGATAGTCGCGGGTTAGGTTCCTTGCACTGCAATTATTTGTATTCATGAGTATGATTGTTTATATCGGCCTAGGTATTTTCTATGTATATTATGTATGTACTTACAAAAATAAAAACTTTTTAGTTTTTATATCAGTTGTCTAGTATTCATAATACGAGCTCTGCTTACAGTGGGACTAGATAAATAAATAAATAAATAATTCTGGACAATTAACACAGCGCCATCTAGTTCCACTGTAAGCAAACCTTGTATTATGGGTACTAGACAACTGTTATAAATACTTACATATTTTTTATAAATACATACATAATATACATAGAAAACACCCAGACCGATACAAATAATCATAATCATGAATACAAATGTTTGCACCGTGAGAGAAATCGAACCCGCGACCATCGGAAGTAAGGCAGTGTGCTAACCGCTAGACCACCGCGGGCGGTAGATAGCGCTGCGGTAATTGTTTTATATATTAATTTGAATAAAAAATATCTCTATATATTTTAACATCATATAAAACCTCAAACAGATGACTTTATACAAAGTTACCCTCCGGCGAGTTTGGAACACGATTTAATTGAATTAATGCCCAACAAATATTTGAGTAACGCATCCCTAAAATATTCAACGGAATTATTTTGCAAATTAAAAGAGTGGTGCGAACAAAAATACCGTTTCATTTCTACCGAGGGAGGGTCGGTCATACAATTAAAATCAATTACATCTAATGGCCCTCTACCGAGTGTCCTTTTTGACAGATGAACAAGAGGCTAATGGGCAAGTTAAAGGCTTGGCCATGTCGAATCGATTCACGGCCGCTCTTTTACATCCCCTGTTATATATTACATACTAGCTTTCCCCGCGACATCGTACGCGTAGAACTTAACTTTATTTTTCTAAAAAAAAAGTAGGCTAAGTTACTCCTTATTACATCAGCTACCTGCCAAAAAAAAGACCCGTCAAACTTAAAATCTGTGTATCCGTATACATTACAAATCTTTGAGTTTCTCAGCTTGTTCCATACATACATATTTGATACTAGCTATTCCCCGCGATCTCGTCCGCGTGGAATTTATCTTTCAATTTCTAAAATACAATTTTTTTTTCTAAACTAAAAATAGCCTATGGTAGTCCTTATTACATCAGCTACTTTCCAAAAAATGGTCGGTCCAGCCACTTCAGAGATTAGCCGGAATTAACAGACAGATAAAAATTGTAGAAAATGTTATTTTATTTATTAATTTTATTACTAATGTTATTTCTTTCAGCGTGATATTAGTTTTAAATATTTTTATATATTTACTCTGTTTTATGATGCTGAATAAGTTATTATTATTATAATTTACTCATTTTCTATTATTATTTACTACATATATTTACACATTTATTGTCGCATTTTCTCAGCTTTTGCTGGGATTTTACTACACTTACGGGTCGAAACAAGTAAGTGCAGATTTTTATTATTATTATTAATTGATTTACAAAAATCATGAATGTTATATTAAAAAAAATATCTAGAATTGAGCGAAGTAAGAGATAACAGTTTGTACAGACTGTTTTAATATTAACAAGCGACCAATTCAGGCTTCGCATGGATACATTCCAATCTTTGAATTTCTCAACTTGTTCTATACTATAACATACATATATTAAATATATAAACATTCCTCTTGAATCGCTCTATCTATTGCTGAAAACTACATTAAAATCCGTTGTGTAATTTAAGAGATATAAAGCACAGTACAGTACAGTACAGACACGGCGGCGACTTTGTTTTATATTATGTAAAGATTTATGAGTAACATAATCGGCTCTAAATGTCGTTTGAAGTGATAAGTGTAAAGATATGTAGAGTGAAAATACATATATCTTATATATAAAATTCTCGTGTCACAGTTTTCGTTCCCATACTCCTCCGAAACGGCTTGACCGATTCTCATGAAATTTTGTTAGCATATTGAGTAGGTCTGAGAATCGGCCAACATCTATTTTTCATCCTCCTAAATGTTAGGGGTAGTCCACCCCTAATTTTTTTTTTAGTTTAAGGCAAAACAACGTTTGCCGGGACAGCTAGTATATATATATATATACTATTTGTCACACGCAACTTCATCTGTATAGTACTTAACGTTTATCATTATATTGCGCCCAATTTACGTAATATTTTTTTTTAATTATACTATTCACTATGTGTTATTCTAATCTATAAGCTATATTACTGTAAAGTTTCATCAAAATCCGTTTAGCAGTTTTAGCGTGAAAGAGTAACAAACATCCATCCATACTTACAACACAAACTTCCGTGTTTATAATATTAGTAAGATATAGCTATATATAACTAGCTTTTGCCTGCGGCTTCGCTCGCGTTAATCTATCACCTTAGGGGAGGAATTTATCAAAATCCTTTCTTAGCGGAAGCCTACGTCATAACATCTACCTGCATCTCAAATTTCAGCCCGATCCGTCTAGCGGTTTGGGCTGTGCGTTGATAGATCACTATGTCAGTCAGCCACCTTTGAGTTATATATATTTAGATATATATTTCTATTTAAAAATATACAAGATCTAGTACAAATACAAAGTGCAAGTAAGGGTTATGATTATTGAGAATATTATGCAATATTCAGCCCAGTTGGCTGCACGCCAGGGTGTGTGCTGAGATATGTGTTTGTTATTGGCCCCTGCTCGCGACTAGACCTATTTGAGGTTACATTCGTCTTGAATATAGCCTCCATTCCAGATTGATATCAACAACGTCGCATGGCATTCGTGTCGTAACTCGTATTGTAAAATATTACTGTATTTTAAATCTCGAACCTTTTTCGGACTACTCTAATGCTGTTTTTTTTTTTGTGGATGATAATGGAATGATGCACCCGCCTGCGCTAACGGTTTACGCTGGTGGGGCACCAGTGGAGCATGAGAAGATGAACATGAGGTCAGATCAGTTAGCCCATCGTGACAAATTCACCAGGAATTTATCACGATGGTTTCCAGGGGGAACCGCGTGGAGGTCAACCTGACATGGTACATTGATAGCAATAGGGTCATGCCACATTACTAACAATCACCTTCCCCCCACTCTAATGCTGTTTTTTTTTTTTTTGTGGATGATAATGAAATGGTGCACCCGCCTGCGCTAACGGTTTACGCTGGCGGGGCACCAGTGGAGGATGATAAGATGAGTATGAGGTCAGGTCAGTTAGCCCATCGTGACAAATTCACCAGGAATTTATCACGATGGTTTCCAGGGGGAACCGCGTGGAGGTCAACCTGACATGGTACATTGATAGCAATAGGGTCATGCCACATTACTAACAATCACCTTCTCCCCACTCTAATGCTGTTGGCCGCAGCTGGCCTTTACAGCTTCATCAGATGATATTCTTTAACTAAAAACAAGAGATTGCTGTTTCTATTATTAACAGGAATAACACATAGAAATACATATAAAAATAAACATATAGAAATACATATAACACGAATAACTTTATGGCAAACTAGCTATATCCGCGAGTTCGTCCGCGTGGAATTTAACTTTACTTTCCTAAAATAAAAGATTTTTTTCTAATATAAAAGTAGCCTAAGTTACTCCTTATTACATCAGCTACCTATAAAAAAAGTATATCTATATGTAAACCCTACGGTTGCCAACTTTTTTTGACAAAAAAAAAACGTGTAAACTGGTTAGGAAAAAAAAGTATTGTTCAAATCTTACGCATCACGGTAAATAAAGTATTCTTGCATACTTTATGTACAAACTATAAATACCAAATAATAAAGTAGGATACGTTATTATAAAGTATGGTTGGAAACCATATTTACATATGAAAACTGATACACAAAGTTCAGTCGTGGTTAAAAGTTACTTTAAAATTTAAATTTAACTTTTAACGATATGGTTTTGATATGAATTTATCAACATATAAAATGTTCTATTACACTAGATGAGCCCGCAAACGTTGTTTTGCCATATAAATTAAAATCACTGTTACAAAATAGGAGTTAATGGTAGAAGGGTGAAAATTTTGGGTTGTATGTATTTTTATTGACACATCATAAAAAATAACTCTTCAAAATATTAAATAAAATTAGGGGTAGGTAACCCCTATTACTGAGTCGTATGAAAGGTCTACTAAATTCTCAGGCCTACTGAATCTTATATATAAAATTCTCGTGTCACAGTTTTCGTTCCCATACTCCTCCGAAACGGCTTGACCGATTCTCATGAAATTTTGTGAGCGTATTGAGTAGGTCTGAGAAACGGCCAACATCTATTTTTCATCCCCCTAAACGTTAGGGGTAGTCCACCCCTAAATTTTTATTTTTATTTTAAGGCAAAACAATGAGGTAGAAAAGAAAATGTCTGTTCAAAAGTACTTGTATTGAGTTTATTTCAATAAAGATTATTTATATTTCTTACTTGCTGTCCCCGCGACTTTGTCCGCGTGGAATTGAACTTTATTTTTCTAAAATAAAAGTAACCTAAATTACTCCTTACTACATCAGCTACCTTCTAATAAAAGTCCCGTCAAAATCGGTCCAGCCATTTCAGAGATTAACCGGAACAAAGAGACAGACAAAAATTGTAAAAATTATTGGTTTATCTACCATATTTATATTCATATGCATGTAGTAAAAACAGTTATTTCAATATCACAAACAGACACTCCAGTTTTATTTATATGTATAGATATATAGATTATTATTCTTCCACCTCACGTACATGGCAATAATTATAACAACAGTATTGAAGTTTCATTACGGCGCCCTTTGAATAGCTTCCTCCGGTATAAATCAAACGGAAGCGCTCTCTACACATTATGTTCACTTGGCCCCTTAAGGCCAACGCAATTTTTTCCGTCTCACGAGAGTGATAAATGGTCGACGTGAAAAGGCGGAATTCTTTTCTGAACGGCGTAATATTCTTAACAGCACTCGATAAATTCATAGGTGATGTTTATTATTAATAGAAATTATTTCTACTGATTAGAAAGTCGTAAACGCCGAAGTTTGTGATTGTTTGGATGGATCATTTCTACTGATTAGAAAGTCGTCGTAAAAACAGAAGTTTATGATTGTTTAGATGGATCATTTCTACTGATTAGAAAGTCGTCGTAAACGCGGAAGTATGTGATCGTTTGGATGGATCATTTCTACTGATTAGAAAGTCGTCGTAAAAACAGAAGTTTATGATTGTTTAGATGGATCATTTCTACTGATTAGAAAGTCGTCGTAAACGCGGAAGTATGTGATCGTTTGGATGGATCATTTCTACTGATTAGAAAGTCGTCGTAAAAACAGAAGTTTATGATTGTTTAGATGGATCATTTCTACTGATTAGAAAGTCGTCGTAAACGCGGAAGTTTATGATTGTTTGGATGGATCATTTCTACTGATTAGAAAGTAGTCGTAAACGCGGAAGGTTATGATTATTTGGATGGATCATTTCTACTGATTAGAAAGTCGTAAACGCGGAAGTTTATGATTGTTTGGATGGATCATTTCTACTGATTAGAAAGTCGTCGTAAACGTGGAAGTTTATGATTGTTTGGATGGATCATTTCTACTGATTAGAAAGTAGTCGTAAACGCGGAAGGTTATGATTATTTGGATGGATCATTTCTACTGATTAGAAAGTCGTAAACGCGGAAGTTTATGATTGTTTGGATGGATCATTTCTACTGATTAGAAAGTCGTCGTAAACGTGGAAGTTTATGATTGTTTGGATGGATCATTTCTACTGATTAGAAAGTCGTAAACGCGGAAGTTTATGATTGTTTGGATGGATCATTTCTACTGATTAGGAAGTCGTAAACGCGGAAGTTTGTGATCGTTTGGATGGATCATTTCTACTGATTAGAAAGTCGTAAACGCGGAAGTTTATGATTTCTTGGATGGATCATTTCTACTGATTAGAAAGTCGTCGTAAACGCGGAAGTTTGTGATTATTTGGATGGATGTTTGTTATTCTTTCCCGAAAACACTACAGAACTTTACAGTTTACTCATCCCGGCTTTGAAAGAATGCATTACAAATCTTGGAATTTCTTAACTTGTTATATACTCTAAAACGCATGCATTACACGTATAAATCTTCCTCTGAGACACTCTATCGCCGAAAACTTTATTAAAATCCGTTGTGTAATTTAAAAGAAATAGGCGATGACTTTGATTTATACTGTACTGGCTACTCGCCCCGGCTTCGCACGGGTATACATGTATTGTATATCTTTAGAGATTCCCTTCCTCTTGAATCACTCTACCTATTAAAAAAATCGCTTTAAAATCCGTTTAGTAATTTTAAAGATATACGCATACATAGGGACAGACAGAAAATATACTGAAAGATATCGAATGGCTATAATTTTATTAAATGCATGATTGCAACATGCTCGAAATAATGTCGTATGACACCGAAATATGGGTACATTCGGTTCGGTCTTGACGGAAAAAAACTTAAGCGCCCTTGAAAAGGAGCCGATCTTATTATGTTCCAGGCATTGTTTCAATCTGGGGCTTTGTTGACGTCGTGGGCGGTGAAATATTCTTTATTTTCATTGGTGAAATATTTGCAAGGAAAATTGTTTTGTCAGCCGTCACAATTTGTAACAGTTTAACTAGTAAATAGTTTCGTTAATATGGTATTAATTATTTTTATATATTTCTCTTACTTTAGGGGGTTATTACCGTATCATACTAGACTGTAGATCTAATATCTTATCTAGATTAGACTTTTTTTTTTATATATCGTAATTTGAGCGCGTTTGACCGCAATCTCACCTGATGTTAAGTGATGATGTGGTCTAAGCTGTTACACGCAAGCTCAAATAATACCTATTCACTCTTGACTTAAAAGACCCAATGTTGTAAAAGGCAGGAAAAATAGACGCTGGTAGAGAGTTCCACTCCTTAGCTGCTCGCATAAGGAAAGATGATGCAAAACGGTTAGTTCGAGCAGCTGGGATGTCAATAGTGTGGAGCCGCTCTCTACGTCTTGTTGTACGTTGATGGAACGGTGCTGGAGGAATGAGGTTGTGCAGTTCTTGAGCACATTCGCCAAAATGGAGCCTATAGAGCACCGATAGACAAGCTACTTTACGTCGGTGATTAAGACTTTGAAGCCTCTTAGCTACAAGTGATTCGTCCCCGATAAGTCTCCTTGCTCGTCTGTCGATTGCGTCTAGAGCGTCAAGTTGGTACTGAGCGGATCCATCCCATAAGTGGTGGGAAAATACTCCATGCAAGATCGGACCTGTGCTTGGTATAGCACAGGTCCGATCTTATCGTAAGTTTCTATAAAGTAATCCTCGTCATCATCATAGACCATCACCATGATGATGATAATGATGGTCTAGCGGATTAGCATACTGCTTTACTGCCAATGGTAGGTTCGATTTCTCGCACGGTGCAAACATTTGTATTCATGAATATCATTGTTTGTATTAGTCTGAGTGTTTAATTATTATGTATGTATCAGTTGTCTAGTACCCATAACACAAGCTCTGCTAAGTTTGGGACTAGATGGCGCTGTGTGAATTGTCCTGAGATATTATTATTATTCTTGAAGGTAGATGAATATGGAATGCTGCATCCACCTGCAGGTTGGTTTGCAACGGTTCACGCTGACGAAGAACCTGTAGAGTATGATAAGATGAACATGAAGTGGGGCAGTTTATCCATCATGACAAATTCACTAGGAATTTATCATGGTGGTTTCCAGGGGATGCCGCGTGGAGGTCAACCTAACGTCAATCAACCTAACCTGCTATTTCTTTTTTTCTTTTTTTCAAGTGGCTCCACTGAAAATCAGCGCTGTAGTAACATGCTGCGGCACCAGCTGAGTGGAAACCTTTTCAGCATAGACGATTATTAGTATTTAAGTTTTCTTTTTTACTCTGTACTCTTTTTTATGCTGAATAAATGATTATTATTATTGTTATTCTTTATTTTTTCTCAGCTATTGCTGGTTTTCTCCACACTTACGGGCCGAAACCAAGTAAGTGCAGAGATATTATTATTATTATTATTATAACGTGATATATTGACAGCAATGTTCATTAATCCACATACTAACAATTACAGATTTCTTAACAGATGATCATTTCATGAATGTATAATATGATAATTTTATTTGATTATATTATTATGGAACTGTGTATGATTTGATTGTTCGATTTATTATATTGTTTCACATATTATTTAATTCATTCATAAATTTATTGACATTGTATAAATTAACGACGTCTATTTATGAACTTAACTAATTACTCTAATGTACCTAACTGTATATAGTTATAATGTAATTGCAGTGCCCCTACGGGGTGTCACAATCATATCAATCATAAGACATCTTATGTACTTTTTATTAATAATAACTATAATGTACTATATGAGAAGCAATAAATAAATAAATAAAAGTATCGAGACCATTCCTCAGTGCGAAACCATTACGAAATAAAACAGAATGTCAAGATAAAACTTAAATTATATTTCTGCTTATCGAGCTGTATCTAGGTCAGTCTTAGATTTAGTCTTCTTCTCTTTTTGGTACTCTTTTTTAAGTTCTGGATCCTTCTCTATGAGAGCTTTAGCTTCTGGTGAATCGATCGCTGGTGCTTCACCGTGGTACGTATCCTCGGTATATAGGAAGTTCTTCTTTCTCATGGTGCCATGTAACTAGACAAAAGAGAGATATAAAATCATTCACTATGTGATAGATATATACAGAATATATATATAAAGAAAATAAAAAAAACAATATACGGGCCGTCCATTAATCACGTGATGTTTTTTAAGCATTTTTTTAATCCCCCCTCCTTGATAATACGTGGTGAGGTTTCAAACTACCCCATAAATAAATTAATTTAAACAATAACTGTGTATTTATTATCGTTACATTAGGAAGTGTAAATAGATTAAATCAAATCTTATAAATAAACTAGCTGTCCCGGCAAACGTTGTTTTGCCATATAAATTAATAACGCTATAAAAAAATAGGGGTTGATGATAGAAGGGTGAAAATTTAGGATTGTATGTATTTTTGTATGTTGTATCATAAAAAAATAGAAACTAAAAATTTTGTCTGAAAAATAGAAAAAAAAATTTAGAGGTGGACTACCCCTAATATTTAGGGGGATGAAAAATAGATGTTGGCCGATTCTCAGACCTACTCAATACGCTCACAAAATTTCATGAGAATCGATCAAGCCGTTTCTGAGGAGTATGGGAACGAAAACTGTGACACGAGAATTTTATATATAAGATTAAATCAAATCAAAAACCATTTATTCTTGTAGGACTTTTTAGCTTATGAATGTAAAATTTTTTGTATTAATATTGATTCCCTAAACATCAATGAAATGTAATAATTGAGATAGGTTATTTTTTTTCGGACTACTCTAATCATTTAGAGACTGACATTAGAGTACTTTGATTCTCCACTGCTGCATAAAGTAGTACTTATTTGTGTCTCAGATTCGACTAAAAGACAGTTATTTTCGGACTCTAATGCTGTTCCGAAGCTGGTCTTACAGCTTCACTGGACGATAGGGGGCGAGTGCAGATGACACTCCAAACCAAGGAAGGACTTATGGAGCGGCTGTAAGCCAACTCCCGCCTGACGGATACGACTTTAGTCTTAGGCCACCGCTAGGAGTTCGAACCTCGGCTCAGGCCGTCGTAATATCGACCCCGTTTGAATTGAACGGGGATCGATCAGAGGGGAGAGAGAGTAGGTAAGTAACTCAATCAGTTACACGAACAAACTCGCAGCAGAGAAGCTAGTCAATCTATATAGACAATATTGATTACTCTGTTAATGTAGTAAATTTAATATCTTATATATTTTGTTTGAACATACATGATATGTTATTGGAAAAAAAAATTGCAATCTCGATGTTTTGTTACAAATTTCCACAGTACACAAAGTAACAACGCTTATACTATATTAACTAGCTAAGCACCCTACTTTGTTCACAAGTCCATTAAGCACACTTAGTAATAAACGCCTCTAAATAAAATAAATTATTTTTTTATTTAAGATCGAATTTTCTAAATTTTTTTTTTTATACTACTATGGTGGCATCTGATGGTAAATGGTTACCGTAGCCTATGGACGCCTGAAGCACCAGGGGTGTCACGTGCGCGTTGCCGACCCTTAAGTTAAATTTGTATACAGTAATGCATGTAATTTGTATAAATATTTTTTTTATTTATGGTTATTTTTTCTAAATTTATGTACAGTCAAGCATGTAATTTGTATAAATATTTTTTTTATTTATTTTCTAGATTTGTATACAGTTAAGAATGCTATTTGTAAACACAGTCTATAATCTATTCGCACAACGCCATCCAGTCCCCAGCTGCTAGCTGAGCTTGTATTATGGGTGCTAGACAACTGATGTAAATACATATATATTTTTTGTAAATTTATATATACGAGCTGTGGTTTCACCCACATGAAATTTATAGCCTATGTGTTATACTATTGTATAAGCTATATTACTGTAAAATTTCATCAAAATCCGTTCAGTAGTTTTTTACGTGAAAGAGTAACAAACATCCATCCATATTCACGAACTTTCGAGTTTATTAGATTAGTAAGATAATATAATAGAAAATAGCGACTTGAACTTACTCTATCCCAAACGCTCATGTTGAAACCGAAGTTGCAGTGGAAGAACTCATGGTGTTTGTCGTGGAACTCCGCGTCGGGCTGCCAGGGTTGCCACCAGAATGATTTGAAGTTAATACCAGAGTGATCGATGATTCCGTGGTAATAATTGTATAGCGCTATAGCATAGAATGGTACTGCAACAAACGTAGAAATAAATTAATAATAATAACCCTAAACAATACAGCGTAATTTTTTTTTAACTTAGTAATATTTATCATGGACTTAATTCATGTCGCTGAGATGAGAATCATCACCATCATCGCAGCCCGAAAGACGTTCACTGCTGGACATAGGCCTACCCCAAAGATCTCCATGACGATCAGTCCTGCGCTGCTCGCATCCAATGCTTTCCAGTGATCTTGACCAGAACGTCGGTCTACCTTGCTGGAGGCCTTCCTACGCTGCGTCTTCCGGTCCGTGGTCGCCACTCGAGGACTTTACTACCCCAATGGCCATCTGTCCTACGAGCTATATGCCCTGCCCACTTCAGTTTTGCGAAGTTACCCTCTTGGGCAAAGTGTCAAATCACTATATCAGAGGCATATTCAGAATAATATCTTTACTGGATAAGCTAGTTGAAGCACGACTTAGATGGTATGGCCATGTCATGAGGAAACCGGAAGACCACTTGACGAGAAAGTTCTCGACCTCAACTCAGGACCGAAAAAGCGTGTACAACCCCGATTAACAAGGATGTCAGTAGTTAGTAAGGACCTTAAGGACAACGGCAACATAGAGCCGACAACAATCCAGAATAGACATCACTGGAGAGGTCAGATTAGGAGAGCCGACCTCAAATGAAAATGATAAGGCCGGAAGAAGAAGAAATTCCCTCATGGAAACCCGTCCATCACGGGGAGGCAAGCAGGTACTGTGAGGCTCCTACTCACTAAAAACTCCAAGGTATCTTGATGATGCACCTATTGCAGGAGTCACGAAATCGAATCAGTACACGGCGCCTTATCTATATGTATTCTCAAAATAACAGAGCTTGTGTAATATCTGCATTAAAATGGTAAACTTTGAGCGCCCTGAAAGCGCCCTGCATCACATCAGCCTTTTTTTATACTACTAGCTGCCAAACAAGCATATGGAATAAGTGCCCTGCATCTGATCTTTACATCAGTCTTTTTTCGTACTACGTAGATGGCAATCAAGCATACGACCCAACTGATAGTAAACGGTTACCGTAGCCTAAGGATATTTGAGTTACTAGGAGTGTTACATGGGCATTGACGATCCTTAAAGTATGCTAATTCTTGAATTCATGCAGTACCTCAGGTAGACAGGTCATTTCTTCCGCATTTGAGGGTGCGCAGAAAGAAGTTTCCTCCCGGACTCGTTATATGATTTTTTCCTCCAGATAACAATTACAAAATGCATTCGTTGCATTCATCATTACGTCGAGAATTGATCTAGACTCTGACTACCCCATCTGGGACAATCGTGATGGTATATTATATTGATTATATTTAGAAATTATACTTACACCAATGTGTGGGAACCGTAAACAAAGGTAGACACATAGTAAGCTGAATATGCATGATCTCCACTGGATGTATGGCCGTGACGGAGAAGGCAGTAGGCTGCTTGTATTTGTGGTGGAGCTTGTGGAAGTGCTTGTAGAGCCATGGAGTATGGTACAGCCGATGAAGTATATATGTTGTGTAGTCCTATAAAAGAAAATAATAATAATAATGACATACTGCACTTACTTGGTTCTGGCCCGTAAGTATGGAAAAAAACAATATAAGCTGAGAGAGAAACGATAGTGAGGATAATAATAATAATCATAATATAATAGTGATAATGATGATGATGATAGTGATGATGATGATGATAGCGATGATGGTGATGATGACGACGACATATTAATAAATTTCACATCACGCGATCTAGGCTCAATTCTAGTCTCTGCTAAGCCTGATGTTATGGAGGCTAGAGTGCCTGAAGTGAAGCCTACTGAAAAAGGAGATGCTATTGATCTGTCTAAAGCAGAAGATGGAGGCAGTAACCAAGGATCTGGATCCGGTGAGTTTAAAATTTAAATTTGTAATGACTATCCCATTGCGGTCAACGGTAGTGAACTAAGTAGAGCTTGTGTATGGGATGTAAATAAATGCTCATAGTAAATAGACTTTCTTCCATACTTTGTAATTTTATTACCATGTCTCCCTATCGACCGAGATACAAATTACTAGGTCAACTGCTTAGTGGCTGAAATAAGTGAGTCAGAGGTATCCACACTAACAACTTCCATAAAGTGTACATACCAAAATAATTTATATATGTGTATAATTAAATTCAAATACTATCTTTAATTCTAGATCCAAATATATTTATAAAGGAACACTGATGAATAATGTAGTACTCTAGCCAATGCGAGTGTAGTATAGTAATAATAATAAACTAATAATACAATGGCAGGTAGAATAAGTGAAAACTCTCCCAATTATTCCAAAATCCTTAGACACTAGCCTCAAAATATTATATCTCCACCCACTTACTTTGATACTTTTCCAAAACGCTGTAATACTGAACACATGAAATGGGCCGCAAATTTTTGTCATCATAATCATTTCTTTTATACAAGTTGTCATTATTTGGTGATTTTCACCCGTTTATTACCTCATCAAAGGAAGATATTAATACATATATATAAATATAATAAAATATTTGAAAGTTTTACGGATATATAATACAAGATATAATTTTTGGTATTTAAATTTTTATTGCACGCAGTAAGTAACAGTATAAAAGAGCACTATGCAAAAATATGCTTATCAAAAGGCCTCATCGTTGAAAGCAATATCTAACAGACAACCTAAACATAGTAATATATATCTATCCAAGTAGGTAAGTGATTAACCTAAATGCAATTCTGAATTCTCAGGTAAAACAAACAACTGACTTGTATAAACACCAGCACGCTTTCAGGCTCCTTGCAAGATTGTCATTTCACGTATTCACAATCCGAATTCACTGAGTCACTTAGTATTGAGTTTACTATTCTAACAGTTTAAAAGGTTTACGATTTGAATTAAGATTTGTATTATTTGGTAGATTTGATTACACTTTTGCCGAGTTATAGTGTGTACCTCTGCCTCATCTTTGTCAGCCGCCAAGCTTTGTTTTGTATCCTATATTAACTGAGATATAAATGTTTCTGGAGATATTAAAACTTCAGCACTAAAAAAATGCGGACCGGAAGTCGCAGCGTGGGAAGGCCTCCAGCAAGGTTGACCGACGATCTGGTCAAGATCGCTGGAAGGCATTGGATGCGAGCAGCGCAGGACGGATCATCGTGGAAATCCTTGGGGGAGGCCTTTGTTCAGCAGTGGCTGATGATGATGATGATGATGATGATATAAAAAGATAAGTAGAAGTGAGGCTTAAAGCCAGGGATCAAGGGATTCTTGTCCCTGGAGAAGATAGCGGGGTAAAGAGTTTCGAACCAGAAGCCACAATCTACATCCTCCTATAGGAAGGTTCAGAAGACCCGAGTCTGTCATGAACGACAAGTTTCAGATAACTGATAGAGATATTCAGTGGATTACGTATACAGTTGTAAATATAATTTATTTCGTTCCGATTGCAGTTGCACGTTACACACAAACTATTACTTAGCAACAATACTCATTTTAAATGTGATGGATTATACTTTTTCTACTTCAATCAATGTGCCTAATACGGTCCCTTAATCCATTACATTTAAGACATTCTACATCTCTACATTTAAATAACATACATAATATAAAACAATATACAGAAGAGTAAACAATAGAACTACTAGCAAAAAACATATCCAAAATTAAATCTGTTAAAATACTAACAATTTCTGTTGGACTTCAGTGGATTACGTATACAGTTGTAAATATAATTTACTTCGTTCCGATTGCAGTTGCACGTTACATACAAACTGTTACTTAGCAACAATACTCATTTTAAATGTGATGGATTATACTTTTTCTACTTCAATCAATGTGCCTAATAATAACACCGTACCAAGAGTCATAGAATCCGTGGTCGTGTGTTAATGTTTATATCTTTAATTGATGAACTCAGTAGTCTAGCGGTTTAGCACACCACTTTATTTCCGATGGTAGTAGATTCGGTTCCTCACATGATATAAACATTTGAATTCATGAGTATGATTGCTTGCATCGGTCTTGTTGGTTTTCTATGTACCTATATTAAGTATATACTTTAAAAAAATATTAATATGTATTTATATCAGTTGTCTAGTAACCATAACACAAGCACTGCTTAGCTTGAGACTAGATGGCGCTGTGTGAATTGTCTGTACTATTACTATATCCATTTTCATCACTTTCCATAAGGTGATCCATCAGCTAAATTGACTTCCAGTCATATAACAAAAATATTCAAGTAATTTAATATTACTTACCGCATAAATGAAGATAACGGGGAATTGCAAGAAGAACCACAGCCATCCGTACTCATCGAACTGGTAATAGACCGTGGATGGATTGCCATTGTATATGTAAGTAGCGAGAGCAGCAGAGAAGCTTCCAGTGATCAGGAGCGAGGAGGTCCCAACGAAGATCTCGTGCCGTTCCAGTTCAGGAGAGAGCCATTTCGTAGGTTGAAGTTTCCACTCGTGTGCCAAATGCCTTCTATTCATGTAGAAATACCACTGGAAAGAACATTGATGGAAATGTTTAATT
This sequence comes from Achroia grisella, assembly GCF_030625045.1. Taxonomy (NCBI): domain Eukaryota; kingdom Metazoa; phylum Arthropoda; class Insecta; order Lepidoptera; family Pyralidae; genus Achroia; species Achroia grisella. Next base: position 329,519 of record NW_026712771.1, read on the forward strand.
TGCTCCTATGAAGAGAATAGGCAATTGATTATAAATTCTAACAATTATGGTAAAACTAGCTGTGCCCGCAGCTGCGTGCACTTGTTATTTTTAGCTTGTGTGTTATTCTGATCTCTAAGTTATATTACTGTAAAGTTTCATCATAATCTGTTCAGTATTTTTTGCGTGAAAAAGTAACAAACTAACAAACTTTCGCATTTATAATATTATTAATAAGATTTAAAATAATATAAATAATCTTTATATTTTTGTGATGTACCACTCATTCGGAAACAGACTTATCTCAAGAAAAATGAAAAAGAAACGTATGTGTTGCTCTTTTAAGTATATGTCGTTCTATGTAAGTAACTGCACATTAACAAGGATTAAACATGAGACAATCCACATAGAAACCGCTACACACTCAGTCTTCGTGCAATCACATAATATTGTCAGCACTATGAATTTTAAGTTAGATTTTTTCAACAAAAACATTTTTATGATTTATAATATTGTCAATTTTATAATAAGCTAAAATGATTTATAAGAGATTAAAATTTTTTCTGGCAGACTTAGAGCAGAATCTGGCTTTCTTCACTATTGTGAGCGTTGTTGCCAATGGTTCCCTGACTTAGTCGTGAGGTCAAAGATTTGAGTGTCTATTTATATTTCTGATTAAACTCCGGTAATGGAATTAAAGATAAAAACCCAAATTAAAACAAAAACCTTGCTACGGATAATTCAAACTAAGCGAAATATCCAATGTCAATAAATTCCCCAAGATACATGTCTGACCTAGTTTGGGGGCTAGTGATATCACAAATAAAATTCCAATATAGAAAATATTCAATGTAAAATTATAAATAAAGTAACACATGTATTAAGTATAAATAAAACAAATTAAAAAGAAAACAGTAAATTCTCTGCAGTTAACATTCCCTCTGGTAACCGAGGTTCGAACCCCTAGTGGTGCCCTTAGACTAAAGTCGTATCCGTCAGGCAAAGGTTTGCCTTCAGCCGCTCCATAACTCCTTCCGCGGGTTTGGAGTGCCATCTGCACTCACCCCTAACGTCCGGTGAAGCTGTAAAGGCCAGCTACGGCCAACAGTATTAGAGTAGTCCGAAAAAAAAATGGTAACCCCGTTTTTAATGAAAAACGTGAAAGTATTTCATATGTTAAAAATATAGATAATAAATTAACAGCTATAGAACAATGGACATCAATTACGACAGAATGATTTAGATAGACATAGATATTATTGTGATAAGATATGTTCATCTAATCCGACAAGCACTTGACAGTATTTAATATTTATGAGAATTAAATTTTAAAGCTATAAGTCTGTTATTTGTGAAACATCAAAAAATAATAATCAATCAATGAAATCTATGTACTTATATGTTGAGTACAGGGGTAACCCACACAAATCGATAAGAAATAATCGATACGCATAAGCTGCGATTACAGCGAATACAACACTATTAAAAATATTTCTGTACATAATATTTTCGTCAATAAAGTGTCAGAGTAATTTGAAAAGGTATTTTACGATAGTTCGGAAAATAAACCAGTAGAAAACCAGATAAAAGAATATATATCGCTAAATTGGATGGATTGACGTTGGTAGCTGGGAGAATCTAGACTTTATCTTGATGGTATATTTTATTAATTTTAAAAATCCATAAAATTGTTCCCATAGTTCCATTATGGAAACTAGCATTAGCGAATGTTTAGTAAAATTTTCCATGACTTTACAGAAATGTCAGAAAAATAGCACAGTTTACAAGTACATACACTTATCAGGAAATATTTGATGTCCAATTAAAATAATGCTCTAAAATGTAAGACTTAGTAATTTCGGTGGTCTTACTTTTAACATGCTACTTTGCTTCGAAGTGAAGAAGAGTATTGGGAATCGACATGTGTACATATATATTAGACTCATTATTGAAGTAAGATTAAAAATAGAAATAGAAATTAACTTTATTCAAATACTCATTACAACTCAATAACTCATTACAAGCACTTTTCAATAGTCATATTTTGATTCTACCACTCATTCGGAATGCAGATTCATCAAAAGAAGAATGAGTAAGAAACTTGTGTGTTGCTCTTTTCAATAGATGTTTCTTTATATAAATAATTACAGTATAATAAATAAGAGGCATGCGATAATCAACATAGAAATCGCTACGCACTCATTATTAGTGTAATCAGATAATATTGTCAGTGCTATGGATATAAAGTATTTCTATAAAAACATTATTATCGTTAACGAATTCTTCAATTAGTATAGTAAGCTTTTTTGCAAAGGAACCGTTTTATTTGACATTTAAATCTTTTTTCTGGCAGATATATAACAGACTCTGGTATTTTATTGTAAAACCTTACGCAATTGCCATAAAACGAATTACGAGTACTAACTTTAGCCAAACGACATTTAGATAACTTGTATTATGTTTCGCAGCTTCATTCTTTGCGATTTCCGTTTAACATAATGTAGTAGCGCCATCTACTCTAGACCTTAGCACGATAATTTAAATACCTTCTTTTTTTTTTTTTTTTTTTTATTGCAAGCCAATCACTCCCCTCCTTGTAAGTGGGGCGAGGCTACGTTTTAAATGTAATCGTTCGAGTTAGTCATTCGCGTTTTCGTGCTCAAAGCCTTCGCACGCATACCGCAACCCTAGTGTTTCTTAATTCAAAGTTCGTTATTTTTTAAAATACAATATTTTAAATATGGGAAACAAGAGAAAACGAGAAAAAGAAGAGGCAAGAATTATGAAAAAGATGAGGAAATTGGAACAGAAATTACATCGACGAAGACGTATACTTTCATCAGATGATAATGGTAAGTAAATTTTAGTCAATTTCCTATCGCTATTGGCGATCCACTATTGCCGTTGGCAGTTAATATGAACTGTCGTTGACGGTACTTGAAGGTGTTGATTTATAATTATAATGTTATTATTTGTTGTGCAGATTCTGACAACGCCGACGATACAGTGAATACTGATATAAGACGAGTTTCGTCAGAACAATTAACTACAGTTCCAAGTATAGAATTCAATCGGAATGTCGCCATCTCAACAAGAGATAGCATTAGACATGCCCGATCTGATGTCTCCTTTACCACAGTCGCCAAATGTGGACCCAGTTGTCACTGGTTTAAATCCTTCGCCTGTCCCAGACAAAGAAGAAATAAATGTTTACGTAAATACACCAGAAGAGATGCAACTAGAAGATGATATTTTGCAAATATTAGGTGAGGCACCTCAGCCAGACATAAAGTTTGGTAAAAATATTCACTCAAATATCGCTTCCCGTTGGGAAGATATATTAATAAAGGGTTTACCAAAAGAAGCTAAAGATATTATTCTTAAAAGATACTTTATTCCAGCTAACTGTAGTAATTTAATGGCTCCAATATTAAATCCAGAAGCTAAGGTTGCAATGCCGGATATATTAGTCAAGAGAGATGCTACGCTATTACAAAAACAAAGTCAGATTGGGATTGTATTGTCTGCATTGGCTGAGCTCACCGAGATGATTCTGCAGAATGAAAACTCCAAGCAAAAATTGCTACAACCTCTTAGTGATGCGTGTCGTTTATTGTGCGATAGTCATAACGTGGAAACAAAAACTAGACGAAACATTATTATGAGTTCTATTAATTGTAGTCTACGCGATACGTTCGATACTACTAAACGAGATAAATTCTTGTTTGGTGAAGATTTAGCAGAGAAGCTCAAAGCAGCAAAATCTGTACAGAAAACAGGAGAATCATTATCCCAAATTAATCCTGTAGCATCAACTAGCAGGGTGTCAATTTACAAAAATATGTCAAAAACCCGGAATTTAAACTACAGGGGCCAAATACAAAGGAAACCACCATTCAGAAACAACGAAACATCAAGAGGTCGTGCCTCGACACGTCAGCCTCGCAGCAATGTATCGTTACGCCCGCCAGCACCACCGCCGCCGCGACGAGCATTCTCACCGACCAGGAAGAATCATCGGAGATAGATTCACAGGTAAGTCAATACGCTGGTCGATTACAATATTTTTACAATCAATGGATTCGGATAACTAATGATCGTGTTTTATTATCATGGATAAAAGGTTATAAAATACCATTAGTCGCACAACCAGTTCAAACTGTAATACCATGTACCACCCCTAAATCTTCACAAGAGCACAACGAATTTATTAAAGCAATTCAGGAACTAATCGATATCAATGCGATATCAAAATGCTTCCATGAAGATGGAGAATTCATATCCAATATATTTCTTGTGACTAAACCAAATGGCAAAAAACGCTTTATTCTAAACCTAAAACAATTTAATAAATTTATAAGCACCGATCATTTTAAAATGGAAGATTACAGAACGACAATAAAATTAATAACTAAAAATTGTCATATGGGTTCTATTGATCTAAAGGACGCCTATTTTTTTGTTAACATCGATAAAATACATAGAAAACTATTACGATTTAATTATAATGGTACACTTTACGAGTTTAATTGTTTACCATTTGGTTTATGCACAGCTCCGTATGTTTTCACAAAGTTATTAAAACCGGTTATGGAATTTATGCGATCCAAAAATTGTATATCTGTAATATACTTAGATGACATTCTCTGTATTGGAATAGATTATATCGATTGCAAGTATAATATAGAAAACACATGCTTATTACTCAAAAAGTTAGGGTTCATTATAAATCGTGATAAGAGCTGTTTGAATCCTAGTACGAACTGTAGATTTCTCGGTTTCTGTTTTGATTCTGATAAGATGATTATGCAATTACCTACAGATAAAAAAGAAAAAGTAAAAAATTATATCCATAATTTTTTACATAAAAACAAATGTAAATTAAGAGATTTTGCTAGAATGGTTGGTCTTTTAGTATCTGCTTGTCCGGCATTACAGTATTCATGGTTACATACAAAATTATTTGAACAATTCAAATATCAAGCTTTATTAAAAAATTACAATTATAATCGAATTGTAACTTTACCACATTTTATTAAAGGAGATTTCCTATGGTGGCTGAAAAATGTGGATAATGGATATTCCCCTATAAAAAGAAATCAGTACCGTAAAGAAATTTATACCGACGCCTCATCCACAGGGTGGGGTGCATACTGTGATGGTGAAGAGTCGTATGGTTATTGGAAAGAAGATGAAATAGATTTGCATATCAATGAACTAGAACTTAAAGCTGCGTTCTTTGGATTAAAAGTCTTTGCCAGTAATTATCATGAATGTGAATTGTTACTAAGAATAGATAACGTAACAGCAATTTCTTGTATAAATCGAATGGGGAGTGTCCAATATCCACACCTAAATGAGGTTTCTCGAGATATTTGGAAATGGTGTGAAAGACGTCGTATTATAGTGTTTGCATCATACATAAACACGAAAGAAAATCTTAACGCTGATAGACTGTTAGGAAGAAAGAGAGGGAAAAGTGATTACGCGTATAATGAAATTAAACAACAGTTAGGTGTGGCAAATATTGATTTATTTGCCAGTCGCTGCAATTCTAAATGTGATACATATGTTAGTGGAAAAATGAACCGGGAGCATGGGCCATTGATGCTTTCACAATTTCATGGGAAGAATTAATTTTTATGCTTTCCACCATTTTCAATGATATTGAAAATGATTCAAAAAATAATACTAGACAGGGCGGAGGGTATAGTTGTCGTACCATACTGGCCAACCCAACCATGGTTCCCCTTGTTCAAAAGAATATGTCAGTCAGACCTTATATATTTTTCACCACGTATTAACTTGCTTAAATCTCCTTACAGATCCGTGCACAGCTTACACCGCTCTCTAACGTTGGTTGCCGCGAAATTATCCGGCAGACTCTATTAAAGAAGTCACTAACACCGAGATCAGTAGATATAATGCTTGCATCATTATCAAATAATACATATAGGCAATATGACGGCGGTATAAGAGCTTGGCTCAATTATTGCAGTTGTCATAATTATGATTATACTTCTATATCTATACCTCCAATAATAGAGTTTTTAACGGATGCATTCGATAAAGGTGCCAAATATGGAACGATTAATACATACAAATCCGCCTTGTCTCTGTTATTAAGCAATAATCTGGATGATGATAGACTTAAGCGCTTCATGAAGGGAGTTTTTAAACTAAGGCCATCGAACCCAAAATATAACATAACTTGGGACCCTGGAATTGTCTTACAATTTCTAGCACAGAAATGGCCTAACGATGACCTTGATTTGAAAACTCTTTCCAAGAAGACAGTAACGTTACTCGCCCTTGTGACTGCACATCGTGTACAAACTCTGTCATTAATCCACATAAATAATATTTATACAATGTCTAATGAAATTCTGATAAAGATTACAGACGCAATTAAGACAACAAAATTAAATACATCTCTACCCGTATTACGACTTCCGTTTTATAATACCCGTCCAGAAATTTGTCCCGCTCGTTGTTTACAATCATACCTAAATAAAACTAGACTGCTACGCAGTAATAATGACAACAGGCTTTTTTGTGAGTTTCAAAAAACCTCATTCTAATATCGGCCCTTATATTAGCCATTGGATAAAAGATATATTAGAAGAAAGCGGCATTAACACATCAATATTTAGTTCACATAGTACACGACATGCAGCCACATCGAAGGCTAACAAACTGGGTGTTAGTATAGAAGTAATTAAAAGGACCGCAGGATGGTCTGATTCATCTTCAGCGTTTGCTCGCTTCTACAATAAAGAAATTACAAATAATAATATATTTGCAGAATCATTACTAGATGATACAACATTATAACTATTGTATACAAAATTACCTACAATGGAGAACTGATTTTGATTTGTATATTAATAAAAATATTCTAAAAATTGTCTGCCGACGTATTATTACCTATTCCGAGATATATTATGCAAAAACAAATACTGATAAGTATTATTTGTCATTGTTAATTTTTATTTTAAAATCACGACTTTAAACATCCTACATTATGTTAAACGGAAATCGCAAAGAATGAAGCTGCGAAACATAATTGAAGATCAAACGAACTTACCAAGTGAAGTTCGATCGTAATTATGTGAGCAGCTTCATTCGAAGCGATTTATTATCACCCACCCAATTAATATTGGCATCAATCCCATCCCAATAATACTTGTGATTATAAAATAACAAATAACAGATTCATAACTTTAAACAAAATGACTAACTCGAACGATTACATTTAAAACGTAGCCTCGCCCCACTTACAAGGAGGGGAGTGTTTGGGTTTCTATAAAAAAAAAAAAAAAAAAGAAGGTATTTAAATTATCGTGCTAAGGTCTAGAGTAGATGGCGCTACTACATTATGTTAAACGGAAATCGCTTCGAATGAAGCTGCTCACATAATTACGATCGAACTTCACTTGGTAAGTTCGTTTGATCTTCAATTATTATAGATTTGTAACAAAGAAAGAAAACATAACTATTTATAAACATAATGGAATCAAAAAAACATTGACTTTAACAGAAACAAATTTTACAGATAAAGCACCTGGTCCATTACGCTTTGTGGTATATACTACGCTCAACATGTCGCTTGCTTTCGATAAGAGAGATTTCTGAGAAAGGATAGAAGCTAATAACACTGTTTTTTAACGAATGGGACGTAAATGATGCTATTATCAGGCACCAGTGGAGAATGAGGAAATTATACTGTTTTTTTTAATGAAAGAGTGGTACTATTATCGCCCTGACGAGGCACCAGTGGAGGATGATAATATGAGCTCATGTGCAGGTCAGATTATTAGCCGATTGCAACAAATTCAATAGGAATTAACTATATCATCATCTGCTTCTTCTTTATCCCATTTATTTGGGGTCGACGTAATATGCTTTCCTCTTCCTCTCGTTATTTACAGGAACAAGTATTAACTACAATGGTTTCCAAAGAAAATCACGAGACATTTTAGCAATCGGATCAAGTTCCCGTTACTAACAATTTCCTCCCCCAATAATATTAGCTTTCCTATGCCTATTCCGTAAGGGATTAGCTGTGAAAGCATATAGATAATTATGTTTTTATACACGAAATGTACAGTGGTATAAATGATTTGTGAAATTTATGTTGTCATAATTTCTGTTAATGCACAGTCACGTATTAGATAAAAATGTCATAATCAATCAATTAATTATTGTTATAAACTAAACGTTAGCCCAGTTATGTAGGTAGGTTACCTGTGGTCATAGCAAAGTAGGTAATAACCATAAACACGAGATATAACAGTGTACCGAGGCACGCAGGTGTGCGATGACAAACATGCATGGCAATAGTTGTTCATGCACGGGATTTTTATTTAATGTTAAACATAGAGTCCAACATAAGTAGGTATACAAAGTAAATTAACTGATTTTAAAAGAGAGAGAAAATTCAGTTCAGTATCTTGCCAGTTCTTCTCAATTGAGTGTGTAGGAAAAATGTATTAGATAGATAAATGCTTTATTCAACAATTACAAGTATATACATACAATACATGAGATATAGAAATAAATTTTACAAATTAAATCTGCAGAAATATAAATGTTAATATAAAAATAATACGTTCATAAGCCGCTAAAATGTCCTACATGAATAAATCATTTTTGATTTGATTTGATTTGATTTATAGGTCAACAGTTGGTTTGCTGCGGAAGTGAATTTTTTCGAACTATTCCAAGCTGGCTAGAGCTAGTCTTTACTGGATAGAAATTGAGCGAGTGCAAAGGGAACATCAAGCTCGCAGAAGAATTTATAGAGAGGCAGAAGGTCTACTCTTTTTTTGTTTAAATCCCTTATATCTGACAGATATGACGTTAATCTGAAGACACTGCTAGAGGTTCGAACCTCAGCTCAAGCAATTAATTGTGATCTTCATTAGAATGGCACAGAGAATAGAAGAGAGGACGCTGAAGAAGTTTCTTTAAGTTTTGAAGGGAAGTATTTCTCAATAAACTTCACAACATATATTGAACTTTTTTTTCTAAATTAATTGATATATTGTTTATTTAAACACCAACAGGAGCAATTTAATTTGATGTAGTATCTTGATAATTGAAATATTGGCCTTTTAAACTCCAAAAAAAGTATTTGAGTTTTATTTAGTACTTTTTGATTTTTTTTATTTAAACTCAAATTTCTAAGTATTGGGTATGAGACGTTTGAGACAGCAATGTTAGGTATCTCTTTCTAACACATCTATCAATTTGCTATCGATAGACATGTTTTCCACTTGTCTAGGACATCAGGCGTTAATTAAAGATTATTATCTGATAATGTACACGTATCTTACCTATTTCTGCCATCAAATAGCTTGCTTTGTAAGCTGTAGTTCGTGTAAGATATGTTTTTTTTTCGGACTACTCTAATGCTGTTGGCTGTTGCTGGCCATTAGAGCTTCAGCGGACGTAAGGGAGCGAGTGCAGATGGCACTCCAAACCTGCGGAGGGACTTATAGAGCGGCTGAAGGCCAATAAAGTGAGTGAATACAAACTACCAACTAGCACTAACACCAACTAGTTGAGTAAATCAGTCGTAGTGATTAGAGCAGACCAGTCCTTACAAGCAGCACTCGTTCACGAGTACGACGTATGAGCCAGTTATCACTGCGCTCGACCATATTTTACGGACCCAATGACCCGGCCCATCACGCCGCCACATGTCTGGACATTTTAGTTAGCATGGCTACTGGCCCATAGCTACTTGACCAAGTCATGTGTGAATACAAATATTATTTACCACTATCATTATTCACCTTTAAAACACTATACAAGAATTATGTACGTACTATTTAACCTATAAATCTTACGGCAAAATAGTTGTATATATATGTTTAATGTTAATATATATTCATGTTATTTTATTCTATTTTGTTCTTTCTAGTATATTGTAATTGGTTTGTATTTATTAATTGTAATTTTGTTTTAATTATTATTGTTCCGTATTCCGAACCTCCTTAGTCTAAGCATGTTGTATCATCGGCTTGCTTACTGAAGCAAAGGGCCCTTGGTGATACTGGCCACATATAAAAACATGTGGCCACTTAAATTTCGAAAAAAGAATAAATAAAACAATTGAAAATAAGAATTGGAATTAAAAGGACGCTCCGTAATTTTATCTATATAAAACAAGATAATTAATGATTTATTTCATAGAATATAATTGTTTTTGATGAAAATATACACTGTAGAGTGCGTGGCCACTCAACAGTACTACACATCGGGACGTTCCTGAGCAAAGGTGAGTAAGTTTGGTGTTACATTGCTTACTTTGGGGTGTTCGGAGTGTGGAAGACGTTCTTCCAGGTCGAAATCGTATTTTTACTTCCTTTTCCATTAATTATTTTCTTTTCAATAAATACAATCCTCTCTCTCTTTTATATATTAATTTATATGGATTCGTAATCCAACAATTATCATTAATATTTTAAATAGTGCCCTCTCTCTCTCCCCCTTTTATATATATATATTTTTCTCCTTTTGGTGCCACTGAAAACCAGCTGTATGTTCACATAGGACATACATTAAAGCTGAGTGGAGCCATTTCAGTGCATACATGGATGTAAAAAAATGTTATTTATGTTTATTTTTTTATGTTTATTTCTAATTATCTACATAGTAAATTAAGTTTAATTATATGTACATTTTATTTGATATTTTTTTTTATATTGTATGATTGTATTGCACTGTATAAAATATTTTTCTTTCTTTCTTTCTTGTCTATTGTAGTGTAAAAAAAAAAGTACTTACGTGTAAAAACCCGCCTATTAAGAAATACATGCTCAGGGAAACAACGTGCGCCCAAATGAAAATGACACTAAAGTTGGTCATTTTCAAATTCTCCGGCGTCATCAGATTGTAAATTTCTTCTGTTGTGAGATTCTGCCCACTCTGCGTGTGACCAGTGATCTGCTTCAACGCCGTCACTAATATTACTATCCATTCTCCTAGAAATTGAAGATATTTTTTTTTTAATTAAGATAATATGAATAGAATAGAAAATCATTTATTCAAATAAAATTACATTGAAGCACTTTTGAATAATCATATTTTTTTTTTAATCTACCACTCATTCGGAATGCTGTCTCATCACAAGAAGAACAAGCAAGAAACTTGTGTGTTGCTCTTTTGAATAATTTATTCTTACTTACAATTTAAGTTTAAGTGTGTGAATACAAACTACCGATTAGCACTAATTCAATGAAATACCGTATATAGCTCCGTAACCGTAACCGAAACTATCGGATATCCGATATAAAAAAAAAATAACCGTAACCGAATCCGAAATGAAAGTTTCAGATAATATCGGATAGGGGCGGAGCCTAATTGAGACGCGTTATGTAACCATTTTATTAACTTTATGTATTTTACTTTCGAAATTCCTTAAAAAATTCATATCCGTAACCGAAATTATCCGAAACTAACGGATAATCCGAAATAATTTCATATCCACATCCGTATCCGTATCCGGTATAATAATCAATTCCTATATCCGAAATTTCATATCCATAACATCCCTGCTACCAACATAATACAAATCCACTAAATGATGAAATAACACCTAATTATATATATCCATAAATAACAATATTTTTTGAATGGATGAATAGAATAGGCACCAGTGGAGGATGATAAGATCAGTACGAGATCAGTTAGCCCATCCTGACAACTTCAGCGGGAGTTTACTACAATGAATAGAGAAATAGAATAGAATGAAGAATAATTTATTGAAATAAACTTAATTTAAACACTTGTGAATAGTTAGTTAACATTCTTTTAATCTACCGCTCCTTCAGAAAGCTGCCACGTCACAAGAAGAACGTAGAAGAAACTTGCGTATTGCTCTTTTAAATAATTATTTGCAGTTAATATATGGTTTTGCAGGTGAAATAAATATGGAAATCGGTGAAGTAATTTCTGAGTTTAACTGTTACAAACAAACACATAGATAATGAAATTTTCTCTTTATGTTAGTGTAGATGTATGTATGTCTAAGAAGATTTACTATCTACGACTTGGAACCATTTAAAAAGAGTGAGTTTCCATTTCGAAATTATGTTTCTAACTGAATTATTGGAGATTGTTAGTAATGTAGACTAATAGCCCCACTGCTAACAATGTTTGACCTCCACGCGATTCCCCATGGAAACTATCGTGATAAACTCCTGGTGTTTTCTCTCGATGAGCTAACTGACCTGATCTCATGCTCATCCTATCCCCACTGGTGCCACCAAGGATTAGAAATGCTGCATGCGCAAACGGTATGCCGTGGTCATCATCCATTAAAAAAATTACTCTCCGATAATAAACACCAACGACAGTACAAATACGACCTCGGTGGTCTAGCAGTCAAGCACACCGCTTTACGACCGATGGTCGCGGGTTCGATTCCTCGCACGGCACAAACATTTGTATTCATGAGTATGATTGTTTGTATCGGTCTGGGTGTTTTTATGTATAATATGTATATATTTACAAAAAAATATCTATGTATATGTATCTATTGTTTAGTACCCATAACACAAGCTCTAGCTAGCTTAACTTGGGTCTAGATGGCTCTGTGTGAATTGTCCTGAGATGATTATGATTATTATTAAATAAAAATCCATGAGATGGCAGAAAGTTCGTTGAATTTCGTGTTTACTATAATGCCCGTATTTGACAATGTGTAATATACTATCATATTAAAGTAATGTAGACACTCTGTATATGCTATTTAGGCAGTAAATGAGCTTTTTCTGTTTATTTTCTTGACAATTATAAAAAAAAAACATGATTTTGAATTAAAAAACATTACATTGAAGAGTGTTTATTTGAATGAAGATTAGTTCTGATTTCATTCATCCTTTTTATCTATCTTCTATAACAATTAAGATTTTTTTAAGAAAATCATATAATATTCTATACTAGCTACTCGCCCCGGCTTCGCACGGGTGTACATGTATTATACATATAAACCTTCCTCCTGAATCATTCTATCTATTAAAAAAACCGGTTCAAAATCCGTTGCGTAGTTTTAAAGATTTAAGCATACATATGAACGGACAGACAGCGACAGCGACTTTGTTTTATACTATGTAATGATTAGTACAAGAATGTTATTCGTGTACTTAAGATGCCGTAATCGTAATTGACAGACTTATCACAGTTGTTTGACCTAGCAACGATATTGGTGATAATATACTATCATTGTATCATTATATCATTAAATTATCTTAATGATTATTTCATAATTTGGTACTTATCACGCACCTGCAGAATTATTTTATCGGCTGACGTTATAATTTGAAATCTTATCAGTGAATGAACTTATATTCCACTAACCGACCTTGTGATAACAAATCAAATCCTGTATAAAAAGAATTAACCTGAGTGACCTGTCAAAAGATTAATCCAGGAGATCAATATTTTTATCGTCTTTTTCCGGCATTGTCGGTTGAGACGATGTATATTACAGGTGACAGTAAACGGACAGTTCAGTGTCGCAATTCTTCGGGCTATGTCGGTTCACTCTGGTTCTTCTGCGGATCTCCTCATTTCTGATTCGATCACGCAAAGTAACTCCGAGCATAGCCCTCTCCATTGCCCTGTGAATGACTCTGAGCTTGTTCATGAGGCCCATATTTAGCGACCACGTTTCTGTACCGTAAGTCATCACTGGCAACACACATTGGTTGTAAACCTTCGTCTTGAGATGTATGTATGTAATTGATTAATAAAAAGTTTGTCTATCTATCTATCTATCTATATAATCTCACCTCTCAATGTAGCGCCGAATGTAAAAACAGCCAATGTAGCAATAAATGTACTTATAAACTCGGGTAATCTCTCGAAGAACTTCTCTATTGGTTCTGCGTAACTTTCAATCCACCGCACCCCGTCAGATAATGGATCCCAGTATCTTGGCTTCTCCGGCACATTCTCATTGGAAGTGCCTTCTCCATTCTGAACATTCTTCCCACCTTTTCCAGCTTGACGCTTCTTTACTTTTATTGTCATCCTAGAAAAACACCGTAAGCAGAGTTTATGTTATGGGTACTAGAGAATTGATTTACCTAAATACATAGATTTTTAAAACAACCAAACCGGTACAAACTATCATACTCTTAAATAAGAGGAATCGAACCCGACACTATCTAAAGGAAAGCGGTGTGCTTAACCACTAGACCACCGAGGTCAAAATAAATAAATAATTTCTTTATTTACTCAATAGTTTCATAACTTTCCTATGATTTAAGTAACCAAGCATTCAAATCCTTACAATCCTAAATTAAAATTAAAATTCAGGATATCTTTATTCATGTAGGCCTGTTACAGACTCTTATGATATGTCAAATCTATCGTCAGTTCGGAATGATTTCGAGATGAGAAGAACTGACAAGCAACTCGGCTCGTATTATTTTCAAATTAAAGAAAAGAAAAAAGAATTGTTTATTTGGTACATAACAATAATTTCAAATTAATATATAAACGCAATAGTGTCATAACCGCCATATAAGTTTAAGTGTATAAGTAACACAACATGCAAATCCATCCAGCCCTAAATATAAACACATAAACATTATTAAAGGATTATAAATTTGCACATTTATTATAAATATCTATATTAGTGGGATTATAAAGTTGTCTATCCTTTTAAAACTTGTATAAATTGGGGATAACTGTTAATAGAGGGTGGGTATGAAAATTTAAATGGTGGATTAAGATATTAAATAATGTATTTATTGTATATAGACGAATATTTATAATAAACTAACTGAACAGCGCGACTTTGTCTGCATCACACTTACAATTATACATCGCCCAATTTACATAATATCTTTTCAAATTATAGCCTATATGTTATTCTGATATATAAACTATGTTACTGTAAAGTTACATATGTGTTTATTCTTCTTGTGATGAGACAGAATAAGCGGTAGATTAAAAAAAAATTGTTGACTATTCAAAAGTGCTTAAGTTAAGTGTTTTTGAATAAATGATTTTCTATTCTATTCTATTCAATACAATCCGTTCAGTGAAAGAAAGAGTAACAAACATCCATCCATACTCACAAACTTTCGCATTTATAATATTAGTAAGACGTCAAAAATACTTTGTAACGAATGGTTAGGTTCATTTCCACCTAATCTTGTTTGTTTGTTTATGATATAACTTTAAGAACACAGGTCTTTTAAAAGTAAAAGTAAGAAGAGAGGGAGGATCGTAGCTTAGTGGTTTCATACCCGATTTAGACCCGAAATGTCAAGAGTCAAAAGATTTACAGAGGATGACAACTTTAAGAACAAATATATCTTTTAAAATTAAAAAGAGAGCTTCGTAGCCTAGTGGTTTCATACCATATTTAGACCTAAAGAGAGTCAAAAGGTTTGCAGAGTAAAATATATTTTTTTTTTGGTAGTTGGTAATTAATAGTAAAATTTAATGAGTAATGACAAAATGGCAAGATGAGAACACCTAGAATGTTTGGTGATCTAATGTGAATTAATTTTTATAACTATTAGACTTACTGATGTTTTATGTAAGGTAAAGGTAAAAAAAATATCCTACATTAATAAATAATTTTTGATTTGATTTGATTTGATTAAAATAATGCAATATGCATGTATAAGTATGCATAGCGTAAAATGCATAAGTACAATATAAACCGTATATCTTATGAAAGCATATTCGGTTTCTTCTTTTCTTTCTTTCATTGTTGATTTGTATATATATTGTATGTATATGTATTGGTATGTATGTATGTATATATATTATATGTTAATCATAATGCACCGCCCACATGAATCTCTGTTTGCCCTATGGTTGACTGGGAGAAAATGCCTCTAGGTGTTAACACGTCCACAATGTGCACCTGTATTTGTGTATCTGTGTATTAAAGTTTTAATAAATAAATAAATAAATAAAAAAATGTCTATCTGTTTGTTCTGTTAAGATAATAAATAAATAGTAACTTAGGCTACCTTTATTTTAGAGAAAAATCACAAAAAAATTAATTAGTTTTTGTATCTGTCGTCAGTGCTCATAACATAAGCTCTGCTTAACTTGGGACTAGATGGCGCTGTGTGAATTATCCTAGGTTATTTAATATATAATATCTTATATATAAAATTCTCGTGTCACAATTTTGTTTACCATACTCCTCTGAAACGGCTTGGTCGATTTTTATGAAATCTTATATGCATATTCAGTAGGTCTGAGAATCGGCTACTATCTATTTTCCATACCCCTAAGTGATAAGGGTTGTCCACCCCTAACACTTTTTTTGGACAATTTTTTTTATTTATATTTTTTTATTATGTGTCATTAAAAAATACATACAACCCTAAATTTTCACCCTTCTATCACGAACTCCTATTTTTCATAGCGTTATTAATTTATATGGCAAAACAACCGTTCCCGGGACAGGTAGTATTATATATATATATATTTGTAAATATAGCTAGTTTCAATTACTTAATGTACAATATTAGTTTTTAAATATATTTTGACAAATTATTATAAAGCGTTTTTAATTTTAACATATTATTAATACAGAATATTTAGATAGAATATTCGTGAATATGCTAATTGCCGTGAGGGAGCCAGCAAATTTTAGTTATTTGATCTCCTATGTATTTAATACAAGTTTACAAACATCCGAGTTGCTGTTCAACTATATTATTACTTGATGTTATTATTCTAACATAGTAATAATATATATTCACTGTATTATTATATATTTTGGTAACACAGAGATAATGTAGGCAGAAGTACTGTCAACTTTCGATGTCTTAAAGATCGCAATCCACATTTCGTTGGGAATATATTATACATATTAGAATTTAATGTAACAGGAAAATTATTGGTTTGTTAACGGCGTTTCTATTATAAGAGAGTTAGTATAAAAATTAGCGCAAAAAAAATTACATCGGAGAGATTTAACAAACTATCTTTGTAGATTAAGTCAGAGTGATAAACCACAGTATCCTAACGTATTAAACAGTTGCAAACAGGTTATTTTAATTATTTAAGAATAATATATATGTATATCTCACAGTTATCGACGACCTCGGTGGTCCAGCCGTCTAGTGCACCGCTTTACGACCGATGGTCGCGGGTTCGATTCCTCACACGGCACATACATTTGTATTCATGAGTATGATTGTTTGTATCGGTCTGGGTGTTTACTATGTATAATATGTGTGTATTTACAAAAAAAAAACAAAATATATCTAGGTATATGTATCAGTTATCTAGTACCCATAACACAAGCTTTAGCTAGCTTAACTTGGGTCTAGATGGCGCTGTGTGAATTGTCCTGAGATTATTATTATTTGTCATTATTATTTAAAGTTGTCCTTTAAAACTTCATAAAATATAAATTATAAGACATACACACATACATTCTTCGATCTTGATGTCTTCTATAAGATTATAGATATAGTACATCACTTTGCTCTAATATTAATAATTTCAGCAATATAGGGATTTGGAATTATTCTATCGCCGATGTGCTTCTGACATAATGTAGAAATCTAATGGTAAAAGAATTTTTCAAATCGATCCAATAGTTTCGTAGCCTTTTCAATGCAAACAAACAAACAATACACAAATTGTGTAATAGAAAATAAAAATTATTTCAAATCATATAAAATTCTCATCTCACAATGTTAGTTACCATACTCCTCTGCAATGGATTGACCGAATTTTATGAAATTTTATATGCATAGTCAGAAGGTCTGAGAACCTGAGACTACTATCTATTTTCCATACCCCTAAGTGATAAGGGTTGTCCACCCCTAACTTTTTTTTTGGGTAAATATATTATTTTTTTTTTATTTTTATTTTTTTATTATGTGTCATTAAAAAATACATACAACCCTAAATTTACACCCTTCTATAACCAACCACTATTTTTTTAGCGTTATTAATTTACATGCCAAAACAACGTTTGCCGGGATATAAATATATAAACTAGAAAAGTATAATTTAGTTATAAATAATATAAATACTTAATACTTAAAAGATACAGTTCGAAACATATCTGAAAGGTCCCGGGAACTCATAAATAACAGCATATATTTATGTTCTCAGGACAATTCACACAGCGCCATCTATTACCAAGATAAGTAGAGCTTATGGATAGACTAGACAACCAATATAAATACATAGATACATTTTTATGTATATACATATAAATATACATAGAATACACCCAGACCGATACAAACAATCATACTCATGAATACAAATATTTGCACCGTGCGAGGAATCGAACCCCTGTCCATCGGTGTGCTAAATCGCTAGACCACCGAGGCCGTTACATTATAGTATTCTTTGTGAGCAGTAAAATAAAGCCGGAACAAACAATCATACTCATGAATACAAATATTTGCACCGTGCAAGGAATCGAACCCCTGACCATCGATGTGCTAAACCGCTAGACCACCGAGGCCGGTACATTATAGTATTCTTTGTGAGCATTAAAATAAAGATTATATATATTCATTATTAATATAGAGATAGTAACTTGAGAGAATAAAACTCACGTGTGTATTTCACTATATGAAGAAAACAATTGATTACATTTTGGCGAGTGACTTGTGCAAATTTGTTTTGATAAGCCGTGTATCAGTATTATAATAACTTTGTTATCTGTAGCTCCTGTCCATGACTTATAGGAGTGTTAGTTTGTATGGATATTGTTTTATATGACAATGGTATATGTACTGTAGGTATTTAACCTATCGAGCTCCTACCGTGGCAAAAGTGAGAGAAAGTCGCTTTTTTTATTGGGTTATTTGAGCTATTGTCAGGGTTTTTTTTAATGGAATGGTGCCCCCGCCTGCGCTAACGGTATACGCTGGCGGGACACCAGTGGAGGATGATAGCATGAGCACGAAGTCAGGTCAGTTAGCCCGTCGTGGTAAAGTCATCACGATGGTTTCCAGGGGGAACCGCGTGGAGATCAACCTGACATGGTACATTGCTAGTAATGGGGTCATGAGTCCACATTACTAACAATCCCCTTTCCCCTTGTTGTCAGGTGTTTTTTTTTAAAGGATGATAATGGAATGGTGCTCCCGCCTGCGCTAACGGTCTACGCTGGCGGGGCACCAGTGGAGGATGATAGGATGAACATGAAGTCAGATCAGTTAGCCCAACGTGACAAATTCACCGGGAATGTATGACGATGGTTTCCAGGGGGAACCGCGTGGAGGTCGATCTGATATGGTACATCCCCTTCCCCCCTTTTAAGGGCATTTGGGCTCTTGTCAGGTGCTAAGACCTATAACACTGCGACCTGTATAGATCTATTGTGCTCGCCCTTACTCAAAGATCGCGTTCAGGGGGAACCGCGTGGAGGTCGATCTGACATGGTACATTGCTAGCAATGGGATCATTAGTCCATTACTAACAATCCCCTTTCCCCCCTATTGTCAGGTGTTTGTAGCACCTATAGCACTGCGACCTACATAGATCTATTGTGCTCGCCCTTTTTCAGAGTTCGCTACCTAGACCTGTCAGGGATAAGAATTGAAGGATATTCTTAGGAGCGATGGCTTTTATCTCCTCGGGAAAGAGTGTAAACTTTCCAAAGGAGATATTTCGTTTATGCATTCGAGGGCTACAACTACATAGGATGTGTAATGGCGTTTCCTCTTCAGTTTGGCAGAATCTGCAGATTTTTGTCGAAAGTTGCTTACGCTAGTATGGCCATATTCAAAGACGCGAAGACGACGTGGTTAAAAAAGTCCTTAAGATCCCAAACTCGACCAGAGGTAAGGGCCACGCGCCACGTGGTGGTAGAGTATTAAGAAGTAGTTGGACCAGGACAACCTAAATATACAGAATACAGACAACCCAGAATAGAGTTCTCTGGCGCAGATGTACAGGAAGACCCGACATCAGATAAACTGGGAATATGGATTAGACAAAGAAGAAAGGTATGGTTCACCCGTCTGCGGTAACCGTTTACGCTGTCGGGGCACCAGTGGAGGATGATAAGATGAATATGAGGTCAGACCAGTTAGCACATCGTGAGAAATTTACCACGAATTTATCGCGATAGTTGTACATACGTTTTACCTTGCTAGCAATAGGATCATCAGTCCATATTACTAACAATTCACTTCCACCGCTAGTATGGACAGTTTACTTTTCAAACCATGTTCTTTCATGTCATTCTACTAGGTATAGAAAATAATTCAGCTCATCCATCATACTCTGGACCCGTTCACGAGTATGACGGATGGGATTAATTCTTTGCTGCTTGTGGAGACTGGTCTGTTCGAGTTACGGCTACTGAATTATGTTCTTTTGACAAAAATTCAATAGCGTATGCTGGTTGTCACTACAAGCTCTCTAATTGAATTTAAAAATTAATCTCCCCATAAAGTAGGATAGAGCTACGTGGAAGAAGTCCTCTTCTTCCTCTTAACTCTATTTGTACTCCTGTACAAGTTCATTTGGAAAGGATTGGAGCTGAGTTTCTTATCAGTTCTCTCTCTTAGCTCGAAAGTACTCTGAACTGAAGGTAGATGTGACATATCATAAGAGTCTGCAATAGACCTACATGAATAAAGATATTTTGATTTCATTTGATAATTGCAATAGCTAACAAGCAGGCGGCTCGACTGATGTTAACTGACAACTGTTACTGACAACAGATTACTGACACAGCCAAGAAGAATGGTCAAGAAACTTGGCCAACCTTGGTAAGGTCTTTGGCACTTAACATGAACTTGTTCTGATAATAATTAAATTGAAAGTTAAGAAAAATTATCATATACATAGATTAGATATAAATATAAATAAGTACAGTTGATCGAAAACAGATAACACCTGAAATTAATTATAGAAATGACGATCATCAGAGTTGATAATAATAACCCTGGACTATTAACACAGCGCCTTCTAGTCCCAAGTTAAGAAGAACTTATGTTATGGGCACTAGACAACTAATATACATACATATATTTTGTAAATTATTATTCGAAATCACAGAAGACCGAAGAGCTGGCAGCTACCTTGGACAAAGAATTAGTCTAGCTATTCAAAGAAGGAACGTTGCCAGTATCTTTGGAACGTTGCCTAAAGGGACCCCTTTTAATAATATATTTTAGTCATCATATTATATTTTTTTAAGCTTTTCAATTTTAGGTTCTTTTTTGTATATACATAGGAAACACCCAGATCGATACAAATAAACATACTCATGAATAGAAATGTTTGTACTCTACTAAGAATTGAACCCAAGAAGTAAGGAGGCGTCTTAACCGTTAGACCACGGTGTATTTCCGTAATACGTGTAACGTTTTGTACAACGGTCATTAGGAGTATAAAGCTTGGCACTATTTAATAAACTACACTTTATACAACCCCTCCGATCGATCCCCCGACCAGCTCAAACGGGATCGAAAATACGACGGCCTGAGCTGAGGTTCATAGTTCTTCGAGTTCGAGTTCGTAGGTTCCTAGAGGTGCCCTCAGACTAAAGTCGTATCAGGCGGTAGTTAGCCTTCAGCCGCTCCATAAGTACTGCGGGTTTGGAGTGCCATCTGCACTCGCCCCTTATCGTCCGGTGAAGCTGTAAAGCCCAGCTACGGCCAACAGGATTAGAGTAGTCCGAAAAAAATCTTAGTACAAAGATAGTATGAGTGCTACAAACCGGAACATAGGTTACAAAGAAAACTGTTTAGTGGCTGAAATAGTTAAAACGAAAGTGCTTATTAAGAAAAAAGTCATCTGAGCGTTTATGTTTTATTGGTCAAAAAGTATTAATACATTTTGTATGTCAGTTTATGTGACTCTCCGATGCTGGAAACACTGATAACAAATCAAACTAATTCGCCCTCAAGCAAACAATAGGTCAATGTGATCAATTTCCACCAAGATTAGTAACTTAGACATATTTAGACTTAGACATAAATTGTAACTGTATTAAGGGGTGCGAGATCGGACAACGTCCTGGTATGTTCCAGCTTTGTTAGGGCCCCCATCGCTGTGGATACTTCCGCGGGGAACAGTGGCTGAGCAATGTTTGTTTCTAGTAAGCTCCGGACGGTATGGTAATAGTGCCTTCGGATTATTTTTATGGATGATAATGGAATGGTGCACACGCCTGCGCTAACGCTTTACGCTAGCGAGGCACCAGTGGAGGATGATAAGATGAACATGAAGTCAGGTCAATTAGCCCAACGTTACACATTCACCAAAAATTTATCGCGATGGTTTCCAGGGGGAAACTGAGGGGGGTCAACCTGACATGGTACATTGCTAGCAATAAGATCATCAGTCCACATTACTAACAATGCCTTCGGGTTATCATTACCATGGTGGCAAATAGTCCGACGAGAGTCTGGTACCCATGGCGCTGTGTGAATTGTCCTAAGATTATTATTATATTATTATTGTACAAAATATATACCTATCACATTCTTTGTTGGTCTACGAAAGAAAGAATGTGAACAAAGATTTGCCACGTTTTTGATAGGTAATACATCTGATTATCCTAAATATGTTAAATATAAATATTATTATTGTGAAATAAAACTTGTTTTGTCTTAACAAACACGAAGATTACTTATCTTGATCGCGAGTGCAAACAGATTATTAGTTTATCTGTACCTAATTGTCTACCTGATCCAATCAGCACTGTAATGTTACAGACAGTCTCAATATTTGGAAATTATATTCTGCTCTAGTTTGTTACAAAACAATCTGCAGAAATGTCTTTTAAAATGATACGATATGGTTAATTTATATGATCGAAGTGGGAGAGATCGAGGAGATATACCAGAGAAATCTCTCTCTACTGCAGTTCATACAAGAATGTAAATTGAAGGCAGGACTAGGAAGGTCCTACCAGATTTGGCTGGGTAGGGAGAGAAACACGAGTGAAATGTATATTGACTAGAGTTGCCAGATTTTTTTTCAGCCTATAAGGGGCTAACGCTTAAATAGGCAAAAAATACGGGAATTTTGTTTTTTACTCGGGACAAATTATCAAAAGACGAATTGTCTAGCGTATATTGACCGATTTAATAATAAAGCGCACGATTCGAATACGGAGACAGAGTCAGTCCCGCCGGGACATTTTAAACTAAGCCTAAGATACGGGACGATTCGAATATGGAGACAGAGTCAGTCCCGCCGGGACATTTTAAACTAAGCCTAAGAAAGGGGGGAAGGGGATTGTTAGTAATGTGGACTAATGTTCCCATTGCTAGCAATGTACCATATCAGATCGACCTCCACGCGGTGCCGATACCTATATGATATCCAACAGTGAAAACAGAAGGGGGTAGTTAGTAATGTGAACTGTTGACCCTAGCAATTAGAGTTGCCAGATATTTTTTCAGCCTATAAGAGGCAAATGCTTATATAGGCAATAAATACGGGATTTTTTTTTTCCCGGGACAAATAAAAAACAAAATTATTTAGTGTTGACATCAGCAGCTCCAATAATACAAATGTTGACATGATAATGATAGTTTAATTGCTGATTCTTTACAAGATTATAAAATAAGGTGTAACTGTTGCCGCCGTACTATGCAAGTGGAGTTGCTCAGATATTTTTTCAGCCTATAAGAGGCAAATGCTTATATAGGCAATAAATACGGGATTTTTTTTTTCCCGGGACAAATAAAAAACAAAATTATTTAGTGACATTCTTTATTTATTTATATATTTTTCTGAAGAGCAAGTCAGCTTAAACATATTTTTATTGGTTTTAACATATTTATAAGAATCAATGCAATTATAATCGTAATTAAAACCGGTAATCAACTCGCTTTTTACTAAATTAGGGGTACGAACGTTGCGTGTGTGACTATTTCTGTCTAGCGTAAATCGATCGATTTATAAAAATAAAACGGAGTACGGTTCGAATAAGGGACAGTCAGTCCCGCTGGGACATTTTAAAGTAAGCCTAAAATACGGGACGTCCCGGGAAATACGGGTCGTCTGGCGACGCTACTAGCAATGTACCATAGCAAGTTGACCTGCACGCAGTTCCCTCTGGATCTCATTGCAATAGATTCCTGGTAAATTTGTTAGGATGGGCTAACTGATCTAATCTCATTTCCATCTTATCATTCTCTGGTGATCTGTCAACATTTCTGTAAGTTCATTTCTTATCGAAATCCACCTTTATACGCCATCTAGTAGTAACTATGAAAAATTAAGTTTCAAATGGGAAGGAGTACTTCCGATTCGGTCCCTAGAATAGAGTTGATAATGTTGACGCACACTACTAGATGGCGCTGTATCATAATAATATGTTACATCATAGTTTATACATACTACAACAGATGGCGCTTTCAATATAATTTATTATAGTGAGGATAGGCAACTCAAATTGCTACTTTTCGAAAGGCAAAACACTATGATTATTATAAAAAAAAATATATAACCTTTTATTATTATATAATGCAGTTGAACGTAGTATTATCTGTCCCCTTTCTGGTGAAATTGTCATTGTTTAGGCTATGACTTCGTTTTCGAAACACATCATTAAAAAGTTTTGCAGTTATAACCAGGAATGTTATAGATATGAAATTTCGGATACGGCCTATCCGTATTTCGGATATAGGTATGATTATGACCGGATACGGATACGGATGCGGATATTATATTATTTCGGATTATCCGTTAGTTTCGGATAATTTCGGTTATTAATTTTTTAAGGAATTACAAAAGTAAAATACATATAGCTAACAAAATAGTTACATTTCGTGTCTCTATTAGGCTCCGCCCCTATCCGATATTATCCGAAACTTTTATTTCGGATTTGGTTACACTTATGGGAAGGAATAAAATTCCACTTTTATTTATTGTAATTAATTTGTCAATTGTAAATGTTATTTTTAAGATAATGTTACTCCTTTTATCGTCATATAAGAATAGCATAAAATAGAAAATAAAATAAAAATCATTTATTCAAATAAACATACATAGAAGCACTTTTGAATAGTCATCACATTTTTTCAACTACCGCTCATTCGGAAAGCTGTCACATCAGAAGAAGAATGAGCAAGAAACTTGCGTGTTATTTTCAATAATTTTATTGTTACATTTTCAAATTGAAGTGTGTGAATACAAACTACCAACTAACACTAATTCAATTAACACTCAATTAGAGAAAATATTACATATACAAACAATTGGTTGAGAACTATATAAGAGTTTATAAGTCGTACTGATTAGAACAGACCAGTCCCTACAAGCAACGTTCACGAGTATGACGGATGAGCCAGCCATCACTGCGCTCGAGCATTTTAAGGAGTTTAATAAGATGGTACATTGTTAGAAATTAGGTCATTAGTCCACAGTACTAACAATCCCCTTTTCCCTATACGCCAGGTTAGGTATATACGCCAGGTTAGGGATATACGCCAGGGTAGTGACCCACCAGACAATGGTACCCGTAGATATAACATGTAATAATTCTGCTCATGTCATCACACACATAAAGGGTGACCGGGGGTCCTGTAATTAGCAATCCCGGGCTCGTTGTGACATGGCCGATGGCGTTTTGTTGGTTTCAATAGTGCGGTCATGGTTTGTATCGATAGAAATATTTTTGGGAATTATTATAATTTATGTAGTTTTTATAGTGTTGTATGTTAATAAAGTAATAACATAGGACTATTCACACAGCGCCATCTAGTAGTCAGCGTCCAAGTTAAGCAGAACTTGTGTTATGGGTAATAGATGACTTATACAAATACGCCCCCTCCGATCGATCCCCCGTCCAATTCAAACGAGAATCGAAATTACGACGGCCTGAGTTGAGGTTCGAACCCCTAGTGGTGCCCTCAGACTAAAGTCGTATCCGTCAGGCAGGAGTTGACCTTCAGCCGCTTCATAAGTCCTTCCGCAGGTTTGGAGTGCCATCTGCACTCGCCCACTATCGTCCGGTAAAGCTGTAAACGCCAGCTGAGGTCAACAGCATTAGAGTAGTCCGAAAAAAAAAATACAAATACGTAAATATTTATTTCGTAAATACATATATTATATACTAGTTATCCGCCCCACACACACACACACACACATTCACACGGGTGTATATATATCTATATTATACATATATGTGAATCTTCATGTATAACTCTATGGCTAAAAATTTAATTAAAATGACGTAGTTTAAAAGATATAAACAAAAAGACAGCGGGAGCAACTTCATTTTATACTGTGTAAAAATGTAGGTATATAGAAAACACCTAGACTGATACAAACATATTCATGAATACATCTGTTTGCTATGGAATCGAACCCACGACCTTTGGAAATAAAGCGGTGTGACAAAACGTGTACCCAACAGAAATTAATATTAACGACAGTGCATACTTATTTCAGCCTGGCGTCTAACTAATAACTTTCACTTCCACTTTTTTTCTCTATCGTTTTTCTGTTGAAGAGATATAGGATAGTAAAATTACAGGATATGGAGACACAACACTTTAGTCCTCTAAATGGCAATTTTGAATAGCTTTTTTTCCCATTTCATTTACTTTAAAAATTATTACAATGTTTTCTACATTAGAAAGAAAGAAATAAAAACATTTATTGCCAACCATTATTGATATGAACATACATTTACACATTTGACTTTGGTACATTTTACATATATATATGTATGCACACATACACACACACATACGTAGAACAATTACAAAAAAACATCTATAATATCTCTGTGATGGATTGGATAATTCGATGATGTTGTGATATATGATATATGATAATAGGTTCTGGGATAAAGAAATAAAATATTTTAGAAAAATATAATGTCACTTTTTGCAATAATCTTAGGAACTAACTTTCAAAATTGTATAATATATTACTCTTAAAAATATAAAAAATTAAACTAAAGATGTTTCACAACAATCTCTAATATCATCTATATGCAGGTTTACGGTTTGGAGTTAGTTGCACCGAAGTGCTGTCCGGCAGTTAAGCACCACCGGACCTGACTTCCAGTAGGCAAAGAAGAGAAAAGAAATGAAAACAGAGAGATAGGAAAGACGAAAAGAATGAAAAGACAAGACGAAAACAGATTTAAATAGACAGAGAGAAAGAGTTGCCTACTCCTCTCGCCGGACTATCGGCCGACATAGTAGCAATGTCCTGAAGGAATTACTACTATCCCGCCGAGGGCGCACCAGAACCAAACCATTGCTCGGCCATCGTTCCCGCGGACATATCCACGAGGATGGAGAAGCGTCCCAAAGGATGGCCCATACGAGGAGGTTGTCCGACCACGTCTCCCCAATAATATCCAATACCCATGTCAACCATTAACTAACTAACTTTCACATCATAGATTTTTTCTGAAATGTGTTTATATTTAGATAGAGTAGTAAAATTACTGTAGGTATATGGAGAAATATAATTTTATTGTTAAGTTCTCTAATGTAATGTGATCTGTTTTATTTTTGTTCTTATTATTACGGCAACTCATGTCAACCGGGACTTTCACATGCTAAGATGTGTTTATTGTAGTAAAATTACCTCGAAATTCTATTTACATAAAAAAGTGATTTTAATATCCAATACACATAACGACTTTCACATTAAAGAGTTAGAGAGAGAGAGAGAGAAAGATGTGTTACTGTTAATTGGGTTAATACAGTAAAATGACAGGATATTGAGAAATAATATTTTAATTTTCAGATATTTTAGTTTGTTTGCCATTCAGTTACATAAAAATAATTTCAATACCTGTCGATATTGTTTGTCATCGATGTGTTGGACATCACTAGCTCTGCCTTCACTGCTTGACGCCGCAATTGGTTGGATTGGTTTTCTATTAAACCGCGGGACGACAGCCGCCGGCCACTTTTGAATTGGTCGCCATTTTATATTGTTTGTAAATTAGCATATTTTTCATTGTGACATTATGGGTGTAAAAAAGTCTTATTATAATTTAAAAGGTATTAAATGACGGCCTCTATGATATAGCGGTTAGCAGACCGCCTTACTTCCCTAGGTCGTGGGTTCGATTCCTCGATATAACTTTTGTATTAATAAGTGTAATTTTATGTATCGGTCTGGTGAATACATTATATACATACATACATACACATAGATACATTTTTTTGTAAATACATTAATATTATACATTGAAAAGACAAACGATAGAAACAACTCATGAATACAAATGTTTGTACCGTGAGTCGAATCGAACCCGCGACCATCGGAAGTAAGGGTGCGTGCTAAACCACTAGACCTGGTGGTCTGCGGTCTGCGTAAATATATTATTATTATTACTAACTTCCAAAAAAAATCTCATCTCCCCTCTTAAGGAGAGGAGATGGCAACTTACCCCCGGCAGAAGCACAGTCGGCCGGGGTTCAGGGCCCCAGGGCGAGAAACCGGCGAACAATGCGGGCAGAATCTAAGAGCACCGCTTTCTGCATCTTTCCCGGGAGTGAGCCGCCTCGGAATCCCAACCGTCTGAGATGTTGCTCCAGACTGGTTGGGATAAGACCGTTCACCGACATAACGATTGTAATGATTTCGGTGGACATCACCCCCCACATTTCGGTCACCTCGTGAGCCAGGTCGAGGTACTTTCTCTTTTTCTCAGTTTCGGCTTTCACGAGGTTCTCGTCATGCGGTATGGTGACGTCCACCAAAAACTTATTATTATTATTATTAAAATAATTTCCCAACATATATTATCTCCATAAAAATACCCAATCGCAATTCGTAATATTACAATAAGTATAGTCTCATTACAATAAAGGAAGCATTTGAGGTGGTGTGTACATTAATCACGTCCGCTGGTGGTCCATTGTGCCCGAAATTATGGCCCCAACAACATGAGTTATGGGTAATGTGACCAAACGTCCCGTTTTGAACGGGACAGTCTCTTTTAATAAATACAAGTTTCCGTGTCCCCGAAATGATCTTTGGGACGCAAAATTGTCCCGTTTTCGGTAACCGTGCTAAATTTTGAGTAGATCTAGGTTTTTGGTAATTAAGGTGAGTATAAAAAAACGTGCCAAGAGTGTCATTCTTACTTAAAATCTTCTTAAAAAAGCAAATTTCTTCCTCCGATAAATCTATACATCGATACATACAAATAAAATAGGAGTGTCTGTTCGTAATATTGAAATAACCGTTTTTTTACTACATGCATATGAATATAAATACGGTACATAAACCAAATTAACATGTTTTACAATTTTTGTATGTCTGTCTGTTTGTTCCGACTAATCTCTGAAATTGCTGGACCGATTTTAACAGGACTTTTTATGGCAGGTAGCTGATGTAATAAGAAATAACTTAGGCTACTTTTATTTTAAAAAAATAAAGAACAATTCCACGCCGACGAAATCACGTGTACAGCTAGTATATAAATATAACTTAATGTTTTATTTTTATCAGATAAACATAAATATGACTAAATAAAATATTTAATTATATTTGTTGGGTATATTTTTTAATTCGTAACTTTGAAGCTAAATTTTTCTGAAAAGATAACTTTAAAAAGGAGTTTTTTTTCATTGACTATCTGTTAATTGAGCTAAATAAACCGATGTCCCGTTTTGATTCAAAGAATAAATGGCCACGTTAGTTATGGGGCTAACAAATTTAATGCAACCCCATGTACAATAGGCCATTGATTCGGCGAGACTAATGTTAGCATATCACGATATGAGAGGCAGTGTCGCGGCGGAATGTTTGTTTGAAGTGGTTTATTTCAGTATTTTTAACTATACACTACCCACAGTACGAGAGGAGCTTGCTAGCATATGCACATATTCATGCATGCATGTAGTAAAAAACGGTTATTTCAATATTACAAACAGACACTACACACAATTTTATTTATATGTAAAGACTAGCTTTTTCCCGCCGCTTCGTTCGTGTTACTTTATCTCCTTAGGGGTAGAATTTATCAAAATCCTTTCTTAGGGGATGCCTACGTCATAGTAGCTTTATGCATGCAAAGTCTCAGCCCCTATCGGTTTAAAATTGACAAAGTTTCATATAATTTATGCCTTTGGGGGTAGAATTAATCAAAATCCTTTCTTAGCGGATACTACGTCATAACATCTACCTGCATGCCAAATTTCAGCTCGATCCGTCCAGTGGTTTGGGCTGTGCGTTGATAGATCACTATGTCAGTCACCTTTGAGTTATATATATTTAGATATAGATCCAAATATTTTCAGCAACATCTAAGCTAATTAAATATTACCATCACTATAAAATTAATAATCGACAATGCATCTAATTTACCCAATCTGGGATTACAACCGTGATCATCTTCATTGCATAGTATAAAATAAAGTCACTGTCGCTGTCTGACCGTCCCTATGTATCTTGAGAGCAATATAATAAAAAATATTGTTAAAATTTTGAAAATGGAACTCTTTACGAATAATCTGAGTATATAATTTATTCGTATTTCAAACGGCAAATTGATTTTAACGTTATCATGAACTTAACACGAGAAAATTTTCGTGTTTTTTTATGACTTTCGATGTCATCTAATCAACAAGAAGTTATGATTCTAGACTTCCACGATGAAGCCCCGTCTCGTGCCACTGTTTATATATATATAATACATCTCACCGATGATTTGCGTGAAGCCGGGACGATAACAGTTATATATGAAAATCATAAGGATTGGTATGAGTGAAGTGCACAAAATCCTTGTTTATCCGCGGTGGATACCTTATAATTTCACTCTCACTCCGTCGGGTTGATTGGTGCCGTGAACCGATTTGCAAATTTGATTTGCGAAACACTGTTATGATCCCGAAACTAAAAGACAGTGCTCAATTTGATCCAACTTGAAGAGATAGCATAGGAAAAAAGATCGCTTGGAAGAACAGGTATCAATCGAAAAACAGTTATAGTCAGTAACAAGATTATTCAAGAACCTTAGATCCTCCTTCACCACGACAAGCATCCCGCCAGGCAAATGATCGATTATTTGGCGCCGTAGACTGGGTCATTCGCCTACCTCGTGCGATTTTTATTATATATTTCTTATTGGGCAAAGTGCTTTTCTCAGTGGTTCTATCGGATGCAGCGATGTATTGACGTGAATGGACACTATTTTGAAAAGATAAAATAAAGGTAATAACTTGCTAATTTAGTCAGTTTTTGATTTTCTAAGAACTTTCAGTTTGACCCTCGTATGCTTAAATCTTTAAAATTACGCAACGGATTTTGAAGGGGTTTTTTTTAATAAATGAGTGACCGATGGCCTCCACTACTGAACCGATGCAAATTGATTTGCACAAATTTGATCCAACTTGAAAGATAGGATAACTTACATCTCAATTTAATATGATAGCCACAGCAACTAGTAATTATATATTTCATAATTATATCACAAAATAACTTATTGTACAAATAAGAACCTAAAATTAAATAGCTTAAAAAAATAATAATATAATGACTAAAATTAAAAGGGGTCCCTTTAGGCAACGTTCCGAAGATACTGGCAGCGTTCCCTCTTTGAATAGCTAGACTAATTCTTTGTCCAAGGTAGCTGCCAGCTCTTCGGTCTTCCGTGATGTCGACTAACCTTTTCGTTATTTCTTTGAAAAGTCTTATAGCGCTAGGACCCCACGGACCAAGGGTCTCGACACCGAATGGGACAAATTCATATTCGTAGCCTAGACCCCTGTATTTACATATTTTGGCTTTTTCAGCCGCTTCAGATGCCGCAAAATAAGTGTTGAATATAGAAATAGAAATTTCATACTCCTCTGTTTAATTTTGTAGAAAATTGTATAAAGTGTTTGCTTCACGTATTAATATACATTACACGTATGTACTTCGCCCGGGTGTACATGTCTTATACATATAAATGTATAATATATGTACACCCGGGCGAAGCTAGGGCGAGTAGCTAGTACATCTATAAATTAATACGTGAAGCAAACAAGGAGAAAGGTTTATACCTTCCTCTTGAATCACTCTATCTATTAAAAAAACCGCTTCAAAATCCGCTGCTTAGTTTTAAAGATTTAAGTATACATATGTACGGACAGACAGCGACAGCGACTTTGTTTTATACTATGCAATGATGTTCAAATATTTTCAACAACATCTGAGCTAATTAAATTCTTCACTACAAAAGTAACAATCGACAATGCATCTAATTTACCCTATCTAGGATTACAACCGTGATCATAATTTTATATTTTATTCTTCAATGATTTCACAAAATCCACCCATATCAAATCCGATCTACCATCAGTCATATCGAAGGTAATATAAAACAGTAGGGCATCAAAAATAGACAATTCACGACTACCAAAAGTTCAAATCACTGAGTAATCACTTAGGGGAATCGCTTAATCATTGTACATAATATTGAGTTTTACATTGGAAATAATAACGTGGGTATTAGGTTCGAGTCCCGCGGGGTGCGTGCCGGGGGTCCTACTGCAGTTGCCATAGATTAAAATATACTACAGACTGGATATATATTTTATATGTATTTTTTAATGGTAATCAAGTTGGTACTAAATGACTATCATCGCCTATATACTAGCTCAGTGACGTCGTTGTAGTTTGCGAGACAGGATCAGGTCAAGGTTGCAAATTTCGATAAAATGACCGTTTTTTTCATAAATTTGCGAGGATTGTATTCCTCAACACACTCTCGGAACCGCAGCTATCTTTCACTAGGCTTCATAATAAAAAATCCTTAACCATCTCAGAAGTTTTTGATAGGGAAAAAATAATTGACAAAGAAGCTTATGGCTCGCTGACTATTATCATGTGACAACCGTAATATCTTTCATACATACCATTCTTGAGTTTTGACATATGGGACGGCAGAAAGTACCCAGTAACAAGAAAAACAAGCAAGAAACTCGCATGTTGCTATTTTAAATCAAAGTTGTTCTAAGTAAACATACATTAACAAGAATTAGGCATGCGACAATCAACGTAGAAACCGCTACGCACTCCGTCTTTATTCAATCAGATAACATTGTCAGCGTTATTAATTTCATGTTAGAATTTTTTTTCAACAAAAACACTACTATGATTTATAAACTCTTCAATTTTAATAGCTTTTTTATAAAGAAAGTGAAGAATAAGACATTTGATTCTCTTTTCTGTCTTGAGGAGTATTTCCCATATAGTTGCGTCAGACGTAGATTTTAGTATATAAATGTAAGCGCAAAAAATGCGCAAAAGAATATTTATTTACGTAATCACATTAGAAACCTCTAAATTTATCAGTGTTTCTCTACAATATTATGCATGTATTATACATATAAACCTTCCTCTTGAATCACTCTATCTATTAAGAAAAACTACTTCAAAATCCGTTGCGTAATTTTAAAGATTTAAGCATACATAGGGACGGACAGATATAGAACTCTTTTCTGGCATGTTGAGGACTTGTTCCTATATTGTTGCGTCTGACGTAGATTTTAGTATATAGATGTAGTGAAATCTACTCATATTGTTACGTCTGACGTAGATTTTAGTATATAGATGTAGTCAGATCTTCTCATATTGTTACGTCTGACGTAGATTTTATTATATAGACGTACATAGTGAGATTTTCTCATATTTTTGCATATGAAATATATTTTAGTATATAGATAGATATAGTGATATCTTCTCAAATTGTTGCGTCTGACGTTATTGTATCACTTAATAAATGCTCACTGCTGCACAAAGGGCTCGGGTTAGCTCCGGGGGTCCAAAATAATCCGACCACGTGAAATTGAAACATAATTTAACTCAGATCAATGGGTACGAAATGCATTGTCGCTGGAGCGGAATCATTAATACCGAGGGCATGCTCTGTGTCAATGTATACCTTGCTCATTTACAAATTATTATTCAGCTTATACCATCTTCACGACTGTTTCCGCTTTTGGGGTAGTTAGAGACATTGCCAATTGTTATTGTTGTGTAACACTTTGACGCGACGCTTAACATATTATATATATTATATATCATCGATTAAATAGACATGTTTCAAAATTAGAAGTTGAATTGCCTCCTTTTGTATAAGTCAATTAAATTAACCACGCCGTCTTAGTTATTGTCGAAATACTTTAAAAATCATATATAATACTTCTGTGTAAATTTGATACTTTAAGGGGGAAAATAATTTAAATAAATTTCAAAACTTTAAATGCTTGTCTTGAAAAAAAATGTACATTTTGAATACTGTCCTTTTTCTATTTATATATTATGTTATCTATACATCTATACATATAAAAAAAAATTGGAGTGTCTGTTTGTAATATTGAAATAATCGTTTTTTACTACATGCATATGAATATAAATACGGTACATACACCAAAATAACATTTCTTAAAATTTTTGTCTGTCTGTCTGTTTGTTCCGGCTAATCTCTGAAATGGCTTAACCGATTTTGACGGGACTTTTATTGACAGGTAGCCTTTGTAATAAGGAGTAACTTAGGCTACTTTTATTTTAGAAAAACAAAGTTAAATTCCGCGCGGACGTAGTTGCGGGAACAGCTAGTTCATAATATATTTCGCAGGGAGGAAAAGGGATTGTTAGTAATGTGGACTGATTACCCTAGCAGCAATAGAAATAGAATAGAATAGAATAGAAAATCATTTATTCAAATAAACTTACATTGAAGCACTTTTGAATAGTCATTACATTTTTTTTTAATCTACCGCTCGTTCGGAAAGCTGTCTCATCACAAGAAGAACGAGCAAGAAACTTGCGTGTTGCTCTTTTAAATAATTTTATTATTACTTTACATTTTTAAATTTAAGTGTGTGATTACAAACCACCAATTAGCACTAATTCAATTAGAATAGAATAGAATAGAAAATCATTTATTCAAATAAACTTACATTGAAGCACTTTTGAATAGTCATTACATTTTTTTTAATCTACCGCTCGTTCACAAGAAGAACGAGCAAGAAACTTGCGTGTTGCTCTTTTAAATAATTTTATTATTACTTTACATTTTTAAATTTAAGTGTGTGATTACAAACCACCAATTAGCACTAATTCAATTAGAATAGAATAGAATAGAAAATCATTTATTCAAATAAACTTACATTGAAGCACTTTTGAATAGTCATTACATTTTTTTTTTAATCTACCGCTCGTTCGGAAAGCTGTCTCATCACAAGAAGAACGATCAAGTGTGTTGCTCTTTTAAATAATTTTATTATTACTTTACATTTTTAAATTTAAGTGTGTGATTACAAACCACCAATTAGCACTAATTCAATTAAATACTCAAAAAGAAAAAATATTGAATACATAAACAACTGGTTAAACAATTAATAAGAGGAAATCAGTCATAGTGATTAGAGCAGACCAGTCCCTACAAGCAGCACCCGTTCACGAGTATGACGGATGAGCCAGCCATCACTGCGCTCGACCATATTTTAGGGAGCCCAATGACCCGTAATAAAGCAACCTTATTGTTGGAAACTGTTTTTTTTTATTGTCTATACTGTTTTTTTTTTTTTTATTCTTACATTTATTTAGGGACTTTTATCATATGATAATGCCAGTCCCATCGTATCTTATTACTAATCTTATCTTCTACTGCACAATGAAAATAAAAGTTTGCTGGCGATGATACAGGATCAGATAGTATACCGTGGTACATACCAACATCAAGCCGGTTCAGTCCAAATTTTTTCAAAAACAATTCCCTTTTAACAGCGTCTCGGACACACTCCATTAATATGTGATGCAGATCTTCTGTCTATATTGTTTATGATATTATATTGTTTTTATATGACATAAGTCATTATTACACCATTATTTTACGACTATACCGGTGCCGTTTTCGTTGCTCGTCGTCTTGGTCTCCATCCTTCACGAGCATATCAGACTCCGAACATCCCCTCTAGTATCCCTTGCTTGCGTATATTTCTGTGTCTTCAATCACGTTTGCATGATTGTCCTCGTAAATACTTCGGTGATAGAGGACTAAAATGTGAATTTCGGCTCGAATGACCAAAATTTGAAAGAATTGTTTAATAATGAATCATGTCATATAAAAACAAAATAATATTAATCTAATCTAATCTCAGGACAATTCACACAGCGCCATCTAGTCCCAAGTTAAGCTAGCTAAAGCTTGTGTTATGGGTACTAGATAACTGATACAAATACATAGATAATTTTTTTTTTCGTAAATACATACATATTATACAAGAGAAAACACCCAGACGGATACAAACAATTATACTCATGAATACAAATGTTTGTGCCGTGCGAGGAATCGAACCCGCGACCATCGGACGTAAAGCGGTGTACTAGACCGCTAGACCACCGAGGTCAATATTAATATTATAAACACTTATTGTATTTACACATTCAATGTTACTTCTAAATATTTTAGGGTATGTTCTATGTATAATCTTTGTATTTATATCAGTAGTCTAGTACCCATAACACAAGTTGTGCTTAGCTTGAGACTAGATAGCGCTGTGTGAATTGTCCTGAGACATCATTATTATATTATTTCTAAAGCTAGTTTTTAATCCAAATAAAAAAAATATATTATAATAAAAATATATATGTAATGATCGGTGGACTGTACATATGGGTGTCTAAATGATGAAAACACATCATTTATGATAATATAATATATTGAAATACAATTGCGAACTATCTAAAGAACAATGAGTGAATACTAAAGTGAAGTATATCAAATAATATCATTACATAGTATAAAATAAAGTCGCTGTCGCTGTCTGTCCGTCCCTATGTATGCTTAAATCTTTAAAACTACGCATCGGATTTTGAAGCGATTTTTTAAATAGATAGAGTGATTAAAGAGGAAGGTTTATATGTATAATACATGTACACCCGTGCGAAGCCGGAGTGAGTAGCTAGTGATATATAAAAAAGAACTGTTCTAAATATATATAATTTTAATAATAATAATAATAATATGAAACGAGTTCAGCGGTCGGTCAACATATATTATAATATATCTATCGATATGTCAACTAGAGATCAAACAACGAACAAACATCCCAAGTCCGAGCCAATAGAATCGTGACAATAAAACTGAATCCACTACACAATTCAAAATATGAAATAAAACTTGCCCGGCATAATATATTGCGCTATACACCACTCGGTTACTGCCGGGGCATCATACTTCTTCTTTATGAGGCCGATTCACCCTCGGCGCTATTTTTACGGACCGGGTCATCCCTTAAATTCTTTTTATTGCCGCCCTTGTAAATCATTGCGTAATGCCCCAGTGCATTATCCGACGAGAAACTTCATTATGGCCAGTTTAATGGTTCGAAGGAACGATAAAATCTAGCTGCGGCTGTGGACGGAGCGACGTAACCGCTGGTGACTATGTCTTCACGAGAATTAGGGACTTTTTTATGTTACCGAGCGGTAAACAAACTGATGTAACGATAATGTTTATATAGCTGTACCGGCAAACGTTGTTTTGCCTTAAAATAAAAAAAAATTAGGGGTGGACTACCCCTAACATTTAGGGGGATGAAAAATAGATGTTGGCCGATTCTCAGACCTACTCAATACGCTCACAAAATTTCATGAGAATCGGTCAAGCCGTTTCGGAGGAGTATGGGAACGAAAACTGTGACACGAGAATTTTATATATAAGATTTGATCAACATAACATTTAGCAAGAGTTTGTACGGAACAAAGTCATTTGTGTGGGTACCTTTGTCTCATTTAATTTTACGAAAAAGAACACATTTGTTGCTTGAGATTAAAAAAAAATGGAATATTCTTAATTCAAATAAACTTACATTAAGCACATTTGAATAGTGATTAATTCTTTTATAAATCTAACGCCCATAAGGAAAGCTATCTCATCACAAAAAGAACAAGCAGGACACTTGAATGTTGCTTTATCAATTTTATGTTGTAAATTTACATTTTAAGAATGTGAAGTGAATACAAACTACCAACTAGCACTAATTAATTAGACTCAAAATAACAAATACAGGACCAACTGGTTGAGTAGCTAAATAAGAGAAAATCAGTCGTAGCTTACCAGTAGGCCAGTCCTATAAGCAAGTTACACCCGTTTACGAGTATGACGATTCAGGCAAGACGGTAATATGGTTAGTACGACATAACCTATTAGAACTGGAGAATGGTAATGCAGTAGTGGTACCATCACGATCGTCAGAAGAACATGATTACTCTAGTACTGTTCATGGATATAGGCAAATCTAGTTTATAGCCAATAAAACTTTGTTGTTATCTACAGAGACGAGATTTGCAAAACTTTGGAAGTCGTCTCTATAACTATATTATAGGGTTGCTATTGAGTCTGCTTTTAAACAGCTACTACTTCTGCAATCTACATTCCCCTTAAAGTGCACTAAAATTTATAAGTAGGGAGACCTAACATATGTTTCTGTTCTTATTAATTTTTTAACATAGACACTACTTTACGTGTCATTATTTCACACGTGTAAATGATGATGAAATAGTTACATGTTTACGTTAATTATAGTAACAATTTTAGTCTTTTGGGGATAGTTCTACAATGTTATTGAATACATGTTTCTTAGGTTCTGCTGAATTCAAATCAACTAATCCAATTTTAATTGGACAAAGTTTTGGAAGACAAAATTCTCGTCACAAAATATTGTCAAATTAAAATTGACAAACGTATTTCTATAGAACCTAAGAATCAAAAGATTTAAGTATTAAGTTTGGTCCCCAATTTACAACAGACTAGATTTTTAAAAACTCTGAAACTTTATGCACGATAAACATATGTATGATTAAGAACCCAATTTACCATTTAAAAAAATCATAAGTCTTCATTCCCTATATCATCCCTTTAGGGTTTTTTAAAAATTCTTGGGTAATACAAGAACCTTTAATATTAATAAATATAAGAATCTTCAGAAGATAGATTCAATCGTTTAAGTTGCACTTTTTACATAGTAGTAGTCAAAAACCTTTGACTACTACTATGTCAAAATTTAATTCCGTTTCTGATAGACTTTCCCAATTTTTTTCCGACAATATGGTAGCTTCAGTAATGGGCAGTGATACATCACGTGCAATTTGTTGCGATAGCGTAGCGATAGGTGGCTTGCGAGTAGCGCTGAATTGTGCTTTATTACGCTATAAAGAGGCCGGAACGCGTGCCGAACGATCCACTTCTAATGTTTGCCACGAGGATACAGCCTGACTTCTTAAATTTTACTTACATATCCCTTCGTTATTTATTTATGTTCTGATGTAAATTATATACCATCGCTCCTAAGAATATGCTTTAAGTCTTGTCTCTAGCCGATCTAGGTAGCGAACACTGAAAAAAGATCTATGTAGTTCGCAGTGCTACAGGACCAAGCACCTGACAATAGCCCAAACCCCAAGAAAAATAAAAAAAATAATATAGAAATAAAAGTCTGATCTACTCTTAAGCAGCTTTATTTATTTACTATTTATTGCACCAGAAGTAAATCATAAAGAATACAAATATAAGTAATAAGGGACAAAATGTTAATTACACAACGTCGCTCCTAAGCATATGCTTTAATTTTTGTCTCTGACGGGTCTAGGTGGCGAACTCAGAATAAAGGGCAAGCACAATAGATCTATAGGTCGCAGTGCTACAGGTCCAAGCACTTGATAATAGCCTAAACCCGTAGAAGAGGAGAGAAGAGAGAAATTTGACATATGGCGATTTGATAGAATGGACTAAAGAAATAAAAACAGAAGAATAAGTAAATAATTAAAATTGTATTGTCACTTTATTAATTTCAAAGTACAAAAGTTTCAAATTACACTAAATGCATACGAAAATATTATACGATACTTACATCAGATAAATAATTTGTTTGTTATTGTTATCAGAAGTAACTTAGGCTACTTTTATTTTAGAAATTTTATTATTTTATAATAAATAGAGTGTAATTCAGGCGGATGACGTGCGGGTACAGATAATAATGAAAAAATAAATAAATAATGAAACTGAATAAGAAGAAAGGCTGGAAATGTAACAAAGTATTATATCTATCGAGAGGCACGACATTGTAACAGTAGTAGGTTTTAATTAATACAATCATCATCAATCATGATAGTGAATGATAACAATAAGCAAATTCATAATATGTACCTGGGGTTGTTTCTATGCAGGTCTCAGTGCTGCAGGTCTTAGCACCAGGAAATAGCCCAAAGCCCCTCAAAACAAATCTCGCAAATTCTTATATAAATCCAGACGAAGATAACCACTAACACAATGTTAACACTAGTTCTATAGATTTCGTTAATTCATCAATTATTTCTAATTGCGAAACGGTGGATGAAATTTCAGTATCTCTTCCAATTCAAGAGGTCGATCAGTCGACAATATCTAATCAAATGCGCATTCGAAATCGTGATCTGTTTCTAATTAGTATACTATGAGCAACACAGGGAAGGATATAAGAAATGCAAGTACTCAAGATACTAAAAGTCTAATTACTACTAATGTAATTAATGCAATACTAAGAAGAACGGTAAAGAATACTGTTTGTTTATCTCTAAATTTATCTAATGAACACAGTATGATTAATGTAAAAGATTCTTGATATGCACGGTATACTGTATCATTTTCTATTATCATGTAGGTAAATCAAAATAATACGTTGTACTTGTTATATACGTGTACATTTGAAATAGAAAAAATAGCTAAAGAGACAAACAAAAAGATAGCAATGTTCTTTATAGTATAGAGGACAAACGGTCTTGCTCACCTGATAGGTTATTTAAGAAGGAATATACTCATTTCCTTAAGGGTTCAATATTGTATCGGTTCAGAAATATCATTGTTGGAAGCTGACTCCCCAATTTGGATATGGAATTGTGTTATTTCTTTTAATTGCGCTATCACTTACATGATTTTACACCGCTACTGGAAGCATTATCACCTCCATTGGTGATCAAATTCAGACCGTTATTGAATCTACATCTACACGCGATGTGTTTCACCGCTCGTTATCTTCAGACTGAAGAAAAGAAACACAGAAAGCCTAGTGTTTACTTAATAAATTGCGACTCGTTTAGAAGTGTTTGCTTGGTACTTATTATTGTGTGATTTGAAGGATATAATGCAGTATAATGTGGTAGTATAATTATTGGCTTTTTCTATGTCTAAAAGTATAACCTCAGTGCTATCAAGTAGGTTACATTAAACTCTGTAATATTTGTAATCATGATCACCATAAAAGGTAACAGTAATACTTTCACTGAAATGGCTTCAGCATATCAGCCATTCCATTCCATATTAAAGTACATCCTTAAAGTACACATCAGTGTAACTTTAAAACTACCAAAAATATGCCTTCTATGTAAGTAAAGGTCATCTCCACTTACCTGATCTTTGATATATCTGTCCAGGCGACGTTACTGTGCTAATCTCCCTAATGTATCAACTGAACGGGTTTTATTTTACAAATTTCATCCAGGAGTGTTATCTTGTAGGTGTGGGTTATAAAGTTGCCAAAAAAGGTCTTGCACTTTGTGATAACATTTAGCTGTAGAACATCCATGGTAGTGGGAGACATAATTCTGTAAAGAAATTAATAAGATTCTGAGATTCGTGTCCAAATAAAGAATGTATATTTTTTATCTTATAAATCTTTGAGTAGGCCTACTTTTTCTTGTCTCTTATTCTACACATAGATCTTTGTTGTTAAGATTACAAATTGACTACCTCATCTGACTAAAAAAAACATAAATAACACCAAATATATTTAATTTAATATTTCTTTATTAACTACAAATTTGTTACAGATATAGAAAAAGTAAAATTATTTATTTAAATAACTCATATAGAACGCAGACTGATCATAAGAAGAATTAGCAAGAAATTTGCGTGTTACTCTTTTGAAAGTACTAATAAATCTAAAAGTATATCAACGTGATGATTCCATATGCCTGTGCATATGGAATCATTTCAATCACATTTTTTATTTAGCCTCTATAAACATGTAATATAACAATAAGAAAAATGTGTAATGAACATAAAAAAAATATATATGAATAACAGGATATTATAACATAAATTACAGAATTTAGAATTTTTCGATACTTATAAACATTTGATGATTTTGTTCCATTAATGTTTTGCAATATTTAACAAAAATCGAAATACTGTCATTTGCAAAATCCATTCAAAATTCGAATTGTAAAAGTAATCCTTAAAATCGATTTAGTATTGGCGACCTCACTTTCAATTCTGAATAGGGTTAAAAAATATGTATATTTACGTCGTCCTCCAAAGACCTTGTAAAATTTCAAACAAGCCTTCAAATTACAACGTCCAATTGGCGCAAAACCCTACAATTCTTTCCATCACCGCCTTGGAATTAAGGGCCCATAATAACAAATTGAAATCGTCCGATTGTGGTTAAGTATTATCAGCGCAATTAAGGCGGTGAGCTATAAATCGGCGCGTATCTGATGCGTTACATGGAAGAGGCGTTGCGCCGATGGCAGAGTGAGGAACACGGGGGTACACTGGGTACACTGTAATGCAACTTTTAGCAAAGTAACAGGAATAGAAATGGCGTCAATTTTAGTAGAGTATATCATACAAATAGCTTAAGTTAACTCTATAAAAAACTTCATCAATAACAATATTAACAACACAAATGGCAATAATGACATAAAATTTTAATACAAGCAAAGTAACAGAAACTGATTTGGAGCAAATTTTAATAGAGTGTATGAGAAAAGATAATTATAAGTTTATTCTAGAAAATAACACCATCAACAAAATTATGAACAACACAAACGACTCTAGTAACAAAAGATTTTAATACACGCAAAGTAACAGAGACTGATTTGAAATTTTAATAGAGTGTAAAAAAATTATTATAAGGTAAATAAAAAAAATCATCAACAACGCAAAACAATATAATGAAATAATATTTTGATTATTAATAAATATTATAACGAAAGTGGCGATATTATTGCAGAAGTAAATAAATATGGTAACATATTGTAATAAAAAACAGCAATTACATACGAAATAACTAGGTTAATTTTTTTTATGAAAATTACGGAAGAAGATTTTCATTTTTTTTTTAAAAGTTTTTTCGGGGAAATATTTGCAATTCCCTTCTGAAATAGTAGATCCAAAAAATTTTTTGGGTTTGATGAATTTATGATTTTGGTAAAGAACTGCACTTCTTTTCGTAAACCCCACGAGAGTATCAAGTGTGCATTTAGGAACTTTTGAGAGTTACAAAATTATAGTATTCACAAATATACATTCAAAATTATGCTATTGAGGACTCGAAGAATTGACATCTAAAACTTTTGAATTTATGATTTCAGAAAAGACTGCAAATATTTTCATAGATTTTAAGTGTGGCTTTGGAACTTTCTAGAATTACAAGATAATTATGACCATATTCATAGTTACTTTCGTAATCTTGAACAGGCCAGCTCCCGGTGTGCTCAGCGACGGAAATTATACAAATGTATTATGGGCACACATGTGGACGTTTTGCATGACGTCGGCCTCGCCCCTTTAAGTGCTGGCTTGACGTGGTAAAGAATATATTAGCGGCGATAGCCCCGGAGCCCTCGCAGGCAGCTCACTGCGTAGGACTTTCATGTCTAACGAGTGTATGTGTCGTACTAAGATATAATCTCGCCTTTTACGTGTAAATATTTATGCTCTGTTTGTTTTTGGTTTAGTATATTTTTAACGGGTTTCAAATAAGGAATAGTTTTTCTTTTGTGTTTATATTTTTGGTATGTTTTATGGAGAGTGGCGTGACGTAGTGGTTTATTATCTTTAGATATAATATTCACGTTCCAGCAATTGTATTTCCATATCGATATGATATTGAAACCTTCAAGAAAAGAGTCTATTCCTTCTTAAAAGGTCGGCAACGCACTTGCAATTCCCCTGGTGATGCCAGTGCTCATGGGTGGCGGTAATCACCTACCATCAGATAAGCCGCAAGTTCGTTTGTCCTGTTCTATAAAAAAAA
This sequence comes from Achroia grisella, assembly GCF_030625045.1. NCBI lineage: Eukaryota > Metazoa > Arthropoda > Insecta > Lepidoptera > Pyralidae > Achroia > Achroia grisella. Next base: position 373,486 of record NW_026712771.1, read on the forward strand.
TAACCCCGGACTATTTACAGGTCCCAAGCTGAGCAGAGCTTCTATTATGGGTACTAGATAACTGATATAAAATATTTCTTATTAAATATTTAGTAAATACAAACAATCATACTTATGAATACAAATGTTTGCAACGTACGAGGAGTCAAATCGCAACCATCGGAAGTAAAGCGATGTGGAATCCGCTAGACCAACAAGGCCGTCAATTCCGTCAAGTCCTGACGATAAGTTATGTACGTGATTGAAGGACTATATTTTAAGCTGGTTTAAAATGAGACACGTTCCGACACGCTAACTAGCAAAAACATAAAGAACAAAGAATATGGCATTAGAAAACAGAACAAAATGCTATATAAAAACGGAACAGAACGCCAGAAAACTTATAAAAAACTATCAAAAAGGTTGCCTTCAAAAACTATGTATAATATCTATTTTATTAAAAAAATATATACAGAAGCTGTTGCTATTCTGATTTTGGCGTTTAAATTACAGAAAATGGAAGCATAACACCTTGATATTAAATGCAAAATGCAATGCACGAGAAGCACCATGTATGTATTTTGCATCATTGATCATGTTATTCACGTATTTATATGGACGACATTCCATCAGGTGTCTCATTAACTTTGACATTTACATAAATGTTTATATTCACAATTAAAAGTCATTTATGTAATAATACCTTGAAATCGTAACGAAGCGATAACTATGTATTTATCTGTTACCGTTAAGATTTTGCGTAAAAACCGATTTTTTATAGCATTGAGGACAAACGAGCTTGCGGATCACCTAATAAGTGATTACCGTCGCCCATGAGCACCCGCAACACCAGGGGAATTGCAAGTACGTTGCCGGCCTTTTAAGAAGGAATAAACTCTTTTCTTTCATTCCAATATCAAATCGGTGGTCTTTATGGACATACAGTTACTGGAAGATGATTACACAATGTTTCTGGAAAGATGCACGGTGGAAGACCGCTATTCATTCAGATGATCAGGATGGTATTTTAGCTTCTGGCTGGAATAGGGAATTTATTACAGAATTTACTGGTAAATCACTATATAGGCTAAAGAAAGCTGAAGAAAATATTCCCCTAAGGAGTGACTATTTAGATTACATCATATGTCATATTATAATAAATCAATGTTGAGAATATTTTTAAATATTTTAAAAATTAATTAATTAACTAGCCTATATACATGATATATACTGATGTTATTGTAAAGTATCATCAAAATCCGTTCAATAGTTTTGACATAAAGAAAAGTAAAGAAAGAGTAACAAACGTGCATGCGTGTAATTTTACTAGCTGTACCCGCGACTTCGTCCGCGTTAAATAAAAATCCAACAGCCTAAAAAAAAAGTTTCAGGCCTCTAGCTTTCAAAATTATGATACTTCCATACAACCTTTCGTCTCCCCTTTCAACCCCCTTACAACTCTTTTACAATTTAAAAAGTAACCTATATCCTTTCTCAGGGTCTAGACTATATCTATACCAAATTTCATTTAAATTGATTTAGTAGTTTTGACGTGAAAGCGAGACAGACAGACAAAGTTACTTTCGCATTTATAATATTAGTAAAGAAGTAAGAATTATGAATTAATATAAAAATAAATTTTAAATAATGATTATAGAAAATCATAGGTTACATAGATCTTTTATCCATTATTGTCGTTTCTCATACTTGTCTACATTTGTATTGTCTTGCACACGAAATATCGAACTAGTCTGAAAGCAGATCTTAAAGTATTGCAAGTCAATAGCAAATAAATTCTGCGATATTCGAAATAGTTCATCGCTTCCGAATAACGTTTCATATCATAACTATCAAACGAAAATAAACATAAATGTCGGCACAGCAAAAATGGGAAACAAAGACATAAATAATAGCCGATATCTGTGGGCTCGCTCGTAAATATCGCGGTCGTGAGGTCCACCGACTGGTAGCAGTTTGTTACACCGAACTGAACCTGGTAGAAAAGACTTCAATCAAGATTACACAATAAAAAATAGTGTGTACAATTATAAGGTTTTTTTATGGATGATATTTTTATACTACTATGGTGGCAAACAAGCAACGATCCATCTGATGCTAAATGGTTACCGTAGCCTGAAACACGAGGGGTGTCCGTGCTCGTTGCCGATCCTTAAGAAACCTTAATTTACCCTTCTTGAAAAATCTCATGCTGTCGTCTCGTGAGAAAACGGCAGGTAGTTCATTCCATAATCTAAGTATACCCGGAAGGAAGCTTCTCTGAAACCGCACTGTTCGAGACTACTTAAGTTCTAGCGTATGAGGATGAGTTCCCTGTCGATGGCAAGCGGTGATGATAAAAGGTAGTCGTAGGCATCGTGTCGAATAATTCCTTAGAAGTCCGTTGTATATTCGGACACAAGCACCAAGCGAAGTATGGTATGTAATTTAGTGGCTGATATTAATCCGAAAAATCCTCTAAATATGCCCAAAAATAGCCGTTCAATGTATCAAACATCTATGTTGTGTGTTCCGGTCGCCCGTGGGTTGGCGGTTGCCGGTTCAAGGATTTCGTAACTCGTATCGCTCGCTCTGGGCATTTGTTCGGTCAGGAAATCTGTTAGGTGCAGGAAATGTTTAAGAAAGAATAAGCTGTTGTCTTAAAGGTAAATATCAGTTCGGATGTACCATTGCTGGATGATGATCCAACAATATGGTTAACCGTGGCAAAATGTTTCTGGAAAAACGCACGGTGGGGGACCGCCATTCATACAGATTTTTTTATTTTTTTTATTGGGTTGTTTGGGCTATTGTCAGATAGTGAATTACATAATATTACATAGATGATGTGTGCCCTTTTCAGTAGCTGGTATTAATATGAAAAATCCTCGTAAATATGCCCAAAAATAGGATATTCTGTATCAAACATCGTTTTTATGTTGTGTGTTCCAAAGGAGATATTTCGTGGGTTGGCATGAGTGCCGGCTTCATAGGATGTGAAGCGGCGTTTCCTCTTCAGGTTGGTAGAATCTGCAGATACTTGTCGATGCATAGAAATGTTTAAGAAAGAATAAGTTGTCTTGTTCAATTTCAGTGTCCTGGATATCACCATGCATATGTTGTTTCCAACAATATGGTTAATCTGGCAAAATGTATTTGGAAAAACGCACGATGGGGGACCGCCATTCATACAGATGATCGGGGTAATATTTTAGTCTCTGGTGAGTTATATGGTGAATTACATAATATAAATATGATGATGTGTGATTCAGTAGCTGGTATAAATATGAAAAATCCTCTAAATATGCCCAAAAATAGCCGTTCAATGTATCAAACATCTATGTAGTGTGTTCCGGTCGCCCGTGGATTGGCGGTTGCCGGTTCAAGGATTTCGTAACTCGTATCGCTCGCTCTGGGCATTTGTTCGGTCAGGAAATCTGTTAGGTGCAGGAAATGTTAATTTATTCGCGCTTGATGGGTTATCTGATCACAGGAAACACTGCTGATGCTTGTCTACGTTCCACTCCTACAGAGTATCAGAAAGCAAAGAATTAATTATAATGTAAAAACTTGACGTTCATAAGCGGCTAAAATGTCCTACATGAATAAATGATTATTGAATTTGAATTTGAATTTAAGTGTATGAAACTAGTTTTTATATTGTACAAAAAACCTTATCTGAACTAATATGGTATTGTAAGATAAATCTCGAGCTACTGCATTTTTTATGTATGTAACAACTAGCTGTTCTCGCGACTTCTTCCGCGTGGAATTTAACTTTTTTTTTCTAAAATAAAAGTGGCTAAAGAACTAAAAATTATTTTGTCGTCTTAATTTATTCGTTCCAGTAGGTACCGATAGGTTTAAACTAATACATATATCTAATACATACTAATACATACATCCTGCATCATCCCCTATTTTATCACCATGGGGGTTGAATTTATCAAAATCCTATTTAAGCGAACGTCTTCATCATAGTAGCTCCAATCTTTAATTTCAGTTCAATCAGTCGAAAATCTAAGAAGATTTACACAAAGTTTCATCCCCTAATTAATCCCCTTAGGGGTGGAATTTATCAAAATACTTTCTTAGCGGATGCCTACGTTATAACATCTACCTGCATGTCAAACTTCAGCCCGATCCGTCCAGTGGTTTGGGCTGTGCGTTGATAGATCACTATGTCAGTCTGTCACCTTTGAGTTATATATATATAGATAGATATAACGATTATTGTGCACAGAAAATAAAAAAAAACTACATAAATATGCTAAACAAATGGCTAACTTATCACTTATAGAAATCGTTTAATAAAGCAATTTATATTTACTTCCTTACTGCTACTTATCTATACTTAATAATAATAATAATAATAACAATCTCAGGACAATTCACACAGCGCCAACTAGACCCAAGTTAAGCTAGCTAAAGCTTGTGTTATGGGTACTAGATAACTGATACATATACATATTTTTTTTTGTCGTAAATACATACATATTATAAATACATAGAAAATACCCAGACCGATACAAACAATCATACTCATGAATACAAATGTTTGTGCTGTACGAGGAATCGAACCCGCGACCATCGGACGTAAAGCGGTGTGCTAGACCGCCAGACCACCGAGGTATACTTATTTATAGTACTCCAAAATATGTTTTTTTTTTTAATAATTTATAGTAATCCTTATTAATCGTCGTATCTGTCTCGCTTTCACACCAAAACTACTGAACCGATTTATAGTAAATGAAATGTGAAATGTATGCTAAAAAAGGGGTTGCAAGGGGTTGAAAAGAGACACAAAAGTTTGTATGGAATTATCGTCATTTTTAAAGCTAGAAGCTTCAAAGTTATTGGGACTAGATGGCGTTATGTGAATTAAAATGGAAATAACATAGGCAACTTAACTTAACATATTTTCCAGGCATATGTGTTATTCAATGCCGTATATTAAAGAGTTATATCGATGCAATATATTGGCATATAAAGTATGTGAAACAATGGTCGGTAGCAGTCGATGTCGCGATATGAGGGAATATGCAAAATTCAATAACCCGATATCAGGTGGGTAGGGTTGTCACATTTTTACACCATTATCTATACATATTTTAATTATTAATTAATTAATTATTTTAAATCTATACACATAAATAAAATTAAAGTGTTAACTATTTCTAATATTGAATAACGGTTTTTTACTACATGCATATGAATATTACATACACCAAAATAACATTTTTCACATTTTTTTTTATTTCATTACTGTTGTTTGTAATAAGAGAGTAAATAATTTATATTATATACTATTCTAATTAATTGAAGCTGAATGAGAATTTTCTTATGTTAATTGTCGGTAAAAAAAAAATATTTGACAACCCTGGACAAATACGATTCCCGATAGCAGTCTGATCGTGATATATTGTTAAAGTGATATACACACATGCAATACAACGCCTGTTAACGTCACTGGAATGTAACACTGTCCATTTATCAATACACTAGTGGTTACATGTGACTTCTTCTGCAAAATAACTCTATACTGACACGGTACCATCTTCATATAGAGTTGAACTCCTTGAACCTTTAATGTGCTTCCTCTAATACGGTCCAATGATGGCTGGTTCTTCTGTCATACTCGTGAACGGGTGTGAACATGACTGGTCTGTTTGGATTACGTTTAGACTATTTCTTTTTGACAAAATTGCAATAGCATATACTGGTACGTCTTGTCATGACTGGTCTGTTTGGATTACGGCCACGTTTAGACTATTTCTTTTTGACAAAATTGCAATAGCATATACTGGTGGTCACTACATTCTACCTAATTTTGAATTAAAAAAATTAAAAATCTGTGTTTTTGTAAACATGTACAATCTCATTTGAAGATTGATTAACGACCTCGGTGATCTAGCGATTTAAGACACCGCTTTACGTCCGATGTTCGCGGGTTCGATTCCTCGCACGGCACAAACATTTGTATTCATGAGTATGATTGTTTGTGTCGGTCTGGGTGTTTTCTATGTATAATTTGTATGTATTTTCAAAAAATCTATGTATTTGTATCAGTTATTAGTACCCCTAACACAGGTTTTAGTTAGCTTAACTTGGGTCTAGATGGCGCTGTGTGAATCGAAATTATTATAATTATTATTACATTTGAAAAGAATATGAGCTGAGTTTCTTGTCAGTTCTTTTTAGTTGGAATGGTCTTCGAACTGACGGTAGTTTTTGATAGATCATAAGAGTCTGTAATAGACCTATATGAATAAAGATAAGACTTGATGTATAATAGTAGAAATAAGATCTCAGGGTAATTCACACAGCGTCATGTAGCCCCAAATTAAGAAAAGCTAGTGTTATGGGTACTAGACAACTGAGATAAATACTGATAGTTCTTTTTGTAAATACATACATAATATATATATGTGGGATCAAGGGTTTTCAAAATGAAAATTTGTTGCTTCGTATTACTATGTATTTAAAACTCTTCTTATAATTACAAAAAAAATAACACCATTGACCATCTCCTGAGAACACCGTAACAAGAATGAATGATCTAATCTATTGCATCTAATTTTCTATCTGTCAATCTCACTCACTCATGTATATTCATTCAATCTCCTTCATTATACGTTCCATTATAACAAATATTGAATACAAAAATATTTCCTACATATATAGAAAACACCCAGATCGATTTAAACAATCATACTTATAAATACAAATATTTCAGAATCGAACTCGTGATCATCGGAAATAAGGCGGTGTACTAAACCGCAACAATCATTCTCATGAATATAAATGTTTGTACCGTGCGAGGATTGAACCTACGACCATCTGAAGTAACTGTGCTGAACTGAGACCGTCTATACTTGATGATCCTTTGGTTATAGTTATAACCCATAAAGAATTGGATATATCAAACATTACGGCTGCTAGTTCCCGACAACCCTCAGAATCCTAACAGATGTCCTGTTCCTGATAACTGGCAGCACGTGATTTACCGTCCAACAGATACGATGCGCACGCGCAAGCCTATTACCGTCATCGATAGAGTTTCGTCCCATGCAGTATAGAAATAGATAGGTATGACCTTAGTCAGAAACCTAAATGGTTACCAACTTTAAAAAAAGACTTTCTAGTTAATTCATCTGTATTTTTTTATATGTGGGTTTGTAAATATTTATATATTTACACATATAAATTAACGCGAGCGAAGCCCCAGGCAAAAGCTAATAATATTATAAATGTGAAAGTAGGGATGTATGTTACCCCTTCACGCAAAAGCTTCACAACCGATCTTCATGAAATTTTGTACACATGTTCTTGAAGGTATTAGAATGAACATAGGATACTTTTTATCAAAAACAAACAAATATTTTTTTATAAATAAACGAAAAATAAAATATCAATATATTGTTTCTGCAGCACCTTCTAGCAGCCTGTAATGAAGTTATAAACCAATTAAAATCAATTGACTCCATCAACATATTGCTACTTCAGCGCCATCTACCAGCCAGTAGTGATTCAACACGAGCGAAACCGCGGTTAAAAGCTAGTATACTATAAAACATAATGTCTGTACCATTTGTATATATATAGTCAGTGCGGTCGACTACGCACCGAGGAGTAATATCCGACATACGCGACAACGTCGCCCGAGGCACGTTCTCATTGACCCCGACGACCCCATAACTGCAGGTAACCTCCCCACGGGCCCACCCGTTCCACCCCGACCACACTTTTACACACACACACGACACCGTCCTCGCCGGCGAAGACGACGACCTCAAACACACAATATCGCGCATTCAACCGGGCGCCTGCGAGCGCACGGGCGCTCCACACCGGCGCCCCCGGGCGCCCCTTCGATCAATGCCCCGTCCAATTCAAACGGGGATCGAAATTACGACGGCCTGAGCCGAGGTTCGAACCCCTAGTGGTGCCCTCAGACTAAAGTCGTATCCGTAAGGCAGGAGTTGGCCTTCAGCCGCTCCATAAGTCCTTCCGCGGGTTTGGAGTGCCATCTGCACTCGCCCCATAACGTCCTGTGAAGCTGTAAAGGCCAGCTACGGCCAACAGCATTAGAGTAGTCCGAAAAAAAAAAAGAAAAAGCTTTTGTCTATAAAATATATTCTTAAGATTGCTACGTGATTAACAATCCAAGGGAGCCCCTGTACAGACGGCAATTAATTTGGGTACACCGTAGCATTGCCCCATTGAGAGTCAGGCCCTTGTAATCCCCGCCTTCTTTGTAGCTTAGTACTCGATTTTATATTACTGACAGGTTATTTAAAAGAATTATATTCATTATATAATTTCATATAATTTATATATTTCACTAATATTATAAACGCCTAAGTAGTATAGGAATATTATAAGTATAAAAAAAAAAGAAAAAAATGGCCAATAGGATGTCGCCAGAAAGAAGCGGCAGATATTATTATAAAATTAAAAAACAGAATATAAACGGGTAAGTTATTGTGTATGGATTACTATGGATGTATGTTTGTCACTGTGATGTTTGAAACAAATAAAAACAAAAAATTGGACTACTGGTAAAGAAAATCAGAAATGTATTTAAATAAAGATTATTTCTGTTTCTACAGATATGACTTCCTACAAAAACAGTGAATTAGTAATGAGGACTTATGACTCCATTACTAGCAATGTACCATATCCAGTTGATCTCCACGCGGTTCCCACTGGAAACTCGTGATAAATTCCGCTGAATTTGTCACGATGTGCTAACTGACCTGACCTCATGGTCATCTTATCATCCTCCACTGGTGCCCCGCTAGCGTAAACCGTTGACGCAGACGGGTCTGTTGCACCATTCCATTTTTTCAAATTCAAAATCAAAATATCTTTATTCATGTAGGTCTATTACAAACTCTTATGATATGTCAAATCTACAGTCAGTTCGGAATGATTTCGAGATGAGAACTGACAAGAAATTCGTATTATTTCCAAAAAAATGTTGTACATGTTTACAATAATACAGATTCATTATAAATTCAATTTGGAAGAATAGAGTGACCGCCAGCATATGCTATTGCAAAAGCAAAATTATTACATACATTTATCATTCATAAAAAAATTATAGGTTTCTAAGACTCTTGACTTTCTGAATAGAAATATAAATAATCTTTATTCAAATATTCTATATTTTCAACAAAAACAATATTATCATTTATAAATTCTTCAATTTCATAATAAGCATCTGAATTTTTTTCTCGCAAATTGAATACTGACAAAAAACTCAGCTCGTATTCTTTTCAAATAAATGTTGTACATTTTTACAATGATACAGATTCATTATGACCACCAGCATATGCTATTGTACAAGCAAAATTATTATATAAAATATAGTTGGTTTGTCTGATGAAAACAAACCGGTTCTTAAGACTCTTGAGTTTCTGAATATAAGTAGATACATAAATAAACTCAGCCGTACGCCTACAATTTGGGAGCCATTAGTGAAATATTTAAATTGTTCGAGTGCAGTCGAGGGCAGCTCGTTAGTGATGGGCGGGGCCGACGACACTCTCACACAATTGAATGGAGAAATGAAGGCAAAATCGGGTGTAGTGCCTAAAATGGGAAATGTAAGAGCCACTCGGAAGTACGTTGTTACATTTCATAATAAATTATGTTTTCTTTGCTTTGGATGTTAAATGGTTGTTCTTTGAAATTAATAAGAGGAATGTGATTGCACGGTCTTAACCGTGGTTCCCAATTAGTTTTTGCTCACTGCTGAGGATCGTGACGCTATAATGTCTGATGTATTGCGGCGCTGACAGTAATGTTCAGTTGACGTGATGTTTGATCTGACCATCGAATGGGACTTCGGCCTCGAGGTCTTTTACCTTATCTTCCCTGTTACCATCAGTCTCTCCATATTGTCTACATCCCTCCGCGCGATGTGTCCGAAGTATCGCACAATGCGCTGTAGACAAGTAGAAGACAGATGCTGTGAATCTTCCAATTTTAGCTCTATTAGTACAGAGACGTTTGTACGGTGGGCTGTCCACGGTATCCTCAATAGTCGACGCCAGCACCATATTTCAAAGGCATCAACTCTTTGCCTATCAGCGGCTTTGAGCGTCCATGTCTCTGCACCATATAGCGTGATGGAGAAAAGCAGTGATCGTACCAGGTGTATTTTGGTTTTGTTGCTGCATACCACTTCAAAAAAGATCCGACACCTTGCGTACCTCTTATTGTAACAATCACACAATATTATAAATGCTAAAGTTTGTGAGTGTGTATAAGTGTTTGTTACTTCTTCACGATGAAACGGCTAGACCAATTTTGATGAAATTTGGTATATAGGTAGTTGATATCCTGGATTAACAGATAGGCTACTTAAAACGGTACTGCTAGTGATAAATAAAAAAATAAGTCAGTTTAAATAACAAAATAATGCTACGTTTACATTCAGCCGGTTCCCCTGCCACTCGCGCTGCCGAAAATATTGCCGGGCGCTAACTGAGCGAGAGGGCTGAATGTAAAAACAAGCTGCCACTCGCGCTGCCAGTTCTTTGACTCGCGCACGAAAAACCGACAATCGAGGGAGCGCCGGGCAGCGCGAGTGGCAGCGCCAATGAAATAGCAAGTGTTTCCACTCGTGTTTACTCTCGCGTTGCTCACTTCAGTGCTTACTTCCCTGCCCAGCCTCGGGCTGAGTGTAAATTGGACATAACATTAATAACGAGTGACGGGTGGCGGGGGCACGGTCGGTCAGAGTGCTCGGTGCTCCGAAGACCATGCTTTTACCATGAACGTTAACGTTATAAAATAATATTTTGGAAATTGTTCTTGGTTTTACTGATAGCCCCTTGATGCAACTTCACGTACCCCTGGGGGTACGCGTACCACTAATTGGGAAACACCCCTTTAAGCGATAAGGCTGGCTTATGTTATGTTTTTTTGTTAATATTTTTCTATAGATAATAGAGTTATTAATAAATTAAACAATTTCATTTAATAAATCTTTTTATTATTAGTATTATTAATTATGTTAATATTTAATATAACAGACTGTTGTCCAGCGGTTTAGAACACCACTTTACTTACGATGATCGCAGGTTCGATTCCTCCCAGGATGCAAACAAAAACATGTGTATTTATGAGTATGATTGTTTGTATTAGACAAGGTATTTTTATATATTGAGTTATTATCAAAAAGGACAAACGAAAATAGTAATAATAACCGTGGACAATTTACACAGCGCCATCTAGTGCCAAACTAAGTAGAACTTGTGTGATGTGTACTAGACAACTGATATAAATATTTAGACACATTTTTTTGTAAATATATAAATACAAACAATCAAGCTCAATAACACAAATGTTTGCACCGTGCCAGGAATCGAACTCGCGACCATCTGAAAAAGAAATATGCTTAACCGATGAACCACCGGTGTCGTTTAAAAAATAACTTAAAACGTTAAGAATATTTATAAAATATATATTAATTTTAGAAATATTAATTAGTATTAAAAATTTCATAGACTCTAAATGATTTCGTCAATGAGCGTATAACTTATACACATACATACTTATATACTTAAAAATAATAGAAATCAGACAAAGACTTGTGACCTACAATACCTCCCAGTTTCACGCTAAGCTAAACACAACATTTAAACATCATACTCAATGCTAAATCACATATCTGTCACGCTGTCGCAGAAGAAAGGCCTCCCTTAACGAGGCGCCCCGCCGCGCAGCAGAGGCGTGCCGCCCCGCCCATCCGGCTCGAAGGACCAGGATTCGAATAAATTAAAAACAACCCACTTATTCATAGATTTACACAATATATTGTGTTCGAAAGATTTATTGTTCTTTCAATGCAAATTTTTTTTATACGTATTCATCGGTTTGTAGTAGGTTATTAAAGGAATTTTTACTTAAATGAGTCGTTGTAAATTAGCTTATTATTAAATATATGAATTTTTATTACTATTTATTTATACCTTGTAACTTTAAAATTATAATACTATTTCGATTTTTATGGCAATTGCGTAAGGTTTTACAACAAAATACCAGAGTCTATTATAAATCAGCCTGAAAAAAGATTAAATGTCATATAAAACACTTCTTTTGCAAAAAAGCTTACTATAAAATTGAAGAATTCGTTAACGATAATAATGTTTTTGTAGAAAAATTTTAAATACATAGCACTGACAATATTATCTGATTACACTAATAATGAGTGCGTAGCGATTTCTATGTTGATATTTATCATGCCTTTACTTGTTACACTGTAATTATTTATATAAAAAAAACATCTATTAAAAAGAGCAACACACAAGTTTCTTGCTCATTCATCTTGTGATGAATCTGCATTCCGAATGAGTGGTAGAATCAAAATATGACTATTCAAAAGTGCTTGTAATGAGTTTATTTGAATAAAGATTATTTCTATTTCTATTCCTAGCATGGTAAATATTTGTATTCATGAGTATGATTGTATTGATCTGGGTATTTTCTATGCAAATTGTGTATGCATTTACTAAAAAGTATCTAAGTATATCTATAATTTATCTAGTACCTATAACACAAGCTCTGCTTAAATTGGAACTAGATGGCGGTAGATGAATTGCCCAAGGATATTATTATTATATTTTTTTATCATATTTGTTGTCTAAAGTATAATCATGATATAAAATTCTAAATAATATTATTTATTTATAATACTATCTGTCTACGCACCCAATGCACCGACCACGGCAATGTACCTGTCCCGCCTACACTACACCAGCAAGGAGCAGGACATTGTCGACTGTATCCGGACCAAAACCTAACATTGAGGGTGGCGCAGTTGGAATCGAGTTACAATGCGAGGTTCAAAGCATTCGTGGCCCGGGTCCCCACCAACATGCTGCTCATGAAGGAGGACTACTGGTCGAAGGGGAATAGTGTATCGGCGCCACCGTGGCAGATTGCCATCGTCAGTGGTGTGACCATAGAGATAATTTGAATTTATATTTTATTATTTCTTATGTATGTTAGTCTATAAAAGATTTATAATATAGGCCATGTAGCCTGAATGAAATAGATAAATAAAAAATAAAAGGAATCGTGCCATGCAATGCTAAACGAATAACCATCCTACATCATAAAGTTTGGCTGCTAGCCTAAAATTAGTAGCAAATGTTATGGCTGAACCTCTTCAGCTATATACCACTACTATAGCTTTCATACTCTTGAAAATACTTCTTTTATATATGTTTTTAAATTCATTTAAGTTGGTTTAAAGTCGGAATTTATTATAGATATTTATCTGCAGGGTAGATTTATTTATGAAGAGGTAGGATATAATCAAGTCTTAAGTCAATAATACGTTTTACGCACAGGAGTTTGATTACTTCATTTGCATCGAACAAATTGAATAATTTGCTCAATGCAAAAGTTTTATAAGAAACTACTATATATTTCGTTTCTAAATTTTGCGTTCTTCTATTCCTAGTGACTTCTTGATTGATATCTAAATCTTTTTCAAATCGATTTTGTTTTCTCATATCATATTTCTTCTATTTATTGTCTTCTAGTTATTTTACACATCTTCACATACGTTGTTTGTCTACAAAAATTTGTTTAATTTTAACTCTCGCAGCATCAGTTTCATGTAGCTAATTACTTTTAATTAATTAGCTTCAATTACAAGATTCATATTTGGAATTTAAATAAAAGTATGAAGCTTTTGTAAAATATCATATTTTTTTTATTAAGGTTTTCTCACGAGACTACTGCATGGGGTTCTTCAAGAAGGGTATATTAAGGTTTCTTAAGGGTCGGCAACGCGCACGTGACACCTTTGGTATTTCAGGCGTCCGTAGGCTATGGTAACCATTTACCATCAGATGGGCCGTATGACTGTTTGCCACCATAGTAGTATAAAAAAAAATCATTCCTAAATCATCACAAGAACTCTTCATTTAATACTTCAATCATTTTCTTGTTTTTATAGATGGCGTTAGCTTTATCATCAGAAAGTTCTAAAGTATGAAAGTCATTACACAAAATGCGCTTAGGTAATTATTTATTTGTATAAGTATAGTAGGATTTTCCATCAAGCAAGTCTCTAAGTTTTAAGTTATTTTGTCAAAAATGCTATAATTCAAGTCTTATATATAGTTTTAACTTCTACAAATGAATTTGTTTTACCAACGAATTCCCATAGTACCGTTGGCTGTTTTTCAAACTTCTAGGCTCGCTCTAGTACAGGCGTAATGGCCAAGTCACTGCCAAAATAAATGTTGCTTAATACGCTGAAAGTTTTGAAATATGTTTCGCTTAAATGTGCTGCTGAAAGCGTAATAATTCTCCCCTTTATGTAGCAAGTTCTGGCTCCTTTTTGTTTGCATTACTCGTGTATCTTTTTTATTGTTTAGACCTCCTATTCACAGGGACATCTTTTGTATGTGAATTTTTTGTGTGTTGCTATTAATTTTCACGCGGTGTTTGCTTATTGTGTTGTCTTCATTCGGTTTTTTATCTGTAACAAAATATAGTGGATTACATTGTTCAGTGGTTATTATTTTACATAATTGTGATGTTTTACATTGACTTTTACCTTACATAGTTAATTGTTTACTAATGCTATCTATAGTATAATTGATACTTTTTTTTATAGAGTAACAATAATAATAATAATCTCAGGACAATTAACTAGTCTAGATGGCGCTGTGCCATCTAGACCCAAGTTAAGCTAGCTAAAGCTTGTGTTACGAATACTAGATAACTGATACATATACATAGATATATTTTTTGTAAATACATACATATTATACATAGAAAACGACCAGACCGATACAAACAATCATACTCATGAATACAAATGTTTGTGCCGTGCGAGGAATCGAACCCGCGACCATCAGTCGTAAAGCGGTGTGCTACACCGCTAGACCATCGAGGTCGTCAATAATAAATAATGAACTGAAAAACTAATTTATTAATCATCTAGCTGTTGATTAACATTGTAAAAAACACATCGTATTTTTTTACACCTACCGTTCAATTCGACTAGCTACTTCTGCTGAGAAAAACTGTCAATTCTATTCAATTTTTTTTACGTTATAAAAATTATAGAAAATAATATTAATGATAGCAGGAAATTATTATAAATTATGCCCATAGAAAAAAAATTAAACAAATACAGGTACAATATACCTATATACAAATATGAACGTATTGGAAACAAAAATACATACAAAAATAAACAAATACATACAAATTAATAATAAAATTTCAAATAAGTAATATTCTCTTCTTTCTACTTGTAGTATTAGTTTATATATATTTTACTATTATAACTAATAATAATAAAATCCATTACATAGTTCTCTCTAAGCACTTCAAACCCACATAGACCCGTACAAGATCCAATAGAGTCATAACCGTATCTTCACGACCACACCGTGGGCTTCTCAGATGCCGAACGTACATTACTGCAAGCGCTGATTACTTCCATTCCACAGATATCATTGCCAGCATGTCATGGGGAGATAAGGGGCATGATTTTGTAATATATTTATAGTTTTACGACCATAATGGAGATTTTTAACATATAATCTCAAATTCCGATGATTGTGGGTTTGATTTTTGTAGAAATTTCATGAGTTTTTAACTTTAATTTTTTATTTTACCGATGTTAATGGTATGTTGCACCCGCCTGCGCTAACGGTTTACGCTGACGGGCACCAGTGTAGGATAATAAGATGAACATGAGGTCAGATTAGCCCATCGTGACAATTTCACTAAGAATTTATCACGATGGTTTCCAGGGGGAACCGCGTGGAAGTCAACCTGACATGGTACATTGCTAGTAATGGGGGTCATGAGTCCCCATTACTAACGATCCCCTTCCCACCAGAGTAGTAGTGTGGTTATAATAATTAATATATTATGAAGGATGATATGGTAAGAAAGGGTATGATAAATATTGCTATTATTTTAAGAACATTCTATGTACTGTATCAATATTTCGAAAATAATTTCAATTTATTTCATTTCTATGTTTTATGCAGAATATCTATTCCCATACCACTACCAATCCCGCATTGCAATGTGGATCTCCTATAATACGTTTTATTGCAAAATCTTATCTATTGTAGCAATATTTCACAAATAATTTCATTTCTATGTCTTATACAGAATATCTCTTTCTTTACCACTACCAATCCATCAGTGCAATATGGATTTCATATCAAACATTTTACTTTTCTACTTTTTTTTAATCTTATCTGTTGTGCCAATATTTCGCAAATAATTTCATTTCATTTCTATGTTTTATGCAGAATATCTCTTTCCTTACCACTAAGTTCAATCCCGCAGTATAGGCGCTTTGTGCGTATGCTCCTTTGGGGACACCTCCTCTGACCGTGGGCGCTTGTTACCTCTGAGGGCTGGTTCGCATCTCCTAAATCAAACCTATCAAACGTTTTACTTTTCTATTTTTTTTTAATCTTATCTATTGTGCCAATGTTTCGCAAATAATTTCATTTCATTTCATTTCTATGTTTTATGCAGAATATCTCTTTCCTTACCACTAAGTTCAATCCCGCAGTATATGGATCTCCTATGAAACGTTTTACTTTTCTACTTTTTTTTAATCTTATCTATTGTGCCCATATTTCACAAATCATTTCATTTCTATGTTTTATGCAGAATAACTCTTCCCTTACCACTACCAATCCATCAGTGCAATATGGATCTCAAATCAATTATTTTCCTTTGTCTATTTTTTTTTTAATCTTATCTCTTGTGCCAATATTTCGCAAATAATTTCATTTCATTTCTATGTTTTATGCAGAATATCTCTTTCCTTACCACTAAGATCAATCCCGCAGTATATGGATCTCCTATAAAACGTTTTACTTTTCTATTTTTTTTTTAATCTTATCTATTGTGCCAATGTTTCGCAAACAAATTCATTTCATTTCATTTCATTTCTATGTTTTATGCAGAATATCCCTTCACTTACCACTACGATGAATCCCGCAGTGCAATATGGATCTCAAACGTTTTACTACGAATAGATAATCCGTAATCGTGTCCATAAAACACAATAATCTTAACCACCGTGTAAGCGGGCGAGCGCCGAATAATCGCCGCACCCCAAACGGAGCAGGATAATAACGCTAGATTTACGAGGGACTGCGCCGGCGTTGCTGATTTACGCTTTCCTCCGCCGATAAATGATTACCGCTCGATATTATGAACGCAGAAATAATTTCTATTGAAATGATACGTGAAAACACTGTGGTCTAGCGGTCTTTGCTTTATATTTTAGGACAAGAGTCTGGTGGTCTTTTCTTTCGGAACAAGTCACAAAACGAAACTAGTCCGAGACTAAGCAGAGTTTATCTTATTGATATTAGACAACTGATATAAATATTTAGGTATGTTTTTGTAAATACATACATAGAATACACCCAGACCGATACAGACAATCGTACTAATATACATTATTTAAATTATTAACCGGGTCTTAACACGAATAATTTTATGGCAAATAAAAGTATTTACCTCCCTAAAAAAAGAGAAGTAAATACCTTTATTTGCCATAAAATTATTCATGTTAAGACCCGGTTAATAATTTAAATAATGTATATAAAACACGAAAGTATAAAATTAACTAATCATACTACTTAACAAAACAAAATTAACAAATTTTACTAATAAATAAAATTGTACCGTGCGAGGAATCAAACCCGCGACCATCGGTAATCCGCTAAACCACTGTGTCCGTCATATCCATCGGATCAGTTAAATCTCTCTAGTACTGCAGTCTATATATTATATTCACATGTGGGGACCATCTTTGCAGCATTTTATTTATTCAGCTCAGCAGCTCCGCTCCTAGCGCTCATAGCTCATAGACTAATGTTATAGACTTCCTTGATAATTAGAATAATAAGAGAAATAATTAACTGGAGATTACCCCGAAAATGTAAACTTGTACGGCCTCGGTGGTCTAGCGGTTTAGCACACCGCTACACATCGGATGATCGCGAGTTTGACTCCTCGCATGGTACAAACATTTGTATTCATGAATATGATTGTTTGTGTCGGTCTGGGTGTATTTTATATATATTATGTATGTATTTACAAAAACATATCTAAGTATTTATATCCGTTGTCTAATACCCATAACACAAGCTCTGCTTATTGTTCAGGGAGAAAAACTATACCTCTTTATAATATGTATATTAGTAGAGATATATTATACATAGATATATATAATCATAAGTACCATATACTAACATTGTTAATACAAATTATGGGATGACATGCAATTATAAATTCTGTATGAATGCTAACACGAACTACATTTGCGTAATGAAGATTAAAGTTTAAATTATTCCATAGACGGTGCGTGTTTCATAAATAACTTCAAAGCGAGTTCCAGCTGTTATCATTAATTAACCGTGGTGGTTTAGTGGTTACTTTACTGCAATTTAGCTTAAGGGGCCAGTTTACCTCATAGCTTGCGATCGTGTTTTATGGCTCGCAGTAAAATTTTAACTGCGTCTAAACATACTGTAAATTATGATTCTATAATGTCAACATCAATATATATTTTTTATGATATATAGTAATTTTTATTCACTCAGAAACGGCTTGACCGATTTTGATGAAATTTTATATGTTTCAGTAGATCTGAAGTTTATGAATTAATTTTATACACCTAAATGTTAAGGGTGACTCACCCCAAAAAGGGGGTAGTCTATCGGCGCTACCGTGGCAGATTGCCGTCGTCAGTGCCGTGACCATACAGACAAATTTATTTACACATTTTATTATAATTTCTTATGTATGTTAGTCTATAAGGTATTTATAATATGGGCCATGTAGACTGAATTAAATTAAATAAATAAATAAAAATTATTTCTTCAATTTTTCCAAAAATATTTTCAATGCACCATTTCGTTATTACATATTAAAAATGACTGTTAACAAACCAATGGTACCTTATTTTATTATACTGACTTATTTATAAAGTACTAGCTGTGCCCGCGATTTCACGCGCATGAAATTTATAGCCTATGTATTATTCTGAAGTATAAGCTATATTACTGTAAAATTTCATCAAAATCCGTCCTGTAGTTTTTACGTGACAGAGTAACAAACATCCATCCATACTCACAAACTTTCTTATTTATTATATAATATTATATTATATTAGTAAGATTGTATTTACTGTACATATTTAAATAGTTCTACGTAGTTTCGCAATTATATTGCTATAAAAAAATAATCAGGCGTTTTAAATGCAATTACAAACTTGTTTTCAAAAAACGTAATTATACAATTTGTGTTACTGAATAGGTATGCATTGTGGCGTAGTTATTTACTACCATGACTTATATCAACAGGTCGTGAGTTCAAATCTGATCAATACTTGTTACAAACCACGGATTACAACGGGTTTCACGTGACAATGTTTGTGACATAGTCATTTGTGTATGTTACATAATGATTTTGTTTCTATTTTGATTCCGCTACTATTAGCATGTGTGAGACCTTAAACATCCAGTGCGGAAACCTGACCATCGCCTATAAACGAGACATCATCAGGCAATGAATAGAGTTTGGATATAGTTTTTTTTTATACCACTTAGGTGGCAAATAAGCATACGGCCCATCTGATGGTAAACGGTTATCGTAGCCTATGGACGCCTGAAACACCAGGGGTGTCACATACGCGTTGTCGACCCTTAAGAAACCTTGTTGAAAAACTTAAAATAAAATATATTTATATTATATTTTTTCCATTCCGTCCAGTTCAGTATATAGATCCAATTCAGAAGAACTGGCAGGAAACTCAATTGATTTTTTTTTAAAGCTAGTTTATTTACAATGTATATTTATATAGGTGTCTATGTCTAACATTAAATTAAAATCTAGTGCATGAACAACTATTGCCATGCACGCTCGTCATTCAAGTAATCGTTTAGTGAGTAATAGACTTTACTTAATAAATATGAACTTGTTTGGTATACCATGAAAAAACCTGTACATCATTAATTTCTAGTGAGTAATAGGCTTTACTTAATAAATATGAACTTGTTTGGTATACTATGAAAAAAACCTGTACATCAATAATTTCTGCAGGCATGATCAGGGATACTGACAAGCGATTATGTTTACTCAACTGTATAATTTCAGTGAATCTCAATAACACCGCCTAAGACCCGGTACACAATGTTCAGATTATCATATTAAAACTGAATGGTAATTTATGCACTGCAACATACATGCATGGGTACGCCCTTAGATCTCAATATGAGCAACTCCGATAGCGGTGTTGCCATTATATATTTGATTATTGCATTTATTTTGCAGTCTAAGAAAATATCGGGTATAATGGAGCTACACCAAATAAGGGTCATCATCATCATCATCATCGCAGCCCGGAAGACGTCCACTGCTGGACATAGGCCTCCCCCAAAGATCTCCATGACGATCGGTCCTGCGCTGCTCGCATCCAATGCCTTCCAGCGATCTTGACCAAATCGTCGGTCCACCTTGCTGGAGGCCTTCCCACGCTGTGTCTTCCGGTCCGTGGTCGCCACTCGAGGACTTTACTGCCCCAACGGCCATCTGTCCTACGAGCTATGTGCCCTGCCCATTGCCACTTCAAAGTCTCAATTCTTCGGGCTATATCGGTCACTCTGGTTCTTCTGCGGATCTCCTCATTTCTAATTCGATCACGCAGAGTAACTCCGAGCATAGCCCTCTCCATTGCCCTCTGAGTGACTCTGAGCTTGTTGATGGGGCCCATAGTTAGCGACCACACAAATAAGGGTAATGTTCTATAAAGATATACACTGGCTAGGCACACATACACCCAGGTTACAAGTCCCCGGAACTACTCGCAGTTTCCCTCTCTACCCACACGGTAAATTCTTGAAATGCTAATAAGTTCATCTCTGATTTTCATAAAAGAAAAACTACACCAAAAGTCTTGCGAAACCAACATTCAAACTGAAAGCGTGGGCATTTAAATGTTAATAATGCAAGCTCTCGTCCAACACTTGGATATTGCTGTCATAAATCCGAGCAACTCATTACAAAATAAATTTACCAAAAACGTAGCAAACACCAAAAGCTGGCAACACAATCTGTCTACGCCGCATAAAATATGGCCGCGGCCCGGCCTCCGGCGTGGCATTCAAATTTAATTGTACCCCAGATATACGATTGAGATGTGCTAAAAGACGCTGGCCCCGCCACTTGATTAATGGGCGATGTAAATTTTAAGCGATGCTAAACTGTACGCTGGCAACACTGATTGCATAGTCTGCGTTGATCGTTGTAATGTATCTTCTAGATGGTTCTTTTAATTTGAAATACTATGGTTTTCCTTCTGTATATCAGCATACCATTTTCCTTTTATCATTTTGGTATCTGCCCATTTTCTATTCCAATTACTAAACATCCTTCTGTTAATTAATGCATTGCAGTTATTGGTACTGGCGATAAATCCAAATGACAATCCAGTTCATTAATCTTCATCATACTATCTACAACTTCATTTCCAGTAATACCAGCATGATATGGAACCCATATGAACTCCATAACTTTGTACAATTTCATAGTATAAGAACGCTATAGATGTAATTAATAGTTGATTTATATTTGTAGAATGTAATTGTTTGGCTGAAAGGAGATTTCCAGGGCCGTAAAATACTCAATAAAAAAAAAAAGTCTGCGTTCAGTACAGAGTGATTCCAGTGCTTTATAGTAGAATAATGTCATGTTACTTCTTAGATGAGATATAATTTGATCTTTTTAACTGTATTATACTGGAATGGCAAACATTCTCAAGTACCTGATTGTAAGTGGTAACTGTCACTATATACATGAACAGCTCCAGAAATGACGACGTAATGAGACACTCGTAGTACCACTCATGTGTTGCCTTTTTAGAGGAGTGAGATATTGTCCCTCAGTGCCTGTAATTTTCACTACCCTATCTCACCCTTGAACCGACAGTAACTTTCTTATCGACTGAAATAAAAGAATGCCTGCCTTCTAACTAAGGTTTTTACCTTCTATTTACAACAATATATTAAAAATAATTAGTTAAAATTATATTTTAGAATAATTTATTTGGTATTTTTTGGTATCTAATAAAATTATTTATTTCAGTAATTTACAAAGTCTTAATAATATAATCTACGTCTTGTGTATTCTCTATAATATTAGTAAAAAATGCAAGTACCGTAATAAATTGTTTCATTTAGAATATTATATTATTCAATTTGGATTAAAATATCATTGAGTGGTAGACATAAAAATGGCTAGGTTGAATGTGATAATTTTTTTAGAAAAAAAAAATGTATATATACCTTCAGGCTACCGTCGCAGATTGCCATAGTGACAAGGACAATATTATTATTTTATAATACATATATAAATATATATAAGATGTTTTTTTATTGTTCGTGTGAAAAACATAATCCGAAATAAAAATATTTTTACTTAAAAACTTAACATATTTTTTATATAACTTTTGTGGACATTAGAAGTTAGAAAGTTCATATTTAATTAAGTTAATTATAAAATATTTAATTAAGAGTATTATAAAATAATAATATTGTCCTTGTCACTATGGCAATCTGCGACGGTAGCATGAAAGTATATATACATGTCCACAAAAGTTATATAAAAAATATGTTAAACAATAAAATAAAGTAATTTTCAATTCATATCGAATTATAGTATTATCGATAATCGATTCTGTGTCAATCGAATAAGATATTACTGACTAGATTCTACAGTTATGCAACACAATTACTCGTTCACAAAATCGTTTAGATATCATTTATAAATACTGTCATAAATTTCAGGCTGCGTGGGCTTTATTGGCCTTATAGAGCTTTATTGAAAGCGCTAACATGAATTCAAATTACAACCTTATTTTCTTGGTCATAAAATATGTTTTGTATCGCACGGTGGAGACTGTTGCAGCTTGCAAAACTCACTATTGTTTCTCGATATGTATCGGACATTACTTTTTATCGAGTCCTCGACTGTCGTGTTGGGATAAGTGTGTTCTTTATCGATACAGCGTTTGTATGTGTGAATTGTCATTGTGTAACTTTTTACTCGATTCAACGCTGATATAATGACAATATATCATTTCTGTATAAATCTATAGTGGGTTGACACAACCGTCTGTAATCTATACATCTATACATATAACTAAAGTTGGAGTGTCTGTTTGTAATATTGAAATAACCGTTTTGTACTACATGCATATGAATATAAATACGGTATATACACCAAAATAATATTTTTTACAATTTTTGTCTGTCTGTCTGTTTGTTTCGGATAATCTCTGAAATAGCTAGACCGATTTTGACTTGTTTTTACAGTTAGCTGATGTAATAAGGAGTAAAGAACTTAGGCTACTTTTATTCTAGAAAAATAAATTTAAAAGCCACGCGGACGAAGTCCTAACGACTAAGGTATCCTGCCTATGGCCTAAGGACTAAGGCCTAATTTCGCCATGTACTTAACCTTCGATGTCAATGGGTTTTTTTATAAGATGTTAATGTAATGGTGCCCGTGCTATCGGAGTACCAGTGGAGGATGATAAGATGAGCATGAGGTCAGGCCAAATTCATCAGTAATTTACCACAATGATTTCCAGGGAGAACCGCGTGGAGGTCAACCTGACATGACACATTGGTAGCGATGAAATTATAAGTCCACATCATTAATAACCCCCTTCCCTTTGTCATTGGGGTGGTAACCACTAAGCTACGACGTTCTATAAACATATAAAAACATGTAGTTATGTAGGATACGCACAAAAATTTTTTATAGCAATGGAGTAGCAAGTTTCAACTTAGCTGTTAAGACTTACAGTACCTGGAGGACAATAATGAGTGGCTACAAAGACTTTCCTAAACTATAACTCAATTACTCTACTCAATACCATCACGCTAAGAGTACCCCTCTGGGTGGTCGGCAGGCACGATCCAATCCTAGTCAGTAATTTTCGAATCATAAACAACGTACCGCATGCACTCAGTACGGTCTGCAACAATCGAACACTCTGATTACGCAGTGAAAGTATGGTCGTAAAATAAATCAAATGAAACACAATGAGCAGTTAAGTACGGCATGATTACCGCTTCATTTGACTTATCGAGGACTTGTACGGTTGGGAAAACAATGCGGATCTCATAGTAGGTATTTCATTTATATATTTTTTTTTATAACACACCACAAACGAGCACGCGGCTCACCTGATGGTAAGTGATTACCGCCGCTCATGAGCACCCGCAACACCAAGGAATTGCAAGTACGTTGTCGGCATTTAAAAAAGGAATAAGCTCTTTTCTTGAAGGTTTCTATATCGTATCGGTTCAGAAATACCATTGCTGGAAGGTGATTCCACAATGTGGTTGTGCGAGGCAAAAAGTTACTAGAAAACCGCACTGTGGAGGACCGCCATTCATCCAGATGATCTGGCGGGTGGTACGGTATATACCATCATCATCATCATCTGCTTCTTCCTTATCCCATTTATTTGGAGTCGGCGTAATATGTATTTCGCTTCCATTCATCCCTGTTCGCAGTCATCGCGTTATTTACTTCCTTTCTTACCATATCATCCTCTGTCCTCTGCCTTCCTCTGCCCTTATAACCATCCACATTCATATGTATATTATTATATTAGTCGTGTTCGAGGTTTCACCCGAACAATGTATAGTCTATGCGTTATTCTGATATATAAGCTATATTACTGTAAAATTTTATGAAAATCCGTGCAGTAGTTGTTGCGTGAAAGAGTAACAAACATTCATCTATCCATACGCTATAATTTAAGAAGATACAACCGATACACAACTTATAAAGGAAGCAACCTTTCTCCGCACTACTCATGGTTGCCTGGTATATGTATATTTTATTTTTATGCATTGAAGTTAAAAATTAAATAAAGTAATCTGCTCGCCATATGAAATAACATAGAGTTTCATCTAACTTCAGTTTCACATAATTCAGCCTAGATAGACTTTGCGAAAGTCTATCTTTGATGCTATGATATCTATGTTATTATTTATAAATAATAATAATATAATAATAATAATAATATCTTCCACTTAAAAATTATCCATCCTCATCATTCATAATTTATACTGTCATTGTTTGGTGATTTTTACCCGCAATGATCAGTCTATTACCCCATCAATGGGAGATATATAATATATATATAAAAAAAAAAAAAAATATTTATTTACTGCTCACAAGGAAACTTACAATATTGACAAAGTAACAAAAGTATGTATTTAATCTTACAAGCTATTCCTTGTGAGAGTCTGGAGTCTGAACTAAGTCGAAACCTGTACTACAGATATATAATAAAATAATAATAATAAATAACCCTGGACAATTAACAAAGCAACATCTAGTCCCACGGTAAGCAGAGCTTGTATTATGAGTACGAGACACGCAATATAAATACTTAGATTCTTTTTTTGTAAATACATATATGTATAGTATACATAGATAACACACAGACCGATACAAATAATCATAGTCATGAACACAAATGTTTGCACCGTCCGAGGAATTGACCCGCGGAAGTAAAGCGGTTTTTTTTCGGACTACTCTAATGCTGTTGGCCGCAGCTGGCCTTTACAGTCATCGGACGTTAGGGGGCGATTGTAGATGGCACTCCAAACCCGCGGAAGGACTTATGGAGCGGCTGAAGGCCAACTCCCGCCTGACGGATACGACTTTAGTCTGAGGGCACCACTAGGGGTTCGAACCTCGGCTCAGGCCGTCGTAATTTCGATCCCCGTTTGAATTGGACGGGGGATCGATCGGAGGGGAAGTAAAGCGGTGTGCTATATCGCTAGACCACCGTGACCGTTCTGTATATATGTATATATATATATTTATTTATTGACTTCAAACTAAGCGAGCCTTACAGCTTCCCAATATGCTCGCTTAGGAAAAAATGTACAAAATATGAAATATTAATAATTACACAAATATATATATATATATATATATATATATTAAAACAATAATAACCGACAATTTTACGTGTTATTTAGGAAATCCATTGCCATTCTGCTAAAATTCGACAAGTCACATGTAAATATGTCCAGGTCAGGATATATATATATGCCTTTTATGATTTTATTGCATCTAATGAATATAACATAAGATTTATGTCTGTTTTGTAAGGAAATGATCATACAATACATAATGTGGTATATTGTACTCATAACTATAAACCCACGTATTGAATTAACATGTTTTATTGCACTTTTATGTTGATTGCAAATTGCTGCACGTGTGAATTACTATACTTTATAATAGCTTTTGCCCGCGGCTTCGCTCGCGTAAATTTGTCCCCTTAGGGATAGAATTTATCAAAATCCTTTCTTAGGGGATGCCTACGATATAGTATCTTTATGCATGCAAAATCTCAGCCCGATCGGTTTGAAATTGACAAAGTTTCATACAAAGTTTCATCCCCTATTTTATCCCCTTGGGGGTAGAATTAATCAAAATCCTTTCTTAGCGGATGCCTACGTCATAACATCTACTTGCATGCTAAATTTCAGCCCGATCCGTCCAGTGGTTTGGGCTGTGCGTTGATAGATCACTATGTCAGTCAGTCACCTTTGAGTTATATATATTTAGATGTATACGTGTGTTATAAATATAGACTAGCTGTGTCCGCGACTTCGTTCGCGCAGCGCACGCAACGGAAGCCCTCAAATATGAATAATTTTCCCCGTTTTTGTAACATTTTTCACTGGTAGACTGATGCAAAGTACCGTGTCAGGTTGACCTCCACGCTGTTCCCCCTGGAAATTATCATGTCAATTTCACTAGGAACGACGTGCAAACTGACCTAACCTCATATTCATCGTTTCATCCTCCATTAGTACCATTCAATTATCATCAATAAAAAAAATATGGTTGAGTTCAATGATGGCTGGCGCATCCCTCATACATGGTGCTGCTTTTGGGGACTGGTCTGTTCGGGTTACGAACACTGAGTAGACTATTTGCTTTTGCTGTAGCATATGCTGGTGGTCACTCTATTCTTCCAAATTTGAACATAAAACGAATCTGTATTATTGTAAACATGTACAACATTTATTTGATGGTGAGTTTCTTGTCAGTTCTTCTCATCTCTTCCTGACGGTAGATTTGACATATCATAAAACTGTAATAGATACATAAATAAAGATATTTTGAATTTGAATTTTAATTATTGTAAACATGCACAACATTTATTTGAAAAGAATACGAGCTGAGTTTCTTGTCAGTTCTTCTCATCTCGAAATCATTCCGAACTGACGGTAGATTTGACATATCATAAGAGTCTGTAATAGACCTACATAAATAAAGATATTTTGAATTTGAATTTTAATTATTGTAAACATGTACAACATTTATTTGAAAAGAATACGAGCTGAGTTTCTTGTCAGTGCTTCTCATCTCAAAATCATTCCGAACTGACGGTAGATTTGACATATCATAAGAGTCTGTAATAGACCTACATGAATAAAGATATTTTGAATTTACGACGATGGTTATCTGCTCAGGGTAGAATAAGTTAGTAGATATATGTTAATAATGTTGTTTTTTTGTTATTGTCATTTAGTAACTTTCCTTTATTTTATAGATGGAGATTGTATGTCTGTAGAATTGGAAATACCAATGCCAATGTTACTCATTGTATTGTTATCGTATAGATGTTTTATTTCATTGGCATATATCTTTTGACAATTTTATGGCAGGGATTTTGGTATATTATCATCATAAATTTATGTTTATTATCTTTTCCTATAATTTATACGTTTCCGTCGTTACATGCCAAATGTTTTTGTTTAATAGATGTTTGATTAACCACAGTGAAACCATCATCATCATCTGATTCTTCTTATCATTTATTTGTGATAATATGTTCTTCTATTCATCCCTGTTCGCAGTCATCTCGTTATTTACTCTTTCTTACCATATCATCCTGGAAGAAATCGCTATTTAACGATAAGGCAGCCAATTGTTACCTCTATACTATAATTATATTGTTTTCTTCTTATATTTGATGTACATATTAATTTATGTAATTGTTATATCTTTCTGTGAGAGGAACAATAAGAGTTTTCATTCATTCATTCATTCATTCATCTTTCCCACAGTTCATCCATCTCTTTATTGGCCTTCTTCGCCCTTATAACCTACATTCATATGTAACATCTTCCTTAAGATGTGACCTTCATTCCTACGTATTACATGCCCATACCACAACAGACGATTACTCTACAACCTCTCCGACACCGGCGCCACTTTCATACTTCCTCTAATGTAATTTGCTACTACAATTACATAAAAAATATCTTTTACTCCAACCATCTAGACAATCACTACTTATTTTTATATGTAGGTACATTTTTTTTTATATATAGAATATATAATCCACATTTACAACGTACAAGCAATAGGTAATCTAAATATAAATAATTATGCATAGTAATATATAATGCACATATAAATATGTCATACGATATGTTTATCATATGGAATACCCAAATAATTATCTGTAATTATAGCATTATGATTAAATTGTCTGATTGTTAAACTGGAAATTTTGTATACCTACTTCACTTAGACACTCCTAATTCTGACTGACTGACAGACAATGTACAGATATAGATAATATTTAATACCACAGAATACCTCAGATTGTAATAATTAATATGTTATACCTACGATGTCTAAATACTGTCTAATTTTAACGCTAACCAAATTCGCTTTACCAGCACTGTTTTAATTTTAAAGGCGATTTATACATAATTACTAGTAAATATAGATATTATAATAAAATTAACGTGATCTTTTAAACTGATTAGACTAACAATAGCATATGCTGGTAGTCACTCTATTGTCCCAAATATTAATCTATAATATATAAAGCTGCATTACGGTCACTGACTGATTGACATAGTTGTTCTCCCAGAAGGAGTGCCGGGGGGTCGTGACGATGTATGGGGGAAGTGTACCTCTCGCTAGGGTGACCACGAGAAAATTCCGAAAGTTGGGAAAATCCAAGATGGCGGACCAAGATGGCGGCTGAACTTTGTCAATTTCCGTCGTATCGATTTCGTTCAAGCGGTAGTTCGTAGCGGGCCGCAAACGGTTGCATTTCAGGTTAAAAGAAAAAAATAAAATCCAAGATGGCGGCGTGAAAAATGGAAATGAAAATTGTAATTTTTCGAGGGTTTCAAAAACCGAAATTCCCAGGGTAGTTGCGAGGGTGCTGGCGACACCGGTTGTGGGGCATAGGAAACTCGAAGGACCCGGCCTCTAGGGAAAATTATGAAATTTCGAAAATCCAAGATGGCCGCCGAGTTGCGGGCGTGTGAATTTGGTCCTAAAAATCCGGATTATTTTCAAAGTCATTTTTTAGGTACAGGGCAACCCCGCAGCGAGTCGGCTTCTATGGGGCGATGATGGGTCTCGGTAATTGCCAGCGATAAAAATAATTTCCGAATTTGGGGTAATTTGGGAGAAATGTCCCAAAAACTGGGAAAAAATTTTTTCGGCATTTTTGACAAAAGAAGCATCAAGGCCTATCGAGAAACATCCCTAAAGGGTTTTAGGCAGGTTTTGTTGGAATTTGCTGGCAACACCCATACATGGTTTGACCAAAATAGAAATTGGGGTGTCTCTCCAAATACTGAAATTCCTAGGGTACTTGCGTGGATGCTACCGATCCCTATTGTAGGGCATTGGGAGGCTGAAAGACCCGGCCTCTAGGGAAAATTATGAAATTTCAGAAATCCAAGATGGCGGCCAAGCTATGGGAGATTTAGTTTTTGGAAAAATTTTGGGATATTTTCAATCGCGTTTTTGCTGCACATGGCAACCCCGTAGCTAAACGCCACCTACTGACATGGGTAAGTCTCAGTAAGAAGATTTGCCAGGGCTAAAAATTTTCCCCGATTTTGGGTTAAATTTGGAGAAAAGTCCCATAAAGTGGGAAAAATTTTTTCGACATTTTAAATGAAAAAGTCTTGTTGGTCTACCAAAAATCGTCCCCTGAAGGGTTTTAGGGGAATTTTGTCAGAATTTGCTGGCAACACCCATACATCATGGGACAAATTTAGAAATTGAGGTCTAGCTTCAAAAACTGAAATTGATAGGGTACCTACGAGTGTGCTAGCTCAACGCACTGTGCGGCGTCGGATAGCCGAAGGACCCGGCCTATAGGGAAAATTATGAAATTTTAGAAATCCAAGATGGCGGCAGAGATAGGGGAGTTTTTCATTTAGGAGAAAAATTGGGATATTTTTAAATATAGTTTTAGGACACTTGGCAACCCCGCAGAGAGTCGACTTCTATGGAGAGATGATGTGTCTCCACACAAAGTATTACCTGGTACAAAAATTTTCCCCGATTTTAGGGTAATTTTTGAGATAGGTCCTAAAAAGGTGGAAAATGTTTTTTGGACATTTCAAACAAAAGAATGATGAAAATCTGTCAAAAACAATCCCCCTATTGATTTTAGGTGGTTTTTGTCAGAATTATCTGGCAACACCTTACATCAGTTTTCTTAGAGATTAGTACTAGAAGGAGTCACCGAGGCTCTATACAATGTATGAACGAAATGTTTCTGTCACTACGGTGAATACGTCAAAAGTATTAAAAAGTAAAAATCTAAGATGGCGGCCGAGTTAGGGTACTTAATTTATGTTGACAATTTTAGGGACTTTTTAAAATTCAATTTTGGGGTACCATTTATCCCTGCAGCGAGTAGACTTCTATAGAGCAATGGAAACTCTCGGTGGAAAATTTTACCTGGTCTAAAAATTTTCCCCGATTTTGGGGTAATTTCGGAGAAAAGTAAAAAAACGTGGGAAATTTTTTTTTCGTTAAGTTGAACAAAACAGTTATGAGCGTTGGTCCAAAATCATCCCCCAAAGGGTCCTAGGTGGTTTTTGTCAAAATCTCCTGGCAACACCATACATCGATTTTCATACTAAACCGTACTAAGGAACTCCTAGGTGTATGTAACCCGGGCTCTGTGTATATGTTAAAAGTATTTAAATAGGAAAAATCCAAGATGGCGGCCGAATTAGGATACTGTATCTATGATGACAATTTTAAGAACTTTTTAAAATTCAGTTTTGTGGCACCTATCATCCCTGCAACGAATTGACTTGTATTGAGGAATGGAAACTCTCGGTGCGAAGTATTAACTAATTTTCATAGTAAACAGTACTAAGAAACTACTAGAAGGAGTCACCTTAGCTCTGTACAATGTATGGACAAAATGTTTCAGTCGCCAAAGTGGATAAGTTAAAAGTATTCAAAAAGGAAAAATCCAAGATGGCGGCCGAGTTCGACTATTTTATCTCTGATGATAAATTTAGGAATACATTTTGGGGTACCTGGCTTCCTTGCAGCGTGTCGACTTTTATAGAGCCATGATAGATTTCGGTTTGAAATATTACCTAGGCTACAAATTTTCCCCGATTTTTGGGTAATTTTGCAAAACCAAAATGTGGGATTTTTTTTTACATACTAAATATAAGAGTGATTGGGATCTATAATAAATCTCATCTTAATAGTTTTATGCGATTTTTTGTAACATTAGGTGGCAACACCATACATCGATTTTCGTAAAAAGTAATATTTACTTAGGACCCATTAGAAGGACCGTGTTTCTGTACAATATATGGATGAAAAAGGAAAAATGGTATGAAAATTTTCCCCGATTTTGGGGTAATTTAGAAGACAAGTCTAAAAAAGTGGGAATTTTTTTTCGATATTTCAAACAAAATAATGATGGATATCTGTCAAAAATCATCCCCTTATGGGTTTTTCGTGGTTTTTATCAGAATTATTTAGATTAGTTTCGTTAGGGAATAGTACAAGAAGTCATCGAGGCTCTACATAATGTATGGACGAAATGTTTCTGTTACTACGGTGAATACGTCAAAAGTATTAAGTAAAAATCCAAGCTGACGGCCGAGTTAGGGTACTTTTTTAAATTCAGTTTTCAGGTACCCATCGTCACTGCAGCGAGTTGACTTTTATGGAACAGTGGAAACTCTCGGTACGAAGCACTATCTGGTCTAAAAATTTTCCCCGATTTTAGGGTAATATCGGAGAGAAGTAAAAAAAACGTGGGATTTTTTGTTTCATCGTTTTAGATCAAACAATGATGACGATCTGTCAAAAATAATCCCCAAGGGGTCTTAGGTGGTTTTTGTTAAAATGAGCTGGCAACACCATACATAGATTTCCATTGTAAACAGTACTTAGGAACTACTAGAAGGAGTTACCTTGGCTCTGTACAATGTATGGACGAAATGTTTCTCACCAAGGTGTATATGTTAAAACTATTTAAAATGGAATAATTCAAGATGGCGGCCGAGTTAGGGTACTTTATTCCCGATGACAAGTTTAGGGACGTTTTAAAACTCATTTTTGGGGTACTATTTTATTCCTTACAGCAAGTTACTTCTATGGAGCAAAGACGTGAAGTATATTATATAGGCTACAAATTTTCCCCGATTTTTGGGTAATTTTGCAAACCTTAAATGTGGGAATTTTTTTTTCGAAATTTAAAAATAAAAGTGACGGGTATCTATAATAAATCTCATCTTAATAGTTTTATGCAAATTTTTGTAAAATTAGGTGGCAACACCATGCATAGATTTTCGTAGAAAGTAATATTTACTAAGGACCCACTAAAAGGACCGTGTCTCTGTACAACATATGGACGAAATATATCTGTCGTCATGTAATATATATGTCAGAAGTATCAAAATGGAAAAATCCAAGATGGCCGCCGAGGTTGACTTTGAACAAAATTTGGAAGATTTTTTTATTTTGGTACATGGTAACTATGCAGCGAGTCCGCTTTTATGGGATGGCATTGAATCTCAGTATTGCCAGCGCTAAAAACTTTCCCCGATTTTAATATTTATGATATTGTAATTAAAAGAGTGATGGGTGGTTATTATTTATCGTAGGCCCTTTACCTACGATAAATAATAACCCTAAGGCTTTTATCAAAATTATTTGGAAATCTTTATTATGAAAACCGATGTAAGTTGTTACATCGGTTATACTAAACTATTAGAAGGAGTTGACAATGTATGGACGAAATGTTTTTGCCACCCTGGTAGCTAAGCCAAAATAAAAAAAAAAAAAAATTCAATACTGCGGCCGAAGACGTCAATTTTTCGCCTATACCTTAGTATAGGTGACCACAAATATCAAATTAGTTTTGGATTGTGACATAAAAACTCACACAAATATTGAACATTTTCGATGTCGAAATTATTTTCAGGAATGCTGTTCTGAATAATTTGTGTCTTTGGATTTTGTAATTGGAAGATTGCAAAATGTGTAAAATTTTCAGATTGTAAATAATGACAACAAGATTTGTCCATACATTTCTTTCATTGTATGATATCCACGGTTTATTACCAGCTAAGGAGACTATCTTGGAATTCATTCCTGCTTTGGTGACTATTCTAAATGATAATCGTTCGTGTAAAAAATACAGTTATGATTTATATGTCCTTTACACTAGAAATTTTGGTCACAGATCTATTCTATAAGGTATAAAAGTTGGTTAGGTTAGGTTCAGTTTTTGACCTCTACATTAGAAATAGCGACCCCATACTTATTAGTATATAGAAAGTAGGGTTCGATATGATTTTGTATTTCGTATTCGGTTAGGTAGTAATATAATGGCCAATTATAATAGAAATTATAGCCACAGATCTATACGGTATGCAGAAGTGAATTAGGTTAGATTTCGTATTCTGTTCTCTACATTATAAACTATGATCACAGACTAATATATTGTAAAGAAATGTAGGTTAGGTTTTGTATTGGGACCATTACAATACAAAGTGGCGCCATAAGTCAATACGGTATACAAACAGTGAGTTAGGTTTTTTTTTTCACTCTTACAATAGGAATTGACATTTGTGGTATAGTTTCGTATCAAAACATGTTTCTGCCAACCAAGATCTAAAAGAAAACCTTCACCATAAAAAAATCAGCTAAAACGACCCACACGCAACCAAATTATGGTCAAAGATATATAAGGTCAAAAGTATACAGAGAGGTAGGTTAGGTTAGATTTTGTATTGCTACTCAGTAGTAATTATTGCTTCAGACTATTAGTATACTGAATAGTAAGATGAGGTTAGGTCTATAGACAGGAGAATATGGAAATTGTGGTCACAGATCAATAAGGTACACAGAAACGTGGGTTAGGTTAGGTTTCGTATTATGATCTCTGCATCAGAAACTGTGAACCGAAATTGATGTAGTATACAGAAAGGTGAGGTTTTGTATTGTGACCATTGTTAGGAAATTTGGTATTGCGATTCTTTACAGTAGAAATTATGGCCTCAGAATAATATAGTAAAAATAAAAGGTAGTTTCGTATTATGATCTCTACATTAAAAACTTTGACCCCAGACTAATATAGTATACAGAAAGGTAGGTTAGGTTAGGTTTTGTATTGTGACCATTACAATACAAAGTTTCGCCGCAGGATGAAACAAAAATTCACTGTTACAATAGGAAGTCACCTAATCGTATCAAAACAGATAACTCTAACAATGAAAAGAAAACCGTCTTCACAAAAAAAATCAACGACAACGCCTCGCGGGCCTCTTGAGGCCCGCGCACACACGCACCCTCTAGTCTATAATATATAAAGCTGCATTACGGTGACTCACTCACTGATTGACATAGTTGTTCTCCCAGAAGGAGCGTCCGGGGGTCGAGACGATGTATGGGGGAAATGTTCCTTTGGCTAGGGTGACCACGAGAAAATTCCGAAATTTGGGAAAATCCAAGATGGCGGACAAAGATGGCGGCTAACTTTTACAGTTTCGCTCGGATCGATTCCGTTCAAAGAGTGATTTGGCACGTCTCGGCGGGACCCAGAATATGGCGTAAAAACAAAAAATTAAAATCCAAGATGGCGGCGAAAAAATTGCCAAAAACTGGTTGAAAATTTTCTAGGGTTTCAAAAACCGAAATTCCCAGGGTAGTTGCGGGGGTGCTGGCGACACCGGTTGTAGGGCATAGGAAACTCGAAGGACCCGACCTCTAGGGAAAATTATGAAATTTCGAAAATCCAAGATGGCCGCCGAGTTGGGGGCGTGTGAATTTGGTCCTAAAAATCCGGATTATTTTCAAAGTCATTTTTTAGGTACAGGGCAACCCCGCAGCGAGTCGGCTTCTATGGGGCGATGATGGGTCTCGGTATAAAGTATTGCCAGCGCTAAAAAGAATTCCCGAATTTGGGGTAATTTGGGAGAAATGGTCCAAAAAGTGGGAAAAAATTTTTTCGACATTTTTGACAAAAGAGGCATCAAGGCCTATCGAGAAACATCCCCTAAAGGGTTTTAGGTGGGTTTTGTTGGAATTTGCTGGCAACACCCATACATGGTTTGACCAAAATAGAAATTGGGGTGTCTCTCCAAAAACTGAAATTCCTAGGGTACTTGCGGGGATGCTACCGATCCCTATTGTAGGGCATTGGGAGGCTGAAAGACCCGGCCTCTAGGGAAAATTATGAAATTTCAGAAATCCAAGATGGCGGCCAAGCTATGGGAGATTTAGTTTTTGGAAAAATTTTGGGATATTTTCAATCGCGTTTTTGCTGCACATGGCAACCCCGTAGCTAAACGCCACCTACTGACATGGGTAAGTCTCAGTAAGAAGATTTGCCAGGGCTAAAAATTTTCCCCGATTTTGGGTTAAATTTGGAGAAAAGTCCCATTAAGTGGGAAAAATTTTTTTCAACATTTTAAATGAAAAAGTCTTGTTGGTCTACCAAAAATCGTCCCCTGAAGGGTTTTAGGTGGATTTTGTCAGAATTTGCTGGCAACACCCATACATCATGGGACAAATTTTGAAATTGAGGTCTAGCTTCAAAAACTGAAATTGATAGGGTACCTACGAGTGTGCTAGCTCAACGCACTGTGCGGCGTCGGATAGCCGAAGGACCCGGCATCTAGGGAAAATTATGAAATTTTAGAAATCCAAGATGGCGGCACAGATAGGGGAGTTTTGCTTTTCGGAGAAAATTTGGGACATTTTTAAATGTTGTTTTAGGACACATGGCAACCCCGCAGCGAGTCGACTTCTATGGAGAGATGATGTCTCTTGACACAAAGTATTACCTGGTATGAAAATTTTCCCTGATTTTGGGGTATTTTTTGAGACAGGTCCTAAAAAGTGGGAAAATTTTTTTTCGACATTTCAAACAAAAGAATGATGAAAATCTGTCAAAAGTCATCCCCTTAAGGATTTTTGGTGGTTTTTGTCAGAATTATCTGGCAACACCTCAGATCAGTTTTCTTAGGGAATAGTACAAGAAGAAGTCACCGAAGCTCTACATAATGTATGGACGAAATGTTTCTGTTACTAGGGTGAATACGTCAAAAGTATTAAGAAGTAAAAATCCAAAATGGCGGCAGAGATAGGGGAGTTTTGCTTTTCGGAGAAAATTTGGGATATTTTTAAATGTAGTTTTAGGACACTTGCCAACCCCACAGCCAGTCGACTACTATGGAGAGATGATGTGTCTCAACACAAAGTATTACCTGGTATAAAAATTTTCCCCGATTTTAGGGTAATTTTTGAGATAGGTCCTAAAAAGTGGGAAAATATTTTTTGGACATTTCAAACAAAAGAATGATGAAAATCTGTCAAAAACAATCCCCCTATTGATTTTAGGTGGTTTTTGTCAGAATTATCTGGCAACACCTTACATCAGTTTTCTTAGAGAATAGTACTAGAAGGAGTCACCGAGGCTCTATACAATGTATGAACGAAATGTTTCTGTCACTAGGGTGAATATGTCAAAAGTATTAAAAAGTAAAAATCTAAGATGGCGGCCGAGTTAGGGTACTTAATTTATGTTGACATTTTTAGGGACTTTTAAAAATTCAATTTTGGGGTACCACTAAACCTTGCAGCGAGTTGACTTCTATAGAGCAATGGATACTCTCGGTGGGAAATATTACCTGGTCTAAAAAATTTTCCCGATTTTGGGGTAATTTCGAAGAAAAGTAAAAAAACGTGGAATTTTTTTTTTCGTCAATTTGAACAAAACATTGATGAGCATTGGTTCAAAATTATCCCTCAAAGGGTCCTAGGTGTTTTTTGTCAAAATCTCCTGGCAACACCATACATCGATTTTCATAGTAAACCGTACTAAGGAACTCCTAGGTGTATGTAACCTGGGCTCTGTACAGTATATGGATGAAATGTTTCTATCACCAGTGTATATGTTAAAAGTATTTAAAAAGGAAAAATCCAAGATGGCGGCCGAATTAGGATACTTTATCTATGATGACAATTTTAAGAACTTTTTAAAATTCAGTTTTTGGCACCTATCATCCCTGCAACGAATTGACTTGTATTGAGGAATGGAAACTCGGTGCGAAGTATTAACTAATTTTCATAGTAAACAGTACTAAGGAACTACTAGAAGGAGTCACCTTAGCTCTGTACAATGTATGGACAAAATGTTTCTGTCACCAAAGTGGATAAGTTAAAAATATTCATAATGAAAAATCCAAGATGGTGGCCGAGTTTAACTATTTTATCTCTGATGATAAATTTAGGAATATATTTTGGGGTACCTGGCTTCCCTGCAGCGAGTCGACCTTTATTGAGCCATGGTAGATTTCGGTTCGAAATATTATCTAGGCTACAAATTTTCCCCGATTTTTGGGTAATTTTGCATATCCAAAATGTGGGATTTTTTTTTCGACATTCTAACATAAGAGTGACGGGGGGGATCTATAATAAATCTCACCTTAATAGTTTTATGCGATTTTTTGTAAAATTAGTTGGCAACACCATGCATCGATTTTCGTAAAGAGTAATATTTACTAAGGACCCACTAGAAGGATCGTGTCTCTGTACAATATATGGATGAAAAAGGAAAACTGGTATGAAAATTTACCCCGATTCTGGGGTAATTTAGAAGACAAGTCAAACAAAATAATGATGGATATCTGTCAAAAATCATCCCCTTATGGGTTTTTCGTGGTTTTTGTCAGAATTAGTTGGCAAAAACTTAGATCAGTTTTCTTAGGGAATAGTACAAGAAGAAGTCACCGAGGCTCTACATAATGTATGGACGAAATGTTTCTGTTACTAGGGTGAATACGTCAAAAGTATTAAGAAGTAAAAATCCAAGATGACGGCCGAGTTAGAACTTTTTTAAATTCAGTTTTAGGTACCCATTGTCACTGAAAGGTTACTTTTATGGAGCAGTGGAAACTCGGTACGAAGCACTACCTGGTCTAAAAATTTTCCCGATTTTAGGGTAATACAAGTAAAAAATCGTGGGATTTTTTGTTTCATCATTTTAGACCAAACAATGATGCCGATCTGTCAAAGATAATGGGGTCTTAGGTGGCTTTTGTCAAAATGAGCTGGCAACACCATACATCGATTTCCATTGTAAACAGTACTTAGGAACAACTAGAAGGAGTTACCTTGGCTCTGTACAATGTATGGACGAATGTATGTTTCTCACCAAGGTGTATATGACTATTTAAAAAGGAATCATTCAAGATGGCTGCCGAGTTAGGGTACTTTATTCCCGATGACAAGTTTAGGGACGTTTTAAAACTCATTTTTGGAGTACTATTTTATTCCTTACAGCATGTTGACTTCTATGGAGCAAAGATAAGAAGAATTATATAGGCCACAAATTTTCCCCGATTTTCGGGTAATTTCAAACCCAAAATGTGGGAATTTTTTTTCGACATTTTTTTAAAAATAAAAGTGATGGGTATCTATTATAAATCTATCTTAATAGTTTTATGCAATTTTTTGTAAAATTAGGGGGCAACACCAGGCATAGATTTTCGTAGAAAGTAATATTTACTAAGGACCCAAAAAAGGACCGTGTCTCTGTACAATATGTGGACGAAATATATCTGTCGTAATGTAATATATATGTCAGAAGTATCAAAATGGAAAAATCAAAGATGGCCGCCGAGATTAAATTGAACAAAATTTGGAAGATTTTTTTATTTTGGTACATAGTAACCATGCAGCACATTGCCAGCGCTAAAAACTTTCCCCGATTTTAATATTTATGATATTTTAATTAAAAAGTGATGAGTGGTTATTATTTATCATAGGTCCTTTACCTACGATAAATAATAACCCTAAGGCTTTTATCAAAATTATTTGGAAAACATTATTATGAAAACCGATAGTTGTTACATCGGTTATACTAAACTATTAGAAGGAGTTGACAATGTATGGACGAAATGTTTTTGCCACCCGGGTAGCTAAGCCAAAATAAAAAAAATAAAAAGTCGAAATGGTATATAGAATGGTATAGTAAACAAATAGGTAGCAGTTTAGGTTTTGTATTATGATTTCTACATTAAAAACTGTGACAACTCGCATTGAGGCCCGCGCACACACGCACCCTCTAGTCTATAATATATAAAGCTGCATTACGGTGACTCACTCACTGATTGACATAGTTGTTCTCCCAGAAGGAGCGTCCGGGGGTCGAGACGATGTATGGGGGAAATGTTCCTTTGGCTAGGGTGACCACGAGAAAATTCCGAAATTTGGGAAAATCCAAGATGGCGGACAAAGATGGCGGCTAACTTTTACAGTTTCGCTCGGATCGATTCCGTTCAAAGAGTGATTTGGCACGTCTCGGCGGGACCCAGAATATGGCGTAAAAACAAAAAATTAAAATCCAAGATGGCGGCGAAAAAATTGCCAAAAACTGGTTGAAAATTTTCTACAGTTTCAAAAACCGAAATTCCCAGGGTAGTTGCGGGGGTGCTGGCGACTCCGGTTGTGGGGCATAGGAAACTCGAAGGACCCGACCTCTAGGGAAAATTATGAAATTTGGAAAATCCAAGATGGCCGCCGAGTTGGGGGCGTGTGAAATTGGTCCTAAAAATCCGGATTATTTTCAAAGTCATTTTTTAGGTACAGGGCAACCCCGCAGCGAGTCGGCTTCTATGGGGCGATGATGGGTCTCGGTAAGAAGTATTGCCAGCGCTAAAAAGAATTCCCGAATTTGGGGTAATTTGGGAGAAATGGTCCAAAAAGTGGGAAAAATTTTTTTCGACATTTTTGACAAAAGAGGCATCAAGGCCTATCGAGAAACATCCCCTAAAGGGTTTTAGATGTGTTTTGTTGGAATTTGCTGGCAACACCCATACATGGTTTGACCAAAATAGAAATTGGGGTGTCTCTCCAAAAACTGAAATTCCTAGGGTACTTGCGGGGATACTACCGATCCCTATTGTAGGCCATTGGGAGGCTGAAAAACCCGGCCTCTAGGGAAAATTATGAAATTTCAGAAATCCAAGATGGCGGCCAAGCTATGGGAGATTTAGTTTTTGGAAAAATTTTGGGATATTTTCAATCGCGTTTTTGCTGCTCATGGCAACCCCGTAGCTAAACGCCACCTACTGACATGGGTAAGTCTCAGTAAGAAGATTTGCCAGGGCTAAAAATTTTCCCCGATTTTGGGTTAAATTTGGAGAAAAGTCCCATAAAGTGGGAAATTTTTTTTTTCGACATTTTTATTGTAATAGTCTTGTTGGTCTTGCAAATATCGTCCCCTTAAGGGTTTTAGGGGATTTTTGTCAGAATTCGCTGGCAACACCCATACATCATGGGACAAATATTGAAATTGAGGTCTAGCTTTAAAAACTGAAATTGATAGGGTACCTACGAGTGTGCTAGGTCAACGCACTGTGCGGCGTCGGATAGCCGAAGGACCCGGCATCTAGTGAAAATTATGAAATTTTAGAAATCCAAGATGGCGGCACAGATAGGGGAGTTTTGCTTTTCGGATAAAATTTGGGACATTTTTAAATGTTGTTTTAGGACACATGGCAACACCGCAGCGAGTCGACTTCTACGGAGAGATGATGTCTATTGACACAAAGTATTACCTGGTATGAAAATTTTCCCCGATTTTGGGGTATTTTTTGAGACAGGTCCTAAAAAGTGGAAAAATTTTTTTTCGACATTTCAAACTAAAGAATGATGAAAATCTGTCAAAAGTCATCCCCTTAAGGATTTTTGGTGGTTTTTGTCAAAATTATCTGGCAACACCTCAGATCAGTTTTCTTAGGGAATAGTACAAGAAGAAGTCACCGAGGCTCTACATAATGTATGGACGAAATGTTTCTGTTACTAAGGTGAATACGTCAAAAGTATTAAGAAGTAAAAATCCAAAATGGCGGCAGAGATAGGGGAGTTTTGCTTTTCGGAGAAAATTTGGGATATTTTTAAATGTAGTTTTAGGACACTTGCCAACCCCACAGCCAGTCGACTTCTATGGAGAGATGATGTGTCTCAATACAAAGTATTACCTGGTATAAAAATTTTCCCCAATTTTAGGGTAATTTTTGAGATAAGTCCTAAAAAGTGGGACAATAATTTTCGGACATTTCAAACAAAAGAATGATGAAAATCTGTCAAAAACAATCCCCCTATTGATTTTAGGTGGTTTTTGTCAGAATTATCTGGCAACACCTTACATCAGTTTTCTTAGAGAATAGTACTAGAAGGAGTCACTGAGGCTCTATACAATGTATGAACGAAATGTTTCTGTCACTAGGGTGAATACGTCAAAAGTATTAAAAAGTAAAAATCTAAGATGGCGGCCGAGTTAGGGTACTTAATTTATGTTGACATTGTTAGGGACTTTTAAAAATTCAATTTTGGGGTACCACTAAACGTTGCAGCGAGTTGACTTCTATAGAGCAATGGAAATTCTCGGTGGGAAATATTACCTGGTCCAAAAAATTTTCCCGATTTTGGGGTAATTTCGAAGAAAAGTAAAAAAACGTGGAATTTTTTTTCGTCAATTTGAACAAAACAGTGATAAGCATTGGTCCAAAATTATCCCTCAAAGGGCCCTAGGTGGTTTTTGTCA
This sequence comes from Achroia grisella, assembly GCF_030625045.1. Classification (NCBI taxonomy): domain Eukaryota; kingdom Metazoa; phylum Arthropoda; class Insecta; order Lepidoptera; family Pyralidae; genus Achroia; species Achroia grisella. Next base: position 415,460 of record NW_026712771.1, read on the forward strand.
AAATCTCCTGGCAACACCATACATCGATTTTCATAGTAAACCGTACTAAGGAACTCTTAGGTGTATGTAACCTGGGCTCTGTACAATATATGGATGAAATGTTTCTATCACCAGTGTATATGTTAAAAGTATTTAAAAATAAAAAATCCAAGATGGCGGCCGAATTAGGATACTTTATCTATGATGACAATTTTAAGAACTTTTTAAAATTCAGTTCTGTGGCATCATCCCTGCAACGAATTGACTTGTATTGAGGAATGGAAACTCTCGGTGCGAAGTATTAACTAATTTTCATAGTAAACAGTACTAAGGAACTACTAGGAGTCACCTTAGCTCTGTACAATGTATGGACAAAATGTTTCAATCGCCAAAGTGGATAAGTTCAAAAAGGAAAACTCCAAGATGGCGGCCGAGTTCGAGTATTTTATCTCTGATGATAAATTTAGGAATACATTTTGGGGTACCTGGCTTCCCTGCAGCGAGTCGGCCTTTATTGAGCCATGGTAGATTTCGGTTTGAAATATTATCTAGGCTACAAATTTTCCCCGATTTTTAGGTAATTTTGCAAACCCAAAATGTGGGAATTTTTTGTTTCGACATTCTAACATAAGAGTGACGGGGATCTATAATAAATCTCATCTTAATAGTTTCATGCGATTTTTTTGTAAAATTAGGTGGCAACACTAAGCATACATTTCTGTATACTAATACAGAAAGGTAGGTAATGTGAGGTTTTGTATTGTGACCATTGCAATAAAAATTAAAGCCACAGAATAATATAGTAAACAAAAAGGTAGGTTAGGTTAGGTTTCGTATTATGATCTCTACATTAAAAACTTTGACCCTAGACTAATATAGTATACAGAACGGTAGGTTAGGTTAGGTTTTGTATTGTGACCATTACAATACAAAGTTTCGCCACAGGATGGTACACGTGAAACAAAAATTCACTGTTACAATAGGAAGTCACCTAATCGTATCAAAACAGACAACTCTACTTGCCAACCAAGTCTATTCGAAAAGAAAACCGTCTGCACAAAAAAAATCAACGACAACGCCTCGCGGGCCTCTTGAGGCCCGCGCACACACGCACCCTCTAGTTTAAAAATGAATCTGTATTTTTGTAAACATGCACAACCTCATTTTTAAATAATAAGAGCTGAGTTTCTTGTCAGTTCTACTTGACTCTAAAGCACTCCGAACTGATGACAGATTTGACATATCATGAGACTCTGTTTAAGATCTACATGAATAAATATTTATTAAACTTGATACTTGATATTTTGAAAATGCGTCTGTCTTACGGTATTTAGAGGGGAAGATGATTGTCAGTAATGTGTGTGCTAGGAATTTACCATATCAGGTGGACCTCCACGCGGTTCGTCTTGGAAACCATCGTGATAAGTTCCTGATAAAATTGTGAATATAGGCCATCTGATCTCTGGCCTCTAGTACATCTTATCATCCTCCACAAGCTCACAGTCAGCGTAAACCGTTATCTCAAGCGGGTGCACCATTCCATTATCAATTAAAAAAAAAAGTATTTATTTCTATTTCTCTGTCTGTTTGTTATCTTCTAACTAGCTTTGACGTGGTCTAGTGATTTGAGTAGTCATGCTCACTAAAATGTCCAGACTTGTGGCGGCGTGGTGGGCCGGGTCATTGGGCTCCCTAAAATATGGTCAAGCGCAGTGATGGCTGGCTCATCCGACATACTCGTGAACTGGTGCTGCTTGTAGGGACTGGTCTGCTTTAATCACTATGACTGATTTCCTCTTATTAATTGTTTAACCAGGGCTCATCCGTCATACTCGTGAACGGGTGCTGCTTATAGGGACTGGTCTGCTCTAATCACTATGACTGATTTTCTCTTATTAATTGTTTAACCAGTTGGTTATATATTCAATATTTTTTCTTTTTGAGTATTTAATTGAATTAGTGCTAATTGGTGGTTTGTATTCACACAATTAAACTTAAAAATGTAAAGTAATAATAAAATTAATTAAAAGAGCAACACGCAAGTTTCTTGCTCGTTCTTCTTGTGATGAGACAGCTTTCTGAACGAGCGGTAGATTAAAAAAATGTAATGACTATTCAAAAGTGCTTCAATGTAAGTTTATTTGAATAAATAATTTTCTATTCTATTCTATCTATCTACTTAACGCATGGTTGATTGGATCCTAAAAAAATAAAAATAATTGTTAAAACTACGTTATTCGTGGTTATTTTCAAACTGAGTCCATAACTCATCAGTAATGTGGTATTAAAAATAACAATCGCCCGTGACGTCATCTTTTTTTGTTAACTGTTTGGAATAAAAAAATACAAATATTTGCATAAATCTTATCTTAATACATTAGCGTAAAACGCACCCAACTCGGCCAGCTCTTACAAATGCATAGACAAGCATACAAAAATTCAAGTTTAATAAATATTAGGCTTGGTACACACTTTACCAACAACTCTATACATAACACTCATTTGCAAAGTAATGCTGTGTACACACTTCACAACCGGCTATAACTCACCGTGTACGACTGTACGCGCCGTGACGCGTATTAGCATAATAAAACCGTAATGGACGAGACATAATAACCGATGTGAAACGTTGAGATCGTTATAATATCCTACGCTACGGACAGGGAAATATATTGAGCTGTGTTATAACTTTAGGAAACTCATCATCGCACCGTGAAATCTTAGTGGACCACATTGGACATATGGACAGTGCGATTTAAGAAGATCTTGCTCCTATCTCCGCTAAGGGAAGTGTGTCCATGTATAAATATAAAATTATAATTTAGGTATTCGTAGTACCTTGCGTCTCACGTCACTCAAGCGTGATAGCCATACTTTCAAACGAAATTGTGTCCTATATATTTATACTCCACTCTACTCGGTTTACTCTATAATTCAGTAAATATAAAGGTATTTTTTCATTATTTTGGAAATTAATTCCAATTCGAAAGTCTTGTACATTTTTTTCAATTTTTTATACTACCTTGGATTGTTCAATGAATTCAATGTATCTAATTTTATGAGTCCTCTTTAGGTGAAAATCAATTTTTTTCAGATGCGTGTAATTATACTTATTTTCATTAAACAAGATTATTTTACAAATGTATTATAAAACAAAATTGTTTAAAGAAAATTTGACTAGTGTGGAAACTTGATATTAATTATCTTATCATATGAACAAATTTTCATCGAGTTTAATTAGTTATTGTAAAAACATTTTATAAGGAATAGAATAGAATAGAATAGAAAATCATTTATTCAAATAAACTTACATTGAAGCACTTTTGAATAGTCATTACATTTTTTTTAATCTACCGCTCGTTCGGAAAGCTGTCTCATCACAAGAAGAACGAGCAAGAAACTTGCGTGTTGCTCTTTTAAATAATTTTATTATTACTTTACATTTTTTTTTTTGTCCCGGGAAATGGAACTTTAAGAAATATAACAGCTAGAGCCACTCAATAGCCGTCTATGTTTCGCCCGCGCACGGTGGCCGCTAAACAGTGATTTATCACGAATATTCATTTCAACAGGCTCGCTGTCAGATCGGCCGCGATTACCGTCTCGATTTATGTCGCACAATGTCGCGTTGTGCGATGTCTCATGTGTAGAGGCTTTATTATAAAGGTGAGTGCTGATAAGGCGACGAGTCGCTGCGGTTTGTTTTTTTTATAACCAAACTGGTTACTATAGTGACTGCTAATTTTAATTTGACATGAACTTCTTCTGGAAGGCATTGGATGCGAGCAGCGCAGGACCGATCGTCGTGGAGATCTTTGGGGGAGGCCTATGTCCAACAGTGGACGTCTTCCGGGCTGCGATGATGATGAACTTCTTAGCATGGATTCAATGTACGGGAGCCGGGTCCATATCTTCAATCCGATACTCTACTAAGTAATTACTCTTAATGTTTTTTTATTGTGTGGAAAAATCTTCAAAACTCCACCCCCGCCAGAGGGGTATGTAGATACTGATCTCACCAATATAATAATAATAATAATATCTGTAGAACTGTCCGAAAATTTCTGGAAATTGATGAAAATGACACAACACCTGTCTCATAAATAATACTAATAATAATACTGTATTTATTATCAGGCTTATGCCCACTTTGTTAGTATTACAGATTTCTTATAATTAATGTTAGTACGTACAGACTACAGACACAAAATACACACACAAAAATAATAATAATACAAATAATATCAAAAGTTAATATTAAATTAAGTTAAAATATAAATTAAAATACATACACATATAAATATAAAAATCAGTATAAAAATCACCGCTGTACCATTTCATTAGAAATAGTACAGCAGTGATTAACATATGTACAGTCCAGCCTGCCCGCAATCATGCTCAGGATGCTGTTGGTACTGGCACGTACACTCCGCACCCATAAATGAAAAGATTCACAATAAGTACACACATACACATACATACATACACACACACTGCATTTACTTGGTTTCGGCCTGTAAGTGTGGTATACACCACAAAACACTATTCTGGACAGTTCTTACAGCGCCATCTAGTCCCAAGTTGAGCAGAGCTTGTGTTATGGGTACTAGACAAGTTATATAAAAACATAGATTTTTTTAATACAAACATAATCTACACAGAAAGCACCCAGACCGATACAAACAATCACACTCATGAATACAAATTTTGTACCGTGCGGGGAATCGAACCCGCGACCATCGGAAGTCTGCTAAACCACCGAGGCCATTAATTATAGTCGTTATACATATAATCAACTTAGATGACGCTATTTTCTGGTACTATATAATAGTACCAGAAAATATACTGAGACCGCCTTATTAATCAAAAAACGCTACGATTGTGTGTATAATGTACACGGTGCTTTACATCTCGTGTCCGTATTACAAGAGTGTTGATACTTTGATTTAGTCCAACAGTCAGCGCGGACAGTACAAATTGTGGTGCAGCGCTGCAGCGCTTTATCTAGCGTTACATCTTTGCTATATAAGATGTAAACATCACTTAACCAACTGCTAAGTGGAGAATGTCGGATAATCATTACAAAGTCGTGGAGATAAGACTAAACAACATGGAAGTTCATGACAGATTTTTTCTATATTACTAATCTATACATATAAATTATATTGTAGTGTCTGTTTGTAATATTGAAATAACCGTTTTTACTACATGCATATGAATATAAATACGGTATATACACCAAAAGACATTTTTTACAATATTTGTCTGTCTGTTTGTTCCAGCTAATCTCTGAAATGGCTGGACCGATTTTGGACGGGACTTTACTTGGCAGGTAGCTGATGTAATAAGGAGTAACTTAGGCTACTTTTATTTTAGGAAATGGAAGTTTAATTCCACGCGGAAGAACTCGCGGGGAACAGCTAGTAATATATCGAAACCAGCAATTTATACTAAGCTAACTCGAATTTTTAGTAAATTCATTTTTTTTATGCTAAACTGCTTAAAATGGTGTTTTTTTATATATAATAAAAAATATTAAGAAATATATAAAAATATATAAATTGCTATATAGATATGCTAATATAAATTGCTGGTGTCGATATAATAATCCTAGGTGATTCACACAGCGCCATCTAGCGTCAAACTAAGTAAAGCTTGTGTTATGGGTAACTATACGATTGATAGAAATACTTAAACGTTTTTTGTAGATACACATAACATATATAAAACACCAAAACGAATACAAAAAAATCATACTCATAAATACAATTATTTGCAAATACATATATAATGTATATAGAAAGCACCCAGACCGATACAAACAATCATACTCATGAATATAAATATTTGATTCAGCGAGGAATCGAACTTGCGACCATCGAATGTAAGACGGTGTGCTAAAACCGCTATACCACCGAGTATTAGTCATGTACAACATCGTAATAATGTACATGATTAAAACAGATATAGAGTCGCATTAAGAACTCAATAAACGGACTTTTATTCAGTGCACAGTCTAATAAAGGATGATATGAAGAAATCTTTTATAACTTCATTATACAGGATGTTAATAACATTTTAAATTGTCTGACTTACACTGTGTAAGAAATAATTTATATGTCCATATATTATCTTTATGAAATGATTAAATAGGAAACTATCAAGTATTGTACTGACTATACAGGGCCATCTTACAATTAGTTAGATTAGAGACGTGTTTATTTCATAACTTATTCATATTATATAAATAAATGTAATAATCTTTATGAAATGATTAAATAGGAAACTATCAAGTATTGTACTGACTTTACAGGCCCATCTTACAATTAGTTAGATTAGAGAAATTCGTGTTTATTTCATAACTTATTTATATTATATAAATAAATGTAATAATGATACAATATCTACAAGGAAATGCTAATTAATTATGATATTTTCTAAAACCATTTTAAGTATTGTATGTTCCATTATTTTGTATAATTGTAGTGTAATGTTAGATAAAGGACAGTAATGAAAAGACTACTCTTTTTCTTAAAAAGGGGTAATAGGTTCAGAAAGTTAGTTAGTTAGAAAGGAGTTAGAACAAAGAGGAACTTTGAATAAACGACTTGCATATCGATTCACTGTTTTTATTATTGCCACCTGATTTCTTATAACTGGAGGAATGAAAAATGCGGTTAAATACGTACCACCGACAACATAATATTATACGTACTAAATCAAGATTCAGAGATCAGACGGTAGGAGATTCCATGGAAGATGGGCCGGGTGCTGGTATGGGATGCAACCTGTTCAGACATGCTGGCCCCATCCCATCTACATGGAACCAACAACAGAAGGGGGCTTGTGAAGCTGCTTATTAGTGGCAATCAAGCATACGGCCTATCGGATGGTAAACGGTTACAGTAAACTATGAAACGTCTGAAACATTTAATTATTTTATTGTAAACATATTAGAATAAAACTAACACTAAATTTCAAATTAGATATACAGGTATAGGTTCAGAGATGAAAATCACACCCATAGGAGTTAAGTAGTTTTTAAGAGTTTAGAGCCCATAAACGTACAGAAAAATAGAAATTCATTATTCTAAGTTCTATTACATTGATCTTTATCAACCTCCAATAACAGCTTTTCTCATAGAATAGAATAGAATAGAAAATCATTTATTCAAATAAACTTACATTGAAGCACTTTTGAATAGTCATATCATTTTTTTTTTAATCTACCGCTCATTCGGAATGCTGTCTCATCACAAGAAGAACAAGCAAGAAACTTGTGTGTTGCTCTTTTAAATAATTTATTCTTACTTACAATTTAAGTTTAAGTGTGTGAATACAAACCACCGATTAGCACTAATTCAATGAAATAATAAAATAGAAAAAAAATATCTATATATATATATATAAGCCAGTTTCAAGTAAACTGGCTTGCAGCACCGTGTGTATATTTACACGAACCATTTGGAGCCACTTTTATCATAACTCAAAAACTCTTTCACACAAACCTGTCAAATTTGGTTCATATATTGAGACTTGCGAGATAAATATGTGTTCCAAATTTCATAAACATATCTCAAACGGTTATTTAGATATTAATGTCCAAAAATCGTCATTTTTATCACTGATCAACTATAGATCAAAATTATAACCCACTTCCAGATGACCTAGGAAGTTCAAATTTGGTATGCAGATAGGTAATTAGGTGAATATAAAGGAAAAAATCTGAAACTGGTAAATTGTTATCATTTTACTACAATTTTTCACTTTAATTGATTCTATTTCAACTTATACTGGACGAATACTAAAATTCTATGAAAACGTCGATAGCCACCAATTGACATTGATCCCTGGCGAAAAATCTCATCTTGTACTGGACCGAAAGTAATATTGTATGAAAACGTCGATCATTACCAATTTACGTTGACCCCTTCACATCAGTGTCGATAACTAGCAAACTTCAAATATTGCATTGAGCGGTAAACACTAGTTGCTATAATTTAGATTCTGTCTAAAATATACTCGTACTTATATCTAGGAGTATAGTCGAATTTCGTATTTATTATGTTATTAACTGAGATTTGGTATTAATTATTGTTTCAATATTTAGCGCACATCGATAGTGTAAAATCATTATTTTTATAAATAATTATTAAATAATAGGCATTTCGGTATAGGGCGCCGCAGCGGCGCCGTGTGGGAGCGGTGCGATAAAACTCAATGTTTTGTTTCTGGATATCTAACCTATAAGGTTGCGATTTATGCTACGAAATTTATAGCTTTCTTAAATTATACTTATATATTTGTGATTCTATTATTATTACATTATTTTAGTAAATACGTATGGTATAGACAATAGTTTAAACCAAAAATTAATAACAATTTTATATATTATATATATATATACAGTTAACTCGAGAATGAGAACTTATTGGTAACAAATTGTTTTCTTGAGAATTCAATAGATAACAGTCAATTTGTTACATAATCGTCTTTACGAACTATAACGTGTCAATAACAAGTTTCAGATATTAAATAATGTATATGTTGACAGGGAACAATTCCGTATTTGCTTAACATATGCTATTACCACAGATAATATACTATTACTATCCACAAATCACAAGGCCTTAGTTTTGGCAGTCCTCTTCTCAACATAGCCTTCTCTATATTTAATAAAGGGCAGGTTTACGTTGGACTCTTCAGAGTTAAAACCTTAGATGGAGTACGTCTTAACAATTTTGATCCAAGGCACGAGAGCTCTATTGTAGAGTACAACCATCTGTGGACGTTATACCGCCCCGATTTGCCCAAAAATTCCTGATACTGAATTGGCATTGCACTTGAACATTTAAAAGTTACAAGAAAATATAGAAAATAACACAAAAAAAAGACAATTATACCCCGTAAATATACTAAAATACAGTTAATTTATCAAAAATAATTTGGTATTAATTTAGTTATAAATAAGTACCTCGTATAATTTATGTACAAAAAGTAATGATATCCCATCAAAAACATAAATGTGAAATGATAGCCGAGTTTAATATTATGATATATGCCTTGATTGTTGACTTCTACGACAAAAGAGATGAGATCTAAATGGGTGCCAAGTTCAATGGTCTGTCCTGAAATGTATTTATAACAATATAAAATATCATTTCTTCTTATAACTTAGGATAATATACTGTAGCCTAAGGTCTAACTTGGCTAGTTTTCATATACGAAATATACTGTAGCCTTCGCAAGTTCTAAACATGTTACTTGTCGGTTCCTATTTTACTATTAATAGTAACTAGCAATCGAAAGTAATAATTGGTATATGAGAACTAGCCAAGTTAGACCTTAGGCTACAGTATATTATCCTAAGTTTAAGAAGAAATGATATTTTATATTGTTATAAATACATTTCAGGACAGACCATTGAACTTGGCACCCATTTAGATCTCATCTCTTTTGTCGTAGAAGTCAACAATCAAGCCATATATCATAATATTAAAATCATTTCACATTTATGTTTTTGATGGGATTCAATATACAACAACTGGTTAAACAATTAATAAGAGAAAATAAGTCATAGTGATTAGAGCAGACCAGTCCACACAAGCAGCACCCGTTCACGAGTATGACGGATGATCATATATCTACCATTTACAGACAGAGATGCGTTACATTTTTATTACACGTAAAGGATTTACTCGATAGCTCCACCTGAATGACACAAAATGTAATAAGAGGATTTCAAATTTCGAACGACTTTCTGAACGTTATATTATTGCATAATGGCGCTTACTCTATGGTATTTAGAACGAATGAAACCTCATTGGTCCAGTCAGTATTTAAATCGGTCTCGTAAACAGAAGAAAACGACTCACTAAAATCGATTGTCATTCGTCAATCAACAGCCTGTCTCTCTTTTACATCCATTCATAAACCCGTTGACGGACAACGCTTTTCATCTTCGAGTTCAATGGCTACACATGAAAATCAACCTATTGCACATAGCAATGAAGTCTATATTTCTTTGAACGAGATAGGTGATTCGTTTTAGACTCGTGGAGAATTTTTATTATTTATTCGATATTGTATTCCAAATTCAAATATTCAAATTTATATATTGACTAACGATTTCATAATATTATACAATTTAATTAAATTAATTAGAAATCAAGATAAGAATGTAATCCTATTGGTTCATAGAAATAAAATCTATATTTCTTTGAACGAGATAGTAGATTCGTTTTAGAATCGTGGAGAATTTTTATTATTTATTCGATATTGTATTCCAAATTCAAATATTCAAATTTATATATTGACTAACGATTTCATAATATTATACAATTAAATTAAATTAATTAGAAATTAAAATAAGAATTTAATAAATTACTATATATTTTTATTACTAGCTGTGACCGCGGTTTCCGTATGAAATTTATAGGCTATATGCTATTCTGATGTATAAGCTATATGACTGTAAAGTTTCATGAAAATTCGCTCAGTAGTTTTTGCGTGAAAGAGTATCCATCCATCTATGCGTCCGTAATCACTTTTTGCTAAGATATTTGCTAAGATGCAATATTACTAAGATTTTAAATACAGACAGTGAGTCATTTCCTTGTCATATGTATGTAAGTAGGTACCTACTCTACTCAAATACAATTTACGAAGTGTAGACTTTATATAAAATTTACCTCAAAACAAAATTAGAAACATACTTAATATTTCATTTTTTAATATTTTTCACATGTTAACTGCGAATACTATAGTTGTAGTATTACCACATTTAATTTTGAGTACCTACGACGTGGTCATTTTAGTTATGCTCACTAAAATGTCCAGACATGTGGCGGCGTGGTGAGCCGCTTCATTGGGCTCCCTAAAATGTGGTCAGCGTCGTGATGGCTGGCTCATCCGTCATACTCGTGAACGAGCACTCGTCTGGTCTGCTCTAATCACTACGACTGATTTAATTCTGATCTTATTATGTATTAAATATTTGGTCTCTAATGAATTAGTGCTATTTGGTAGTTTATATTAAATTATAACAATAAAACTTAATAATGTAAATTTACAATAATTATTTAAAAGAGCAACACGCCAAACTTGCTCGTTCTTCTTGTGATAGACAGCTTCCTGGATTAGCAGTAGACAAAAAAATAATTGGTATGAATATTCAAGTGTTTAAATTAAGTTTATTTTGTATTTGATTCTATTTAAACTTCATCACCGTCCTCAAAAAACATATGTGGACATGTTTCAACATGACAATTAAACATAAAAGAACGGTAGATCTGTTAATGTTCACAATAATTGATGAGCCGCCTCACAAAGGAAAGATTAATGCTCCCGATTTAAATAGGCACGCGCCTTGTGTGGTCTCGAACAATGGGGCGACGCCTACACGCGGCCGGGTTATCAATCTTTGATTACATTGTCAAGTATTGAATCCTCGTTGGTTGTAAAGCAACTAACTATATCTGGACGTTAATAATATCATTTGATAAATGTCATTATTATATATCTATAACATATTCGACAGCTTCAGTGGTCTAGCGGTTTAGTACACCACCTTACTTCCGATAGTCGCGGGTTCGATGCCTTTTTTTGTTCGGACTACTCTAATGCTGTTAACCGTAGCTGGCCTTTACAGCTTCATCGGACGTTAGGGGGCGAGTGCAGATGGCACTCCAAACCAAGGAAGGACTTATGGAGCGGCTGAAGGCAAACTCCTGCCTGACGGATACGACTTTAGTCTGAGGGTTACTAAGGGTTCGAACCTCGGCTCAGGCCGTCGTAATATCTATCCTCGTTTGAATTGGACGGGGGATCGATCGGAGAGGAGGGTTCGATTCCTTGCACGGCACAAACACTTGTATTCGTGAGTATGATTGTTTATATCGGTCTGGGTATTTCATATGTATTTAAGAAAAAAAAAATCCATGTATTTGTATCATATCGGTATGTAGTACCCATAACACAAGCTAGGTAGCTTAACTTAACTAAGATTATTATTATTAAATTAAATAGACATGACTGACTTGTGGCGGCGTGGTGGGCCGGGTCATTGGGCTCCCTAAAATATGGTCGAGCGCAGTGATGGCTGGCTCATCCGTCATACTCGTGAACGGGTGCTGCTTGTAGGGACTGGTCTGCTCTAATCACTATGACTGATTTCCTCTTATTAATTGTTTAACCAGTTGGTTATATATTCAATATTTTTTCTTTTTGAGTATTTAATTGAATTAGTGCTAATTGGTGGTTTGTATACACACACTTAAACTTAAAAATGTAAAGTAATAATAAAATTATTTAAAAGAGCAACACGCAAGTTTCTTGCTCGTTCTTCTTATGATGAGACAGCTTTCCGAACGAGCGGTAGATTAAAAAAAATGTAATGACTATTCAAAGGTGCTTCAATGTAAGTTTATTTGAATAAATGATTTTCTATTCTATTCTATTCTTGAAAATGTTTATTTTACAGAAAAAATAACATAAATATTGACAAAAATTATTATCAATTTATAAATAATAATACTAAATATAGCTTTACAATTCTACCATAACGCACCTGCGCTAGAACCATAGAGATTCATCAGATCCGGCCGCACATGGAATACTGTTCTCATCTCTGGGCGGGAGCACTACAATACCAGCTACTTCCATTTGACCGCATTCAGAACCGAGCAGCCAGAATCATTGGTAATCAACGTCTTTGTGACAGACTCGATCCATTACCTTTGCAGAGAGATATTGCATCTCTGTGCATTTTCTACCGCATATATCATAGAGAGTGTTCTGAGAAATTGTTCGGATTAATACAGCTGCTGAATTTCATCATTGCACTGCCAGAAACTAAAAGGCTATTACCATGGTGGTCCTACACCGTGAGTTTTCCAGAAACTTTTTGCCATGCTCAACCACATTGTGGAAAACCTTCCAGCTATTATATCATCAATCAGAACGGATACGATATTGAAACCTTCAAGAAAAGAACTTATTCCTTCTTAAAATGCCATCAACTCACTAAACCTAAAGACCTTAGAAACCAGATATGTACCACTAATTAAGCAATAAATATTCATTTAATTTATTTTCATTTTTCTAAAATAAAAGCAGTCTAAGTTAGTCCTTATTACATCAGCTACCTGCCAAAAAATTCAGACATTAGCCGGAACAAACAGACTGACAGACAGATAGACAAAAATTGTAAAAAATGTTATTTTGGTGTTTGTACCATATTTACGTTCATATGCATGTAGTAAAAAACGGTTATTTCAATATTACAAACAGACACTCCAATTTTATTTATATGTATAGATTACAAATGATTTCTCTATCTTCACTACAAGTAATTTATTTTCATTGTTAGACTATGAACATTATCGATTATTCAAATTTACAGCAACATGTGTGGGCTTATGAAATATTCACTAAAGGAAATTGCTTTATGCTCCGGCTTCAGCAAAATCCAGTACGCTGATGTGTTTATGTAATATATTTAGAACGTCCAATACAACTACTATTGGTATACATATATTTGGACAGCACAGAATATAAATTAACTTCATTGGAAGAAAAAGAATGTAACAAATCGTCGATATGAAGTACCGAAGTCTCTAGAAGAGATCTTATCAAGGCCTGCACTATTCAAGACTTTATATAAATTTATTTCCAACACTGGGAAGAAATTATAATTTTTTTTTAACGTTTTGTATTTTATGTTGGGCTAAAAAGGACTTGTATCCAGAGCCGTAAAATATTAAATAAAAAAAAATAGAAAACTGACATCTTTCAAAATTAGAAGCTATAATTGCCTCCTTTTATATAAGTCAATTAAATTAACCACGCCGTCTTAATCATTATCTAAATACTTTTTAAATGATAATACTTCTGTGTAAATTTAAAACTTTAAAGGAAAAAATAATTTAAATAAATAAGAAAAAACTTTAAATGTGTGTCTTGTAAAAAATGAACATTTTGAATATTGCCATTTTTCTATTTAACCTACGAAATGTGTTTAGATAAAGGAGAACAATCAATCAAAGTGTCTTTATAAACATGACTTACAATTTGGGTTGTAATCTCTGAAATCTAGAAGCCAGGAGAAGAAGAAAGAAACCTGTACTTATGTATAAGTTTAAAACCCGGATTTTTTTAACATACTACCCGGAAATATGAGTTATATATTATTAAAAATTATATGTTACTAGCTGTCCCGGCAAACGTTGTTTTGCCATATAAATTAAAATCGCTATTAAATATTAGGGGTTGATGCTAGGAGGGTGAAAATTAAGGGTTGTATGTATTTTTCAATACTAAATAATAATAAAATTAAAATTAAATATGAATGTCGAAAAAATAAAACATATATATTTAGGGGTCCACCCCTATACCCCTAAATATATATTTTTTTTATTTTTTGCTTTTTCTCACCACTTAGGGGTATGAAAAATAGATAGTAGCTGATTCTCAGACCTACTGAATATGCATATAAAATTTCATAAAAATCGATCAAGCCATTTGGGAGGAGTATGGTAACTAACATTGTGACACGATAATTTTATATATATATAATAAGTAACCTAGGATAATTCACACAGCGCCATCTAGTCCCAAATTAAGTAGAGCTTATATGTATATTCAGTAGGTCTGAGAATCGCTATAAATCATAAAATTTCATAAAAATCGATCAAGCCGTTTGGGAGGAGTATGGTAACTAACATTGTGACACGAGACTTTTATATATAAGATAAACGCGGAAGTTTATGAGTTTGGATGTATAGATGGATGTTTGAAAACTTTTTCATGTAAAATCAACAAAATGGATTTTAATGAAAATTGCTTATACATCAGAATAACACATAGGTTATAAATTTCACACTGGTGAAATCGCGGGTTTAGCTAAGCAACCTATAATTTATTTAGAATCCTAATGTCAATATGACAAAGACGTATTTCCAAAAGCAAATAATTTTCTGCAAAAATTTACAGCTCTAAACAATCCCTCTAGAACTACATAATCTAAGAGTTTCTGGGCAATAGATACTACTTAGATGCCATTAGGTGGGCCAAAAACCTGTCTTCCATTCCAATTACATTAAAAAAAATCTACAACGATATCATTAAAAATTCAAACCAAGAAATCTCTAACCACAAACTACATATTAAAGAGACATTACTCGTGAGAGAATAAAACACCCATTCAGAAACGCGAAATGGGAAATTACAGACGACTCTAATTCCCCAAAATTGTAATATCCTAAAGAGATAACAGTCACAACACCAGCAACATTGTAAGCATAGCATTATAATGTCATTACACCAACATTACAATGGTAATATGCTGTAATTTCACGGAGTACCACCTCTGACAAAACCATTTCAAATTAGTGCCGACAAACGCTGCCGGAGGCTTCTCGTCACATTGACACACGTCCTAATGGTTGTTTCCTTTATGAATGACTAGCTGTACAACTTCGTCCGCGTGGAATTTAACTCTATTTGAAAGATTTTTCAAAAATAAAAGTACAAACCATCATACTCATGAATACAAATGTTTGTACTATGTGAGAAATGGAACCCCGTCCATCAGAGGTATAGCGGTGTGCTAAACCGCTAGATCATCGTGGCAGTCTTTATACAACGTGGAAGAATCGAACCTTAGTACCTCGAATTGATGTAATTTTTTATTGCGGGTTCTATGGAATAGTTAATCAGATGTTTTATTTTTATAACCAGCTAGATTTGATATTATGTATGACCTTTGTAATCGATATGACGGTGTTATAAATACTAATCCAAAACTTTTATAATCCTGGATTCCTTGCAGTGGCCACACAACGAACACAAATCCTCGGAACGGTGAGGTCGATCCGCGAAGCCTGTGAAGACACCAAGAAGCTTCTACGCTTCTAACCTCCTGACCATGCTTATAAAATTTAATAAAAATCGGTCAAGCCGCTTCGGAGGAGTATGTTAACTAACCTTGTGACACGAGAACTTTATGTATAATTTTGGTAAAACATTTCCTCGTATCGTGCACGAAACTCAAGACATGTAGATGTAAGTTGAGTTTTAATGTTAAGTCTCAAGGTTAGGAATTGGAGGAAAACATATTAGCTCAACTTGTAGGTAAGCAACATTTATTTATTCATAATTTATTGACTCATAAAATACTGTACCAAAGACATATATATAGCACTTTTAGTATCCTTATAATACGGCGTAATATAAGTTATAAAGATACACTAAAAACATTTTCACATATGCATATTGTTATTATTTGAGATTAGGTATATAATCGCACTAGCCCTGCCCGCGGTTTTGTCAGCAAGAAAATCATATTATTTATATTTTCTTGCTAATTATGATTTACATAAATTATATCATTACATAGTATAAAACAAAGTCGCTGTCGCTGTCTGTCTGTCCCAATATATGCATAAATCTTTAAAGCTACGCAACGGATTTTCTGATAGAGTGATTCAAGAGGAAGGTTTATATGTATAATACATGTACACCCGGGCGAAGCCGGGGTGAGTAGCTAGTTATTTGTAATTTAATTAGAAAGAAAATTACATTATATTATAGATATAGAAATTAGAATATATACTCACATATATAAAAAACTATGTAACCCTAATTGTATCTACTAAATATAAATTATATCTCCAATCCACTAAAATTTATACAAAAGTGAAATTCAAAATACAAAAAATTCAAAAATCATTTATTCATGTAGGACATTTTAGCCGCTTATGAATGTCAAATTTTTACATTATAATTTTATTTTTTCCCTACAATCCAGTTCGGTATATATGATTTTTGAATTCGGAATAAATGATTTTTGAATTTGAATTTAATAAAAAATTGTATTATGCGACTGCTTAACAGTCCAAGAGTTGATCATTTTTATATAACACAAACAAAACATAGAAAATTCGTATAAAAAAAATATATAAATGTTGATGACATATCAGAATAGATAAATAGAAATAATCTTTATTCAAATAAACTTAATATAAGCTCTTTTGAATAGTCACATTTTTTTACTCTACCACTCTGAATGCAGACTCATCACAAGAAGAATGAGCAAGAAACCTGTGTGTTGCTCTTTTAAATAATGTTTTAATTAGATTTACATTAACAAGAATTAGGCATGCGACAATCAACATTGAAACCGCTACCCACTTAATCTCTGTTCAATCAGATAACAATTTGCAAATATCGCATTGCAAAATAAATAAATAGGATGTATAGCTAACCGTGAAGATATACATACAGATAATATATATAATATACATGTTTGTATGTATTATTTATTACACATATCTGAGTGTAATTTCTCATACAAGGCCAAAAGGTCTCGAATTAAGACGGCTCAATGGCTCAATGAGAGATCAGAGGTGAAAGGTTGTAGCATTCAAATACCAATTAAGGAGTTAAGATATTCTATAATTCATGGACAACATTATATATTAGAATAGAAATGTAGTTATTAATAAGTTTAAAATTTCACCCTCATTTATAGCGATAATAAAAGAAAGAAGATGAGTCACATATTTATTGCTTTAAAATAAAGGTACTAAAATAATATATTTAATTTAATAAAAAAAGGTTTGATTATCACCTCATTTATAGCGATAATAAAAGAAAGAAGATGAGTCACATATTTATTGCTTTAAAATAAAGGTACTAAAATAATATATTTTTTTATTTCTTAAAGTTGTGCCGATAAATTGTCATTTTTATTTAAGTATTGTTTAGAAAAAGTCAATAGGTCTTTTATGGGAATAGTTATAAAAATATACCATAGGATATATTGGAATTACCCTTAAATAAATTCAAAAGATCTGTTAAATCATATTTACTGAGCAAAGCCTATTACTCACTAAACGATTACTTGAATGACGAGCGTGCATTGCAATAGTTGGTATAAATATACATTGTAAATAAACTGTTTTTTTTTTAAGTAATTCAATTGAGTTTCTTGTCAGTTCTGCTCAATTGGAGCTATATACCGAACTGAACGGTAGGGAAAAAAATTAAAATTATAATGTAAAAAACTTGACGTTCATAAGCGGCTAAAATGAATCCTACATGAATAAATTATTTTTGAATATGAATTTGAATAAAAATTAATTCAGTCAGATACAAATAAATATGTTTTGTTGGAAATAAATACAATATATTCTTAATGTGAAACTAACAACAAAACTATTCAATTTTTTTTTATTATATTCTATTTTTGAGTTCCAATAAAGATTATTATTTTTATTATATTTTTAATATATGTGTACAATTAAATAGTGAGTGAATATTGTTATGAGGGATGTAAAATAACCTATTATAGGTTTGAGGAACTCTTTCATGAATGGTATATTATTCTAAAGTGTAAATATTATGTAAACATACGAAATATCCGAGCACAGCTGGGGCGGCAGTTAGTGAACGCAATGTGAAAATACACATTGCGTTCACTAACTGGACCGCCACTGTTATAAATTTATATTATAAAGGGAAAAGATTTGTATTTATTTTATGTTTGTTAATCAAAAACTTGGTCGATTTCAAAAATTCTTTCACATAATCTTTGACTTTAAACTTCGGGAAAATCCTCATGGAGCCCGCCCCGGGGGAGGTAGACGGGTACTGCCAGACTCTTACCGGCTAAAAACCCCAAAATGTTCCTTATCAGAGTTACGAGAATGCGCGAGCTATCTTCTGCAAACCTGATAGCATCTCTGACTTTAAGTTGTATCTGAGTAACATAGGTTATAATTATTATTAAAAACCTAAAAGTTCAATGATATAAAAGTTCAATAATATAACATGTCCAAGAAACCATGTAAGATAAATTTGTCACGATGGGGGACCTCATGCTCATCTTATCAAGTGGATTGTTAGTAATGTGGATTGATAACCCCATTGCTAGCAATGTACCAAGTCAGTTCGATCTCCACGCGGTTCCTCGGTGATAAATTCCTGATAAATTTGTCACGATGGGCTAACTGACCTGACCTCATGTTCATCTTATCATCCTCCACTGGTGCTCCGCCAGCATAAACCGTTAGCGCAGTCGGGTGCACCATTCCATTATCATTCATAAAAAAAATACCCAAGATGTAAAAAACTTTTTTTTTTCGGACTACTCTAATGCTGTTGGCCGCAGATGGCCTTTACAGCTTCACCGGACGTTAACGTAAAAAACTAACATGAAATGTTTTTCACCGCATGCGCTATCTATGCGGATCCAGTTCGGGCCACTAAGTAAATATAAAATAGAATAGAATAGAATAGAAAATCATTTATTCAAATAAACTTACATTGAAGCACTTTTGAATAGTCATTACATTTTTTTTAATCTACCGCTCGTTCGGAAAGCTATCTCATCACAAGAAGAACGAGCAAGAAACTTGCGTGTTGCTCTTTTAAATAATTTTATTATTACTTTACATTTTTAAGTTTAAATGTGTGAATACAAACCACCAATTAGCACTAATTCAATTAAATACTCAAAAAGAAAAAATATTGAATACATAACCAACTGGTTAAACAATTAATAAGAGGAAAACAGTCATAGTGATTAGAGCAGACCAGTCCCTACAAGCAGCACCCGTTCACGGGTATGACGGATGAGCCAGCCATTACTGCACTCGACCATATTTTAGGGAGCCCAATGACCCGACCCACCACGCCGCCACAAGTCTGGACATTTTAGTGAGCATGACTACTCGAAACACTAGACCACGTCAAAGCTACTCACAATTGCCATCTGATAGTTATAGTACTCACATTTTATATAAGAATGCATGCGGCAATTAATACAAAAACCGCTACGCTTATAGTACATCTTACTATTTTGTTAGTGTACCTGAATTAAAAACAGTTTTTCTTATTATTCGTGTAATAAAAAATTCGCTATTGGCATTTTCTAGAAAACGGAACCCAGAAAACAAGTAAGCTATTATACTTGTAGTATACAAAATTATACTCGATTATTACTTAGGTGTTTACTATGTCAAATAATAGCATATTATTGTATCGTTTTGTGAATGTAATGACCGATGATTATAAGGAAACGTGTCAGTGTGCCACGCTCTGTAATGACCATAAATTATAGTCAGTTGGCAGTGTTGCTAGTTTTAATAAGATAGTGTTTCTTCCAATTCAGGGGTGCCAACCCAAGCGTAATAATAATAATAATAATCTCAGGACAATTCACACATCGCCATCTAGACCTAAGTTAAGCTAGCTAAAGCTTGTGTTATGGGTACTAGATAACTGGTACAAATACATAGATATTTTTTTTTCGTAAATACATACATATTATACACAGAAAACACCCAGACCGATACAAACAATCGTACTTGTGAATACAAATGTTTGTGCTGTGCTAGGAATCGAACCCGCGACCATCGGACGTAAAGCGGTGTGCTAGACCGCTAGACCACCGAGGTCGTCAAAGGGTGTGATGATACTTTCTTTTTATCGCTTTTTTTTTGGGACATGTATACACAAATTACAAAATTGTGACGATGACTATCCCATCGTACCTATCTATACATATAAATAAAATTGGAGTGTCTGTTTGTAACATTGAAATAAACGTTTTTTACTACATACATATGAATATAAATACGGTACATATACTAAAATAATATTTTTTACAATTTTTGTCTGTCTGTCTGTTTGTTCCGGCTAATCTCTGAAATGGCTGGACCGATTTTGACTGAACTTTTTTAGCAGGTAGCTAATGTAATAAGGAGTAATTTAGGCTACTTTTATTTTAGAACAATAATGTTAAATTCGTGGGAACATCTAGTAGGTACTAAATAACAAAAATGAAATAAAAATGAACTTAAAAAACTTAAACTAGCATGATATGGTATCACAGACAAACAACCCAAATCAATAACTTGGCTGTATCGTAAGCTCAATACGTTTACGAAGATATCATGTATGCCAGGAACAATAGAGATTCAAAAGAGTTTGCGATTACACTAATAATGTATGTAATAATAAGAAATTGGATTTATCTCAATGCTGGTTAATTAAAGTTTAACACTTACCATCAGGTGAGCCGCATGCTCGTTTGTCCCCTCTGGTATAAAAAAAAAGTTAGTAATTCGTTTTATTGTAATTGCGTAAGGTTTGACAAAAAACTGTCAGTCTGTGCTAAAATTGCCTGAAAAAATTTCAAATCAAATCAAATCAAAAGACCTACATGCAACTTGCTCGTATTTCTTGTTATGAATTTACGTTCCGAATTAGTGGTAGTGTTTAATGGATCCAATAGAATATAACCACTTCCTTTTATCCACTAGTGTTTAATATTACATAAGTAATTTACAAAATAAAAATTTAATTATTAATACGCATACAAAATTATTAATTAATAATTAATAATTTTAAAAATTTCGAATTTGAATTTCGAATTTTCGAAGATTGGCCATCTAAATATATGTTACTTTTTATTTATGAAATAGAAATAGAAATAGAAACAATCTTTATTCAAATAAACTCATTACAAGCACTTTTGAATAGTCATATGTTGATTCTACCACTCATTCGGAATGCAGATTCATCACAAGAAGAATGAGCAAGAAACTTGTGTGTTGCTCTTTTTAATAGATGTTTTTTTTATATAAATAATTACAGTATAACAAGTAAGAGGCATGCGATAATCAACATAGAAGTCGCTACGCACTCATTATTAATGTAATCAGATAATATTGTCAGTGCTATGGATTTAAAGTTTTTCTATAAAAACATTATTATCGTTAACGATTTCTTCTATTTTATAATAAGCTTGCAAAAAGCAAAGGAACTGTTTTATTTGACATTTAAATCTTTTTTCTGGCAGATTTATAACAGACAGGAGGTTTCATATTCATAGTTAATCAGGTAGAATAAAAAAAAATACTATTGAAAAGTGCTTATATTGAGTTTATTTGACTAAAGATTATTTTTATTTCTAATACCGAATTATTTCAAGGACATATAAAGGAAAATATTAATAATAATAACCTAAGACAAAACACACAGCGTCGTCTATTCCCAAGCCTGTTTTATGTTATATTTAAAATTTTTGAAAATATATAAAATTAGGTTAAATTTAACACAAAAATTAAATTGTTAAGAACAAATAAAATAAAATAAGTTGGCAACCCTGGTTGAGTTTGTGACATCAGGACAGCTACAGACATCGGGTCGACTATATGTCTACAAAGGTATAAATAATATTATTATTTTAAATACTATTTATATTATATAATAAAATTGATTCTTTATAGTAAACTAGATGTTCCCGCGACTATGTCTGCGTGGAATTTAACTTTTTTTTTCTAAAATAAAAGTAGCCTAAAAATTAACTAAAAATGAAAATATTTTTTCGTTCGTCTTAATTTATTCATTCCATTAGGTACTGATAGGTTCAAACTAATACATTTACATCCTGCATCATCCCTTATTTTATCCCCATGGGGGTTGAATTTATCAAAATCCTATTTAAGCGAACGTCTTCATCATAGTAGCTCCAATCTTTAATTTCAGTTTAATCAGTCGAAAATCTAAGAAGATCTATACAAACTTTCATCCACTATTTTATCCCCTTAGGGGTGGAATTTATCAAAATCCTTTCTTAGGGGATGCCTACGTTATAGTAGCTTTATGCGTGCAACGTCTCAGCCCGATCGGTTTAAAATTGACAAAGTTTCATATAAACTTTCATTCCCTATTTTATCACCTTGGGGGTAACGTGAATTAATAAATAGCTAGATATGTACCAAGCCACGTTGACCTCCACTCGGTCTCCCTGGGAACCATCACGTTAAATTTGTGATGCATTTGCCAGGATGGGCTATCTGAGCTGATCTCATACTCAGCATCCTAAACTGATGCCCCGCCATCGTAAACCGTTAGTGGAAAGAAGGTACCATTCCATTATCATCCCTAACAAAATATACATACAAAATACCCAGATAGATGTAAACAACAATCTTATGAATACAAATGTTTGTACCGTGCCAGGAATCAAACCCGCGACGGAAGTAAAGCGGTGTGCTAAACCGCTAGACCACCGGCCGAATACTAATTGACTCTAAAAAACTCACATAACTCACTATACATCCTTTAATATTGTCTCGCCGCTCAATAATGTGGCAATCGATCATTGTATTTGTCAATTTTAAACATTTACATTAGTGTGCTGGTAATGAGAATTCCCGCTGAGAGCAACATACTGTCCATATAATATAGGTATTTTATTGGCGGGTCAACCTTAAAAAACTGACAAGAGTGACATACAATTATAAGTCTTATTTCTAAACCAATAAAGTGTAAAATGAAATCATAAAAAAAGTGTTTTTATTTTTTTATTTTACGGTCCTGGAAGTGTGACTACTAGTCGCGGTTGTTGCAAGGAATTAATAATAATACTGACCATGGACAATTCAGACAGCGCAATCTAGTCCCAAGCAAAGCTGAGCTTGTTTTTTCGGACTACTCTATTGCTGTTGGCCGCAGCTGGCCTTCACAGCTTCACCGGACGATAGAGGGCGAGTGCAGATGGCACTCTAAACCCTCGAAGAACTTATGAAGTATCTAAAGGCAAACTCCCGCCTGACGGATACGACTTTAGTCTGAGGGCACCGCTAGGGGTTCGAACTTCGGCTCAGGCCGTTGTAATTTCGATCCCCGTTTGAATTGGACGGGGGATCGGTCGGAGGGGACTGAGCTTGTGATATGAGTACTAGACAAGTGATACAAATACTTTTTTTTTAATTATATGAATATTACAAAGAAAAAACGTAGATAGATTGGCAGTTGAAATAGGTGAGAATGATGTATATACGGAGAAGACTTTTTACAGTCTACCTTTATGTTAAGGCGTTTATTAATGTAATTCAATAAAAAAATAATATGAAAAAGGCATTAAAAATGTACATATACTAGGCGAGCATAATTCGCCTGAAGGCTATTCAAAGTCCTCTTCTCCATCCTCGCCTTTTCCCCTTACTCGGGGTCGGATTTTCTAATCTTGGGGCGCCATACATTTCGCTGGTAAGCATCGCATTTGATAGACCCAACTCCTTCATGGTCCTTATGGACATTAGTCAACCAAGTATGATGGCCTGCCTCATCCACTTTTTATTGTAGCCATGGAAACCCACTTTTTCACAACCTGGTTTTCAGGTTTACGCAGAATATGTCCGTGCCACCTAAGTCTACATTCAGTAATATTATATTATCTGTGGTAATAGGTAGCACTCCGAAGATACCCCTTATATGCTCGTTTTGGACTTTAACAAATACTTATAAAAAATAAGTTTATTGAAAAATATGTACCAGGCGAGCATAATTCCGCAAATGTTATATTCCTCATGTGACCACGTCTGCATATAATCATCATCTGCTTCTTCCTTATACCATTTATTTGGGGTCGTCGTATCGTCGGTCGGGTATCTCTTTTTCGGTCTTCCTCTACCCTTATAATCATCCACATTCACATGTAACACCGTCCTTAGGATATGATATTCATTCCTACGCATTACATGCCCATACCACGATAGATGATTACTCTTTAATTTCTCAGACATCGGTGCCACTTTCATACTTTCTCTGATGTATTGATTCTTTATCTTGTCTATCCTTGTCACACCACACATCCATCTCAACATTCGCATTTCCGTTGCATGCAGTCGTCTCTCATCCGTCGCCTTTATGGGTATGCATATAATATAGATATATAAAAATAAACTCTGTTTATCTGAAAATAGAATTAAAAATCCATCAATTAATTTCACTATCGTATAAGTAACTTTATACGCGCTATCGATCTAAATGCAGCAGTACATACAGTGTTTATCATGACAAAATTGACATTAAATTATATTACCATCCAGTCCATATAAATCACATTTAATTCTTGATAATCGGTTTATTTCGCTGTGACAGATATTGATTGGTGTGGTAATGGACAGCGATTAGATACTGCCTGTGGTGATTAACGAGATTGCACATATTTTTATACCCTGACTTTCTTTGCAATACACCTATCATTTTTTTCGGATTACTCAAATGCAATTCACAGTTGGCCTTTACAGCTTTACCGGACGATGGGGTGCGAGTGCAGATGGCACCGCTAGGGATTCGAACCTTGGCTCAGGCTGTCGTAATTTCGATCCCCGTCGATTTATGGAGCTCAAGACCAACTCCTGCCTGACGGATACGACAGTCTGAGGGCAACGCTTCAAAGGGGTTCGAAACTTGGCCCAGGATTTCTATACCCGTTTGAATTGGACGGGGGTTTACCTACCAAGCAGTAGTTACCACCTCTATCTCGCACGATTTTAGCTGCCAAGTAGCTTTCTTTAAAACAGGCCTGTTTCTATGCAAGTGTGAATACGGTGAGCTATGCCAGTGAAAATACAGGGTATAGATGCATGAGAAATATATAGCTGCCACATTTTACCTTCATTAGGAATTAACAATTAATTTTCATTATTCTACCCAATGCCTCCGCTATTTAACCTAAAATCAGCGCTGTAGCGTCAGCTGCAGCAATATGCTGAGCGGAGTACTTTTTAGCAAATCTTTTCTAGTAGTATATTGGCTTTTAAATTTTATTATATTGGTGTAGTTATATATATATATATATATATATATATATATATGTACGTGTGTATACATATATATAACTGTCCAATTAATTTAATGTATACTATTTGTAATGCATATTAATATTAATAATATTCGCTAAATAAATGTATATTTGATCAGTGCGATCACTAGTTTATTTTTAGATTAGATAAAAAGAATTACAAATTCAAAGTTCAAGTCGTTTATTGCTCCTATATGCTTTTTACAGTTTACCACCTACGACCTTAGATGCACACAGATACAACACTCGTTCAGTGTTGCCAACTTTATCTCTAATTAGGGCGTAGACAATATTATTATTTGACGACCTCGGTGGTCTAGCGGTCTAGCACCCGCTTTACGACCGATGGTCGCGAGTTCGATTCCTCGCACGGCACAAACATTTGATGAGTATAATTGTTTGTATCGGTCTGGGTGTTTTCTATGTATAATATGTATGTATTTACCAAAAATGTATATGTATCAGTTATCTAGTACCCATAACACAAGCTTTAGCTAGCTTAACTTGGGTCTAGTTGCATTGGCGTTGTGTGAATTGTCCTAACATTATTATTATTACTATTATTATTTCTCTTTTTGACAGCTTAAGCTGGTAACTAGTACCGAGGATGGGACATGCCAAGTCTCTCGTTACTTTACTTTGCTGGATGTCTATTTTTATTATTAGTCAATTTTTTACGCACACGTTGGCCTGCCAAGATGGGTCCAGGTAATTCAGCAGAGCTTGCTGCCTGTACAACGTCATCGGAGGAATAAGATGAGGTGAAAGATGACGATGGTGAAGATAGGGGTGATTTATTTTGAGGAGACGATAAGGATGATAATGTTTCTGTAGGTAATGAAGTTTGTGTTGAGGATGGATACGATAACTGATTACAGTCAGATGCTACTAAAGATGGACGATTATCGGCTGTAATATATTCTTCGACGTGAGTCTGCCTGTTCAACTCGCTGTCGCCAATGGATCGCATTCTGTGGTATCCAGCATCGGCTCCAGATACGCGCCGGCGACCCCCTGGCAGCGGCCGTAAATGATATCTTCTATTCGACGTATCATTCACTTCTGTAGGTATGTTAGTTTAGAGAGAGTAATTAAAACCTATAGATGTTTTGGCTACATATATTTAAGTTCTTCCCAAATTGGGGTCAGGTCTAGATGTAATTACCTCTATTGTAGTACTATTATTATTATTTCAATGCCGATAAAAAATATATGAAATTTTATAAAGCTCGCGTAATATTCTTGAGCTATTAAACTTCTTATTGAACATAATAATTGACCTGTTTCGCATGTTAATTGTCTAGTCGTTACGTTACCACTGTTCACTTGCAGCTCGAATTAAGTGACGTTATCTGCTTCATTATCTCTACTTAATGTATTAGCTTGGGGCCCTTTGCCACTTGCGTTGTTATGCTCTTCGTGACTACTAACTATTTGAAGCACGGCAATAATTATAATCTAGGATAATTCGAACAGCGCCATCTATTCTTTTACTACTAGCTCCGTAACTAGTAAAGGAAAGTAGTTAACTATTTTTATATAAATGGAATGGTAAACAGTAGAGTTTACCTGATGATAAGTGGCAGTCATCGCCATGTGTAAAGATACATGTACAACATCACACATGTCAACCATCAACATTCGTCGTCATGACGTCTATACCCCATAGGACACATAAAACATTCCGGCCTCGGTGGTCTTGCGGTTTAGAATACCACCTTACTTCCAACGGTCGCGGGTTCGATTCCTCGCACAGCACAAACATTTGTATTCATGAGTATGAGTGTTTGTATCGATCTGGGTGTTTTCTATGTATAATATGTATTAATTTAAAAAAAAAAGAATATATATCTATGTGTTTGTATCAGTTGTCTAGTGCTCATAACACAAGTTTTAGAGTTAACTTGGGTCAAGATGGCGCTGTGTGAATTGTCCTGAAATTATTATTATTATTTATGTGTCATAAGTTGTATTTACATTGCCATGTCTCATCCTGCAAATCAATTTACAAAGCAAGCTTCTTGGCGAGACGGAGATTCCCGCTCGAACAACTTGTAAAATCTATAATAAGTCGGTAAAATAATATGTTTATACTACTTTATACACACATATAAGAAACATATTAAACCTAGAATCATAGACCAATACAAATAATCATGTTTACAAATTCAAATGTTTACACCGTGCGAAGCATCGAACCCGCGACCATCGGAACTAAAACGGTATGCTAAACCGCTAGACGATAGAGCCGTGTATATGAATAAAAATACCTAGATCAATAAAAATTATACTTATGAATACTAATATATTTTGAATGTCCAAATATTGGACGGTGTGCCAAGTCGAACGAGTATCCTATATGTTTATCTGGTACATGATCTAGTTGTGTACTAAATTTCATTAGAAACTGACCAGATTCTAATAAAAATTACTACACATTAGTTTTCCGTGAAAAAGAAACACACATGCGTCCAGCTTCACGAATATTCATATTAGTATTAGAAGAATATTTTTAATAGTAGGCATCATGTCCAAGAATTCAGAAGAATTGTTAGAAAAATAGAATAGATCTTTTTTTATTCAAATGAACTTACATTGAAGCACTTTTGAATAGTCAATAGGCAGTAGGCATGATATTGGATTCATTACTTATATACTTTTTACCATCGCATCATTCGCCATCAACAGGGTGTTTATCACACGCTAGAATCTAAAAGGTCACGGACAGTGAGGTTTTTTTTTTTTTATTGATTGAGCATATTTTTTTTAACTCTTAGCTTCTGCGTTTGCGCTTTCGGGTTACGCTCGCATTTTCAGAAGAATTGAAGTGTTTATAATTTAAGAAAATGATTGGATTTGCGATGTTTTTATTTTTTAGATGATTATATATTAGGAGATGGATTATTTACACCATGATGAAATTACGGTAGATGGAAAATGTATCCTTTTTTTTTTCCTTCTCCTTCACACGTTTTACGTTTTTTTATTTTTCCGTTTTGCGATTTTTTTTTTAAATTTTTTTTTATATATATATATTTTTTTTTGTTTTATTTTTTTTGTTTTTGTGAGGTTTCAGAGGAGCTTCCTCCCGCGTATACTTAGAATGTGGAAGGAACTAGCTGCTGAGGTTTTCTCTTAAGATTAAAGCATGGGATTTTTCAAGAACGGTATATTAAGTTCTTTTTTATTGACGATAATGGACTGGTGCACACACACAACAGTTTACGCTGGCAAGTTACTAGTGGAGGATGATAAGATGAGCATGAGGTCGGGTCAGTTAGTGCATCGTGACAAATTCACGAAGAATTTATCACGATGGTTTCCAGGAGGAAGTCAAACTGACATTGTACACTGCTAGCAATAAGATCAATCAATATATCAATCCACATTACTAACCCTTCCTTCTCTATTAAGGTTTTTTTTTGTATATGTGAATGGAATGGTTCACCCACCTGCGCTAACGGTTTACGCTGGCGAGGCACCAGTGGAAGATGATAAGATGAGCATGAGGTCAGGTCAGTTAGCCCGACGTGACAAATTTTTCAGGAATTTAATACGATGGTTACCAGGGGCAACCGCGTGGAGGTCGACCTGAGATGGTACATCAATAATAATAATAATAATAATAATAATAATCCCAGGACAATTCACACAGCGCCTCTCTATTAAGGTTTTTTTTTTGCGTATGGGATAATGGCATGATACAAATACATAGATGCGTAAATACATACATATTATACATAGCCAGACCGATACAAACAATCAGTGGAGGAATACAAATGTTTGTGCATGAGGTCGAACCCGCGACCATCGGTCGTAAAGCCCATCGCTAGACAAATTTTCACATCAATGGGGTTATCAATCCACATAACTAACAACCCCACCCCCCTTCCCCCCTCTCTATTAAGGTTTCTTAAGAGTCGGCAACACGCACATGATAACCCTGGTATTTCAGACTTGATAGACTACGGTAACCCTTTCCCATCTTAGTAATGTGGACTGATGACCCCATTACTAACAATGTACTACGTCAGGTTGACCTCCACGTGGAAACCATCTGATAAATAGATTTGTTACGATGGGCTAACTGACCTGACCTCATGCTCATATTATCATCCCCCACTGGTGCCCCGCCAGCGTAAACCGTTAGCGCAGGCGGGTGCACCATTCCATTATCATCCGTTAAAAAAAACCCTTTCCCATCAGATGGGCCAAGTTTGATTGCCAGCATCATTGTATAAAAAAGCAGTATTTCAAAACGGCCGATGTTCACAGTTTACGTGATCACTTCACACAAGACATTAACAAGCTCGCCTCAGGCGCCCTCTGCGTCAATTTGTCAACGTCAAAACTCATTTTTATTGCAACCAAGTTGTCAACCAACTCGGTTGCCCTTATTTGTTTTTAATGACGGTTAACTACAATGTATTACCGGAGAATCTACAATTATCCTTGAAGGCTATTTTTTATGCAGTGGTGGCAAACAGGCTACGGCCCATCTGATGGTAAACGGTCACTGTAGTCTATAATACCAGGAGTGTGTCGTGAGAATTGCCAGCTTACGAAGAACATTAATATATCTTTCTTGAATTGTTTTACCAAAGTTAAGTTAATTATGTATATAGATTGGTATAAAAAGTAGTAATAAAGTAGTTAATTTTAAACTTCCGTGTTTAATATACATTATTTAAATTATTAACCGAATCTTAATACGAATAATTTTATGGCAAATAAAAGTATTTACCTCTCTCGACGTTTCGACTAGGTTGCACTAGCCGTGGTCACGAGCTGACTGGAGTAACAGCGATGTCAAATACCTTTATTTGCCATAAAATTATTCGTGTTAAGACCCGGTTAATAATTTAAATAGTAATAAAATGTAAATATATATATATATCATAAGAGTCTGTAATAGATCTATCCAATCAAATGTTAGTACAGCTTAAAATTGAAAATAAAAAAAATAAGGAAATATGTATTCTTCAAGGTATGACATAGTTATACATGCATATATAATATGATAATAATGTCTCAGATAATTCAAAAGCTGTGCAGAGCTTGTGTTATGAGACAGGCTATAGCAGACACCCAACCCAATAAAGACACTCATATTCATGAATTCAAATGTTTTGTCTGTACCGTACAAGGAGTCAAACCCACAACCATCGGTAGTAGGGCAAAAAACCGCTAAACCACCGAGGCCGTCGACTTAACATAAAAAAAACTATTATAAAATTAAATCACACGTATCCCATATTGCAAAACGCTTGTGAATATTTTCGCATTATCCGTTCACTGTTCTGAATACGAAGTACCTAATCAATGGATTCTTAAATAGAAGCATACATGATGGAGAGTCATCGCTCGTAACAGCCTTGGGGAGATAATGATCGCGTTGCTTCTACGAGGTTAATTCCACTTAGAGCTAGTCAGCCATCTTGGCGGAATAAATCATCTAAAATGATTTTAGCAACTAAAGAACAGTGAAACATAAAATGATCTGAAAATGATTTTAGCACTAAAGAACTGTGATACATAAAATGATCTGAAAATGATTTTAGCACTAAAGAACTGTGAAACATAAAATGATCTAAAAATGATTTTAACACTAAAGAACTGTTAAATATAAAATGTTCTAGAAATTATTTTAGCACTAAAGAACTGTGAAACATAAATGATCTGAAAATGATTTTAGCACTAAAGAACTGTGAAATATAAAATGTTCTGGAAATTATTTTAGCACTATAGAACTGTGAAACATAAAATGATCAAAAAATGATTTAACACTAAAGAACTGTGAAACATAAAATGATCTAAAAATGATTTTAGCACTAAAGAACTGTGAAACATAAAATGATCTAAAAATGATTTTAGCACCAAAGAACTGTGAAACATAAAATGATTTAAAAATGATTTTGAGTACTAAATAACTGTGAACTATAAAATGATCTGAAAATAATTTTAACACTAAAGAACTGGTAAATATAAAATGTTCTAGAAATTATTTTAGCACTAAAGAACTGTGAAATATAAAATGTTCTAGAAATTATTTTAGCACTAAAGAACTGTGAAACATAAATGATCTAAAAATCATTTTAGCACTAAAGAACTGTGAAACATAAAATGATCTAAAAATGATTTTAGCACTAAAGAACTGTGAAACATAAAATGATCTAAAAATGATTTTAGACCCGAAGAACTGTGAAATATAATTATGTAGTTATGGCCGCGGTTTCACCCGGCCATATATTTATAGCCTGTGTATTATTCCGATGTATAAGCTATATTACTTAAAAGTTTTATTAAAATTAGTGATACGTTTTTGCATGAAAAAGAAAATAAATTAAAGTTGGGGTAGGCCACTCCTATCACTTAAGAGCATAAAAAATAGATAACAATCTATTCTAAGACTTACCGAGTATATATATAAAATTGCATCATAATCAGTTAAGTCGTTTCGGTGAAGTATGGCTAGTAACACGATAATTTTATCTATTAGATAATAAAACGTTCAGTTAAAACGTTCTTGAGTTCGTTCGTTAAGTTTTAAATTCTAAATGTATTTAGACATTAGAACACTCTGTTCTAGACCAAATTTTAGACCTAGAAGCTTATCTACCTGGACCGTACTATAACCTTTATGAATTAAGTTTCGGACCATGGAGTTTTACAACTAACAAAGTTAATCCATAAAGTGGCTGTAGTTTTATCTGCTGCTGCTTCGTTTAATTCAGATATTCCCTATATATTTTAGCAAATTACTTATAGTTTTGCGTAAGTCTATTTCATTACTTAATGATTTATTATAATTAGTTCAATTCCGCTAAAATTAGCTTCTGTGAGACCACAAGTATTCAGTGCGGTAGTTCGACTACCGTTACCTTCTCTATTGGTGATCAAATTTCGACTGTTATTGAATCAACACCCATATTGCGACACGTATTGTCTACTACACTAGGCTTCCAAGCTATACTTAAACTCTATTCAGTGCCTGATGATGTCTCGTTCAGAGGCGAGGGCGAAATAGCTATAATCAAACTAGCTATTCGCCCCGATTTCACAAAGGTGTACATGTATTATATATATAAACCTTCCTCTTGAATCACTTTATCTATTAAAGAACCCGCTTCAAAATTCGTTGCGTAGTTTTATACATTTAAGCATACATAGGGACAGACAGAGACAGCGACTTTGTTTTATACTACGCAATGATATTCTCATCAAAATTATCATGTCAATTATTATCACTACGTTGACAGCTGACAGTACCTCTGACTACCTCATTTAGGACTACAGTCGTGACTTTATATGAATTTATACACACAAATTAATTATACCATTACAAAACTTTCAAATTAAAACCGTTACGGCGGCGATCGTATCGCCGTACCGTGTGTCGGATAATAAAACAAAAAAGGGTCAAACTGAAGGTCTAAAATGCAAAAGCCTTTCAAATCTGACAAGAGCATGAATAAATCATAACCATTCCCTGTAATAAAGTAGCCATGTTTATCCTTAAGTTCATTTATCACCGTTTTGTGCGGCCAACCCAACTTGATCTCCCTCTGCCTCTTTTTCGCTTTGGATGTGGATTCGAAAGGGGGTAAAGTACGATTTGTGAGGTTTCTCGTGGTCTGGTCGTTGTTTGTTCACGATTCTAACACTCATCAATCAAACAGTCAGTTAGAATGATGGCTTGTCTATTGCATAATGTGTTTGAAGACTATTTATTTGTACGTTTTTGTGGTTTGTTGCGAGTGTTCAAGTTTGATTAATCGCATGATGAATGATTTAATAAATAATGTTTTTGTTCTAATCTCAAGACTTGGTAAAATGTATGGTAATAGAAAAAATGTATCACGACTTGAAATGGGGTAGTCAGAGAGAGTTTTCTCTCTCTGAAATATTATCATTATCATTTCACTTTGTAATACATATATGTTAAATGATAGCAATAGGTATGTGTTCTAAACCTAACAAATTGCTTAGGGTAGTCAGAGAGAGTTTTCTCTCTTATAGTTTTATATTTATAGTAGAGTTATTATATAGTTATAGTAGAGTTTTCTCTCTCTGACTACCCTAAGCGATTTGTTTAGTTTAGAACACATGTCTATTGCTATCATTTAACATATATGTATTACAAAGTGAAATGGTAATGATAATATTTCAGGATAGCCTCGATAGTCCAGCGGTTTACACCGCCTTGCCTCGCTGCGGTCGCGGCTTCGATTCCTCGCTCGTATACATTTGTATTCATAAATATGATTGTTTGTATACGTCTGGATGTATTCTGTGTATAATATGTATGCATTTATGAAAAATAAATGTATCTATGTATTTATATCATTGTCTAGTACCCATAACACTAGCTCTGCTTAGCTTTTTTTTTATACCACTTAGGTGGCAGACAAGCATACGGCCCATCTGATAGTAAACAGTTACCGTAGCCTATGGACGCCTGAAACACCAGACTTAAGAAACCTTAATATACGGGGTTGGGACTAGATAGCGCAGTGTGCACGCTATTTGTACTGTGCGAGGAATCGAACCCACGACCATCGGAAGTAAAGCGGTGTGCTAAACCGCTACATAAACGGGGCCGTCAAATTTATTAAAAAAAAAATTAAATACAAATAAAGAGTCTGAATGCAAAAATATTTACCATTTTCTGCTAGTTTCATTGTCATTTTTTTTCTAGTAATATATAGGTGTTTACTATCTATGCTAATATATATACA
Source organism: Achroia grisella (assembly GCF_030625045.1). NCBI lineage: Eukaryota > Metazoa > Arthropoda > Insecta > Lepidoptera > Pyralidae > Achroia > Achroia grisella. Next base: position 449,840 of record NW_026712771.1, read on the forward strand.
GAATGGTACATATTGACAGATGTATCATTGTTCTTGTATGATATTAATAATCACTGTAGCTGTCACACTGACGTGATGTACCCTTGATGTGATATAACCTTAAACTTTGAACTGTCATTATCAAATTGTCTGGTAAATTCTAGCAGAGGACAAAAATGAACCGGGTCATCCGCTTCCCTCTAAGAAGATAAAAAAAACATTCCCCGAATAGAATAGAATAAAATAGAATAAAAATCATTTATTCAAATAAACTTACATTGAAGCACTTTTGAATAGACATAACATTTTTTTTTTAATCTACCGCTCATTCGGAATGCTGTCTCATCACAAGAAGAACAAGCAAGAAACTTGTGTGTTGCTCTTTTAAATAATTTATTCTTACTTACAATTTAAGTTTAAGTGTGTGAATACAAACCACCGATTAGCACTAATTCAATGAAATAATAAAACCCGAGTAAGGTACTATCTCTTAAGTTAGGATAAGTTAATTTTAATATAGGTATATAAATTTTTTCCCTAGCCTAGATTTTAGAATTTAAGTTAGTTTTAGAAACCCGCCCCAAGAGGCTGTCAACTCTGTTACCCAAGGTTGGTCGTCCCCGGAGTCGATGTCAGGGTAAAGGAGCTCGCCCCGATATATACTGTGCCCACGGATTCACCTGCGGAAATCCTTTGTGTTATTCTGGTGTACAAGCTACATTATTGTAGTTACATTAAAATTCAGTAGTTTTTACGTGAAAGAGTAACAAACATCCATGCATCGAGGGGGAAAAGATTGTTAGTAATGTGGACTGAACTCATTGCTAGGAGGGCATTTTTTTTTTGTATGTGATAATGAAATGGTGCACCCGCCTGCGCTAATGGTTTACACTGGCGGGGCACCAGTGGAGGATGATAAGATGAGCATGAGGTCAGCTCAGTTTGCCCACCGTGATAAATTCACCAAGAATTTACGATGATAGTTTCCAGGGGGTACCGCGTGGAGGTCAACCTGACATAGTACATTGCTAGCAATAGAATAGAATAGAAAATCATTTATTCAAATAAACTTACATTGAAGCACTTTTGAATAGTCATTAGATTTTTTAATCTACCGCTCGTTCGGAAAGCTGTCTCATCACAAGAAGAACGAGCAAGAAACTTGCGTGTTGCTCTTTTAAATAATTTTATTATTACTTTACATTTTTAAGTTTAAGTGTGTGAATACAAACCACCAATTAGCACTAATTCAATTAAATACTCAAATAGAAAAAATATTGAATATATAACCAACTGGTTAAACAATTAATAAGAGGAAATCAGTCATAGTGATTAGAGCAGACAAGTCCCTACAAGCAGCACTCATTTCACGAGTATGACGGATGAGCCAGCGCTCGACCATATTTTAGGGAGCCCAATGACCCCGCCCACCACGCCGCCACAAGTTTGAACTTTATAGCGAGCATGACTACTCAAAACACTAGACCACGTCAAAGCTACTTACAATTGCCATCTGATAGTTATAGTATTCACATTTTACATAAGAATGCATGCGGCAATCAATACAAAAACCGCTAAGCTTTCATATTTCTAAAATCAATCAATTAAATCAAGAAAGCAATGAGAAAATTAAATTATAACGTTGTATGCTAATAAACTAATTATTTACTTCAATGGGGTCAAGACTCCATATTAATAACAATCCCCCTCCTCCTGTTACGAGGCCTTTCCCCCTGACTGGTCGTATGGTAACTGTCGTGGTAAATCTTAATCAATTTGTTACGATGGACTAACTGACCTTTGCCGCGTTTGTCAATTAAACAAAACAAACACGGCAAAATAATAATAATAATAAACCTTTATTGAAACTAAAAAATATAATAATTAGTAAAAATCACGGGATCTTACCACGTTTTAAACTGTTCAGTTTACCCCTGATCATGGTGGTTGAAACACTGCCGAAATATCGGGAACTCAGTAACTAAATATAAAACGTGGTAAGATCCCGTGGATTTTATTAATTATACGTATAAATAATGACCGCGTCAAGTTTAAAACAGTATAAAAAATATAATATTTTACAAAGTAGGGTCTTATCTTCGGGTCGTCCGCTGGCCCGTGTGGACCTTGGGTACGGGCCCCGAGCTTGCGCTCTTTGGCCGGGCATTCTGCTGGGGTGAACCACCCCAGCGTGGTTCTTTTCGTTCTCTGCTTGCCAGCAGCCGCCTGTGGGTGGAATATCACATTTATTTTCATCAACGCCCACCTCCTTAAGACAGAGCGTTACGGTTCCAGTAGTATAACAATAAATTTATATAATAAAAAGCAAAGGCATGTATAATTACGATTATTAAATAAGTTACATAAGTTTATTATAAAATGTATATATACATTTATAGTTATTAACTATTATTAAGTAAAAGAAAATTGTAGTGTATAATTAGGGTTGGGTAAGCTTAGCTAGTGGAGATCTTTGGGGGAGGCCTATGTCCAGCAGTGGACGTCTTCCGGGCTGCGATGATGATGATGTTCAAACATAACGTTTCGGATATACATTTACATCCTTTGCATCAGTCTTCACGTAGGTAATTTATATATGTTACTAGTTGTCTCGGCAAACGTTGTATTGCCTTAAAATAAAAATAAAAAATTAGGTGTGGACTACCCCTAACATTTAGGGGTTATATATATAGGGGGGTAACATTATTAACTCAATACGCTCACAAAATTTCATGAGAATCGGTCAAGCCGTTTCGGAGGAGTATGCGAACGAAAACTGTGACACGAGAATTTTATATATAAGATTTTAATATCTAAGAAGTACAACTAATACTTATAATAACTTTCATCCCTCATGGAATATAACTTTATTTTTCTAAAATAGAAGTAGCCTAAAGAACTAAATATTATTTTGTTCGTCTTAATTTATTCGGACTGATAGGTTCAAATCATACATCCTGCATCCCTTATTTTATCCCCATGTTAAACTTATCAAAATCTATTTAAGCGAACGTCTTCATCTTATTTAATTTCAGTTTATTGTACAACTAATACAAACTTTTTTTTTTTTTTTATCAAAATTCGACTTTATTCCTATTTGTTATTATTGACTTAAGTAAAAAGTTTTATTAGTCGATCAATAGATTTGTCTGTTTGACATGTCTCCTCTATCAATCCAGCTGTCCTAATCACGTGCCAATTTGTCAAAGTCTACAAATCAACTTGACTAATCGGATGTTAAAACATGTCATTAGTAAATACTTTAAAAATAAACTCATATATACTTTGTACTATTCAGCCTTTCAATAGTACGTTAATATGTTTCCGCGTCAATCGACAGTTCATAAGTCAACCACACAACATCTGAACTGAACTAAAAATAGTTGGAAAACAGTGTAATTTTGGAGAGAAAAAATTACTTTGATATTAACAAATAATAGTACGGTATTAATAAATGGAAGAGAATGGCTGAAGATCGTGGGCAGCGTGCCTTGGGAGAGGCCTATGTCCAGCTGTGGACTGCAGTAGGCTGATGAAAGTGATAATTATGGTAATAGATTTTCACACGTTCACAGTTAAAAAAAAGTTGATTGATTACTATCTGTACCGTTCATATATCTTCGACGACCCCGGTGGTTTAGCGGTTTAGCACAGCATTACGTCCGATGGTCACAGTTTCGATTCCTCGCACGTTACACACATTTGTATTCATAAGTATGATTGTTTGTATCTGGGTGTTTTCTATATATATGTTATGTTTGTATTTACAAAAAAAAAGTATATATGTATTTATATTAGTTGTCTAGTAACCATAGCACAAGCTCTGCTTAACTAGACTAGATGGCGCTGTGTCAATTATTCTGAAATATTATTATTATTATAAATTTTGGTAAGTACTTATTATTCTTTACACTAATATACAACCGCCGGACCTATCGTCGTGGAGATCTTTGGGGGCCTATTTTTTTTTTATACCACTATGGTGGCAAGCAAGCATACGGCCCATCTGATGGTAAACGGTTACTGTAGCCTATGGACGCCTGAAGCACCAGGGGTGTCACGTGCGCGTTGCCGACCCTTAAGAAACGTTAATATACCCTTCTTGAAAAACCCCATGCTGTAGTCTCGTGAGAAAACCTCGGCAGGAAGTTCATTCCACAATCTAAGTGTATGCGGGAGGAAGCTCCTCTGAAACCGCACTGTCCGAGACCACATAGGTTGCAGCGTGTGAGAATGAATTCCCTGTCGATAGCGAGCGGTGCGATGGTGGAAGGTGGCCGTAGGCATCATGTGGAACAATTCCTCAGAACACAGACCGTTGTATAATCTGTAGAACACAAAAAGCGAAGCGAAGTCTCGCCTCAAACTAAGTGGCTCGATACGGAGAGATTGGGATCATCGACAATGTCTATGTCCAGCAGTGGAGAGATTGGGATCATCGTAACAATAACAAACTGATTTTACCTAAATGTCGTTTGGCTAAAGTTAGTAATTCGTTTTATGGCAATTGGTTTTACAATAAAATACCAGAGTCTGTTATAAATCTGCCAGAAAAAAGATTTAAATGTCAAATAAAACACTTCCTTTGCAAAAAAGCTTACTATAAAATTGAAGAATTCGTTAACGATAATAATGTTTTTGTAGAAAAATTTTAAATACATGATGTATTATCTGATTACACTAATAATATACTATGTTGGTTGTCGCTGTACTTGACTGTAATTAAATAAAAAGAGCAACACACAAAATTCTTCTTGTGATGAATCTGACAGAATCAAAATATGACTATTCAAAAGTGCTTTTGCTATTGAGTTTATTTGAATAAAGAATTATGATGATGATATACAATTTTCGCTGTACGACATAAATAAACCGTGACAGTAACAGTGAATTTTATAGTTTCCTTCAATATTCATTGCTTCGTGGAGGAAATGTTTATATTATAATAATAAAATAGATAAATCCAATCTAATAATAAATAGTTACCAAAACTTATTACCAGTACTAGCAACATCGACAAGATTGTTCAAGATAACAGAATAACAAAACAAATCAAAATATCTTTATTCATGTAGGTCTATCACAGACTCTTATGATACATCAAAAACTACAATCAGTTCGGAGAGCATTAGAGCTAAGAAGAACTGACAAGAAACACAGCTCTTATTCTTTTCAAATGTGTTTGTACATGTTTACAAAAATACAGATTCCATTATAAATTCAAAATTAGGTAGAATTGAGTCACCACCAGCATATGCTATTGCAACTTTCTCAAATGGAAATCTAATGCACAATTTACACTCATCCCGAGTGGGCAGGAAAGTGAACACGAAAGTGAGCAGCGCGAGAGTGTAAACACGAGTGGAAACACTTCCCATGCCATTGGCACTGCCACTCGCGCTGCCCGGCGCTCCCTCGATTGTCGGTTTTTTGTGTACGAGTTAAAGACTGGCAGCGTGTTTTTACATTCAGCCCTCTCGCTCAGTTGTCGCCCGGTAATATTTCCGGCAGCGCGAGCAGCAGGGGAAGCGGCTGAATGTAAACGTAGCATAAACAGTAGCGTTACCAGAACAGACCAGTCCCCACAAGCATCACCCGTTCGCGAGAATGACGGCTATCATTAAATTTGTAATATATAACTGCACTGAACAATCTTGAATCTCATACATCCAACCTCACCAGGCATTACTAAGCTAAACGTCAAATTAATAAAATAAAGCCGGGAACACACTCGTGTAATGGACGCAACGCCGAGCAGTAATTACTCACGCCGGCGGCATGATGCCGATTGACTTTGATAAAACGGTTCAACCTACTTGTTTAACACGATTTATTACCTGCGAGCCGCGGGAGTGCTCTGCGAACCCCAAAAATACTGGTGGAGGTGACAAATTGCATTTATAAATACCAAGAACTAAAAAAAATATTAATTTTAAACGATTTCAGTTATTTACTGCCTTTACATGTGCGCTATTTCACTCGCAAATAGACTTTCAAGCAGGAGAGAATGTTCATGGAAATGTAAACGAAGAAACCAAGAAAGACCGCTCGCCGTCAGCTTGCGCATTGTAGCGTCCTTCAATCAAGCGTGCTTTAGCGCCTTTTTGTAATAATTTCAAAATGTCGGACATCTGAGACACATAGCAAAGACATAGTTATAGTTATTGATAATTTAGAAATCTTAAACATGGCACTGGAAAATAAAATATGTGAAGTAAAAATAAAATTTTTAGAGAAAGTGAAATGACATGAATGAACAAAAAATAGTTAAATGCATGGCAATGGTACTGTAGAACCCTTTCTGCAGTGCCAATTGGATTGCATTTAACTATTTCTTGTCCCACAGAGGTCAGCACATCTTCTCCCTCTAGAAGATGTGCTGACCTCTTCGTTTACAAATCAAGCAACACTCAACACTAAAAAAGAATGCGATCCCTCACGATTGCGCGCGCTGGCATTTCCCGCACTAAATCGCGCGTGGATGAATGTGTCGTGTAAAGGCAGTTAATGGTAAAAACACTTGATGAAAAGAAGGAATTATCACCTATAATGCTACACATGAAAGAATGTGTCGTGTAAATGTGTAATACCAATTAAGAATAAAGACACTTGATGAAGAGAATTTTAATTATGTCTTTTCAAAAAGCTGACGATAGAGTATACATCCCAGATGATCAGCTAGCTTAGATATAAACAATGCTAAAGTATCTTTATAATTTCCGAGGCATTTTGTCTTTGATAAGCCCCGATATACCCATATATTGCACCGGCCGGTTATCAGATGTCATCTGTCAGTCTTTGTGGGAGGCCGCCATTTATAAATAGTACACAGCAAAGTCGCTGTTTTCGTCTGTTTATCAGCTTACATCTACTAAACTTCGCAGCGGATTTTGATATGATTTTCAATGTAATTTCGAGAATTTGTTCCAGAAGGTTTATTTATATATATTCTTTCCTTACTAACATTATACGAGTATAAATGCGCAAATAACTGTCTGTCTGTCTCGCTTTTACGCCAAAACTACTGCACTAATTCAAATGAAATTTGGTATACAAATAGTCTAGACCCTGAGAAAGGACATAGGCTACTTTTTAATGCGAAAAAAGAATTGTAAGGGAATAAAAGGGGAGATGAAACGTTCTACACAAGTATCGTCATTTTCAAAACTAGAAGTTTGAAACTTATTTTTTAAGTTATTGACTATCATGACATTCAAAGTTTGTGCAAATTTTAACCTTAAAACGAAATAGGGGATGAAATGGAAATTCCTCATTCGTCCTCTATTCCTTGCGAACGAAGTAGCAGACACAGCTAGGATGTATTAGATGCATATAATACGAACTGTCACGGTGGATATAGTTAGTAATGTGGACTAAAGCCCTTGTACAGGACTCCTTACATTCGGGTCGCTGGCTGGTATGACTATTCCTTATTTTTTAATATTTATATTTAATATATTGGTTGCTATGGTTTTGTTATTCCTTCTATTATTTCCTTCTATAGTTATTACTCTGATATACTATGTTACGACATTTATTTAATAATATACTGTTACTTTTACATATTCCGTCTTTAATTACCACCATTGTTGGCTGCACCGACCCTAGCCCTATACACAGTCCCACACAGCCCTCATTGCTAGCAAGGTGAGCAAGGGGACCGTAAAGGCCAACCAGACATCGTGACAAATTCCCCAGGAATTTACCTGACTAAATGACCTGACCTCATGTTTTCCTTCTCCATTGGTGCATCGCCAGCATAAACCGTTAGATCAGGAGGATGAACCATTCCAATATCGTCTATAAAAAAACGTGATCTGTCACATATACTGTACTCCTGTCCGAAACCGAAGCGTATCACTAGCATATGAACATCACTTTTTCTTTTTTTTTTGAGAGCTACAGAATATTCTCTGAATGAATGGGACGCAATTTATAAAGGCATTCACAAGTTCTGGACTGCTACTAAGCTACTGCTAGATGGCGCTGAAGTAGCAAAATGTTGATATTTCATTTTTTTATATTTCATTATAGTCATTCCAGTACCTCCAAGAACATGTGTCCAAAATTTCATGATGATCTGTTCAGTAGTTTTCGCGTGAGAGCGTAACAGTCATCTCTACTTTTACCTTTATAATATTAGTAAAGACTAGCTGTTCCCGCGACTTTGTCCGCGTGGAATTTTTTAATTTAAAAGATTTTTTCTAAAATAAAAAAGTATCCTAAATTACTCCATATAAATCAGTTACCTACCAAAAAAATTCCCGTCAAAAGCGGTCCAGCCATTTCAGAGATTACTAATCTACAGACAAAAATTGTATTATGTTATTTTGGTGTATGCACCGTATTTATATTCATATGCATGCAGTAAAAAACGGTTATTTCAATATTACAAATAGACACTCCAATTTTATTTATATGTATTGTATGTGATTTGAATCATGCAAGAAACTAATAGCCGGAACAAACTTTTAAAATCACTAGTATCCTGACGACTTAGGCGTAATCCCGGTTAGTCAGGAAGAGAAACACCTCAATGCCTACAATATTTACAATTACCTATCTCTTATTTGTTTTTATAATAATATAAACACTTTCGCTCCAAAACTCCCGCTGCCTACGTTCAATCATCCGTCATCCACTTCAATGTCACATAGATTATATTGGCTCTGGCCTCTGACGTTCCGTTTCAGGTTACATGATATTGACTTTACCATTTTTAATTAATGGTGCGTCACACGATAGTTAACAAAACAGATAGACAAATAAAAATTGTAAAAAATGTTATTTTGGTGTATGTACCGTACTTATATTCATATGGAAGTAGTAACATCAGTTATTTCAATATTACAAACAGTCACTCCAATTGTATTTATATGTATTGTATGTGATTTGAATCACGTAAGAAACTAATTCGCCACATCCAAACATCGCTGGTATTATACTTCTATATTCGTGGGCAACAACGCGATGATCTATCAAGTTGTCTACACAAGATTAATGCGTACAGATGATTGACGATTTGCGTTGCGTCGGCGTCGCTCTAATGCACGATGTGGGCCAAACTTTGAACAAACATTTGTTATTGTATTCTCATTATATTGCTATAATCAGAATACAATAACAAATGTTTGTAAAAGTATTTAATGACATCAAACTTCTGGTATGACTCTAGCGTAGATATCTAATGTGTGTCTGATGATGTTTTTACAAACTGGTCAGTTAGATGCTAATTTTGGTGGTATTTTAAATGAAAATGCTATATGTCTGGTTTGGTGTTGGTACGCCCTGGGCGGGATAGCAGTAGTTCCTTAGGGATATTGCTACTATGTCGGCCGATAGTCCGACGAAGGAGGGCTTGTGGGACAATCCTCGGAGCTCTCGAAACGTTGATAATTGAGTCATAGCAGGAGCGGGTCATCAAGTCGTCGCAATCTGGTCCCGACCATTAAGCGGATTGAGAGGATTGTCCAACCCTGCCCCCCTTCGTCGGACTATCGGCCGACATAGTAGCAATATCCCTAAGGAACTACTGCTATCCCGCCCAGGGCGTACCAACACCAAACCAGACATATAGCATTTTCATTTAAAATACCACCAAAATTAGCATCTAACTGACCAGTTCCGGCCATTAAGCGTCATCTTGATGGCCCGCTCCTGCTATGACTCAATTATCAACGTTTCGAGAGCTCCGAGATTCGTAAACAAGAAAATAGTTTATTCATATAAGACCTTTATTATATGAATAAACTGTTGATAATTCTATTGCAAGACATATTTTTTAACCCAACCTTACCGTCCGTTCTGCCAGCTAGTTCAATTGAGAAGAACTGGTAAAAACTCAGTGCAGTTTTTAACAATAGATAAAGTGATTCAAGAGCAAGTTTTCAAGTATAATACATGTACGCGCGAAGCCGGTGGCGGTGGGTAGTCTTAATATATTATTATAACACTTTATTGCACCAACATATAAAGGACATGAACAAATTAAAAACAAAAAAAAAAACTAAGTACAAAAGGCGGTCTTATCGCTAATGCAATCTCTTACAGACAACCTTTGGAAAGAGAGTATTTACAAAAAAAATAGAGTAGGTGTCGCATTAGTGGAAACATAAAAATTGTATACACTTATGTAACACAATAAAATATAGTACATACACAAATTTACATATATATATACATACATATGAATACATATATAATATAATATAAGAATATAGTATACATCAAATAATTATATATAATCAAATATTATACATATAAACATAATGCGTAGGAACGAGACTAATATTTTAAGAAAGGTGTTACATATGAATGTGGATGGTTATAAGGGCAGAGGAAGGCCGAAAAAGAGATGGATGGACTGTGTGAAAGATGATATGGTAAGAAAGGAAGTAAATAACGCGATGACTGCGAACAGGGATGAATGGAAGCGAAAAACATATTACGCCGACCACAAATAAATGGGATAAGGAAGAAGCAGATGATGATGATGATGAAACCAGAAAAAAAATATATCATGCTAGTTAAAATGTCACAGGTAACACAGTATAGAAGAAGGAAATATATTTACAAAGAGAGAAAATAGGATTTGACTAGACTACTTAAAATATATATGTAATATAATAAAAAACGAAAGTTTGTAGGTATGGATTTTTGTAACTCGTTTACGCAAAAACTACTGAACGGTTTTAAATAAAACTTTGCAGTAATATAGCTTATACATCAGAATAACACATAGGCTATAAATTAATAATATATTATGTAAATTGGGCGAAATATAATGATAAATGTTGAGTATGATGCAGATGAAGTTGATGAAAAAGATAATGCAGAACTATAAAAGTGACTATTATCAAATGATTATTACTTAGATAATGTTTGCATTGCCGCTGTACAGGATGCTGGGCAATTGAGCACTGGTTGAAAATACACAAGCATCTCGTCTCGAATGCTGCAGATGTCTGGATGCAAGCCAAAACCACGAGGTGATGATATGACATGTACAGTTACACATACTTCAATGGCAAGAACATATAAATGAATGATTGATGACTGACTTGAGGAATGGGCAATGATTAACTTATATAATACTAGCTATGCCCGCGGTTTCATCTGCGTCACATTTGAATATATATAAACTATCATTATATAGTATAAAACAAAGTCGCTGTCGCTGTCTGTCCGTCCCTATGTGTGCTTAAACCTTAAAAACTACGCAACGAATTTTAAAGCAGTTTTTTATTACATAGAACGATTGAAGAGGAAGGTTTATATATATAATACATGTACACCCGTGCGAAGCCGGGGCGAGTAGCCAGTTTCAATATGAAATATACTCTATGTGTTATTCTAATGCATAAGCTATATAACCGTAAAGTTTCATCATAATCCGTTGAGTAGTTTTTGCCAGAGTAATAAACATCCATACTTACAAACTTTCGCGTTTATAACATTATTAAGACTAGCTATCCGCTCTGGCTTCGCATGTACATGTATTATATACATAAAGCTTGCTCTTGAATCACTCTATTTACTGATAAAAACTGCATTAAAATCCGTTGCGTAGTTTAAAAGATATAAGCGTACAGACAATGGAAACGACTTCAATTTATACTATGTAATGAATCGTATGACAATTCAGACAGCGCCATCTAGCCCCAAGGTAAGCTCAGTGTGTTATGGGTACAAGACATCTGATATAAATATATAGATACTTACATACATAGATACATAATATACATAGATAACAACCAGGCCGATACATATAATCATACTCATAAATACAAAGTTTATACGCGACCATCGTAAGTTAAGCGCTGTGCTGAACCGCTAGAAAACCGAGGCTGATAAACATATGGCTCAAAATCATCAAGGTAGAGAATTAGCTGTACCGTACCGTAGCGACCATTACCACCAGCAAGGGCCACGGCAGCTGGGCAAATAACTCATTTACCAAGAATACCGATGATCCCAACTGATCTGCCAATACCATTTAAACGGCTTCAATTTTCGGTTAAAATATCTTCTTATGCAATAGACCTATAAATGTTTTGATTTTCAAAAACTACACTGATTTTGATGCCATTTTATCTAAAAGATAGAATAGATAGAGTGACTTAAGAGGAATGTTTAGGATATATAACGTCCCACTACTGAACACGGATCTTTAAACGCGCGATAACCTATATATTGTATATCTACGCGTGCGAAGCCGCGGGCGGAAAGCTAGTATTATATAAATTGCACACACAGTTTTTTTTTGTATGCGTCAAATTTGAACTCTCGACCTCTTGGGCGTAATTCAGGGTAGTTAACCACTGGGCTATAACGGTAACGGTATATATCAACAAAGCAAGAATCTTTTACTACATATATACACAATCAAGTGAAACTGAGCTACGAGCGTATCTAAATGCTCATTAATTTTTCATCAACAATTGCTTTTAACGGTCTAATAACAAGCTCAATCAATCAACAATGCATGCAATGTTGCATGTGTGGATTGATGGATGAACACGAACAGGTGACGAAAGATTGAACACTATTCATGAAGTAGGAGTATAGCTACCAAACGTAATTTGCTATTTTTTCGCGGTATACTATGCGCGGTTTAAAAGCTGCATAATGTAAAAACCATCGTGTAGTATCGCCTGCATATACCTAGTATGTTTATTTCAGGCAACTTAATCTTAGTAATATTATAATAAACACGAATGTTTGTGAGTATTGATGGATGTTTGTTTATATTTTACGCAAAAACTACTGAATGGATTTTGATAAAATTTTACAGTAATATAGCTTATATATCAGAATAACATATAGGCTATAATTGAAAAAAATATTTTGTAAATTGGGCGAAATATAACGATAAATATCAAGTAAGCAGACGAAGTTGCACGTGTCAACTAGTATTATATATGACAATATTGGCCCACATTATATAGGTACACCTATATAATATGGATATCGACAGCCTTGGTGGTCTAGCGGTGTAGCTTACCTTACTTCCGATGGTCGCAGGTTCGATTCCTCGCACGGTACAAACATTTGTATTCATAAGTATGATTGTTTGTATCAGTCTGGGTGTTTACTATGTATAATATGTATGTATCTACGAAAAAATTAAATATCTATGTATTTGTATCAGTTATCTAGTTACCCATAACACAAGCTATAGCTAGCTTAAGTTTGGTCTGGATGGCGCTGTATGAATTGTCCTGATATTGAGATTAACATTTACTAGTCTCAGAGTAGATAAACTTACATTTTTTTTAATTATATGACAAAAATCATATCTATTTATTTATTTATTTATAATTGCACATGCATATACATAAATTTACGTATGATAAATCAACAATACACATGGACTCTGTTTAAAGAGTATGGTTACTTCGTAGATGATTCATTCCCAAAATGAAATTTAAAATTTAGATATGTTGTAGTGTCCACTTAGCTCCGTACGTCTGTTAATTTTTTTATTATTATTATTATTATTATCTTATATACCTACATAAACACGGTGAATATAACAAAATATGTAATTTTTTTTTCGAACTACTCTAATACAGTTGGCCGCAGCTTTCCTTTACAGCTTCACCGGACAATAGTGGGCGAGTGCAGAGCACTCCAAACCCACGAAAGGATTTCTGGAGCGGCTGAAGGCCAACTCCAGCTTGACGGATACGACTTTAGTCTGAGGGTCGTTGGAATTGGACGGGGTTCCATCGGAGGGAAAGTAGGAGTTAAACTATCAAAAGTAATTAATAGTTGTACTTGTAATGTAATGTATATTAAACATAACTATTAACACGATAAATTAAAAAAAAAAACTATAACAAAAATATCTTTGGGTGGTATATCATTAGCAATCTCAACTTGTCTCAGATTTTAGGCCCGGTATTTGCCACATTCTCTTTGTTTTTGTCGCCTTCAAGTTATTCGGATTCTTTAGTCTGAGCGTGAATTAATATCATTATTGTATGCTAATAGGCCGCATCCGAAAACCTTTATTCTTCATACATTGTTGCATTAATTCAGCGCGAGGTATTCTCTTATGAATAAACGATTTCAGGTATTTAAGATTTTTTTTCTGATATAATTTAGTCTGATTTTTTATTAGATTTATCTGCCTTCATTCGAATACTTTCAGTTGTTTAAGCGTCATTAGTATCAAGTGCCTTAATAAAATCATCAGGGTCATTAAAAAAAGTAATAATATTCTTTTTATACTACGATTGTGGCAAACAAACATACGGCCCATCTGATGGTAAATGGTTACCGTAGCCTATGGACGCCTGAAACACCAGGGGTGTCAAGTGCGCGTTGCCGACCGTAAACATAGGACAAATTTCACAGCGCCATCTAGTCCCAAACTAAGTAAAGCTTGTGTTATGGGTACCAGATTACTGACATAAATACATTTTTTTTGTAAATACATACATATTATACATAGAAGACATCTAGATCGATTTAAACAATCATGCTCATGACTACAAATGTTTGTTCCGTGTGAGAAATCGAATCCGCGACCATCGAAAGTAGAACGGTGTACGAAACCGCTAGACCACCAAGACCATCCGTTTTTTTACTTGTTTATTTAAGTGTGAGTAGTGTAAATGTACTTCAAAGGAATGAAAGTTTTTTTTATGGAATAAAAATCTCTCCACATCCGCCCAATTATAAAAATACTAGCGGGTTCATCCGGGTGAAATTTATAGGCCATATGTTATTCTGGTGTATCAGCTATATTACTGTAAAGTTTCATCAAAATCCGTTCAGTAGTTTTTCGTGAAAAGAATACAAGTATTTAAATTAAAATAAGATTACTTTCAGAGATTAGCGCATCCAAACAAACTTTTCAGTCTGAATTTGTATAAACGCTACATTTTAATTGATCACACAATGCTGTCATGTCACTTCGGGAATCGAACCGAAGTGTCAACCTGTCATGCAGCCAATGAAAACTGCTAATTGCGCCAACCCATCGTTCCCATTTTCACTGCTATGGCCGTGACGAAAGATTCGTTTTGCAGTACTATTATTGGCTGGTGATTCTGCTCATTAAATCGTTAGTTAGCCATTGACAGTCATATCACATCACCGGAGAGTTTAAATTCGAATGAGAAAATACGGGGAAATAATGCTTCCAAAAGCATTATGTGACAGTATTGTGAATGTTATTTTATAGTGTAGTAAAACTCCACTGGGCAACTCATTGCTTGTTTTCCCTTTCTATTACGTTAGTGATGACCTTCCTAGCACTCCATGGAAACACCATACGAGTGCGAGAGAGAAACCTCAAGTAGCGCCCGAGACTTGAGATACGGGTGTACGTTCAAAGGCCCCTTTTAGAATGCATTAACACTTACCTTCACTACTTTTGGTACTTTCCCCGTCCCACTAAATTCGGGATAAATCCACCAATGCTTCCAATATTTACAATTACATTTCTCTTATTTGTTTGATAATAATCACTCTAACCTTAATTTCCCGGGAGGAAAGGAATTGTTAATAATGTGGACTGGTAACCCCATTGCTAGCAATGTACCATGTCAGGTTGACCTTCACGCGGTTTCCCCTGGAAACCATTGTGATAAATTCTTAGTGAATTTGTCACGATGGGCTAACTGACCTCATGCTCATCTTATCATCCTCCACTGGTGCCCCGCCAGCGTAAACCGTTAGCGCAGGCGGGTGCACCATTTTCCGTCATTAAATCATCCATGAAAAAACCTTATTTAAACCGTCAGCGCGTGGTGCTCCATTCCATTATCATCCATAAAAACCATCGTGATAAATTACTGGTGAAATTTGTTACCGTTGGTGAAACATTCCATAATCATCCATAAAAAAAACCTTATTTTCCCGTCATCGTGATAAATTACTGGTGAATTTGTTACGATGGGCTAACCGACCTGACCTCATGCTCATCTTATAATCCCTCACTGGTGCTCCGCGAGCGTAAACCGTCAGCGCAGGCGGGTGCTCCATTCCATTATCATCCATAAAAAAACCTTAATTTCCCGGGGGAAGCGGATTGTTAGTAATGTGGTGAGGTCAGGTTCCTTCTAGATCGTGATAAATTCCTGAAGAATTTACCACGATGGGCTAACTGATCTTACCTTACTCATCTTATCATACTCCCTGGTACCCCGCCAGCGTAAACCGCTAACGCAAGTAATACTTTAATTAAAGTTTTAGTGAATTCAACAATAGATGTTGTTAACAAAAAAAAACAGATTTACAAAATACACTAAACATCGAAATTCGAGAATGTTCTATTTTCTGAAGTATTAGAAAAAGTGACGGACACGCGTGCAATTGAAATCCGTATGTCGCATCGCTCGCTGGTGATTTGTCAGTATTTTGACGTGACTGTCGGACAATGTCGGACAATGTCGGACAATGTCGGACAGTGTCGGCGGACGTCGTTCATGTGCAGTTAATTCGTATATTAAGTTAATCCGACATTCCTTTTGATCGACGTTCGTAAACGTGACCGGAGTACTCGTATGATTACGTTACTAGTGCGGAAGACTGGTTTATAATTTGAAGCATCTGTATCTGTATGATCCATCGTATCTCCGAAACAAATAGATTCACAGTTTTTTTACTAACTAGGTAATTTTTTTAAGACAGACGAGATTCACTGATGGTTTTCCCCCATGAGCATCCGCAACACCTTGCTAGGTAATTTTTTTAAGACAGACGAGATGGCGGATCTCCTGATGGTAAGTGATAACCGTCGCCCATGAGCATCCGCAACACCAGGGGAATTGCAAGTGCGTTGCCAGGCTTTTCAACAAGGAATAAGCTCTTTTCTTGAAGGTTTCACGACAACTCACACAGTGCCATCCAAACCCAAGGTAAGCAGAGCTTATGTTATGGTTATTAAACAACTATATAATATATATACTTAGATTTTTTTTTGTAAATACATACATATACATAAAAAACACAAGAACATTCAAACAATTATACCCATGAATTTAAATATTTGTACCGAGAGCGCAATCGAACCTGCGACCATCAGACGTAATGCGGTGTGATAAACCGCAAGACCATCGAGGTCGTCATATATAAGTAGATAAGAGGTGTTTGTCAAAAAATTAAAATTAGAATACGGTATGTCGGTAATACATTCCTCTATTCAATCAATATAGAGATTAAAAATAATTAATTATACTATTGTTTCAGCAGATTTTCTGTTGATAATGTCATGATAATTATAAATGATAATTGAGTATGAAATATTAGACTAATTTTATAAATCGAAACAAATAAAAGAAATTGTGATATACTTTGAAATCCTGACTTTATACAAAGTCATGTAAGTACCTTAAGAATAGAATAGATCTTATAGAAAATCATTTATTCAAATGTTTTTATATTTAAGCACTAAATAAATTGTCATGGTTATTAGTTTTTAATTATCGTTTCGACTTGTAAAATGTGAACTTACAAAGAAGAACGAGCACACACAAGTTTCTTGCATGATTGTTGTGAAGAGACACACAATAAGTTTTTAAAAAAATGCTTATTATTGAAAAGTGCTTATTTGAATAAATGATTTTCTATTCTATTCTATTCTATTCTGCGACCATATTTTAGGGAGCCCAATGACCCGGCCTATAGTGCCGCCGCTGGACATTTTAGTGAGCATGAATACCTTATTTATTTTATGCGAAATGGTAAACAAGCTGTGCGGAAAACTGAATGCCCATCTTATAGTAAGGGATAGTTATCGCCTTTACATGAATAGCACTATCATATGACACCAGTGACGCTTTGCCATTCGAGAAGTCTAAATCCTCAGTGGAGGAGGAAAGAGGATTGTTTCTAATGTGGACTAATGATCTTATTGCTAGCAATGTACCATGTCAGGTTGACGGGGGGGGGGGGCGGGGGGGGGGGGGGGGGGGGGGGGGGGGGGGGGGGGTAATTGTAATAAATCTGCTGACGTAATACTTGAACGGCCCCATACTCGCGAATATTTTCATATGACCGGGATGACTTGAATGACATGTTTATTAAATTTTTAATGTCACGGAAATAGCAAGTAAGCTTGCGACTTAACTAATAGTCTTCCTGTTGGGGGAAGGGTATTGTTAATAATGTGGACTCTTGACCCCATTGCTATCAATGTACTACGTCAGGTTGACCTTGACGCGGTTCCGCCTGGAAACCATCGTGATAAATTACAGGTGAATTTGTCACTATGGGCTAACTGACCTGACCTCATGCTCATATTATCACCTTCCACTGATGCCCCGCCAGCGTAAACCGTTAGCGCAGACGGTTGCACCATTTCATTATCACATACAAAAAGAAATTGTCTTTCTGTGGTCATAATCACAACACGACCATTATAGAATTGATCCGGATATCCGTTGCCTATGATTCATGCCTTATTAACTATTAGATGCAGTGTATGGAAGAAAACCTCTTTCTACAGTTCATTTCTTTATGTTTCATTTTATTTTATTCTAATTCTGGCTTTCGATAAGAAGCTTAATTCCAAATGCGATTTTTCATGATAATTGTTATGTAGGCATAAAAGAATAACAAACAAACAAAGCAACATGATTTCTGGAATGAAATTGGAATATCAAATATTCAAAAGTGCTTAAATTAAGTTTATTTGAATAAATGATTTTCCAGTTATCTACACCTACCTCTTGCCATATATCATCGTTTATCTCATTCAATCTGAAATACTGTTTATAAATCAAACTATATAACTACTTGCTGAAGTGGATAAGACGATTGCCTACGCAGATAATTTTGTAAAACCCACCTCAGTAACTAAGAAGAATAGAATCATTTTCTTTTGATTTATTATTTTTATTACTATTCATAATATGAATTTCTTATTAACATATCATCATCATCTGTTTCTTTCTTATCCCATTTATTTAGGGTCGGCGTAATATGTTTTTCGTTTCCATTCATCCCTGTTCGCAGTCATCGCGTTATTTACTTCCTTTCTTACCATATCATCTTTCACACAGTCCATCCATCTCTTTTTCGGCCTTCCTCTGCCCTTATAACCATCCACAACATATGATGATAATAAAAATAATTATTTTTTTTAAAATTCACTATCGACATCGTTGCCCGTCCCTAACAGTGACGGGTTGACAGGCGGAAGCCAAAGACGGAAGTAATGGCGCGCGCTGTCAGGACTTCACGACTGGAAACGACTTTAGCGAAATGGACCTATACCGGAGACTACTCAACAAGAAACTGCTATATATCTTGTTTCATCGTTACATTTAAATTTTAAAGCGATAACAATCGTTTCTACTGTGGAAAACTTAATATAACGTCTTTTGCTTGGGTGCGTTCTTTTTACCTATTTTTGCCTTTTCCTTGTAGAACCTTTTCTAGGTTTCTTTCATTCCTTCATGCGTCATACACTACCTTCTGTCTTTTCTTCTCTAACCAAAGGTTGCTTGATGAATCGTTTCTATTGCAACAAACTTAGTATAACGTGATTTGCTTGAGTGTGTTCTTTTTCACCTATTCCTTCTTTTCCTTCTAGATGTTTATTTTGTTCCACTCATGCGCCATCCACCACCTTCTGTCGTTTCTTCTTTAACCAAAGGTTGCTTGATGAATCGTTTCTATTTAAACAAACTTAGTGTAACGTGATTTGCTTTTTCATTCTAGATGTTTATTTCATTCCACTCCAACGCCATCATGTATAGAATTTACTGCAGTTTTAGGCAGGTATTCTTATAATATTATAAATTATTGTATAGAAGATAGAAAAATAGGAAATTCAGTAGAAATAAAATTAATTTTGTTTTATTCTTAAAAGACTTACAAGAAGACAACTATTCTTCTAATTGTACTGGGTATGTAAATGGAATTTTAGTATATTATCAGATATATATATATTTAAATAGTTAGCTTAGTTTTGGGACTAGATGGCTCTGTTGGTGTTGGCCATCGTTATTTATTGTTATTTAATCATAATGATTAAATTATTAAAAAATATTAGCATTGATATAATATAATATAATATATATTTTTTTGTTTTTAGTTTTAGTCCAATAATGTTAGTTAGTTACCTTATATCTAATTATATTTACATAAATGTATTTTTATTATAGGTATATATAATATTTTTTAGTATAATATAATTTATTTATTTATTAAATAAATTATCATTTATGCAAAATAATTAATTGGTTACTTTATAAGATTTTTAATAGATAGCAATTATTTGGAATTGTTATTATTGTGTTATCAAAATTTCCTCATTAATTTTCTAGTTTAGCGATATGTATTACTGGAATTGATTTTTAATTAATATATTACTGTAATGATAGTATCGATTTATCAATGATCGATCATCATTCAAACAGTTATATTAAGGTTATCTGTAATATATGAGAAAAATAAGCACTTACTAATCGTGGACAAAAATAGTGCGATACATGATTAACTGGCGATATATGTAATATCTAATCGAGATATTGATCTAAATTTGGGTTCGATATACGGACTCCCAATTAACATGCCCATATCTAGAGATCCGATCTCGATATGTATTGTTGTATCGAATAATTTTATCGATAATTTGTAACCTACACATAATTCGATAATTATGGCTCGCTGGCTTATCGATGTTCTAGGTCTGTGGAATTCTATTTTGTGTGTATCTATGAGGAAAAATATGGTAATTATAATTATCATAGACAAAATTATAATACACTAACTCTTTCCGCGACTTCGTCTGCGTTTTTAACTTTAACTTTAACTTTTAGATTTAACTTTATTTTTCTAAAATAAAAGTAGCTTAAGTTACTCCTTATTACATCAGGCACCTGGCAAAAAAGTCTCGTTAAAATCGGTCCCGCTATTTCAGAGATTAGCCGGAACAAACAGGCAGACAGACAGACAAAAATTGTAAATAATGTTATTTTACTGTGGGTACCTTATTTATATGCATGTAGTAAAAATCGGTATATATATATATATATATATATATATATATATAACAGAGTAAGGAGAGACAGTTGAGTCTTCAGCAAAAGCGACCATGAGTAGTACCTAATAACGTAATGACATAACTATTCATGTATGTATATGGAAGACGGTTACCACTTACCATCTGATGGTATATCATCTCGTTTGTCATTTTTGTGACATAAAAAAAATGATTTCAGTCCGTATTAAAATGCAGTCAGTAAAAAGTATTCAGTCAATCATAACAGCGAAAATATAAATTATTTCTAAACAAAAGAGAAGATAAATGGGGCAATACATTATTTATGAATCACTTGAGTTGAAAATAATCAAAAACTCGTCCGCTTTCTTTGTCAAATACATTTATTTTTTGGATGCTGTAGCCGACGTTTACTTTTATTGCGTTTCAAAACTGTTCGATTTTCAAATGCAGAATTCGACATTCAAATGTCGCATTCGACGTTCAAACTCCGCATTCGACGTTCACACTTCGCATTCGACGTTCAAACTCTACGTGCGATATTCAAACGTCGCGTTCGATATTCAAACGCCGCGGACTTCGACCTGATATGTTACATTGCTAACAGTGGGACTTGTATTTTCCAAATTTAAGTTTTTATCCAGATCCAGCTCAGTTTCACCTATTTCAGCCATCATGCAGCTTGCTTTGGAAGCTGTGTTCGATTCACGGTATACTATATTTTACTTCCATATGGAAGTCTCTAGCCTCTAGGCTGCTTACTTTATAAGCTGTTTCGATTATAGAAGGCATACTATAAACGGTATATAATAACACTTCCTTATCTCACGATAAGATAATGAAATTAGATTTGAGGCATGCCTTCTTCCATTTTTTCAATTCCTTCAAGAAATGATGAACGGTATTACAGACGTAAGCTTGATAACGTATTGTCTGTAGAACTGTTACATGTATATAGTTTTAAAATCACTAGTATCCTGACGACTTAGGCGTAATGCCGGTTAGTCAGGGAGAGAAACACCTCAATGCCTACAATATTCACAATTATCTATCTCTTATTTGTTTTTATAATAATATCAACACTTTCGCTCCAAAACTCCCGCTGCCTCCGTTCAATCGTCCGTCATCCACTTGTCAATGTCACATAGATTACTTTGGCTCTGGCCTCTGACGTTCCGTTTCAGGTGACATGATTATTGACTTTACCATTTTTAATTAATGGTGCGTCACACGATAGTTAACAGTCGGCCATCCTGCAATAGTGTCTGGCCCAGACACATAGGTAACTGATGAGCGTAGTCATGCTTATCAAAGGATATAGTGTCTACAGGATCATATAACAAATATTATACTAAATAAACTAAAGATACACATTACTTTCATAACATTGACTATCTTAGTATACTGTCAAAGGTTTACAATCTAAAATCAATACTAACAGAGCTAAGTTTCGGCATGCATTCAGAATGCACAAAATATAACATAACATATATTAATTTACATAATCCAAATCACCCAAAAACATGAACAACCTTTTAGAGTAACAAACAATTATTTGGCGGTGATTGACTTCTATGAGTCAGACTGTAACATATCACCATCAGCATGTAAGTTTCCGATCTTATGAACATTGCATTTTTTTTTATACCTCCAAAATAGAACTTGACATTTCTCATCATGAATATTTTAACGGATAAATTTAACATATCACATTACAAAAGGTAAAACTTAATTACCTACCTATATAGAGAAAAAAATATAAAGAGAAAGTAATATTCTCGTGACATAAAATTAGAACAAAATCGCTGCCTGCCTTCACCTCACCAATAGAAAATAACAGGTCAATATTATTCAAGTGGTTCTAATACCCTCAATACTACTACTACTATTTTACTTCGACGATACTCTTGATTTACCAGAGAATTATTTTAATATAACATAATTCATTGAATTTCAGTTATGATTTACTTAACAATACTATCAGCTCACTGGTCAAGTAATCTATTGCACCCTTTGAACCCTGTACATTTAGGGAACTATAAATGATTGTAGATACTGATCTCAATTTTCTTTACAACACCAGTTTAACATAAACCAAAACCCACTGTTCCAGATTAATGTGAAATAGAAATAATCTTTATTCAAACAAACTTAATATAAGCACTTTTGAGTAGTCAAGATTTTTGAATCTATCGCTTATTCGGAACGCAGATTCATCACAAGAAGAATAAACAAGAAACCTGTGTGTTGCTCTTTTAAATAAATATTGATTTACTTATATTTAATTAACAACAAGGATTAGGCGTGCGGCAATCAACATAAAAACCGCTACGCACTTAATCTCCGTTCAATCAGACAACATTGACAGCGCTATGAATTTCAAGTTAGATATTTTCTAAAAAAAAAACACTGATTTATAAATGATGACATTTGTAATTTTTCAATTTTATAATAAGCTTTTTTTTTTTTTACAAAGAAAATATTTTATGACACATTTGATTTCTTTTTCTGGCAAATTGAGTACAGATTCTGGGAGTTTGTTGTAAAACCTTGCGCAATTTCCATAAAACGAATTACTAACTTTCGTCAAACGAACGTGAGTTTAGTAAGCCTACTATTCACTTTATATTTTATCGATGGTTTCGTAGCCACTTCGGCCATCCAACGTTATCGAAGGGCCTCATTCGATATTATCATAACAGTTAACATCGGGTAATATAATAAAATTAAAATCATATAAAATTTAGTTTGAGATAATTTACATACTTAAAATATGAAAGTTGCCACTGACAACTACACATTACATTTCAACATCATGAATTCAGTCTTTGTTATATTTTTCCGCCTTCAGTTGTATCACTTAATTTTTCACACCAGGTACTAGTCAGCATCTCTGCAAACACGGCTGCCTAGCTAATTAGTGAAATACCTGTTAAAACAAAACATTAAAAAAATGCCACCACTTGCCCACTATGACTACGGTCTCAACAGATCTGGATTTTATTAGACTCAGCCACCGCTTGCCCGCACAAGGAGCTACGGCCTCAAACTGGTCAAATTCTCATTAGACTCAGCCACCGCTTGCCCACACAAGGAGCTACGGCCTCAAACTGGTCAGATTCTCATTAGACTCAGCCACTGCTTGCCGCCACAAGGAACTACGGCCTCCAACTGAAACACATCAAATATTTAACAACTGGTCATTTTCTCAATGAGGCATTCACCGCTTGCGCACGCAAGGAGTTACGGCCTCCAACTAGTCATATTCTTTATGGTACTATGCTATTTTTACTTCAGCCTCAAGTGCTCTACATTGCAACTCAACTATGGGTTATATGCACTCCCATCAAAATTTACTATTACTTTTTATTCTATTACATATCTTTAAGAACTGGATTTCCTGGTTCCATTTTACTATTTCTCCAACGCTTTAAAGGACTTTATAACATTTAATCATAAGTTAATTCAATTTAATTATGTACCAAATTCGAATTATATATCTGGTTGATATATATCTAGTATCTACCAATTTCTGAACGAACATGCAATATATTACTACCACATACCCTACTCCTATTATTATCTACCAAATCTTGAGTAGCATCAACAAAAAGCGAGTCGTTCGTTGTACGTCGCATTGAGCACACGCGGATCCCCATTTTCTCCGTGAACTAACGTATACGGAACCATCAGCCGCGATCTCAGCGCAATCATCTCATCAGTATATCATCAAATCTAAATCACCATCATTTACCTTAAAATCCATAAATCGTATTCATAGTCATATGATTATTATATTAATCTCATAATTTCATCAAAGTATTGCAAATCATTTTTCATTGTCATATCACCCGCCCGTTCTATTAGCCATTTTGCTCATAATTCAGCTTGTCATCGATTGTAACTCATCATTGTATCACTAGCATTCCTTAATCTTTCAGATCTATTCGTTCATGTACAACTCTTCACCGCGTATATTTACCGACTATTTTCCATAGAGGTGTATCAAATTTTACCTTGTGATCGTCCTTACTACAATCTCCAAAGGGCGTTCAGCCACACATACAAGTGCATATAGGTGCTCAGACTAATCTATGGAATCAAATGCCCAGCATTTGATTGCGTTGATCATTACTTATAAAAATTTTAACTTCCGTCGTCGTCAAAGACAACGCTTTAAATTTAATTCAATCTTATTTATCTGATCAATATCAACCAAATATTTGAAAACAACATCACCGTTATTATTATAAACTTCCAACATCTCTACACCTGTAATTTTGTACAATTCAACATTAAAACACCCTCACTTATTTAATACATCCGTTCTCGTATGCTATGCAAGTGACAACATCAATTCTTATATGTTGATGAGTTTACTATTAAAAGCCTTAGTTAACACTTTTATTTTACTTCAACTCAACAGTTATGTCAAAAGTGACAATGGTCTAAATACAACACATCCAATCTCATATTCCAGTCAATTGAGTCAACATGTATACCAACAATTCTTACATGCTCGTTAATTTAGCATTATACGCTTCGATTATACTCTCTTTTTTTTTTTTCAACCAATTAAAATCTTAATAGATACAATATCTCAAGATTTAACAAAGGTTAACTAGAAATTAATAAAATTGGCAAAACCATCTACAACAGTAATTTATAACTGTAAACTGTAATCTATTGTTAACAATATTTAACTTTCTTATATCTTAACTTTCATTTATATCCTCTAGTAACTTTTCTTATATATTCCTGGGATTAAATTGACAGATATAGCCTTACTTCCACAACTTATATTGTCTCTCATTTTATTTGCATTGGATATAAAGGTCTCTTAAAACAGTTATAGGTTCAATAGGATCCTTTCAACTTAAATCTAGTATACCCATGTACACTTTTCAAAATGCTCATACATTTAACAACAATCAATTGTCCTTTTGTTTTTGTTTTTCTTTTAACTACCTGTGCTTCTTAAATTTGTATTCACTATAATACCATTATAATTAAAGAACAATGGCTCAGCTCGCAAACATTTTCTCAACAAATAATTCTGTATATAACATGTAAAACTTACAACTTAGACCATGCAGTATTTATTTTTCATTCTACATATATGCTATTCATAAAGTAGTTTATTATCCATCAGTAAACCATATAAAAATCTCATAAATTACGCCAGTATCCATATTCATAAACCAGCTCGTCCATACTGACTATCCATGTCTCTCTCTATGGAAGTTTGCATACAGTCTTCTCCTGCTGTTTCCTTTTTTTTCTTATGTCATCTGCTTATCTTTTTTTTTTTTGCTGTCCTACGTTTCTTTTGTCTGTCGTCTCTGCCATTTTCATATATATATATATATATGGCTTATAAATTTTTCATTTCATTATATGGCGTCCTACAATCCAATCAATCACAATACTATTTAAATGTTAAATAGGCATTACTATATGTATTTATACCTGTACATATGATACAATTTTCTTTTGAATCATTACTATTTATATATTTTTTTTCTTCTATAAATTATACTGATACTGTGCTTGTGAATCACTGTTCATCCCAACGGATACCAACATCTCACTTTCAATCTAAGTTACATTTGCAGTGATTAACTTGTGTTCACAAGATATTGAGGATTTTTCCTATTCTTTTTTTTTTTTTACTTATATATTCCTGTCATAGCTATACCGAAATCACCATGCACTGTCCTCTACAGTACAGTAGATTCACAGAAGATAATTGGAAGCTTGCCACAGTATAGAAGTGCTATCTTCATAAAACCGACTAACTTCAGTCTCATCCTCTTTGGTAACAAAGTTATATTAAATAAAACAAACCACATGCTTATAAAGGCATAGCATAAAACACCAACAATCAGGAATTCTCATAAATATATAACGGTTGTATAGAATGGGAACGAATTTCCATGGATGGACAATTATGCAGCCTATTAATAACCACATTACCAAGGTCATCAGCAAAGTTTTCTAGAATATCCATATCTCTTTACTTTCCTAACAATCTTGTCTGTCTTCTTCTTCAATCTTGTGTGTCTCATAATATTCCTCTATAATAATTTTAAAGCTTATGTACTTTGAATATCTTAACATTGCCTCCCACAGAGACTATTTAATAATAACTAATTAATATACAGAAACTTCATTAGTCAAATCATAAAATATTTTATAATCCTGTAGTATACAAATACATAAAAGGTAAGTTACATAAACCATTTAAAAATAGTATCCAATTTTTCCTTTCTCCTCTATTTCACCATATCACAGTTTACATGTATTCACTTAATTCTCTCCCATCTGTCCATACCTATATACAACAAAAGAGTGCTATGCACTCATTTATTTCCATTTTCCTGCCATAATATCTGAATTATAAAGTTTATTATCCAAATTTCACAATTCTAGACCACACTGTTTGACACAATCCATGTGCTAACTTCAAGATGAGTTCATTATTAACTCATGAATGCTTTAAATTAGTTATTATCTTCTGATATACATTTATTTATATTAATATTCAATAATATACTCTACTTGTTTTTTTTTTTTATTATCTGTACTTCACAAATATATTTGAATTTAAACAATGATTTCCTCCTTGGTTCACATTTCAATTCCAATACAGATTTAACAATGAATCTGTCCACTTTATAGTTTCTTAGTACTGTCATTCTACAAATGACACTAAATAATAAAACTCAATGGATAACTTAAGCTCAGATCCTTGCAGCAAATCTTCAGTTCATTAGCTTATGCACTACACAAGATTGGACAATATAGCAATACATTGCAATATATTACAATAGTCTATTTTCATTATTGTGATAACAATTGTCGTATGTTGTGCATATTCATATTATAAAATCATGACATTTTGTGCAATTTACTGTATGGAGAGTTATAACTCATCAAAAGGCAAATACTCTCACTGTTGCGACTCAATATATATATCCAAACATTCTGTATGTACACAAATATTAACTTATTTCCAAAAACTTTTATTCATATTCATAACACTAATAGTAAATTTAAAGACAAGCTTGTTGCTCAAGTATTGTTTAGAAAATTCAACAGGTTTCTTGTACAATCAATAATATAATCAAGAGCCAACAACATTCATTTCTGGAGTTACCAAAAGCTTTTCTTTAGGTTAAAAGACAACTTCATAAATTATAAAACTGAACCATGTAAGAATAGTCTTACCTGTAATCTATCACTTTCTAACATGCCACATATTAATGTGGTGCTTATAAATTCCAACACTCACTTACTAAACATTGTCTCAAATGACAAATGTACATAGCTACAGGTACATGCACAGGACCTTTAAGTACCTTTATTGATCAACAATGGCTGCTAAGGGCCATTCTAATGAATTTCAAGAGAAGCATCAAAGAAGTGAACCAATTGCATTATATGTTTGAACATATAATACATTCAATCTGAGCATACATATAATATATAATTCCAGCATAATATGACACCTTTGAGGAATTGGATATCATTTCTAGGTGCTTTTTCAACACATTAATAATCAATATCATATGATTATGATAACCTTGAGGATCCTAATAGATCTCAATTGGATTTTATACTAAATAATGATTAAATAAGGAACTATTAATAATAATAGTTTACAGTTATTCGGTTTTTTAACATTGGAGTTTACTACCAATTGTTAGCCATTGCTATATATATAAAATTCAAAACACAGCAAGAAATAAATATAATAATTGTACTATCAGAGTTAAGTACTATTTTCACTGAGAGCTTCACAGCTAATCATGAGATAGCATCTAAAATGTCTTTAATATCTAATATTATGAAATATAACATGTTATGTTGCTGGTATCAGTTTATGTCAACAATATACTGTGTCTATCTATATTAATATGCTTTATTAATTCATTAATAAACACATATCAAAGTATCAACCAATATAATATATATACATATGACAGTGTCTCAATTTGGGAATATAACTATGAATATAGAATTTAAATTTCAAATTGGGAATATAACTAGAATATATTGATGGTGATCAAGACATATACCTGGACTATGCCTGTGATTGTCATTTATCTGAAATGGGATCATCAAACATATATGTGTACCTATGTAAAGAAATAATAACAATTCTTCAATTCAATTCACGTAGAACAAACACACAAAACTGAACAGTAAGTTTGACTAATTTACTGTGAATTAGCAACAAACTCAGCAATACCATTACACTGTTTATATGTATAACATGGTATGTGTTCTCATGTTCAACCTGTATGTCAACATAGTTAATGTAACTGTTTCTAATCTGTTGATATCCTATCATACTGTATCATAGGCATTAATAACATAACAATAGTTACTCTGTATTTTAAACTAATTAGATAGCCATGTTGTTCTATACTTAATGTATTCATAATACTTCTTTCTTAGGTATATTGTATACCTCAATATCGTGCTACATGTCATGTCATTACTCTCGCAAGTTATCGTACATACTAAATCTATTTAATATGTAGAAAGCAATTCATCCAAAAGTTCAATAAAACAAGTGAGAAACTGCGTTTAATGGTATGCGTGTTATTAACGTAAATTCACTTACCACAACTTCTAGTCAGAATTACCTTACAGTCGAATTTGTAGGCGGGATTGGTACCGCTTCTGAACTTTTAAAATCACTAGTATCCTGACGACTTAGGCGTAATGCCGGTTAGTCAGGGAGAGAAACACCTCAATGCCTACAATATTCACAATTATCTATCTCTTATTTGTTTTTATAATAATATCAACACTTTCGCTCCAAAACTCCCGCTGCCTCCGTTCAATCGTCCGTCATCCACTTGTCAATGTCACATAGATTACTTTGGCTCTGGCCTCTGACGTTCCGTTTCAGGTTACATGATTATTGACTTTACCATTTTTAATTAATGGTGCGTCACACGATAGTTAACAATAGGCTACAGTTAACTCTTACCTTCAGGTGAGTAAGTATTTACCACGTCAATTCCTTAAAAAACTGACAATTAATCAGTAATTAAATTTGACCAAGCTTTTGTATCTACTATATTTGATCCCACGTCCTTTTAGGTCCATAACTCAGGACTGTAAACAAGTAAACCAGTAAAATAATTATAATGACTTAAGTGATTTCCGGAAACCGTAAGTTACAGTACTAGCCTCGGATGTGAGCGATGGCTACGAGGTGATTAATCACTTTCCCCCCAATTTATCACGGGCATGACGCGCGGACCACACCGCTCAGTTTTATTAGGGGAGTCCATTGATTAATACACGCTATTATGTTTGTTAATGTAACGAGTGAGGATGTTTTAATTTATCCTAATTTAACACTTATATCTTTTCTTTTATGCAACGAGGTGATAATTACACATATATATACATATATATATATATATGTACGTATATGCTTAATTCTTCAATTTTAGTTTTAATTATTTCAATTTTGTCTTTTGTCACATTTATGATTTGCAGTTCTGTGACTAAAACATCTAACTGAAAGGTGACTGACGTAGTGATCTATCAACGCACAGCCCAAACTACTGGACGGATCGGGCTGAAATTTGGCATGCAGGTATATGTTATGATGTAGGCATCCGCTAAAAAAGGATTTTGATTAATTCTACCCCCAAAGGTATAAAATAGGGGATAAAAGTTTGTATGAAACTTGGTCAATTTTAAACCGATCGGGCTGAGACTTTGCATGCATAAAACTACTATGACGTAGGCATCCCCTAAGAAAGTATTTTGATAAATTCCACCCCTAAAGGGATAAATTAACGCGAAGCCGCGGGCAAAAGCTAGTTACATCATATGCCACGCTGTTTCAAAATAAAGACTATTAATTTAATTATTACATATGAACGTCCCAAAGTTTGTGAGTTTGTCTGAATATCCAAGTCACACATATATTCAAACTCACGACCTACTCGTGCATAATTCTGTAACCACCAAGTCATAACGGTCACAGTATCTTGTGATATTTTAACAGGGTTTAAACCGTATTCGCCAATTAGCTCTATATTAAAGACGTCACTCAAATATCGAGCGATGACGTATGAAGGCAGACGGCTCGTCAGCCGACATTACTGCCGTGATGATGAATGACGATGAACGTAGTCGTTAATCACTGCGCCACGCCGTCTCATCATTCATAGTCAGGGGTGCGATCGACCCCGCAACTGTCGAGACGAGCACACAGTGTATATACACCAGTACCTTAATAATTTATTTTTATGTCACCAAGTTATAACCAAATGACACATATGGCAAACCTACCACGACAAATATTTCCAGAATTTGCCAAACTGAATGGGAAACATATTATAGTACAGAGTAAAAATATAGAAAGCTAATATTTCGCTACGAGCTGAAAGGGCCTCCACTCAGCTGGTGCCGCAGCGTGTCACTACAGCGCTGATTTTCAGTGGAGCCACTTGAAAACAAAAAGAAATAGCATTCTTCATGACTTTTACAACATACATGAATGACTGAAGTATACAGTAAACTCACACAGTCACAGTAAGTTAAAATTGTTTAACATAAAGCTACGACAAGACTGTAAACTGACATCGAACTACTGTATAAATTTATTCTGTGTACATCGGGAACAATGAAATTACGTATTGTTCAAATTAATATTCATAACGTAATATTATGTTATATTTTATTTATAATAGACATAACTTACAATGTATAAGGTCCTTTATAAATGACTAGTTACTGGCCCCGGCTACGCACTGTACACCCACATTTATTATATATATATAAACCTTTCTCTTGAATCTTTCTTGAATATTTGTACTAAAAAAAACCGTTTCAAAATCCGTTGCGTAGTTTTAAAGATTTAATCATACATAGGGACGGACAGATAGCGACAGCGACTCTGTTTTATACCATGTAATGATATACGAGTATAACAGGACCTTAAATATTACAGTACATCTTTTTTTAGCTCTGGACAATTAACAAAGAGTTATCTAGTTCCACGGTAAGCAGAGCTTGTGTTATGGGTACTAGACAGCTGATGTAAATACTTAAATAGTTTTTTTCGTAAATACATACATAGAAAAAAACTAGACCGATACAACAATCATACTCATGAATACAAATGTTTGCATCGTGCGAGGAATCGAACTCGCGACCATCGGAAATAAAGCGGTGTGCTAAACCGCTGATCATCGAGGCTACTTTGTAAACTTCAGTAATTTATCAAATTTCAATATCTCAGTACTATAGCGGTTTAAGACTCTATTATATATAACTACTAGCTATTCCCGCGACTTCGTCCGCGTGGAATTACACTTTATTTTTCTAAAATAAAAGTAGCCTAAACTAAAACTAAAAATTATTTTGTTCGTCTTAATTTATTCGTTCCATTAGGTACTGATAGGTTCAAACTAATACATACATCCTGCATCATCCCTTATTTTATCCCCATGGGGGTTGAATTTATCAAAATCCTATTTAAGCGAACGTCTTCATCATAGTAGCTCCAATCTTTAATTTCAGTTCAATCAGTCGAAAATCTAAGAAAATTTATACAAACTTACATCCCCTATTTTATCCCCTTAGGGGTGGATTTATCAAAATCCTTTCTTAGGGGATGCCTACGTCATAGTAGATTTATGCATGCAAAGTCTCAGCCTCAGCCAGTCTCGGTTTAAAATTGACAAAGTTTCATACAAACTTTCATCCCCTATTTTATCCTCTTGGTGGTAGAATTAATTAAAATCCTTCCTTAGCAGATGCCTACGTCATAACATCTACCTGCATGCCAAATTTCATCCCGATCCGTCCAGTGGTTTGCGTTGCGCTTTTGGTTGACTGTGCGTTCATAGATCACTATGTCAGTCAGTCACCTTTGAGTTATATATATTTAGATTTCAACAGTTGCGGGTTTAACATCACACAAATTTGTAATTTGTATATTTTCCATTTGTATATTACAAAAAGATATCTTAGCGGTATAATACCGGTATAATACCTTCAAGAAAAGAGCTTATTCCTTCTTATAACCCCAGCAACGCACTTGCAATTCCCCTGGTGTTGCGGGTGCTCATGGGAGGCGGTAACCAGCGACTCTTCTTACCGTGGGACTAGATGGCACTGTGTTAATTCTTTTTTATAACACAGGGGACAAACGAGCATGCGACTCACCTGATGGTAAGTGATTAACGCCGCCCATGAGCATCCGCAACACCAGAGGAATTGCAAGTACGTTGTCGGCCTTTTAAAAAGGAATAAGCTCTTTTCTTGAAGGTTTCAATATCGTATCGGTTCGGAAATACCATTGCTGTAAGGTGATTTTATTAGATAGATTATAAATAGATTATAATTAGACTTGTCATAAGTATCTGTTATAGACCTGAATAAATATTTATTGAATTTTGATTTTTTTTTAATTTAACACCGTGCGGCATTTTCTACCAGGCAACCATAGGTGATACAAAGAATAATTGTTGGCGGTGCAAATATAATAAATGATAAATAAATTATTTCTATCTCTATTCGAAGATATGGCGTTTCTCCTCACACAAGCGAGATAGCAATACTGTCGGGTTTAAAAATAAATTGATTTATCTAAGTGCAATGTTACAAAATCACACATTTATTAATTTGACAGATTATATAAATTACTTTTTTCTTTTTTCTTGATACTGGCACATAATAGTAACAAAAGAGGTTATATGTATATATTATATAAATTAAATAATTTCAATTGAAATTTTGTCTCAAATATTTACTTAGCTTAAATTATTATTACTGTACCTAAATATAAAGTTGTTTTTTTCGTTATTCTGAAAATTCATTTTAATTAAAATGTCATTCACAAATATTGATACCCACTATTTTGAAATGTTCATAGGAATGATATAAATGATAAAAATAGGTCTTATTTTTTGACAATCGAATTGTTCAGTTATTTTGAAAATCTTATTAAAATTATAAATGCTAAAGTTTAGATGTATGAATGGATGTTTGTTACTCTTTCACGCAAAAACTACTGAACGGATTTTGATAGAACTTTATAGTAATATAGCTTATACGTCACAATAACATATAAGGTATAAATTTAACGCGAGTGAATCCGCGGGCACAGCTAGTTAATCATAATTCCAATGTGTTGTACATTTAACATGTTTCTACTGCTTGAATTGGTCATGGCAATGAACTAGAGGTAGCTTTTTTGATGAAAATCGTATTTTTAAGTTACACGTAATTTAAAAAAAACTTCTTTAAATAAAGTATAACTAGAGTGAAATGTAAATATTAGTACCGTATACGGTTTCGGAACCAAAAACAATTGAACCAGTAGAAAAATTTAAAATATACAAGGCATTGTAATTATGAATAATTTTCGTAATAACAAAAAATAACTGCACAATTTAATCGAGTTTAATTCGTTATTATACAAAATTTCCATAGTAGCACGTTTTGTATGATAATGGTAAGGGACATGCAACATCGAGATTCATTAGTTATTATAGAAAATTTCAATAGGTAATACGTTTTGTATGATAATGGTAAGGGACATGCAACATCGAGATTCATTAGATATTATAAAAAATTTCAATAGGTGATATGTTTTGTATGGAGAATGGTAAGAGCAGGCAACATCGAGATTCATTAGATATTATAGAAAATTTCAATAGGTAACACGTTTTGTATGGAGAGTGGTAAGGGACATGCAACATCGAGATTCATTAGATATTATAGAAAATTTCAATAGGTAACACGTTTTGTATGGAGAATGGTAAGCGACATGCAACATCGAGATTCATTAGTTATTATAGAAAATTTCAATAGGTAACACGTTTTGTATGGAGAGTGGTAAGGGACATGCAACATCGAGATTCATTAGATATTATAGAAAATTTCAATAGGTAACACGTTTTATATGGAGGATGGTAAGGGACATGCAGCCTTAACCGTATTATGTGATAGATTTTAAAGTTATGTATTTTCCACAAGAATTAAGCCAATATTGATAACGTGAGGACAAATATTGGCGCGGTGACGGATCCGTGTAAATACGCACCGAACACTCCCGTTTTTGCACAATATAGAGTTAAGGTGGAACGTCCAGCAAGTTGATTTGAGAATGCGTTCAAATTATATCATTTCAATTACATATATAATTCAAAATTCACATTCAAATCCAAATTACGCAAACATCTTTCCCAGAACTAGTGTGGGCTCCTGTTATCCTTGTAGTATTATTCCTCCACCCAACCACCTCTATGCATCTGAATTTCCCTGTTGATTTGTATGTATATATGTATGTAGGTACGTACGTGTATGTAGTTATATTTATATACATATGTATAATTATTTATTCATATTATGTATTATAGTTTATAAGTATATTCGCATATGTATTTATATTTAATCATATTAAAGTGATCTTCTTTTTATTTTATTTTTTTTAGATTTGAATTTCACGTTCTTAATGCACCGCCAACATGAATCTCTGTTTGCCCATTGGTTGACTGGGAGAAAATGCTTCAAAGTGTTAAGTCCACTATGTGTTCCTTTATTTATGTATTTGTGCATTAAAGTTTTAATAAATAAATAATAAATATGTATAAATAAAATCGGAGTGTCTGTTTGTAATATTGAAATAACCGTTTTTTACTACATGCATATGAATTTAAATACGGTATATATATCAAAATAACATTTTTTTAATTTTTGTCTGTGTGTCGGTCTGTTTGTTCCGGCTAATCTATGAAATGGCTGGACCTATTTTGACGGGACTTTTGGCAGGTAGCTGGTGTAACAAGGAGTAACTTAGGCTACTTTCATTTTAAAATTATCTAAATATGTTTTGTGTGAAATTCCACGCGGACGAAGTCGCGAGTACAGCTTACTAATAAACACAGTTGTCTTAAAAAACTAGCAACAACCGTTTTTTTATCAATGTAAACATTCAAAGCCTGAAGTTATTATTTTTTACCATCCTATCGATTGCAAAGTATTTAATGCAATGTATGCAAATGCATGCCCTTAATCTGTAATACTAAATTATGTATAGATTTACATTTAGTTATCTTTTTAATTTATAATCCAGAATCTCTTTATTTACTACTAGCTTTTGCCCGCGGCTTCGCGCGCGTTTAGTTTATCCCCTTAGGGGTGGAATTTATCAAAATTAAATTCTTAAGGGATGCCTACGTCATAGTAGCTTTATGCATGCAAAGTCTCAACCAGATTGGTTTAAAATTGACAAAGTTTCATACACACTTTCATCCCCTATTTTATTCCTTTGGGGGTAGAATTAATCAAAATCTTTTCTTAGCGTATGCCTACATCATAACATCTACCTGCATGCCAAATTTCAGCCCGATCCGTCCAGTGGTTTGGGCTGTGCGTTGATAGATCACTATGTCAGTCACCTTTGATTTATATATATTACTGTATCTAGTTAATAACACTTTTTAATCATTATTTCAATCCATATACCAGTTCCCACGACTGTGGAATAAATAGAGTTAGATAGATAGATAGATAATTGATTTATTGCCAACATAACACAAATAATACAATTTACTATAAGACACAAAATAAGAAATAAATAATAACCTTGCCTCAGCTGTTGCTGATATAAGCACAACCTTAGTGATATGCACCTATACAGCGCTGGTTGTCAGGCAGCCCCCATTACTCATTAAAAAAACTAAGATGCGGGTTTTTTACTATATACACATACATATAAATTAAACAAAAAAAAATTAAATAAGATCTAGAATACACAAATATAAATATATATCCTTCATACATAATGTTATGTTGAGACTTAAATATTGTATTCTTATATCTTCTTTTTTAATATACTCTGTTTTTAATATAAATAAAATAATTTTATTCTACAAATATAAATATATATAAAGAGATGTTATTCTAATTTTTGACATACAGTTTTTAAATAGAATTTTCTAGAATATTCGTCTCGTACATTTAACGTTTAATACAATACCTCTAGCCACGTAGTCGTTCTATCTCAAATAATTTTATTCTACAAATATAAATATATATAAAGAGTTGTTATTCTAATTTTTGACATACAGTTTTTAAATAGAATTTTCTAGAATATTCGTCTCGTACATTTAACGTTTAATACAATATCTCTAGCCACGTAGTCGTTCTATCTCAAATAATTTTATTCTACAAATATAAATATATATAAAGAGTTGTTATTCTAATTTTTGACATACAGTTTTTAAATAGAATTTTCTAGAATATTCGTCTCGTACATTTAACGTTTAATACAATAACTCTAGCCACGTAGTCGTTCTGTCTGAAATAATTTTATTCTACAAATATAAATATATATAAAGAGTTGTTATTCTAATTTTTGACATACAGTTTTTAAATAGAATTTTCTAGAATATTCGTCTCGTACATTTAACGTTTGATACAATATCTCTAGCCACGTAGTCGTTCTATCTCAAATATTATAGTTTTATTTTACAAATATAAATATATATAAAGAGTAGTCATTCTAATTTTTCACATACAGTATTTAAATGGAATAATCTAGAATATTCGTCTCGTACATTTAACGTTTGATACAATATCTCTAGCCACGTAGTCGTTCTATCTCAAATAATTTTATTCTACAAATATAAATATATATAAAGAGTTGTCATTCCAATTTTTCACATACAGTATTTAAATGGAATTTTCTAGAATATTCGTCTCGTACATTTAACGTTTAATACAATAACTCTAGCCACGTAGTCGTTCTATCTCAAATAATTTTATTCCACAAATATAAATATATATAAAGAGTTGTTATTCTAATTTTTGACATACAAATTTTAAATAGAATTTTCTAGAATATTCGTCTCGTACATTTAACGTTTGATACAATATCTCTAGGCACGTAGTCGTTCTGTCTCAAATAATTTGGAGCGCGCGGCTGTCAGGTGTGAACGATTAGCCTACCGTGTTTACTTTACGACACACTGAAATATGATTTCGATGATAAACAGCACTCCTTAATATAAACATTCTATACAAATATAGACTTAAATTTGACAAGTATATATATGTTTATTGTACTAGGAATATCGGCTTAAACATGGTTCATTATCTTATCCAACTTTTTTATAAGCACCATTGAATGTGAAACCAATACAGGTACACCGAAAAAAAGAGCTGCAACTTCAATCCATTATTGAATCCATTGTTGTTCACTGGACGATAGGGGACGAGTGCAGATGGCAGTCCAAACCAAGGAAGGACTTATGGAGCGGCTGAAGGCCAACTCCCGCCTGACCGATACGACTTACTCTGAGGGCACCGCTAGGTTCTAGGTAATTTCCCCGTTTGAATTGGCGGGAGGATCGTGAGGGGATTACAGCTGTCCGTGCTAGGTTCTAGGTAATTTCTCCGTTTGAATTGGAGGGAGGATCGATGAGGGGATTACAGCTGTCCGTGCTAGGTTCTAGGTAATTTCCCCGTTTGAATTGGAGGGAGGACCGATGAGGGGATTACAGCTGTCCGTGCTAGGTTCTGGGTAATTTACCCGTTTGAATTGGAGGGAGGATCGATGAGGGGATTACAGCTGTCCGTGCTAGGTTCTAGGTAATTTCCCCGTTTGAATTGGAGGGAGGATCGATGAGGGGATTACAGCTGTCCGTGCTAGGTTCTAGGTAATTTCCCCGTTTGAATTGGTGGGAGGATCGATGAGGGGATTACAGCTGTCCGTGCTAGGTTCTGGGTAATTTACCCGTTTGAATTGGAGGGAGGATCGATGAGGGGATTACAGCTGTCCGTGCTAGGTTCTAGGTAACTTCCCCGTTTGAATTGGAGGGAGGATCGATGAGGGGATTACAGCTGTCCGTGCTAGGTTCTAGGTAATTTCCCCGTTTGAATTGGAGGGAGGATCGATGAGGGGATTACAGCTGTCCGTGCTAGGTTCTAGGTAATTTCCCCGTTTGAATTGGAGGGAGGATCGATGAGGAGATTACAGCTGTCCGTGCTAGGTTCTAGGTAATTTCCCCGTTTGAATTGGAGGGAGGACCGATGAGGGGATTACAGCTGTCCGTGCTAGGTTCTAGGTAATTTACCCGTTTGAATTGGAGAGAGGATCGATGAGGGGATTACAGCTGTCCATATCGCTTGTGTATATATATCGTCTGGATAGTTTGATGCATTCGCCTGAGATGTGAGGGAAGTGATAACTGTATATGAGTCACTATCAAAATTCGTTCAGTAGTTTTTGCGTGAAAGAGTAACAAACATCCATATTTACAAACTTGCGCGTTTATAATATTACTTACTACTCGCTCCGGTTTCGGTCGGGTGTACATGTATTATACATATAAACCTTCCTCTTGAAACACTCTATCTATTAAAAAAACTTCAAAATCAGTTTTGTAGTTTTAAAGATTTAAGCATAAATAGGGACGGACAGACAGCGACAGCGACTTTGTTTTATCCTATATAATGATTAAGATATTAATAAAATATGCCTATTCCTATATTTTTTATATGTATATTTTTATAATTATTTTTAGTTTTATTTTCACAGGTTCGGTTTGCAGTCGCGTCGTTCAAATGCGGTAATCAGTATATAAATAACTAGGTACACGTTTCAGATCATCAATTAAACGATTATCTAATCGTTGTGACCGCGGCATCAATAAATTACAGTTAAGTGAAACATAAACGATAATGTCAAATGGGTAAATAGCCCTTACAATTGTACAAACAGTGGTTATCTGTAAAATAAAAGCAGTCTTGTCGCAGCGCGTGCGGCGAGTCAAAGTAGATATTGTAGCTCCCCTTTATTGGGTGCAATTTAATTTGCCGGTTGGCTGGTTGTTACGGTGTTTTGGAGTTGGATAAAGGGGGAACAAGTCCATTCATCATCGGTAAGTGATCGATGATGGCTGCCTAAATATTTGAATTATTTGATATCGGAACGGTCACGACTCGAGCCACTTGCCGCTCACTGTACGATGTTAAGTATTGTGTTATTATGAACTTCTAGTAAAGGTTCCGTGGGTTGCTATAAATGATATAGCTATAATATATATAAATATAATATATCATCATCATCTGCTTCTTCCTTATCCCATTTATTTGGGGTCGACGTAATATGTTTTTCTCTTCCATTAATCTCTGTTCGCAGTCATTCCGTTATTTACTCCCTTTCTCACCATATGATCTTTCACACAGTCCATCCATCTCTTTTTCGGTCTTCCTCTACCCTTATAACCATCCACATTCATATGTAACACCGTCCTTAGGATATGATCTTCATTCCTACGCATTACATGCCCATACCACGATAGACGATTACTCTTTAACCTCTCTGACATCGGTGCCACTTTCATACTTCCTCTGATGTATTCATATAATATATATACAAATATATATATATAAAATTAATCTAAGGAATATATTCTATTTTCCTTAGATTAATTTTAATACTTTTTGCATGAGACATTTTGTAACAAGTGTAACAAACTCTTTGGCAGATATTTTATCCATTATGAAATTTTATAATTATTTTATTTCGACATTTATATTTTTGCAATAATATATTATATATCGCTGCCGTACTAGTTGCTTTTTTAATTTAATTTAATTATATTTATTTAAATTTTTCCTCATGTAACCCTCGATACCTCTTACTCATCAGGTACATCAATATCGCCGCTTCAAGTTAGGATTAAATTAAAGTAACAAAAAGCAACACTACTTATAAGTCGGTGAATTCCCTTCGTGAACTACAAGAAGAAAACTATATGATACTCTAGAATATTCTATAATTATTCTATGTGAAGATGTTTTCTTTAATTATAGCTATAAAATAAGTCGAATATATCATTTGAGATACAGCAAAATACATTTAAGAACTTCACTTCCTAATCTGAATCTACAAAACCAGCTCTTTGTCGGCTATAGTCTATATTACCTTGGTTACAGCATCTCGTGTGGACAACTGGACCAATATCTCTAATCCTATAATTATTTTTTGTTGTGTTTGTTATTATCAGAAGGTTTTTATGAAAGATATAATCGCTGCTGGAAGGCATTGGATGCGAGCAGCGCAGAACCGATCGTCGTGGAGATCTTTGGTGGAGGTCTTTGTCCAGCAGTGGACGTCTTCCGGGCTGAGATGATGATGATGATGAAAATGTCATATAGATAACGGTCTCTTTTCCATCAGGTGGGTTATAGCCTTATTTGCTCATCCAGTTACATATTAAGATTGTTGTAACTTCCCATCAACCTGCTTTAAAGTGACAATTGTCTTAAGTTCTAAGTTGAAATGTTAATCCTTTAAAGGTAGCTACTCGTTTAATTTCAAGCAATCCTTTAAACAAATAAAGCGATGTAAAGCGCTGTGACCATAGATATAATGATCGACAGATAATCCTATAAATATAAGTATTTTTATAATAAACATAGTAATATCCCTAGAGAATTCACACAATGTCATTTTAGTCCTAAGCTAATCAGAGCAGAATATTTGTAGAATAAATACATAGTTAATACACATAAAAACGAGTAGACCTAACCAATACAAACCATTATATTCAATACAATTTATTTTTATTTTGAGAGGAATCGAATCCGCGACCATAGGAAGTAAGACAGTGTGCTAAACAGCTAGACTTCTGA
Organism: Achroia grisella; assembly: GCF_030625045.1. Taxonomy (NCBI): domain Eukaryota; kingdom Metazoa; phylum Arthropoda; class Insecta; order Lepidoptera; family Pyralidae; genus Achroia; species Achroia grisella. The sequence goes on from NW_026712771.1 coordinate 491,472, forward strand.
GGCCGTCAAATATAAACATTGTAATATAAGAATTGACTGGCGTAAGTGACTAAAAAGGTCCTAGATGATGAAATGGTTTTGAGGTTAAGTTTTACGTTTGAAATCATTCCAATCAAATCGAAATATCTTCATTAATCTATTACAGACTCTTATGATATGTCAAATCTACCGTCAATTCGGAATGATTTCGAGATGAGAAGAACTGGCAAGAAACTCAGCTCGTATTCTTTTCAAACGAGCTTGTTATTCAATTAGGTAGAATGTTATGACCACTGGGATATGCTATTGCATTTTAGTCAATAGCAAACTTCATCGTACCTCAAACAGTTCCCACAAGCAGCACCCGTTCACGAGTATGACGGATAAACCAGACACACATTGCATATAACTATATTAGAGGGTATACCTTGACCGGCCCACCACGCCGCCACAAGTTTGTACTTTATACCGAGCATAACTTCAACTTACTCCACCACGTCATTTATAGTATTCACTTCATAGGCTGTAACAATCACAGTTTTTACTATGAAATACGACTAGCGAGCATGGCAATAGTTGTTCATGATAGGGATTGTTAGTAATGTGAACTCATAACCTATTACTAGCAATGTACCATGTCAGGTTGACTTCCACGCGGTTCCCCTTGGAAACCATCGTGATAAATTCCTGGTGAATTTGTCACGATGGGCCAACTGACCTGACCATGTTCATCTTATCATCCTCTAATGGTGTTGCAAGCGTAAACCGTTAGCGCGGTCAGCTGCACCGTTCCATTATCATCAATAAAAAACAATAGTTGTTCAAGCATGAGATTTTCATTTAATGTTAGACATAGACACCTATATATATACATTGTAAATAAACTGGCTTTTAAAAAAATATATATTCAATTGAGTTTCTTGCCAGTTCTTCTGAATTGGATCTATATACTGAACTGGATGGTAGGGTAAAAATTAAAATTATGATGTAAAAAATTTGACGTTCATAAGCGGCTAATGTGCCCTACTTGAGTAAATGATTTTTGAATTGGAATTTGAATTATTTTTTTAAACAGTAGTCGTATCTCGAATAGAACAGTTACTTTATCTGTTATCCTTACTTATATTATAAATGCGAAAGTAACTCTGTCTCGCTTTCACGTCGAAACCACAGAACCGATTTAAATGAAATTTGGTACTCAGATAGTTTAAACCCTGACCAAGGACATAGGCTACTTTTTAATGCAAAAAAAGGGTTGCAATGGGTTGAAAGGTTATATGGAAGTATCGTCATTTTACGCACATGAAGTCTCGCACACAGCTAGTTTGTTATATCTGTGGCTTCATCAGTGCTACAGTTAACGCCTTAATTCAACAATAAAAGATATGTCGGCACCGTGTGTGCCGAGCAAACTAAAAAACCAAATAAAATAAGCAAACAATGAAATATGAGCTGAGATAATGCGGCGACGGGTGGGCACGGCCGACAATATTTTAACTTACAAAATGAATTCGTGTTTTTTCTTTCCACTGTGACTTGAAATATATTTTTTTATTTAATTATACGTTTGTATTATACATAATGTGTGGGTTTTAACATTGTTTTTTTTGGCATGAGAATGATTTATTATCATACTTCAAATGTACGCATTGATGTTTTTATTGAAGTAATTTATTTATGTTCTCTTAATATGTTAATTATTAGTGTTAAGAATTTAACTTTATTTATCTAAAATAAAAGTAGCTTTAGTTACTCCTTATTACATCAGCTACCTGCCAATAAAAGTTCCATCATAATCGGTCCAGCCATTTCAGAGATTAGCCGCAACAAACAGACCGACAGAGAAAAATTGAAAAAAATGTTATTTTGGTGTATGTACCGCATTTATATTCATATATATGCCTGTAGTAAAAAACGGTTATTTCAATATTACAAACAGACACTCCAATTTTATTTATATATATGTATACATAATGTGTGAGTTTTAACATTGTTTTTTGGCATGAAAATGATTTATTATCTTACTTCAAATGTACTAATGGATGTTTTTATTGAAGTAATTTATTTATTTTTTCTTAATATGTTAATTATTAAGTACATTTCGTTATTACTGTGTATCAAGAAATATCTAATAAATGAAAATGAGGAAATGGAATTTCCAAGTAAGTTATTTATTTGTATAAAGAAGTAGATTATAAGTTTTAAAAACCTACATGTAAACTGTTATACCAATTTGCTTTCGATAGGTGGTGTTGGCGCAAAATGTTAGGAATATCATAGACAGAGCGCAGCACTAATGCATCTATTTTGGAACAACTGGCATCAGAACCCATCGCACTACTGTGTGCTTCCAGCGTCTAACTTTTTTCTACGTGGCCCGTCGGAAACCAGATAATTTGGAAAAATGTATAATGGTAGGGTCGTGGATGGAAGTAGGGGCAGAGGTAAGCCACCTGCACCTTGAACTGATCCAGTACGAAGGCCATCAAACGAAATATACAGTCGGCCGTTCACTTAGCACAAGATAGAAATGCCTGGAGAGTTTTGGTTGGAAGATTCCTGGTGATTACGACCCTCAGTTTATTCTATTTTATTATTTCATTGAATTAGTGCCAATTGGTGGTTTGTATTCACACACTTAAACTTAAATTGTAAGTAAGAATAAATTATTTAAAAGAGCAACACACAAGTTTCTTGCTTGTTCTTCTTGTGATGAGACAGCATTCCGAATGAGCGGTAGATTAAAAAAAAATGTTATGACTATTCAAAAGTGCTTCAATATAAGTTTATTTGAATAAATGATTTTCTATTCTATTCTATTCTATTCTATTCTATTCAGTCTTTAGGAATCGACAAAGAATAATTTAGTAAGGAAAGTACAAAATTTATCTACAAATTTCTTATTTATTTTTGATCTCGCTTATGCTACTGATTTACCCTAGTAAAATAAAAGTTAAGGTTCATCATCATCATCATCATCGCAGCCCGGAAGACGTCCACTGCCGGACATAGGCCTCCCCCAAAGATCTCCACGACGATCGGTCCTGCGCTGCTCGCATCCAATGCCTTCCAGCGATCTTGACCAGATCGTCGGTCCACCTTGCTGGAGGCCTTCCCACGCTGCGTCTTCCGGTTCAAAGTTAAGGTTGACGGGTTCAAAATCAATTTGGGTTTAAAACAAATTTAGTTAAAATCACTACGTGAGTGCATGTAAATATATACATTATATACTTATTTATAATAACATACAGACCAATGCACATTATATAATAATAATAATTATTATTATTATCCCAGACAACTCACACAGCGTTATCAAGTCTTAAGCTAAGCAGAGTTTGTGTTATGGGTACTAGACAACTGATATAAATATTTTTTTTTATAAATACATTATATACATAGGAAACACCCAACCTAAAACAATAATCAAACTTATGAATACAAATGTTTGTACTTACGATAGTGGGCGATTCGAACCGCCGATCATCGGAAGTAAGTCGGTCTCTAAACCGCTAGACCACCGGGACCGTATAGTTTATATATTTAATTTATTCTATGTACATTTCTCTATACCTACAATCAGCTAATGTAATAATATTTCAGGACAATTCACATAGCGCCATCTAGTCCCAAGCAAAGCTTGTGTTATGGGTACCAGACACCTGATACAAATACATAGAACTTTTATTGTAATTGCATACATGATATACATAGAAAACAACCAGACCGATAGAAACAATCATACTTATGAATACAAATGTGCCGTGCGAGGAATCGAACCCGCGACCATCGGACGTAAAACGGCGTGCTAAACCGCTAGGCCATCGAGGCATAATTCAGACCGTAATTTTATTGAGTTTATATATTTAATTTTTTCTAACAATGTTCATTCCCCTATCTTATATATGATCTTTATACCTAAAATCTAAATATATATAACTCAAAGCTGACTGACATAGTGATCTATCAACGCACAGCCCAAACCATTGGACTGATCGGGCTGAAATTTGGCATGCAGGTAGATGTTATGACGTAGGAATCCATTAAGAAAAGGTTTTGATTAATTCTACCCCCAAGGGGATAAAATAGGGGATGAAAATTTGTATAAATCTTCTTAGATTTTCGACTGATTGAACTGATTAAAGATTGGAGCTACTATGATGAAGACGTTCGCTTAAATAGGATTTTGATAAATTCAACCCCCATGGGGATAAAATAAGGGATGATGCAGAATCTAAATGCATTATTTTGAACCTATCAGTATCTAATGGAACGAATAAATAAGACGAACAAAATAATTTTTAGTTCTTTAGGCTATATTTATTTTAGAAAAACAAAGTTAAATTCCACGCGGACGAAGTCGCGGGAACAGCTAGTAGGTTAATATATCATAAGTCAGACCGCCATTTTTGCATTTATTCATAACACAACAATTGCACAGCACGGAACGATCTATTGTATCGTCACAAGTATATTATAATGCTACCGATATGATTTGACCACCCACACTCAATACTTCAACGATCCACGACTAACTAATCCATTACTATGTATCACGACAATTCTTGACAGCAACACTAAATTACAACTCAAAGGAAACGCTACCTTATTTACAATGTCAATAAAATCAAATTTTTATTTCAACTTTCAAATTTCGAATTTGTAACTATAAATAATGATTACCCAAATTATGACGTATAACTAGTGGGATAGAGTTGAAAATTGTTTGCAAGTTTTGAAAGCACTTATAGATACAGGGTGTCAAGAAATCGTCATGTTTACAATTGGTGTTTTGAAAGCGCAGGAAGCTCGGATGTTATTCTATACGCGTTACAATTGTATTTTTTTATACGACGTGTGGGGTTGTCAATAGAATAGTTGAGAAGACGTATAATGTCACTGGTTGACTTGAGATATTAATGATTCATGAGAAATATTAGTTGTGGTAATTTTAAATTGGTTACTCATTATATTTCGCTATTTTATGTAATACTAGCTGTTCCCGCGACTACGTCCGCGTGGAATTTAACTTGATTTTTCTAAATTAAAAGTAGCCTAAGTTACTCCTAATTACATTAGCTATCTGTCAATAAAAGTCCCTTCAAAATCGATCCAACCATATCAGAGATTAACCGATACAGACAGACAGACAGATAGAGAAAAATTCTAAAAAAATGTTATTTTAGTGTATGTACAGTATTTATATTCATATGCATGTAGTAAAAACGGTTATTTCAATATTACAAACAGACACTTCAATTTTATTTATAATTATAGATGTGACAGGGGTGGAATAATCTTTAAAAATAGAATTGGAATTATTTATCAAATTAACTTAAATTTAAGCACTTTAGAAAGTTTTTGAACCTAAGACTCATTCGGAAAACTATCTAGGACACAATATTTCAAAAATATACCATCATAATATCAACAGGCTTGGTTTATTAATGCTTCTCTATCATCATTACATAGTATACAAATATTGACAACAGTATCAAAACAATTTAATTAACAAAATAAAATACAATTTTATATTCTAAACTTGTATTTGAATTTATAGTTCTTTAATTTTAAATTCTACATACATATCTGATTAGCCAGTTACAACAATTAAAATAAAACAAAGTCACTTTTCTATGTCTGTCCCTATGTATGCTTAAATCTTTAAATCTACGCAACGGATTTTGAAGCGGTTTTTATGTATAATACATGTACACCCGTGCGAAGCCAGTGTAACTAGTTACTTTATATAACAATGGATATTTATACACGAAGTTAAAATGAATAAGTTCTAACAATCCAACATAATAGCCATATCAAATTCGCCAGAACTACCTTGGCCAATATCAGACCGTGAAATTCATGTTTGTCATTACAACTTCAACCCTATTTACTGCCCTTTTAAATCACTGCCATTGCTAATTCACCACGGCTGTCTGTTATTGAACACCACAATTTATAAGCATCACTCGAAACAGTCTAAAAAATATCTCACAAAATGCAACCACAGACTCGCAGTTGATAAATGTACAGGACGGAATAAAATTACTCTGTGCACATCGATAGTGGGGTAGACGTCCCGATGAGCGGCATTGTGCTCGATTTGATAAATCGACAACGCTCGTATTGTCGGCTCCCCACAGCTGTCATCTGTCACAAGAGAGATGACACTAGGACCAGTTTTTTTGACACGTCCCTTTGTACGCGGCCAGTGTGGGCTCGACAAAATGAGGTGATATCGATCGCTGGATATTATGCTCCCTGCACGGAGGGTCTTGAGCTGAATTGAGCTCATAAATAAGTAAGTGACGGTGTGTCAGTTTTTTCGTGTGATGATGTGCTGTATCTTTTGTCAGTGCAACAGGGGTCTAATGCGAATCTATTAAAATTTATGGCACATTATAAATGATTTCGCGACGATAAATTTCGCATCAAAACAATTTGTATTTTTTGTCGTGTCTGTGACAAGACTTTGTTCATTTATCATGTGGTTTTAAGGGATTAAAAAGAAAGTAAAATAGCTTCCAAAAATTAATATATGTAGGTATATGCGTATATATAAATCAACAAGTGTTGTAAAACATAATTACTTATTCAAAACAACGTTAAAGATATTTGCAAGTAAATAAATAACTCTGTATTAAGCAGGATAGGTTTATACATACATTTATGAAGCTATCACTAAAAATTCTATAAAATGTTTTCTACTTAATACTAGCTTATTATATAGCAATACTAGCTACTTGCCCCGGCTTTGCACGGGTGTACATGTATTATATATAGAAACCTTCCTCTTGAATCACTTTATCTATTAAAAAAATAACCGCTTCAAAATCGGTTGCATAGTTTTAAAGATTTAAGCATACATAGGGACGGACAGACAGCGACAGCGACTTTGTTTTATACTATGTAATTGTTGTAACTGACTAATCAGATATGTATGTAGAATTTAAAATTAAAGAACTATAAATTCAATTACAAATTTAGAATATAAAATTGTATTTTATATTCTAAATTTTGACACTTGTTTTGATACATCATTCTGTTGTCAATGGGCTTTCTGAATACAATTTCTCAGTATACCAAATCTTTTCCTTTTATCTATACACGAATAAAATAAAACTACAACAGTAATGATAATATATATATATATATATATATATATATAAATTTTAGTATAGTCTAAATTAGTTCAAAAAAACAAATTTAATTCAGACAAAAATAAATTTGTCTAATTTTAAAATGAATTCATAGCAGATTTTACTCAACATACCAGACACTATCATATTTTGAATAAAAACGAAAATATTTCCGCCATTTTCCATTTGTCACACATATCCATAACGTGGTAATATACATACAAAAACACGAAATAAAGCTCACCGTGTCGTAAGCCATCCCGGCGTATGACGTCGCACAAACCGTAAAGCGCACAATAATTTTGAGTTATAGCACAGTTACGTCGTACGGGCGTAATGAAACAGCCTGTATATCACAATTTCAACCGTGCCCCGCTGTTAAATGGCTGCGGTAAATTAGCCCACTGTGCAGGGTTAGAAATGTGCCAATGATATACTGATGCTGGGGTGGAGAGATATTTTTACAACTAACAGAGGGGTACGCCTTTGTTACAAGTGGTTCAAGTAATAGCTAAAGTTAATTATGATCATATTAATAACTAGCTGTACGCGCGACTTCGTCCGCGTGGAATTTTGCAATTTTGCATATAAAAGATTTTTCTAAAATAAAAGTAGCCGGGGTTACTCCTTATTACAGCAGCTACCTGCCAATAAAAGTCCCATCAAAATCGGCCCAGCCATTTCAGAGATTAGCTACATCAGCTACCTTCGTCCGCGTGGAATTTTGCAACATTACTATGTTTTTCTAAAATAAAAATAGCCTAAGTTACTCCTTATTACATCAACTACGTGCCAATAAAAGTCCCATCAAAATCGGTCCAGCCATTTCAGAGATTAGCTACATCAGCTACCTTCGTCCGCGTGGAATTTTGCAACATTACTATGTTTTTCTAAAATAAAAATAGCCTAAGTTACTCCTTATTACATCAGCTACCTGCCAATAAAAGTCCTGTCAAAATCGGTTCAGCCATTTCAGAGATTAGCCGGAACGAACAGACAGACAAAAATTGTAAATGATGCTTTTTTGGTGTATATACCGTATATTCATATGCATGTAGTAAAAAACGGTTATTTCAATATTACAAACAGACACTCCAATTTTATTTATATGTATAGATGTATAGACAAAGATATTTGTGGGTGATAGAATGAATGGACTGTATGCGTGATATAAATCAAACAATGGATAGAAAATGGTACTTATAATGAAGATACGTGTACAAACGGTTGCGAGGCAAAAAGTGACAATAAAAAATATGACATATCTATAAACTAAGGAAAACACATAAAAATTAGTACAAAAATAAATATATAAAAATGTGCAAAGAGTTTGCAACAATATTCATTCTTTAGTCGACATCACAGAAGACCGAAGAGCTGGCAGCTACCTCGGACAAAGAATTGGTCTAGCTGTTCAAAGAGGGAACGCTGCCAGTATCTTCTAGTCTAGCCATTCAAAGAGGGAACGCTGCCAGTATCTTCTAGTCTAGCCATTCAAAGAGGGAACGCTGCCAGTATCTTCTAGTCTAGCCATTCAAAGAGGGAACGCTGCCAGTATCTTCAGAATCTTGCCTAAAGGGAGTCCTTTTAAGAATATATTTTAGTTATTATATTCTATTATTTAAGGTTTTTAATTTTAGGTTCTTTATTCTATAAGTAATATATATCATCTTTAGAAATACAATTTCTTATTTCTTAATTTTTAATATAATAATATCTCAGGACAATTCACACAACGCCATCTAATCTCAAGCTAAGCAGAGCTTGTGTTATGGGAATACAAAATGGGTATAATAAATACATATTATACATAGAAAACACTCAGACTGATACAAACAATCATACTCAGAAATACAAACGTTTGTACCGTACGAGGAATCGAACCCACGACCATCGGTCGTAAAGCGGTGTGCTAAACATCTAGACCACCGAGGCTGTTGTTCTTAATAGTCATTCTTAAATGAATATACCGTAATATGACGTGACAAATTTGATATAATCAAGCCACATAGAAACCATAAGCCTGGACCTCTTAAGAGAGTTCCCGAAATGATAATTAGACCCTTGTTTAGCGAAATGAATTTGTGCTCGCTAATTGTGCCAATATTTCACAATCCTACCATAACATCACCATCAAAAAGCACCATTACCCGGCGCGTTACCGTAAAAACATTCGTAGTAGAGTTTCCTCGACCAAATTGAAATATACCGTCAGCCATATTCATTACAGGCGAGTCTCGGTGTGGCCATAATTCAAACTTACAGCCACCTTTTACGAGTTTTAAGAGCTGCACTCCAGAGAGACAGGCCGTGTAATGTTGCCATGTTTATGAGTTGACGTTTTGAACATGCGAAAACATGTTGATGTCTCACAACTGTTTGTTTCGAATACATTCGAGCGGTAAATTTATTACTTACATATTAATTACTAGCTGTGTCCGGGACTACATCTGCGTGGAATTGGAATGATGGTAGATGGTAGGTGAAAATTTATTTTTCTAAATTGAATTTTTTTCTAAAATAAAAGTAGCCTGAGTTACTCCTTATTACATCAGCTGCCTGCCAAAAAAAAACGGTTATTTCAACATTACAGACACTCCAATTTTATTTATAGACTAGCTGTTCCCGCGACTACGTCCGCGTGGATTTTAGCTTTATTTTTCTAAAATAAAAGTAACCTAAGTTACTCCTTATTACACCAGCTGCCTGCCAAAAAAGGTCACTTTAAAATCGGTTCCGCCATTTCAGAGATTAGCCGGAACAAACAGATAGACGGACAAAAATTGTAAAAAATGTTCTATTGGTGTATGTACCGTATTTATACACACATGCAAGTAGCAAAAAACTGTTATTTCAATATTAAACAAACAGACACTGCAATTTTATTTATATGTGTAGATCTATAGATAAAACAATATAAAAAACATCAATAGAACTCTTAAAGAGTACCTATAATTCTTCTAAGATTCCTAAAACGGCTAACAAAAAGAGCTTATGACCGTGAAACGCCTCAACAGATCATAAATTGTACCTAAGAATCATTTCAATCACATCAGCCTTCAAACAAAAACGCATTACATCCACGACCACGGTGGTCTAGCGGTCTAGCACATCGCTTTACGTCCGATGGTCGCGGGTTCGATTCCTCGCACGGCACAAACATTTGTATTCATGAGTATGATTGTTTGTATCGGTCTGGGTGTTTTCTATGTATGATATGTATGTATTTATGAAAAAAATAATATCTATGTACTTGTATCAGTTATCTAGTACCCATAACACAAGCTTTAGATAGCTTAACTTGGGACTAGATGGCGCTGTGTGAATTGTCCTGAGATTATTATTATTATTATTATTATTACATCCGTTTAGGAGCTACGATGCTACAGACGGATACACAGACATAGAAAACTAAGAGTACCCCTCTGTTTACTTTGGGGGTAAAAAAAATATGCTATTGTCAAGACAACATTGTCTTGAATCTGGTGTAGTCTTTGTTGATGATAATAATGCAATGGTGATGATTATGGTAGCTCTAAGGATATTAGCTGAAGAGGGACAGAAAGCCACTTGTGAATGTGAATGAAATTATTTCATTTATTACACAAAGTTGCTATCACTGTTGCTAACGATTGTCAATTGCAACATTACGAGTAAAATTGACAAGTTTGCGATTCCATTAATATAATAGTAATGACATAACAGTAATAATATTGACATATAATGACTAAATAATAATATAGATATAATAATTTCTTAAAATTGTATAATATAATAATGTAATATGCTATATGAAAGACAGAATTGTGTAATTATTTACAGAAGCATAACTAATATAAAATTTTGCATGTCTTCATATTAGACGGATTGTATGGAACCATATGTACTTTATAACATCTGTGCACACCACATTTCTCGCAAAATAAAATGATTTCATTTCATTCATTTCATTTCCTAATTTGTTTTCAAAGTTGTACTTTTAAGTTAAGTTCGTAATTGTTAAACAATAACAGTTTCAATTGAAAAACATTAACAGTTTTAAAAAAGTATTGATTACACTAATAGAAGCTTACGTAATGTCAACAAACTAGTTTTACCTAAGTGCCGTTTGACGAAGGTTAGTAATTCGTTTTATGGAAATTCCGTAAGGTTTTACAACAGACTCCCAGAGTCTGTACTCAATTTGCCAGAAAAAAAATTCATATGTGTTATAAAATATTTACTTTGTAAAAAAGCTTATTATAAAATTTAAGAATTTATAAATGATAATAATGTTTTTGTAGAAAATATCTAACTTAAAATTCATAGCGCTGAATGTTATCTGATTGAACAGAGATTAAGTGCGTAACGGTTTCTATGTTGATTGTCGCATGCCTAATCCTTGTTGTTAATTAAATATAAGTCAATCAATAACAGAACAACACACATATTTCTTGCTCATTCTTCATGTGATAGGTCTGCATTCCGAATGAGCGGTAGAATCAAAAGACTTGACGATTCAAAAATGCTCATATTAAGTTTATTCGAATTAAGATTATTTCTATGTCTATTTCTATTGCAACTGTGAAATTAATATGAATGGTCCATAAATAATCGCAATACTGTAAATTTTGATTAATTTCATATGAGAGTTATTACTAACTGTATTACAAAATGAAAACCTGAGTCAGTTATCTCATCAATTCGATTTTACTAGAAATTAACAACGACGGTTTCCAAAGGGGCCATGTGGAATGGATAGTTACTAAATAAAGTTAGTAACGTTTTACTTGACAAAACTAATATTAATAGCTTTTTGCTGCGAATCGGTATATGTACAAAAAAAGCAAATTCACAATCATCATTTGAAGAACTTAACCTATTGCTGTTACCTTAGAATTAAATAACATTTATATATGCAATTAGCATTAAGCACATCAAACGTTTTTGTAATTGTTAAAAAAAGGAATCAATTAGTGTGGATTTCTTAAAAAAAACATACAACGCGCTAACAAAAAGTAACCTTCAAGATCCAACTAAATAAACACCATTTATCATTTATATACTGATTTATTTTTGACAAGCCGCGGTTGTAGTCTGCAAAACGCAATACGCGTCTCAAACTAATGACGCGGCTTGTTTTTTCAAAATCTTGTTATAATCTCTTCAACGAGATCTACGAGCTACAATAATGCTATGCCGACTAAGAACACAATTTATAGAGACACGTTTTTGACTGTACTATGCGTGAACACCACTCAGATTTGGCAGACGTGCATCCTATATAAACAATTTTGGATTCTATTCCGTGGATATAAAAATGTAGTGAGTTGTAATAATAAGTTTGTGTTGTAGACACATAATAAACGACTTGCTGGATAGGCCTATTATACTCTAATGTCCCAATATATTATCAGTATTAAAAGGCCAGGTTTCACGTGATAAATTGGCGTGCCATTGCCATCTCTTTGTCGTTTGGCACTGGCACATGTTGAATGGCACAAAAAGTGGCAGGTGATACTTTTTTCACGTGTCGATTTATAATGTCCGGATAATGGCCGATTGGAGATATTGTGAGGTTAGTTATATAATTTGAATAATCTGGAAATGTGACTATATATATCTCGAGATATTCTTGAGGTAGATTTTGAAAGTCGTCTGCGAGAATACCATAATGTATGAAGGATCGGTCTCTGATTTGTGTTAGAGTACAAATCCTACGTTACAGAAGGAAAGCGTTATCATCTATACATGTAATAAAAATGGAGCTGGATGTTGTCTGTACATAGATGATTGTGTATGAGAAAAATTACCAGATGTACGTAGGTTTTTACGAGAATTTTTATATGACGGAATTATTTATATGCACCATTTCACCATAATCTGATATGCAAAAGCTTTATATAATACTAGCTTTTGCCCGCGGCTTCGCTCGCATTAATTTATCCCTTAGGGGTGAAATTTATCAAAATTCTTTCTTAGGAGATGAACTACCTCACAATTCCATGGTTTTGTGTTCGTTGTGTGGCCATTGCTACGGACTCTAGGATTACGTAAGCGACCGATTCTTCGACTTCAAGAAAGCATCGATAAAGGAGACTGTCTGTAGCACCTATAGTGTACAAGTGTTTCTTTAAGGGACAGTGGCCCTTTATTGTCCCTATCATTATTTCAAGGTTTTTCCTATTTAGGTCTAATAGACGTCACTCCAGGATTACGTAAGCGAACGTTTCTTCGGCTTCAAGAAAGCATCGACAAAAGGGACTGTCTGTAGCACCTATTATGTATAAATGTTTGTTTAAGGGACAGTGGCCCTTTATTGTCCCTATCATTATTTTAGTTTTTTCTATTTGTCTAATTGATTACGTAAACGAACGTTTCTTGTTGGCCTTGACAGAGGAGACTGTCTGTAGCACCTATAGGAGTGTTTCAGGGTGTCCTTTATTGTCCCTATCATTATTTCAAGGTTTTTCCTATTTAGGTCTAATAGACGTCACTGTTACGCACTCCAGGATTACGTAAGCGACCATTTCTTCGGCTTTAAGAAAGCATCGACAAAGGGAACTATCTGTAGCACCTATAGTGTACAAATGTTTGTTTAAAGGACAATGGCCCTTTATTGTCCCTATCATTATTTCAAGGTTTTTCCTATTTCGGTCTAATAGACGTCACTGTTACGCACTCCAGGATTACATAAGCGAACGTTTCTTCGGCTTCAAGACAGCCTTGACAAAGGAGACTGTCTGTAGCACCTATAGTGTACAAGTGTTTCTTTAAGGGATAGTGGCCCTTTATTGTCCCTATCATTATTTTAAGGTTTTTCCTATTTAGGACTAATAGACGTCACTCCAGGATTACGTAAGCGAACGTTTCTTCGGCTTCAAGACAGAATCGATAAAGGAGACTATCTGTAGCATATATTGTGTACAAGTGTTTGTTTAAGGAACAGTGGCCCTTTATTATCCCTATCATTATTTTATTTATTTATATAACTTCAATTCACAAAATACCATGGTAAAAGTATATATGATGGACTTAACGCCTTACGGCATTTTCTACCAGTCAACCACAGGTTGTGCAGAGAAACTGTAGGCGGTGCAAATATAATCCATAAAAAAAAATATACATATACTAAAAGAAAATACATATAAACACATGCATATACATACACAAATACATATAATTTTAACGTTTTTCCCAATTAGGTCTAATAGACGTTTTAGTAGGTAAACCTTATATTGTACAAGCAAAATTATTTATAGAAACATTTCTGTATTTCAATGGTATCAGCCAGTAATATTAGATATTCCCATAAAACCGATTCGTAAAATATTATAATATTATGTTAAGCTACTTCAATCTATTCTGGGTATATAACAATCAATAGATGGCAACACAAATCCTCCATAAGCGGCTTATGTAGGGATTGGTTCCCAAGAAACATGACATTCAATTTTTATTCCATACAGTCTTTTAAATTGGTAAAGTTATTTAAATCTTTATTTTCTATTCTATAAATATGATTGATTTTGTATTATACAATGTCATAACAAAATGATGCTTGTTAAAAAATTACCTTTCATTCATTTAAATTTAAATTACAATGTTCAATACATTCAGAATGCAGAATAATAAGATTTTTAGTTTCATTGATAAATAATTTATGACTTGATATATGATTATTGGACAATAAATAAAGGTATTTATTTATTTAAGTATATCTATACATATAAATAAAATTGGAGTGTCTGTTTGTTATATAGAAATAACGTTTTTTAGTACATTCATATGAATATAAATACGATACATATACCAAAATAACATTTTTTGTCTCTGAAATGGCTGGACCGATTTTGACGGGACTTTTTTTGGCAGGTAGCTAATGTAATAAGGAGTAACTTAGGCTACTTTTATATTAGAAAAATAATGTTATTTTCCACGCGGACGCAGTCGCGGGTACAAATAGGCTTAAATAAAATCAATACAGACGTCATACTAAGCCACTGACAGGCTTTCACAAATAACAACAGACTAATTCTAAACAAAAATACATAAAGCCGACAACACATTACAAAATTAACAGAGAATATGAAATGTATACAATGTCCAAAAGTTGAGAACAATAAAACATTTAAAATTCAATAAATTAAATAAAGTTCTAATTATATTATAATTATAATAAAATATACAATAATAAATAGAATAAACATTAATAAAAGTTATATATATATATACATACATATACAATTACTATAGATATCTACACATATGATAATATGAACATGACATATGGCCATGTAAGTATATTTATTATTTACAGATAGGTACTTACAAAGCAACGGTAACACGGTGTTGTCAGTATGTCCGTAGGCCGGGTAGCCCCGTAGCTGTTGTGTTTGAAATATGATCCATGTATTATTCAAAGAAATTGCCACATATTTCATCTGGCGGAATAACTTCGAGATACAGATAGACATGGTACACGAATTGGTGATACTGATATATATAATTCAATTTATATTGTTCACTAGCTGTTCCTGCGACTTCGCCGCTTGGAGTTTAACTTTATTTTTCTAAAGTAAAAGTAGCCTAAGTTACTTCTTATTACATCAGCTACCTGCCAAAAAAAGTCCTATCAAAATCGGTCCAGCCATTTCAGAGATTAGCCGATACAAACTGACAGACAGATAAAAATTGTGAAAAATGTTATTTTGGTGTATGTACCGTATTTATATTCATAGGCATGTAGTAAAAAACGGTTATTTCAATATTACAACAACAGACACTCCAATTTTATATGATGAGTCGTGACATGACGCTTCAGAAGGATATCGGTTTAGTACATTTAGTTCGATCTGAGAAGTGGACGTAATGACACGTCAGACAAATGTACTAGCGCCAATGTTGTGTTGTGCCGCGTCGGCGTTTCACCTTTCCTAGAGCTATGGCTGTATTGTAAATATATCGTCAGAAGGCACCAGAATAAGACATATAAAATAGTCATCACGTCATCCAGACAAATATAATACCACCTTGGTCGCCGCTCTTGTCGGTGGAGGAATTTCCATCATACCCCAACGGCCATCTGTTCTGTCTTTCATTTGCTTCACGAGTTGCTATGTGCTCTGCCCATTGCTAGTTCAGTTTTGTGATTCTTCGGGCTATGTCAATCTAGTTCTTCTGCGGATCTCCTCATTTCTGATTTGATCAGAACGTCAGACCTTGAAACGCTGCGTCTTCCGGTCCGCGGTCCGAGGACATAAGCCCTCTCCGTAGTCGTCGCCCATTCTAGTTGTTTTGTGATTACAAAGTTCTTTGATTCCAAATCCACAATATTTGTACCGTATTGCAACTAAGGCAGCCTACAGACTGGCTTCACCTTATCTACGCCAAAGTGATTCCGTTCTCCGGCGCGCCGCGATATTTATGCGATGCGCGCGATTTATGCGATTCGCACGATTTATGGCGGGGCATCCGCGGGGCACTCGCGGGGCGCCCGCGGGCCTCGCGCGGGTAGGGTTACCATACCGAAATATGATCTGTTTCTAAAAAATTCCAGGACATCCCCAAAATCGCGTCGACGTTGATGATTGCGGGTTCAATTCCGCACAAAGTATGAATGGATCAAAGTCTTATTTGCTACTAGCTACTTGCACCGGCTTCGCCCGGGTGTATATGTATTATACATATAAGCCTTCCTATAGAATCACTCTATTAAAAAAATCAGCTTCAAAATCCGTAGCGTAGTTTTAAAGATTTCAGCAAACATAGGGAAAACCAGCGACAGTGACTTCATTTTATACTATGTAATATTGATGAAGGACCTCCTAAAAATACAAATATTATCATGTACTTACATAAACTTATTGTCGATATTTTTAATGGACGGATATGGTATACGGCTAGACGTCAGTGATGATGAGGATGAAAGTAGGTCAGTTAACCCGTCGTGATGAATTCACGTTCATTCAGTGTTCAGTGTGTTGACTACAATACGATATTATATCTTTCCTTCATTTAACAATTCACACAGCCGTCTAGTCCCAAGCTAAGCAGACCTTCTGTTATGCGTACTTACTAGATAACTAATGTAGATACATATATAGTTTTTTTTATGTAAATACAAACATAATATTCCTAAAAAACAACCAGACCGATACAAACAATAACACTAATGATAAATATTGGTATCGTGCGAGGAATCGTACCCGCAACCATCGGAAGTAAGGATATGTGCTAAACCGCTAGATCACCGAGGCCGTCAACAGAAGTTACTAGGGAGGACCGCTTCGAACTTGACCTGGTTCTAGATCCTTGCTAGCAATTGGTATCACTACTTCCCAACTTGCTAACAATTCCGACCAATATTCGCTTACAAAATATGGTTAAGAATATTATTATAATTTGAAGGTATCTATGTCAGGTGAAACCCGCAGAGATGGTAACCCTACCGGAGGGGCGGCCGAGGGGCTTGTCGCGGAAGCGTATTTGTTTCTGTATTGTTTTACTCGAGTTGACAAGTTTGTCATGTAGCTGAATTATTACTGGAGTATTTCGGCGTTTTGACGAAGTTTTTGGACTACATTAATAACTTCTCCTATTTTCTACTGATAGCCAAAATAATAAAGTTTCAAGACGATTTACATAGCGCCATGTAGTCGCAAGCTATGGGAAGCTAATATTATTATGGGTACTAGATAATTGTAAATACATACGTAATACAAACAAACACCCAGATCGATACAAATAAGATATGTTTCTGAATACAAACTTTGTACGCGACCATCGGAAAATAGCGGTGTTCTACCACCACCGACCACAGTTAGACCACCGAGAACTTGGAAATATTTTTTAATTTTTTATTTAGGGTATTGAGCTATTACACTTGAAGCACTGCGATCTGCATAGATCAATTGCTCGCCTTTTTATTTAGTTCGCTGTCTAGGTCCGCCAGGGACAAGAATTGAAGGATATTCTTAGGAGAGATGGGTTTTATTTCCTCAGGATAGAGTGTATACTTTCCAAAAGAGATATTTCGTTTATACATAAGCGGGCTACAACTACGTTGGATGTGAAGTGGCATTTCCTCTTCGGCTTGGCAAAATCTGTAAATCTTTGTTAAGCACAGTAACAATAAGTCTAAATAATAATAAGTAAGTCCATGGTGTATCAATAACATTATCGAGTTTCTGTAGCGATCTCTGATTTTCTTGACAAAATTTTTCTAAAATAAATATTTTTTTAAACTAAAAGTAGCCTAAGTTACTCCTTATTACATCAACTGCCTGCCAGAAAAAGTCCCGTCCAAATCGGTCCAGCCATTTCAGAGATTAGCTGGAACAAACAGACAGACAGACAGACAAAAATTGTAGAAAATGTTATTTTGGGGTACGTACCGTATTTATATTATAATATGCATGTAGTAAAAAACGGTTATTTCAATATTACAAACAGATACTCTAATTTTATTTATATGTATAGATAAAGTATGGCACATAACACTTCTTAGCATTTGCATCATAGAGAGAAGAACTTAGTATTCCAAGGATTCACCATGCGGAGCCGGGTTCATCGTGTGGCAGAGAGGGAAACTCCGAAACTTTTCAGGACTTGTGACCCGGGGGTAGGTTTAAGGGGCTTATTGCCGTACGTCAACATTAGCCTTTACTTGTTGTTCTCCCTGCCCAGCCAAATTTGACCTTTTAACATATTGTAAGATGGTAATTATTTTTATTTCTCACTTTCTTACTTACTGATAGTGCAGTCAAATCTGGTTTAGATCAGACACACATTCTAGTATAGAAGTTACTCCAATTCTAGACAGATCTATTAAAAGATTGTAGAGATGGTAATTATTTTTATTTCTCACTTTCTTACTGACTCATCTTCACTATCGGCGTTGCTCTACCTGCCAAGCCAAATTTGGTAAGAGCCTGATAGTGCAGCTTTAGATACCCATTCTAGTATAGAAGTTACTCCAATTCTAGACAGGTCTATTAAAAGATTGTAGACATGGTAATTATTTTTATTTCTCACTTTCTTACTGACTCATCTTCACTATCGGCGTTGCTCTATCTACCCAGTCAAATCTGGTAGGAGCCTGCTAGTGCAACTGTAGTCATACATTTTAGTAGAACTTACCGCAGTTCGAGATAGGGCAAGAATTTTTAGAAGATTGTAAAAACAGTCATTTGTTTCTTCACTATCTTATTCATGTTTTCTATGTATATTATGTATGTATTTTTAAAAAGAATATCTAAGTATATATATCAGTTGATCAGTACCCACAGCACAAGGTCTGCTTACCGTGGTACTAGATGGCGCTATGTTAATTGTTCAGAGATATTTATTTATTTATTTGGGACCGGCGTAATATGTTGTTGATTAAGATTGTAGAGAAGGAATTTTTTTTGTATGCATAAATGACTATCATACACTTGGTAATAAAACATCATCCATAAACAAATACAACAGCACTACATATGATTAAAAAGTATACCCTCCCTCATACGTCAGTATTATAAATTACAGTTATCACGCTGCCTAAATAAAGCGGGCCATACACGTCCGACAAAAAAAATACATTTCCTTACGATGCATAATATTTTAAACCATCCCCTTGCTTTATACAAAATGGCTGTCGGCACCCGCTACTATTTTTCCTGTAGCTGTTGGTTTAAGCGATAAGATTTGAGCGATAAAATAAGAAAACACTGTTGTATAATTTTCACTGCTATTTTTTACACATACGATTGATTTAAAAAACATTACACACATACATTATAAAGTTTTTACTACATTTTCTTACACATAGCATTGTTTTAAAGTAAAGAAGAATAGAATCACTGGGTTCTTTATGCCTGCTCGGTTAGAGATCTGCTATTAAGTAAAATGTTTATTAAATAATATATTAGAAACCATAAGCCTATAATATATATCAAGCCATATTATACGTTTATGGCTTCAATATTTATAATAATAATAATAATCTCAGGACAATGCACACAGCGCCATCTAGACCCAAGTTAAGCTAGCTAAACCTCATGTTATGGGTTCTAGACAACTGATACTAATACATAGATTATTTTTTGTAAACACATATTATACATAGAAAATACCCAGACCGATACAAACAATTGTACTCATGAATATAAATGTTTGGCCCGTGAGAGGAATCCAACTCGCGACCATCGGACGTAAAGCGGTGTGCGACCGCTAGACCACCGAGGCACGTATAATTATATAGAAAAAAATGTGACCCCACCTGATTGAAGATGGCGCTTATACATAATATGGACGTTCCCAAATGTGTGTGATACTCGTCCCCGTGGACCTATGAGGGTCCTGAGGACTAGAGTATTATCTATTTATTCATTTCAGGTAACTGAAGGTCCTTATTATAAATTATAACCTTATTTTAACCTTAGAGAGTAATGGTGAAACAGTTGTTATAATAATAAAAGTAGGTATATAACATTTAACGCAACATTAGTATGTAAATATTAAAAAGATAATCACATCCCAATCTTTAAGTTGTACCGCAGATTTCAACGGAAGTTTTAAAATAAAGTCTATAAAAAGAATCCGCATTTGTCATCCCGCCCGCTACCTCCTATGACTTAAGGTGACGGCATACGTGATAAATTCCAGGGAGTTTCTTACACTTGGTAGAGCAGACAAAATAATTTATGTTCCTAGTTTAGTGGGTACTTTTGCGAATAGATGGCTGCAAGGTGAACGACATCTCTGTTATATGAACTGTCGGGAAACAGATACGCCACAGGAGGGATGCGGTTTCATTACATTTAAATATATAATTCATGAAATATATATATTATCTTCAACTTATATGTATTTCTCTATATAGCCAACCAACCAACTGGCAAAGTTAGGGGCATTTTGCCCAATAGGGCCTTGAACCATTCTGTGGTGTGCCTCGTTGCCTAAAACTGGGACATCTCAAAATGGTAGTCAAACAAGAAGCACTTAAGAATATGCCAGGATAAGTACATTCAAAAGATCTAATAACGGGCTACTCGAACCAATATTCCAATAGACTTATACTATTGAGTAAAAACAATATGCATCATGACTCTCTGACCTCCTCCCTGACCTCCTCCCAGACCTCCTCCCTGACCTCCTCCCTGACCTCCTCCCAGACCTCCTCCCTGACCTCCTCCCTGACCTCCTCCCTGACCTCCTCCCTGACCTCCTCCCTGACCTCTCCCTGACCTCCTCCCTGACCTCCTCCCTGACCTCCTCCCTGACCTCCTCCCTGACCTCCTCCCTAACATCATCCCTCCATGACCATGAGTCATGATGCACATTGTTTTTACATATAATGTGTCCAGTGAGGGCCTTCCCTCATTTTTATAGAATTTTATTGACTCTCTAGCTATTCCCGCGGCTTCGTCCGCGTGGAATTTAACTTTATTTTTCTAAAATAAAAGTAGCCTAAAGAACTAAAAATTATTTTGTTCGTCTTAATCTATTCGTTCCATTAGGTACTGATAGGTTCAAACTAATACATTTACATCTTGCATCATCCCTTATTTTATCCCCTTGGGGGTTGAATTTATCAATATCCTATTGAAGCGAACGTCTTCATCATAGTCTCCAATCTTTAATTTTAGTTCAATCAGTCGAAAATCTAAGAAGATCTATACAAACTTTCATCCCCTATTTTATCCCCTTGGGTGTAGAATTAATCAAAATCCTTTCTTAGCGGATGCCTATGTCAGAACATCTACCTGCATGCTATATTTCAGCCCGATCCGTCCAGTGGTTTGGGCTGTGCGTTGACAGATCACTATGTCAGTCACCTTTGAGTTTTGTTTAGATTTTCGTGTTAAGATGAGTCAATAAAATTCCATTCTATTCTATTCTATAACTACAATCACTTGAAGCAATAAACGGTAATAAATATGCCCACCATATTATTGGTTATTGCATCAATAAAATAAGAGAAATGAGTCAGATGCAAAATGGAAATATTACTTATGGCCGTCGTAAATTAATATAAAACCACTCCCACTGTCCGTTCGTTAATCCTTTTACGAGGTGATTGGACATTATTATAAAGCACTATTATCGTTATTTACATCCAAGAATGTATGAGATTCATTGCATGGGGTTATTAAATGATTATAGATAGTGTATACGATGTACAGACATACAATAATACAGTGTAGTAAATTTATATAGTATTCGTTTTATTTATTCATCATCATTCATCATATAATGATTTTCTTGATTTAGGTGAGATGTTCCCAAATTTTTTGTGTCGTAGACACATTGCCATATTTTTCGGGTAGAGTCCCTATTCTTACCTGGTATTGATTTTATGAAAATTTCTAACTGTAGTAAAGTTTAATGTAGAAAACATAAAGTTATAACAACAAGATGACCGCTGTTGTAGACCCCTTGCAGTTTGTCTTAGACCCCTGGGGGTCGATATAGACCACTTTGGGAGTCACTGATTTAGATCTTCAATTTTTTAATAATACACTTTTTAATTAGAATATCATTTGTCAATCGTGTTTTTTTTAATGTATTTTGGATTGCTAATATCTTTGTTTTCATTAACTTTTTTCTTGGAATGTGTCGTAATGCAAACTCCAAATTACCAGCCGATTTTAAATATAATTATTTTGGAATCATATGATTAATATAGAGATTTTTCTTTGCACCTGAAGCCCATTCCAACAACTATACAGTGGTAATCTCGCCATTTTAATCCCAGCTATATAAATAATAATAATCGCCCAATAGTTGATATTCGACCATAATGAATTTACATCATAAGTTTGAACATTATTAAGTCTTAATATGAATAATTATGGTAAATAAAGTAATAACTTGAGTCGCGGTTTGGTCACCGATGAGTTAACACTAGGCTTCCGAGCTGTACCCGAACTCTAATTAACGCCTGATGATGCCTCGTTCAGAGGCGAAACACGTGTCGCGATATGGGTGTAGACTCAATAACGGTCGGAATTTGATCGCCACTGTAGAAGGTCGTAGCGCTGGTCAGGTTTCCACACCGAATATTCGTAGTCTCACACATGTTAATTGTAGCGGAATTAAACAAAATAATATAAATACATCGAGTCTTCATCCATCTTTATTAACACTAAAATGAAAGATACGAAGTTAACATGAGATGTCTACTTAAAATCAAGTTACCTTCAACTTAATACAGTGACGAAGGGCAGCCATCGCAGAAATTCACTTACCACAAAACAAGATACCTCTGATTCATTAGCACTTATCAAATATTTACCTAACACATCCTCCAATTCACGAATAGCAATTACGTCTTGTCTTTGTGTAGGGCTGTCTGTTACAATGTAACGTGTTACGTAATACTGTGTTCAGTATTGATATCTGAATGTGGCAGGTTAGGCAGGCTACTTTAGTTAATTGTTGTTGATTTTGTTGTATTATATGTTTGTATGTTCATCAAAAGGTAACTCGCTGTAGAGATTACATTAGGTAGACAGATTTGCTTAGACATTTATTGCTAAATTTATACGTATAATTAGTAAAAATCACGGGATCTTACCACATTTTATATTTAGTTACTGAGTTTCAGTTTACAAGAGATCATGGCGGTTGAAACACTGCCGAAATATCGGGAACTCGGTAAATAAATATAAAACGTGATAAGATCCCGTCATTTTTACTAATTATACGTATATATATATATATATAATATATATAGGTATCAGTTATCTAGTACCCATAACACAAACTTTAGCTAGCTTAACTTGGGACTAGATGGCGCTGTGCGAATGGTCCTGAGGTTATTATTATAGTTATACATAAGGTTAAAAAAATGCATACAACGTACATGAGCTGCCTGAGTTGTTGTTTAGAAGGTATATTACTCTTTCATATACTAAAAAAATCAATAAGAAATAATACACAGAATTTTAATATTTCCGTTTTCGATTTTTTTATTCCGAAAATGAGATTTAAATGAAGTATAGTATGTTTTCCGTTCTCCCTCGTTTCTAACTAGTTTTACAATATTTTAGGCTTATTTATAAATAGAGGAGGCATTATATTAAAAGGAAACAATATTGAAATAACTTTTATTTTTGCTCTTAAAAAACATATTTTTGATTATATTAAAACCTTTACAGATAATATAGAATGAAATAATACTCAAAATGTCGTTCATAACTCCTCCGCTAAGCAATGAAACACTAAAGCTTTCTTATAACAACGATCACGACAAATTCATAAATAATAATTAGTGTTCATAAACTATAAGAATATTGCAACGTTAGGAATGTTTTCCAGCAACCTGGCAACCCTGAAACAACTCCGGTCGAGTTACGAGCTCTCTAGATTTATTGTTATTACCGCGCATTTCCTCCGGGTAACGTTTTAATTACACAGATCGACGATAAACCATCCTGGGGGCGCACTTTTCTTCATTAGAAGATGGATAGCGGCATCTATGCTGTCGAGAGATTTATCCTCACCAACAGTAATGGCACCTCAATAGTTGGCTATTGTTCGGTGAAAAAAATTGGGAATATTATCAGAAAAACCAATAACAGCGTCATCCCTAAGTCGTCCATCAAAATGTAGTAATATTGTTACGTCGGTGACGGCTCGAAAGCTAAGGACACATAAATCACCTCATAAGACCCCAACGGACTTCGCACTACATGAAATGCCAAAAGGGAAATCGGTAGTATTCGATATTTCCGCAAGCCATAGAATGGAAGCGTTTTTCGAGACTGGATAAGACCTTTGATCGGTATCTGGGGGTGAACCGAGAAACGATCGACACTTCCCCACATTTACTTATCATTTGTCGTTTACACAGCACCCTGCTATTTAAATTTCAACTCTATTTACCAAATTCTATTGCCATGTAAATAATTCAGTTAAATTTTGTTTAATTACATATTTTATCCTACATTTCTTTGTTAATGAACATATAGTTTTACTTGCGCCTTCACAATTGAAAGTTAGGTTTAGAATTTGACATCTACTTGTGTGTAAATACAATTCTATATTTACCATTGCATAATATAGTAGAATTAGAAAGTATACATTTTTATTATAAACATTTCAAAAACAAATTTAAAAAATGTGTATCTTTATTGGAAAATATAACATACATAATAATAAAAAGGAAAACACTAAGCCCTATATTGGCTTGTCAGGCGGTTGAACTTACGACGCGGCGTCGGACAGAAGGTCGGCGGCAAGCCATTTGTCACAGACGCCATTTGTACTTGTCGAATCACAGCCATTAGACGAGTGTGTGACCACTAGGGGTTAACCCTTGTTCCGACTACGTTACGATCCACTTCCATCTAACATAGAGTATTAAAGCTCCTCGCAATATAAATTTAATCCTGCAGCTGTTCAAAAGAGATTTAGAGGTGTAATTTTGCATGTGGATGTAGACGGGCACAATAGAAGAGTATCATCAAATCTGAACACGAACAAAGTGAACAGCGCACTTGTCAATATCGACTTGTATGAGCGGAGCTGTCCTGTCGATTTATCTTACTTTGCGGGTATTGTTACAGTCAGGCGAGGTTGCCGCTGATTTATAAGTGGAGTGGTTAATTACAGCAGACGCCGACGCGTCGTTAATTCAACCGCGATGTCCATTTATCTCGCCGCCGTCAACCATTTCCTATTCGGATATAAGAACAAGCGTTCGACTTAAATTTTAAAGCGCGCCAATAAATATATTCGCATAAAACTTAAGTTTATCTCAGTCGTCTTTGAAGTACGGCTCGAGAAAACAAACAAAGCAATAAAGCAGACCTTTATCGGAGCCACGAGTCGACACGCGAGCTAATTTACAACACAGCCGCGGGTTTTATCTTCATTAACCCATCGATTCACAATTAAGACGCGGAATAAATCTCCGGTAATGCGCTCCCCGTCTGCGCCGGTAGATTCAACTTCAAACAGATGTTATGTATAAATAAAGCCAATGGAGGCAACCATTCGATATATTCCTGTCCGCGGCAAACTTTACAGATCTATCAGCGCTCAGTACTCGGAGACAACTGAATAGAACAGCCAAACCAATATCAACCTTATAAACACGACTTCAATTCCGCTGGTTAGTGCATTAAACTCTAAAGCCACGCTTCAATAAACAATCATCTCAGTTTGAAATGATGAAGATGATATCGTCTATAATTCTACTAATAATAAAATTGGTTACGACGTTTGACATCCCTCAGTGTGCCTCATCTTATTTCCAGCGTAACGAGTCGATGCTCACATTC
Source organism: Achroia grisella (assembly GCF_030625045.1). NCBI lineage: Eukaryota > Metazoa > Arthropoda > Insecta > Lepidoptera > Pyralidae > Achroia > Achroia grisella. The sequence continues at coordinate 517,843 of NW_026712771.1, forward strand.
GATTATCTTGCTGCGGTATCCGAAGCATTACACTTGATGAATCGATGGCGACTGTGCGGGATTGTCGGCCGTATGTTGATTTACTGAGGCCATTTCTTCCTGGCACTCAATACGGGATAGATGCCCATCTGTCGCGAGCCGTGTGACGAATCGGGGCAATGCTCGTACGCCGAGGGTCTTTAATGAATTGTCCCAAATAATTGGGATAGTATTTTATATCGCTATCATTTGTTCTGTGATCGCTCGATTTGTAACGTTGCGTTGATTTGTGCGTTGCTTCATACGGATTCTGTGATATTTATCAACGTACTTCTTTTTTATATTTTCACATCCTACTTTTATTGTTTCATCTAAATATTGAATTATGACAAGGATTTTAGTTGCATATAATTATATAAAGGGGCATTCAAAGGCCTTCAAATTTGTGTCTAAAAAGTAATCATCTTGAAGTATAAAGTCATTGCGTAAATCAATAAAACCATCAATCAATTTAAACAATTAACAATACGTTTATTTTAATTGGTATTAACTTTTGGCATGTCCAATCTTAAATCTTTAGTGATTGTATCTAACCGTTGCTTCATATATTCCTTTTGCGTCTCGACTTTGATATAATGGCTACCACCATTTGACTGGCCACTGAGATAGGTAAAATTAGAACTCAAGATGATATTTCTATAAAGTAGTTATTTATTTTTTACGTCTTCATATTTTACTGTTTCTGTCGTTGAATAGGTAGAAAATTAAATTGCTCTTGGATAAGAAATTTCACAAATATCCCGAAAATTTAAATTTTACAGTGAAAGTAACAAATGTTAGTGTTTAATTGAATGTATATAATTGAAACAATAACCAACCATAATACACTGAGCTGTATTGCAATATTGATAATAATAATGACATAATCTAAAGTTACATTATATTTACATCGCAATTGCATTACAAACATTGCAAAGTTTCTGACATCTCCGTAAACAAAATATTAAATTGTACCTATTACATTTTGCATATATTATTAGTTATTAAAAAGTATATATTCGCTATCAATAATAAATGAATAACCCTGGGCAATTAACACAGCGCTGTCACACAGCGGCAACTGATATGAATACTTAATTTTTTGTAAATACCTACATAATATACTATACATAGTAAACACCCAGACGGATACAAACAAACATACACATGAGTACAAATATTTGCACCGTGCGAGCGACAATTAGAAATAAAGCAGTGTGCTAGACCACCGAGGTTGTCAACAAATTAATTAATAATAAACAATAAATATTTGATGATGCAACAAAACTTACCCCAAAAGAAGCAACTTTCAAAATCCTGTTCAATATTGTTCACATGTCATCTCTATCGCCGATAGCTAATGCACTGACGGGCAGTTGGACATCGTCTCGATATCACATGCCACATCTCAGCTTCTGGATCGAGATGTATTCGACTGACAACCGAGCAGGTCTCCGTTGCCAATGGTATGTCCGCAATTTGAGAGCTATCTGATGGAATTGGCCATTCAGTACGTACTTAAAACTTGTTACTTCTGATCTTTGCCTTTTTTTATTCGAACGCATCAGTTGCTTTGGTGGATTCTACTTTCTTATCTATAGAATAATAAAAGGTGAATAAATTTATTTCAAATGAATTTATTCTGTAGTTTATTTTATGCTTTATTATCTTCTCTAATTTTATTACTTTGTTAATGATGAAGAGATTTACGTTAGATATTATAACCACATCATTATGTGAGTTTTTTCTAATTCATTTAAATAATTCCGTGCTTCGACATAATTCTTTATACCTAACATTATATTAAGTAACTTGCTCAGTATAATCTCATTATTTAATATTTTATAAAATAATATATTTATTAATATAAATGAAGAGCCTGAATTTTGTGTTATGTGTTTGTACATGTAGAGGCTGATCTCCAAATCGACTCAATATTATAGAATATATTTTTTACTGTCTGCTTCATTTTAGATAGATATGAAATTTGGTATACCATTCAAATATTATCAAATCAAGAAAGTAAACTTAAATCAGTATCAGGTAAAGCCGGTGTAGCTATTTCTTTGATAAAATCATCTCATTATTAGAATTTAGTAGTTATTTTTATTCTGTTTGCTTAGTTGAAATCTAGAATCTGTAATAATATTTAAACTATAATTATAAATAGCGTAATATACTTCATCTGCTGTATCCGATTCGACTTCAGACCACATAATTGATTATCAAACGCCCACGCACCCCAATATGATGAGCTCGCAAAGAAAATAAATAATCGCCTTCCTATATTTACATCCGCTTTATACCAATGCTATTTATCATTCCTTTTGACCGTTAAAGTTATAAATCATACTCATTCACAAATACTTGGAGCCGACACGTACGTCAAAATAATGAATGAGCTAGCTTCCGCTAGGGTTGTTAAAATGCTCTGAAAGCCTTGAATATAGAGGCTGTAATTACGTAAACAGACGTATTGACGTGTGTCTGAAAGGTAATCATAAGCTTAAATTTATCACGGAGTGAATCATTCATGCGGTAAGACAGCTGACAGGACGCCACATACATTATAATGATCGACAGCCTGACGTTACTTGTCACAGAGGGATAATGTTGTTGCCACATTCGTTTCACGCATACACTCAAAAAGCAACTCTAAAAACGAAGCAGACAGTACAGATTCCAATGAATATGTGTTCTGTTCAAGTGACGTTCTTGTTCCAAACCCTCAAGGGTATAACGAGAAGAACAAAGTTCCAATTTCTGTTGCGCAATTCAAATCGAACCTTAAAGCTACTATAATGACCTCAAATTCCAATGGGGATGGTTTTATTCGAGAATTGTTTACATTGAAGAATGTAATAAAGATCTACATAATAATGTTAAGGGCGATTCAGGGCGTAATGCATTGAATTAAGGTTTCGAATCGATTGGAGATGTAAATGGTGTTTGCGACGTTAGAACTGTGGGGTGATTTGGTAGCGCGGTAGCAGAGAGACGTGTCGCGGCATGTCATCGCGACGCAATGAAGATTTATGAACAGGCCGGTACTGCGGTTCAGTCAAACCAGCCACACGCGGATGTGTTATCTATTATGGAGGATAGAATGGAATGGAAATTATCTTTGTTAAAATAAACTTTATATAATCACTTTTTAATGATCTTATTTAGTTTCTTAATCTATTTCCACATTTATTAATTATTATGATTCTGTGAATACAAACAAACTACACATTACAGATGAAAGTATTAGGTTTAATATGAAATACCTTAACCAATACAGACAATCATACTCATGAATACAATCTATGTTGTGCAAGGAATCGAACCCGCGACCATCGGGAGTAAACTGGTGCTAAACAGATAGTCCATCGAAATATATAACAATAGCTGTGCCCGAGGTTACACAAGCTTGAGTTTTATAGCCTATATCTTGATCTGATGCCGATCAATACTTTCTGCATGAAAGAGTAACAAACAATCAATCATCCATCAGTAATCCATCAGTAACAAACAATAATCACTCATAAACATCTCAGCCTTTACATTATATTAGTAATTATTTTCATATAACATACTAGCTGACTCGGGCAACTTCGTTTCAAATAATATCTCCAATTCACATAATATCTTTTTAAATTATAGTCTGTATTATTCTGATGTATAAGCGCTATATTATAAATATAATGTAAACATTATATTAGTAATTATTATTCATATAACATCAAATAAACTCATTCAAGCACTTTTGAATTTCAAATAATATCTCCAGATTCACATAATATCTTTTTAAATTATAGTCTGTATTATTCTGATGTATAAGCGCTATATTAATGTAAATATTTTCATTAAAATCCAAAAAATTATTCAGTAGTTTTTCAATTTTATGAGCTTTTTTTGCAAAGGAAGTGTTTTATTTGACATTTAAACTGGCAACAAACATATATATTCACAAACTTTTGCATTTATAATATTACTAGCTGTTCCCGCGATTATACCCGCGTTAAATTTCAATAAAAAATAATAGCATATACGTTATTCTGATATATAACAAAAAATAGCAATATTCATAATATTAATACTAGATTTAAAGACAAACTTGCTGTATCGTTTAGAAAAAGTTAATAGGTCTTTTATGGGAATAGGTATAAAAATTTACAATAAGATACCAAAGATTATATTGGAATAACCCTTAAATAAATTCAAAACATCTGTTAAATCATATTTACTGAGCAAAGTCTATTACTCACTAAACGATTACTTGAATGACGAGTGTGCATGGCAATAGTTGTTCATGCACTGAATTTTCATTTAATGTTAGACATAGACACATATATAAATATACATTGTAAATAAACTTGCTTTAAAAAAAAGTAATTCAATTGAGTTTCTTGCCAGTTCTTCTCAATTGGATCTTCATTTCATATAATTGGATACCGAACTGGACGGTAGGGAAAAAAATAAAATTAGAATGTAAAAATTTGACGTTCGTAAGCGGCTAAAATGTCCTACATGAATAAATGATTTTTGAATATGAATATGAATTTGAATTTGAATTTATATGCTATATTACTATAAAGTTTCATAAAAATCCATTCTGTAGTTTTTGCGTGAAAGAGTAACAAACACCCATCCATACTCACAAACTTTCGTATTTATTATATTATTAAGATAGACTAGCTGACTCGGCCATCTTCGTCTGCATAACACTTACCTGACATTTATCAATTGCCCAATTCACATAACGTTAAAATCAACACAATTAAAATTAAAACTTTAATATTTATACACATATAAATATATAAATATAATAAACATAAAAAAAAATATAATAATAAAAAAAAAAATAATAATAATAATTGTATACATATATATATATAAACTTCTGTAAACAATATCGCATGCCGTGGCAACCAGTAATTAAGTCAACACTATATACCTGAACTCTTCGCAAGTTATAATAATTGTAACCTCATGGTGTATGTCTTGTTGGTCGCTCAAATAAATAAATAAATAAATAAATAAATAAAATCGATTTAATAGTTTTTGCGTGAAAGAGTAACAAACATCCGTCCAAACTCACAAACTTTAGTATTTATAATAATAGTAAGATATTCCATCCTTTATAAAGTCTAGCAAAATGTATATATGAATACAAATTTTATCGGAGCAACATGTGGCTCGTGTGAACTTGGTACGAGGCACGTCAGGGTGCCTCATTAGCTATTTATGCGGTCTGGCAGACTAAGTCGCTACAGAGATGCTGCCGAATCGCAGCTTGTCGCCGGGGCTTAACCGTCGCACGCTGTTTTATTAAACATATACCTCGATAAAGCCTCGTACATTTTCATTTCAATTTCCATTTTATAAAGCGATTCTTTTTATGTGAAAATTCACTGTAATATAGTAAAACAGCTGTTTAATAATAGATAATATAAATTGCTTTGTCTTTATTTGTTTGTCGTTATTCCTCACTTCGTTCATATATCAACCGACAAAATTTTTGACCATCCTGTTATTTTCCCGTTTTGATCATAAAGTTTTATTTAAAAGAATGACTTTGACATCTGACGATTTGAATGACATTGACTTCTAAAGATGTATGTCAAATTGACGTACATCTTTAGAAGGTAAGATTTAACATTACAGATTATATTAATCCAATAAATATCTATTTTAAATATATGTATGTTTTATACAAAATAAATTATAATTAACAAATAATGTTACAATAGCTTCACTACTATAATCCTAGGTGAGGTAGTTGTTTATATTGGAGACTAGCTGTTCCCGCTACTTCATCTGCGTGGAATTTAACTTTATTTCTCTAAAATTAAAGAATTTTTCTAAAATAAAAGTAGCCTAAGTTACTCCTTATTACATCAACTACCTGCCGAAAAAGTCTCGTCAAAATCGGTCCACCCATTTTGGAGATTAGCCGGAATAAACAGACAGACAAAAATTGTAAAAAATGTTATTTTGGTGTATGTACCGTATTTATGTTCAGACGCGAGAAGTAAAAAATATTTATTTTAATATTACAAACAGACACTCCAATTTTATTTATATGTATAGATAAGGTATGATGAGACAGACGTACCAAAAATGCACAAAAGGCCCTAGATTAATAAAGATTAAAAAAAAGTTGTCCTAAGTAACACTAGAAGTATTCAAATAGGTAGGGAAAAATTTAAAAAAAATTTAAAAATATAATTTAAAAAAGTTGACGTTTATGAGCTGCTAAAATGTCCTCAATGAATAAATAGAAAGTTATTTTTAATATTTTTAATAATAATATTTTTTTAATAATATTTTTTTTAATAATCTCGGGACAATTCACACAGCGCCATCTAGACCCAAGTTAAGCTAGCTAAAGCTTGTGTTATGGGTACTAGATAACTGATATAAATACATAGATTTTTTTTTCGTAAATACATACATAATATACATAGAAAACACCCAGACCGACACAAACAATCATACTCATGAATACAAATGTTTGTGCCGTGCGAGGAATCGAACCCGCGACCATCGGACGTAAAGCAGTGTGCTTGACCGCTAGACCACCGAGGTCGTCAAATTTACTCAAATAAATAAATAAATATTTACTCAAATAAATATCAAATAAATCAAATAAACTCAATTTAAGTATTTTTGAATAGTCATAACAATTTTTTCTGCTATCTACCGAATTTTTGGGTCAATCAGATTTGAATATAGAACCTTTGAGTTCTAAGTCGCTGTAACAATCAACAAAACAACGTTCTCTTAAAACGTTTGCGTAAAAATGAAATATTTCTATCCTATTTTTCCGAGCGGCCATATTTCGAAACTGTTACCCAACACCAAAACATATTTTCGCTAAACGGCATCAATTTATCACATCTTTAAAAGAAATCTTCAAAAGAAACGTACGTAGAAACATTGAAAGCCATTAATAAGACGCCGGCAATCACACGAGTTGGAATAATAGAAAAAAATTAAACTAATTCAAAACTACCGACCTTCATTAAAAACGTCATCGTTCAAAAGGAAAATTGATTTACGACACTGCATTACGCCATTATTTTATGACGCGAGAACGCCCCGAAATAAAATACAAACATACAGCCGGCATCCATGACTATTACATACATGACCATTTTACAACTAACCCGGTAAAATTTGCTGGTCCCTTATCTGTATAGGTATAAGATCTTATATGGCTTGAAGTTTTGTTTAATAAAGGGATAGATAAAGTTGTTGACGGTCATCATAAAGCGAATAAAATACGGGACACAAAGAATAAGTGCTCGTATAAATGTCGTTATGTCTTTCAACATAAAATATTGTATCCTGCACAACCGGGAGCTGTAGTTCAAATTGTGTTACCATTGTAGCCAACATTAATCTTTGTGAATGCATCGTGTGAATTTGTAATGAAGAAATTGCACTTATTAATATAGTTTGTCGGCTCTTAATCCGAATGGTTATTTCTCGGAACTCTAATGCTGTGGCCGCAGTTGACCTTTACAACTTCACCGGACGAGGGGGGAAGGGCATTGTTAGTAATGGGAACTAGTAACTCCCATTGCTAGCAATGTACCATGTTAGGTCGACCTCCACGCGGTTCCTCCTGGAAACCATCGTGATACATTCCCGGTGAATTTGTCGCGTTGGGCTAACTGATCTGACTTCATGCTCATCTTATCATCCTCCACTGGTGCCCCGCCAGCGTAAACCGATAGCGCAGGAGGGTGCACCAATCCATTATCATCCTTTAAAAAAACTTCACCGGACGATAGGGCGCGAGTGCAGATTTTTTTATACGATTGCTTTGGAAGCCGACTATATTGACCAAGTGTCATGTATACAAAACCTTATTTGCAATGCTGCCGTCAAAATGGTCGTCTTTTAAAATTGGAATATAACCTTCTGCACTACAATGGCTACCGGGCGTATATGAACTCTTATTACCTTTTTTTGTTTTTCCGACTACTGTAATGCTGTTGGCCGCAGCATTAGAGTACAGCATACAGCTTCACCGGACGATAGGGGGCGAGTGCAGATGACACTCCAAACCCGCGGAAGGACTTATGGAGCGGCTGAAGGCCAACTCCCTCCTGACGGATATGACTTTAGTCTGAGGACACCGCTAGGGGTTCGAACCTTGGCTCAGGCCGGCTAAGTTCTTGAATAAAATAATATTGTGACCATAAATTTGGGATGTAAGCTATCCTTTCTTTCAAGTTGGATGAAATTTACAATCAGTTCAGTAGCTTAGGAGTCGATCACAGATAAACAACGTGAAGTAACGATAAATATCGGGTACAGTACAACGCTTAATACAAAGTTATGATTACAGACAGATAGACAGACGGGGCTTGACACGTAGCTTTCTAAATAATTAAACATTTTTACTTTAATAACAAATTATCAAGACCTTCAGACATATGTCAAGTGTTGAATGATAATTATGCTATAATTTAAAAGGAGCCAGTGCAAATTGTAAGCAGAGGCGATAAGCGTAGCGATTAAATTTGACCTTATATAGTAGCGATTACGTTTACTAGCTATTCCTGCGGATTTGCACCCGTGATTTTCAAATAATCACAGATTAAATTATAACCTATACCCTAACCTGTAACGGGGGAAGAGCATTGTCAGTAATGTGGACTGATGACCCCATTGCTAGCAATGGACCATGTCATGTTGATCTCCAAACGGTTTCGCCTAGAAACCATCGTGATAAATTCCTGGTGAATTTACCACGATGAGCTAACTGACCTGATATCATGCTCATTCTATCATCTTCCACTGTGCCCCGATAGCGAAGCTGAAGCACTAGCAACTGTAAAAAAACCTACCAGTAATGGTGAAGACAATCGTTAGTTACGTGAACTAATAACCCTACAGCTAGCAATCTACTATGTCAGGTTGACCTCTACTTTTCCTCTTGGAAACCATCTTAGTAAATTGTAAGATGTAGTGGCAATTTTAAATGTATACTCAGTAGGTTTGATAAGTTATTACTATTATTCATACCCCTAAGTGATAAGGGTGCCCACCCCATACAACTTTTCTTTATGTTTTTGACATAATTATGTTTCTTACGATTAAAAAATATCTTAAATCATTTTCACCCTAATTTTCACACCTCTACTATTTTCTAATATTATCTCTACTACTCCTATTTTTTAATAGCGATAATTATTTATATGTTAAAACAACATTTTTATTATTTCCTAAGTATACTAGCTGCCCGGCCGCTAATATACTTATAAAATAACATAATATATTATATTATAGACATAGAATAAAATATAATAGAAAATCATTTATTCAAATAAACTTACATAGAAGTACTTTTGAATAGTCATAATTTATTAATCTACTGATCATTCGGAATACCGTCTCATCACAAGAAGATCAAGAAACTTGCGTGTTGCTCTTTTAAATAATTTAGATGTAGCTTTACATTTTTAAGTTGAAAGGTATGAATATAAAATGTCAATCAGTACCAATTCTTTAAACTCAAAATATTAAGTATAAATTGTTTGTTTGAAATAAATAATTAATGTACAGACAAGCATCGATCACTATTTTATTATATACGTAGGATTTCTAGGTGAGATCGATTGGTTAAGAGTTAATTAATGATATCATATTATGTTCGTTCTATTTTGATTATAGACTTCGTTAACCTTCCTAATAATGATTACAATAATTTGTAACAGCAAGTACTCTATTTCTACATAATAATATATTTACTTTGTAATTAATTCACTACAAGTAATGTTATTTATTACTGGCTATTTTTGTTATTAAAATTGATAAAATTTCTAATAGAAAAGTAGTGTATTTTAATCCTTGTAACATTAGCTAACTAGGTGGGAATTGATATCTTTTTATTAAAATAAATAATACTTCCAAAAGAAACGTAGTAACTCGTTATAATATTAGCTATTTGCGAGCGAGTTCCGTCAAAATCGACCTAGACATTAGTACGTATAGATAGACAGGCAGACTTTTTTTTCTAATTAATATTTTGATATGTTTCAGATGTAATAGTTGAAGTTACTCCTTATAATATTAGCTATATACGAGCGAAAGTTGCGTCAAATAGATAGACAGGCAGACAATTTTTTCTAATTAATTTTATGATATGCTTCTGGTGTAAGTACAGTATATATATTAATATGCATTTTGTGGCGTGTTGTTAATTTAAAATTACAAAACTGACACTTCAAAATTATTTATCTGTATAGATAAGTATTTATAAAATTAAACGGTATTATTTGTTGAAATAAAAATTAATATACTTTATGGTATATTTTACGGTTATGATTAGATGACCATACTTTAGTAATATTATGAATACGAGAGTGTGTCTGTCAGTCTAACTTACTTTTTTACGACTACCGGATAGCTCGACTGAACTGATCCTAATAATAGATTACACTACATAGCTTTTAGCTAAAAAGCAGACGAAGTCAGAGATAACATATACAATGATTATAATATTTTAATAAACATACATTTGCACCCAACACCCTTCCACACACACACACACACACACACACACACACACACACACACACACACACACACACACACACACACAGTCTTTTACAGTAGAAACAAATTCTTAATATAATAATAAATAACCGTAGAAGAGCGTGATCTCCTATCACAAGTATTTAATTATGCTTACAAGGAGATCCCAGCTCCGGCTTAAGGAAATATATAAATAAGAATATGTGATTGTTGATATGTATGGGACACAGTCACCTAGATACATCAAAATAATAATTGCATTTAATAATGTCTAGTAAGACAAATTCAATATTGTCTACTAAGCACTGCTGTGTCTAACTGTGTCACCCCACCTTACATTTTCCTATTGTTATTTAGTATATAAGATCATTATTTCTATGTACACATTGTCAGTTTATCATCATCTGTAATATACATCGTCTCGACCAACAACATCTTATTATTCACCCGCAACGATATGTAAAAAAAAAATTTGTAAAACATCTATGTTAATGAAATAAATTTATTATTATTATTATTATTATAACAACTAGTATTTTTAAACTTTCGTGTTTAATATACATTATTTATATTATTAACCGGGTCTTAACCATGATTAGTGCAACGTAGTCGTAACGTTGAGAGAGGTAACCTTTATTTGCCATAAAATTAGTTCGCGTTAAGACCCGGTTAATAAAATAAATAATTCAAATTCAAATTCAAATTTATTTGTATCTCACGGATTTAAAATTATTCAAATTCAAATACAAAATAATTCATTCATGTAGGACTTTTTAGCTGCTTATGAACGTGAATTTTTTACGTTATAATTTTAATTTTTTCCCTACCATCCAGTTCGGTATATAGATCCAATTGATAAGAACTGGCAAGAAACTCAATTGAATTACTTTTTTTATTTTTAAAGCCAATTTATTAACAATGTACATTTATATAGGTGTCTATATCTAACATTGAAAGAAAATTCAGTGCACGAACAACAATTACCATGCACGCACATTCAAGTAATCGTTCAGTGAGTAATAGTGAGGCTTTGCTTAGTAAATATGATTTAACAGATGTTTTGAATTTATTTAAGGGTAATTCTAATATATCCTTTGGTGTATAATGTATAACAACTAGTATTTTTTTTTATAAAACTGCAACAATGTCCTGTTTTGTACCACGCACAGCTCCGCTCTACCCCGCTGCATGTCACACGTTGCTTATTGTGGTTTTTTTATTATTTGTCGATAACAATCAGCAATTAAAGTGTACGTAATTAAAAAAGAAGCCAGGACATGTCGAAACTATTAGTACACTGTCAGTATGTTGCTCTGTACATGTATATTATGTATATGTATATTAACACTGCTGTTCGAGAATATTTTGTCAATACCTTTTGATTTTCCTATAATAGTTGTTTTGTCTTCTCGTTTGCCATCTGTTTTAATGAATAAAATTGGAGTGTCTGTTTGTAATATTGAAATAACCGTTTTTTACTACATGTATATGAATATAAATACGGTATATACACCAAAATAATTTTTTTAACAATTTTAGTCTGTGTGTCTGTTTGTTTCGGCTGATCTCTGAAATGGCTGGACCGATTTTAACGGGACTTTTATTGGCAGGTAGCTGAAGTAAGGAGTAACTTAGGCAACTTTTATTTTAGAAAATAAAGTTAAATTCCGCGCGGACGTAGTCGCGGGTACAGCTAGTTATATATATGGTTATTAGTTTTAAGCCGACTTCAAATAAAAGGATATTCTTAGTTTTACTTCATTTTTATATCAGAACGTGTATACATAATTTATTCGGATTAAATATATATTATTGTTCGCAATTTTTTATATTTTTTTAAATTATACGTTTTCTAGTTTTGAAAGTTTACATTATTTTTTTAAATCAATTATTATATTATCTGGTACATTACTAATATTTCATTTATTTATTGAATTTTTATTGCACATTTATCTGTCAATTAAATAGTATATTTGTTACTGGCAGCTTGTCTACCATTCTTTTTATAAACTTTATATTTTGATATCTATTTTTTATATGTCAGTTTTGACTAACTAATTGTTTTGTTACTCTTCGCTGTGAGCCCTTTTGGGAAGAATACACATTTTTACTAGTATTTGGTTTTTATTAAAATAGTAGTTGTGTTCCCGTTCCAGTAACAATATGCATATAATGCATATACTATTTAATTGACAGATAAAACAAACGGACAAACATACTATAGTCCATTATTATGAATTAACAATGCATCAAAGGATATACACACTTACATAACAAATACCACACGACAATGAACTGTCATTCGATTTAGTTCCGATACAAACTCGATTTATCGGCAGATCTCAATCATTCGATCACGCATTATCACATTTAATTAAAACGTCAAAACTGTACCTGTAAATTTTGTTCTGTTTCTTTTATTTTATTCTTATTATATAAAATTATACAGGTATTCTTAATATATAATATTATATTGTCACAGGTCTAGCATTTATACTTCTTCAGAACGGCTTGACCGATTTCTAGAAATTTTATATTTATATTTAGTAGGTCTGAGAATAGGGTTATAACTGATTTACCTAGCCCTAAGCATTAAGAGTGACTCCCCACAATAAACTTTTTTAATTATTTCGACAATTTATTTTTTATTTTTTACATATAACCTTAAATTTTCACACTTCTTCCACGAATCCCTATTTTTTAATAGCGATATTAATTTATATGGCAAAACAACATTTACCCAGACAGCAGTTTTATCTGCCAATTAAATTGTAAATGTGTATAATGCATATACTATTTAATATAAAACAAACGGACAAACATACTATAGCTCATTATTATAAATTAACAATGCATCAAAGGACCTATACACACTTACATAACAAATACCACACGACAATGAACTGTCATTCGATTTAGTTCCGATACAAACTCGATTTATCGGCAGATCTCAATCATTCGGTCACACATTGTCACATTTCCGGTCCCGGTCCATACACAAAAGGTCCTTACACATCATTTGAGGGTTACATTACACACGCAGGAAACTTTTAAAGGACCCTAATGTATCAATAAAAGATGTAACTGACAAGCGCACGAAAATAGTTGTACAGAATAAATAAACAGGTAAAAATTCAGGTTATTAACATAATAAGTGGAGCTCGAAAGATTTTGACAACAATGGCTTCGAAGGGTGAGTTAACCCTCTAATTCAACATGGGGCTCTACATTACCGCGCATGCATAATTCATCACTTGATAATATGTTAATTTACTTCACCTTATGTTTATGGTAATCGTAATTGGTTATTTCGCTGCACAGATTATAATGTTTTGCCGCATCAATCTTCTGAACGCATCTGTCAGAGTTAATCTCCCCACGAGAGATCATTTGTAAAGAAACTCTCGGTGATATTTCAAGGCGGTCCCGATTGCATTAATAAAATCTACATCATTATCTCAATTAATACTGTACGATTTATGTGTCCCCTTTAAACTTTTTAATGCGGCGATTAATCAGCCGGAAAGTGTAAAAATGTCATTAAAATGAATAAATTAGAAGCGTTTTTTTATTGGAAAGTTGACATTTAACAGTGACTGCCGCGGGGTATAATTATATTGTTGCGGCGTTCTCGGCAGGTGTATAAATTATTGTTTAGATGGAACTTGTCATACATAGACGCCGTGAGTCTCTACACGGAGAAAGTTGCTATTTCTTTTATTATAATAAATTAGGTACACATTTCACACGTTAAAACAACTAAACACTATTTTATACATATCAGTTTAATTGACATTATAGTGAGTTAATGATAAGTTAAAAAAAAAATAACTCCATAACCTCAAAGGTATTTTTGAGGTTATGTGTTATCGAAAAACAAAATACTTTAGTGCATATAAAAATAGCTCTTATATCTATAGCTTTTGTGTCCAAATTGTCAATCTTCATTAATATCTGACACCTCAGTAGTAAAACAAAGTTTGAACACAAAACTCCAGTACAAGTATGAAGTTCAACCGACGCGTAACAGATGGCGCTAGTAGTTTCAAACTTTACTGTAGAAGTAGTTCAAAGTCGTGTCACTTATCTTAGTGGCTTGTTTTATAGTAAAATTGACATATTTATGTGCATAATATACGTAATGTAATGAGAATAAACGTCAAGGATCATAAAATCTAATAGCAACGTCGAATAAAATTACAGGACGTAATATTATTTTTACGACAGCTACATACATTATTAATTTAAGTGATCAAAACATAATTATATCTACTATGACTAAATAAATATAATCTATATTCAAATAAACTCAATACAAGCACTTTTGAATAGTCATATTTGTTTTTATTCTACCACTTAATAGAAACGCCGACTCATCACAAGAAGAACGAGCAAGAAACTTGTGTTGCTCTTTTGAATAAATTTTATTTTAAATAAATAATACACATTAACAAGTAAGAGGCATATGATAATCAACATAGAAATCGCTATGCACTTATTCTGCGTGCAATCAAATAATAATTATCAGTACTATGACTTTTATTTTTTTTCTACAAAAACATTTACAAACTCTTCAATATTATAATAGGCCATTTTATATAGATGTGTTTAAAATAGATATAAATTAACGATAACTCAATTTATCAAGAGGTTACAAAAACACTCCTATCCTCTGAATGAAAGGCGATCTTCTACAGTGTGTTTTTCCAAAAAACTTACCACGTTCAATCATGTCGTGGAATCACCTTCGTTACCACAGTTAGATGAAAAAATCTTTATCTTTAACTTAACCACGACAAACCAAGACAATAGTATCTACTGTCTAATAAATCTTATCTTATTATTATTATAAACGCGAAAGTTTGAGAGTATTTATGGACGTTTGTTACTCTTTCACGAAAAATCTACTGAACTGATTTTTAATGAAACTGTACAGTAATATAGCTTATACATAGAATAATATATAGACTATAAATTTCACGCGGATCACCGCGAGCATAGCTAGTATAGTAACATAAACCCACGCCCACCAGTAAACCGATTATTACGATTACGTTAATGAAAACTATTAATTAAAAGTTGGAAATAAAAATTAAACTAGATAATAGGGTTAACTGTTAAGGTTAGTTGGCTACGGTAAAAAGAACGATAAATAATAACCCGTAATTAACTTAACTAATGTACTCGTAACTTAATGATAAGCAATGAATTGCATTATGTCATTAATTTATTACTTAAAACAGATTAAGTAATTTAACTACTTAATGATTAAGTTGCATTTATATTTTATGTAATGTTACGCTCTTTATTAATACACTAGTTGAAGCCTGCAGCGCTGCCTGGGTAGACACACTAGTGTTATGTTACTTGCTGATAACTTAGCTTTATGTAGCTTATCTATAAAATCGGTTTTAGTATTTTCGAGTTTCTCCGTACAAACATACACACCTAAAGACAGTTTGATTTTTATAATTAACATCTTCAATTGAATTTGCTATGACTCAAATAAACATTCTTAATGTTGCGACAGAATCAAAATAATGAATATGTGTTTAAAATAGTTTATTTTCATCATATTTTAGTCTATTAAGTTCATGTATTATATTATTGTAGTTTTATTTTAAAAATTTCAACCAGATTTTGGCAATTTTCTCGCCGCCATCTTGGATTTTAATTGTTTATTTTTACGCCATATTTTGAGTCCCGCCGAGACGTGCCAAATCACTCTTTGAACGGAATCGATCTGAGCAAAACTGTAAAAATTAGCCGCCATCTTTGTCCGCCATCTTGGATTTTCCCAAATTTCGGAATTTTCTCGTGGACACCCTAGCCAAAGGAACATTTCCCCCATACATCGTCTCGACCCCCGGACGCTCCTTCTGGGAGAACAACTATGTCAATCAGTCAGTGAGTCAACGTAATGCAGCTTTATATATTATAGATAGATATAATTCAATATTGTAATTGAATTATTATTAATTTCTTTTGATTCTAGTTTCACTCCAATGTAATACTTCACAAATCTGATACAAGTGTTCGTATTCACTTGTTATGTTATAGAAAAACTAATCAAATATATTGTATAGTAAATTAATGATATTATTAATCAATTTATTTTGATTATAAATACTTTCTGAATTGAGTGTTATAAATAAATTAACTAACATGACATGTCGTAAGTGTGGAAGTGAGGAAGAAAGCGCAATAAAATTTCAATAAATTACTGCCCATTAACAAGATTTGTGTGGACACCCCACATTAATACGGGCGATCGCAACAAACAAATCAACAAACGTTGAACATTAAGTCATATGAGTAATAGTCGACTATATCGTTAAATAGTTGACTACTTTACGATACGATCGTTACTGTGATATGGAAATGACGATAATAAAAACTATAAACAAGTGCAATTTATTCTGAAAATTGTTTCTTCTATAAAACTACACTATGGCAAATGCACAGACGTGCCAAGCCGTAAAAAAGAAAAAAAACTACACTAAAAATAATGTCAGTGTCAACATAGATTCATATAACGGTAGTAATGTATTTATAAAAGTGTTAATCACTTTCATATTTTATTTATTAATTATTGACTACAAATTTATTAGTCAGCGATAAATATTTATTATTAATGAAATTAAATATTCAAATTAGGCGACGCTGCAATAAAATCGATTACAGTGTAAGAAAGTAGACATCCGCCATTTTATTTATTATTAATGTAAATTGTAAAAGCATTAATTGATCGTTAACAGGATAAAAATATTTATTCCAATGAAATATATTTAAATTTATTTAAATTGCTTTATAAAAACTGTTTTGCTGTTTCGTTTTTCGTATTTTAACGCTATTTGTGACTGTCTAGCGTTATCCGATTATAAACGATAAAAACTAAAAAAAAGATATATTTATATCTATTAAATAGGATTATTATTAAAATTGTAAACAATTATAGTTAACACATTTAAATTAAAAGTTATATTATAAAAAAAAATAGAAATAGTTATTTTTAATTGTAATTCATTAATTGCACAGAGTGTTAAAACTTTCAGCTAATAGAGAATAAAATTCTAATTCTTCAAACTAATTATAAAATGTTATCTTGTTTATGATAAATGTACCAAAAACGAAAAGAACCTATGTACCTAATATTGAAACAAATACTGAACTAAATAACTTTAAATTCCCATATTTTAGAACAAAGAAGTGTTTATAAGTTCACGGTGACGAGTGACGGCGCCGTGAAAAATAAAACAGATGTCTGGCGTCTCTGTCCCTCATTACTCTGCCACCTGTCTCAGTCTTTCCGTGCGACCAATTATGTTTTTGACAGTTGAATTTTCGACATGACATGGGCCTAATCAAAATAGCATTTATTAAAAAACTTGACATTAACAAAGCTGACAACTCACGGCTTTGTTATTAATGACGTGCAACGTCGGCCATCGCGTTGTGTATACATTCTTTTTGTAGTCTTCAATGAAATAAATTTTGTTAGTCGTTTCATTAAACCGGTGGGTGGGTTTGGGATCTCTTGTCTTATATCTACACAATTTTCCATTGATCGACGGCTCTAATGCGCTTTAGATGCGTTAATCAATCATTCTGAGCAGTTTATTACTGTTCAGTGAGAAAGCGGCGCGTTCAGACTTTGATAAATCTATTTCACCTACTTGCTCTTCAGTGTTTATTTACACTTTCTAATGTACGCGTTTTTATAACAGCTCTCCGCTGTCGGTTTATTGTTAGCATTAAATCATTGTAGTTGTTTCTCAAGTTGCTTTACATAAAACTACCATTAACGTTTCTTATCAATTATGAGCGAGATGAAACGCGAGTCGCTGCTCGCTACAGATGTTCGCCATCTCTCACGGATGTCAATTAGGGATGTTTTACGGACGCGATAAATGAAATGAAACTTTGGCATGTAGATATTATATTTGAAATATTCATTTATTATTAAACATAGAGATTATTATTTACACAAATGATTTGGCTGTACAGAGTCCTCATTGTTCAGATATATCTTGCGTAGAAGCAACTCCGTCGGCAAGTTCACTTATATAAATAGTTCCTATATTAAATTGCACTAATCACTAAATTTGTCATGGCGCATCACGCCTTCGAACATCAATTAGAGTCTATCGATATCACAGAAGAAAATTGGACAATACAACATTAGATTATGATCAGTCCAAACGTCCAGGTTTTCACTGCACTCCTGATATTTATTGGTGAACAGCAGCCGCTCCGAGCCTCTGTCCGTACATCGCGTACGGAGAGTAAAAAGGCCCTAGAGCTGGATTAAAGGCACCATAAGGAGAAGCACCAAGACTCGCTGGGAGACCAGCCTTTGAATACGGATGGTACCGACTCGCAGACAGCGGACTGAGAGGTGCCGTCGGATATGCGCTTCGGAGACCCGCTGTCGTGAAAAGCGGATTTAAAGGGTTTAATAACGATGGTTGAGTTGATTGGACGGACGCTGGTGTGGAACCGTCTGTCGTATGACTTCTCAAGTGCTGCAGCAATTCTTCGGAATTTCCAAATCTTTTACCACAATATGATTCACCAACAATCCAATTACAAACGTAGGGGCGACTAAGTTGTGGGTAAGGCAGACCACCGGCAGCGGCCCCTTGCTGTGAAAGGGCCATGGCCATTGCCAGATTGTATTTTTGATGTTCGCACTGTGTGCAACCAGCTGGGCACGATCCATTATTCATAAGCAGGTGATGGTTATTGACGGAAAACTGACATCCAGTACAATAAGGGTCCTTGCATACAGGGACTAAAGTTTCTCCACCGGCTGGTGTTTTGACTCTAGCGTAACCTAGGTACGGGTTAGGCGAGGAGCCAGGAAATGCAGCGGCGGCGGCAAGCATTGCTGCGTGGTGAGCACTGAACGGAGCGCCTGCATATGGAGGCCTAAAAGCGGGATTTCCGTGTTGCTCCATGCCAGGAGGGCAGCACAGTCCAGTAAGTGGATTGAACCCAGGTAGTCCGGGTAAGTTTTTAAATGCACCAAGATGGTCCTTTCCATGTCCCAAAACTTCTAATCCAGATCGGATAATGGGACTGGTCCCTGAGGATGCAGTTGGTGATGATTTTGCTTCAGTTGATGGGCTACTTTTTCCGTTTTCCGCGGCAGGTGGTGTAGATTTCCGTCCAGGTGTGCTCTTTCCAGATTTCTTCTCGTCCGAACTGTCTGAGCTCGCTTTTGAGGAAGGTCGTGTTTCCTCAGGTTTTTTTGAAACTACATTAGTTTCATAGGGCTTGAACGCTAGATGTTTGTTGTCCGGGGTCGAACGAGGTTTGTCTTTGTTTACATTATTGTTTGGTGAAGAACGACTAACTGATTCACTATTAACACTGTTCACTTTCTTCTTATCCATTGGAGGTAACAACGGCTTTGTCGGTAAAGTGTCTGCGCCGATTTGACTGCAAGTTTGCGCTAAAAGCGCAAGCGGGCTTTTCTTCGAGTCCAACTGTAACAATGGCAAAAATAAATTAATAATCATTCATTTAAAAAGAAATATTTATTGTGGATAAACATAAATAGTTATAAAAAATTTTTAATAGTTCAAATAATTTCAAACTAAACTTTGCTTATTAAAATGCACAAAATTTTGGTTATTCAAACGAATTATTTAATTAAAAAGTAAACTTAATAACTTACGAAATGCTTTAAAAATATGCGACACGAAATTAAAATTTTTAAAAGTAAAAATATTATTTACTAAAAATTTAATATAAATGTATACTTACAGAGGACGGAAGCGGGGTCAGATAATCAGGTTGTAAATATTGATTAGGATTACTGGTCATCATTCCTCCGTCTTCAAGCACCACCATTTGGAGAGAACTTTTACGATCACTTATAAACTTCACTGCGCTGACACGAAACGCCTCTAGCAGCACAACTACTCTGTGTCACGGATCCTTGCGACTGACTGAAAACGCGTGTGTACGTGGCTGCGACCGAGACGACTCTGAGAGACCGGACCCCACCGCCGCCCGCCGCACCTCTCTCCCCGCGTCCCTCTATCCGAGCGACAGAGACGGCGATATCTTGAGACTTTGTTAGAACGGGCATGCTATATCTCTCCGCTGCAGCGCTTGGTTATAAAAAATAAAGCGGAAACGACACATAGCTGCATTGCGGTAGGGGAAAAAGGAAAGGCGGTATGGCCGGCAGCCGGTGCGGATTGAGACGTGCTATGGTGTTGGTCGCTCGCCACCCATGACGGGCAGCGCTTTGAGCGGCGCCGCCGCGAGCTGACTGAGCGTCTACCTGCTCATGCCGCCCGCGCTACTCCAACGCTTTTTGTTCTACAACACTCTTATTACGCCTCCGTCCCGACAACAGCAGCTTTTTTCTTTGCCGTCGTCATCGCGCACTTTACATCTGACACATTCGAAACTACTTACTGTTTTACGAGCGCTTTGTTCACGCACCAGGCCCAGTTCAAAGGGGAAAATTGATCTGTTCCAAGTCCTATGGAACCGTTTGATGTGTCAACGCGCGATCGCTTTACTAGGAAACTCGTAAAGCGATCCGTAAACATGCCTTACAAAAGGCGATATTTCTCGTTTATTGACAACGTTAAGTCCATAACGTTAATGTTAATCCGACACTAAAACCTGTCAAACACGACCTCGTCGGAACGGACCCTCCGTGGCGATCAAATTAAATATGTCAATTTGGGAACCCATATCAACAGCTGCGAGCGACGGCGGGCCCTTTAGAAATATTGCTTATTGTGTCCAAACAAAGATACTAAGTATAACGTATGGGCGGACGACAGAGGTCGTAAATAACACCACGGGTCGTAATATATTTGACAGTGCGCGGACATGCGAAACAAAAAACGTGTTTATTGCAAGATCGGGTCTCTTCGCCGCGCGCCAGTCCGTTCGCGCGTTTCTATAAATTAGGGACGCCATTTTAATATTTGTTTAGGCGGCTAATGTTTGTCTTTGGAACTAGTTCACAACTAACTACGTGAATCCTGTTAGTTGTGATTGAAACATAACGTTACGTTCTGTTTGGAACTATAGAGTCGCTGCAATATTAAACTTTTTTAATAATCATTACTGTGCCTCACAAACAAATGTATGACATATTTGTATTGAAATTAGAAGTACAATACATTGACGAGTTTTATTTAGATGATATACAACGTATATAGTATATACATATAATAATAATAATAAGGGCAATTCACACAGCGCCATCTAGACTCAAGTTAAGGTTGCTAAAGCTTGTGTTATGGGTACTAGATAACTGATACAAATACATAGATATTTTTTTCATAAATACATACATATTATACATAGTAAAAAGCCAGACCGATACAAACAATCATACTCATTAATACAAATATTTGTGCCGTGCAAGGAATCGAACCCGCGACCATCGAAAGTAAGGCAATGTGCTAAAATCTAGACCACCGAGGCCGTCAAAAAATGTGAAATTGTAAATATAGCATTACAAAAAGCATTATCACTATATAGTATAAAACGAAAAAGTCGTTGCCGCTGTCTGTCCGTCCCTGAGTATGCTTGAATCTTTAAAACTGCAACGGATTTTGAAGCGAGTTTTTTTAATAGATAGATAGATTCAAGAGGAAGGTTAATATGTATAATATAATCCCATCAAAAACATAAATGTGAAATGATAGCCGAGTTTAATATTATGATATATGCCTTGATTGTTGACTTCAACGACAAAAGAGGTGAGATCTAAATGGGTGTCAAGTTCAATGGTCTGTCCTGAAATGTATTTATAACAATATAAAATATCATTTCTTATAACTTAGCATAATATACTGTAGCCTAGGTCATATATATTATATTTATATTGCATATATTGCAATTTATATCATTTATAGGTAATGCCTATAAATGATATAAATTGCAATTTTCGTTGTATAAAATTTCAATATGAGTCCATATGGTTCAATGCAGTAATTGAATTTTAATATGTTTACAATAACGTTCATAATGCATTGACGGCAGGCAGCAACAGGTGTCGACGGCTCGTGTTGGTTCTACCGTTAGCAGTGATAACCGTCTGTAGGACCCTAATAGAGTAAACCACATCTCTCTCTCTCTCTAGCCTCTCTCCTTTTCCTATTTCTTTGGGGTCTGCTCTACTAGTCCTTCTTCGACGGGAACATCTTATTGAGTCTTCAAGTCGTTTATTTCGGTTTCTAAGTTAGTCTAATGGTCTTCTTCTTTGGGACCGTATCCAAATTCCTTCTTCGACGACTTGAAGACTCAGGACAGATGTGATGTGATGATCAAGATTTTCTTGGTCATATGACTCTCTTGTCGTATCTTCACGTGGCCCTACCACCTCAACCTAGTCTCGGTGGGACGAAAGGGATCGTTAGTAATGTGGTCTCTCGACCCCATTGGTAACAATGTAGTCAGGTTGACCTCCACGCGGTTACCCCTGGAAAACTGAAGAAAAAACCTAGTCCCGGTGAATTCGTCTTCAATAGCGCGGACCTTAAAGCCGAGAATGTAGATCAAACAAATATTAAAAGTATTAAAATATCATCCAATTACAATCTAAATATACATATATACCTCAAAGGTGACTGACATAGTGATCTATCAACGCACAGCCCAAACCATTGGATGGATCGGGCTGAAATTTGGCATGCAGATAGATGTTATGACGTAGGCATCCGCTAAGAAAGGATTTTGATTAATTCTACCCCCAAGGGGATAAAATAGGAGATGAAAGTTTGTCAATTTTAAACCAATCGGACTGAGATTTTGCATGCATTAAGCTACTATGTCGTAGCCATTCCGATAGAAAGTATTTTGATAAATTCCACCCCTAAGGGGATAAATTAACGCGATCGAAGCAGCGGGCAAAAGCTAGTAAAACAATAATATTTAAATTGTGAACATCCGAGTAAATCACAAAAATAATCTACCACTTTAGGTAAATTATTTTTGTGATTTATTGCGAAATTTTATAATAAATGAATAAAATAATAATATAATAGTTTTTTATTATCTTTTAATGTGTAAATAATTATAATTTTATGGCGTTTATGAAGGTAATTATTTAAATTAGTTATTGCGTAAATAAACTTATTATGCAATGAAACTAAAACCTATTACCACAGATAACATGATATTACATACTAACCAACCAATAGAGTCAATAAACATAAACAATTGTGGAATCACCTTCCAGCAATGGTATTTCCGAACCGATACGATATTGAAACCTTCAAGAAAAGAGCTTATTCCTTTTTAAAAGGCCGGCGACGTACTTGCAATTCCCCTGGTGTTGCGGATGCTCATGGGCGGCGGTAATCACTTACCATCAGGCGAGCCGCATGCTCGTTTGTCCTCTGTGTTAAAAAAAAAAACAATAATATAGCTTATACATCAGAATAACATATTGACACTAACACATAGACGTTGATTATCAATGATTCTGGCTGCTCGATTCTGAATGCGGTCAAATGGAAGTAGCTGGTATTGTGGTGCTCCCGCCCAGAGATGAGAACAGTATTCCATATGCGGCTGGATCTGCGCCTGATATAATAAATTGTAAAGTTTCATCAAAATCCGTTCAGTAGTTTTTGCGTGAAAGAGTAACAAACATTCATCCATTAATCTATGCAGCCATAGTTCCATACTCACAAACTTTTAGGTTAATATTAGTAGGATTATATACATACATTTATATATTTCATTATATACATTTGTTTTTATATTCATATTATACATATAAAACACCCAGACCGCTACAAACAATAATACTTATGAATACAAATGTTTGTACCATACGAACCCGCGACCATCGGAAGTAAGGCGGTATACTATAACCACTACACCACCGAGGCCGTCAAATAGATCTAAGGTAGATATAAATACCATTGCATTATATCTTTCCTTTCGAACCTATTTTCTGCTATTCAATTTAGGAAGTTCTACCATAAAACATTATCCGAAAAGGTTCAGTAAAACCAATTAGCTACCAATAGAGGTATTTATCCACGCGTAAACAACCACAATTATTTAAGGCAAAAAGTTCCGAGGCGGGAACCGAATCTATGCACCATTGTGTTGAACGGATGCGGCTACCATCAAACAAGCGTAAGATTGTGTTTGCTGTTGTTATAAAAACTTGACAGGGCCCGAGTGTTTTCGGCGGCGGCGACCCTTTGATGTTTGTCTGCAAGTGTTAATGAATCTCCGATTTCAATAGGGATTGTTTATTTGAAGGTTTGGTTTGATTTTACAAACTAGGCGACGAGGTGGCCACGGTTATTGGGCTCCGTTAAATAATGGATGCAATGACTGGCGCATCCATCATACTCGTGAACGGATTGGTGCAGATCGGTGTATTAGTCGTAACGGCTGATTGATTCTGGGGAGCAATTCCAATTGTATGTCCGATGGTGGGTTCGATTCCTCGCAAGATACAAAAATTTGTATTAAAATACAAGGGAAGTTGTTAGAAAGGTTACTCCCTTTCTTACAACTTTAGATATATATTTTATATGACATTTAATATAAAATAACGAGATGACTGCGAACAGGGATGAATGGAAGAGAAAAACATATTACGATAACCACAAATAAATGGGATAAGGAAGAAGCAGATGATGTTGTAAAGTTGTAGAGAGAGCAGAAATTCTTGCCTATTTCAATAAAACTTTCAGCTGAATCCTGCTTTGGAAATGTAACACACAGAATAATATAGAATATAAAGTATAAATAACTATAAAAAGAAAAATTAATTAACATAAATGTTTGCACTGTGAGATCGAACCTACGACCATTAAAAGGTAAGACTATACTAAACCGCTAGACCACCGAGGTCGTATAAAATACCAGTTTATAAAATTATTCAAATATATATATATATATATATATATATAATTTATTAACGTTAATCTATGCATATAAATAAAATTGGAGTGTCTGTTTGTAATATTGAAATAACCGTTTTTTACTACTTGCATATAAAAATAACATTTTTTTATGTACTGTATTTATTACAGTACATAAAAAAATGTTATTTTGATAATAACATATTTTACAAAATTTGTAAAAGTCAGAACTTCTCTGAAATGGCTGGACCGATTTTGACGGGACTTTTATTGGCAAGTAAAAGTTTTCGTAACTTAGGCTACTTCTATTTTAGAAAAATTAAATTAAATTCCACGCGGACGAAGTCGCGTGTACAGCTAGTATACAAAAACATTAATCATTGACCGTGTAATATTCGTTTTGGCAGCCAATTAATTAATTGAAATAGAAAAACATTTACATATACACGATTCAAGGCTACGTTTCGATACTATGACATTGTGTCTTTACATATACAATGTAATAATGACATATAATATTATATATAATAGACTAGCTGTTCCCGCGAGTTCGTCCGCGTGGAGTTTAACTTTATTTTAAACTAAAATGAAAGTAGCCTAAGTTACTCCTTATTACATCAGCTACCTGCCAAAAAAAGTCCCGTCAAAATAGGTCCTGCCATTTCAGAGATTAACCGGAACAAACAGTAAGACAGAAAAAAATTGTAAAAAATGTTATTTTGGTGTATGTACCGTATTTATATTCATATGCATGTAGTACAAAACGGTTATTTCAATATTACAAACAGACACTCCAATTTTATTTATATGTACTGATGATTATATCACTAATATTCGAAACGCGAAAGTTTGTGAATATGTATGTTACACACAAAAATTGCTGAACGCCCGTGCCCCCGGGAAGTATATAGCCTATATGTTATTCTGATATATAAGCTATATTGTTGTAAAGTATCATCACAATCAGTTCAGTAGTTTTTGCGTGAAGGAGTAACAAACATCCATCCATTCGTTTATCCATAGTCACAAACTTTTACGGTAGGATGAACATATCATGTTGTTTTAATATTGTAATAAATATTATTGTATAATACTAATGTATATATAATAAGTATTTACATAATCTACACATATAAATTAAATTGGAGCGTCTGTTTGTAATATTGAAATAACCGTTTGTTACTACATGCATATGAATATAAATAACACACACACCAAAATATCATTTTTTACAATTTCTGTCTGTCTGTCTGTTTGTTCCGGCTAATCTCAGAAATGGCTGGACCGATTTTGACGGGAATTTTTTGGCAGGTAGCTGATGTAATAAGGAGTAACTTAGGCTACTTTTATTTTAAAAAATAAAGTTAAATTCCACGCGGACGAAATCGCGAGTACAGTGAATAATATTTATTATCTATACCTATGAAGAGGAAAAAGAAATGCTACCAAGGAATATCCAAAGCCGTAAAGCTATTAAAAAGGAAATAAATTATAACAGCAGGAAATCCCCAAATACAGTCATATTTATGACTAACGCAAAGAAACTATTATTTCTTACCTCACTGTGTTCATTTAAACTGAAGAATCATAATATTTACAATATTCAATACAGTGTTACTAGGCCCGCCGGGGTTGTAGCGCCAGGGATCATAAAACATTCCCCATTCAACCCTAATTGTAAACTTTATTACGGTTGTAAAATTTATCCGACTATTAGGTCCAAAGAAATAAAAAAAAATGTTTTAACATAATGAAATATTCTTTAAGTGGTGTTACAAAAAATTAAAACAACAACAACCTAATTTTTTCCATACACAGATCAATCTAGGATATTTTCAACGTTTTTATTTTACACTATCTGTACCCGCGGTTTCACTCATAAATTTATAGCCTATGTGTTATTCAGATATATGTTATATTACTGTAAAGTTTCATCAAAATTCGTTCAGTAGTTTTTGCGTGAAAGAGTAACAAACATCCATCCATACTCAGAAACTTTCGCGTTTATAATATCAATGAGATTTTACATTTATATTTCTACCTAATATTTTACTTCAACCTTTATATTTACTTGTGTTATCTTAGTTTCTCTTTCTTATATTAGCATATTTTTTTAAATAGAAATAGAAATAATCATTATTCAAATAAACTCATTACATTCACTTTTGAATAGTCGTATTTTGATTCTACCACTCATTCGGAATGCAGATTCATCACAAGAAGAATGAGCAAGAAACTTGTGAATAAACTCATTACAAGCACTTTTGAATAGTCATATTTTGATTCTACCACTCATTCGGAATGCAGATTCTTCACAAGAAGAATGAACAAGAAACTTGTGTGTTACTCTTTTTAATAGATGTTTTTTTTTATATAAATAAATTTAAATTTATTATTTCATTAAAATTATTAAATGTATATATGTTAACATCTGTTAAATCATATTTACTGAGCAAAGCCTATTATTATTAAACGATTACTTGAACGACGAGCGACGACGACGAGAGATTTTCATTTAATAGATATAGACACCTATATAAATACATATACATTGTAAATATACTGGGTTTTAAAAAAAAAGTAATTCAATTGAGTTTCTTGCCAGTTTTTCTCAATTGGATCTATATACCGAACTGGACGGTAGGGAAAAAAAATGTAATGTAAAAACTTGACGTTCATAAGCGGATAAATGTCCTACATGAATAAATGATTTTTGAATTTTGTTATATTAGGTATATATATTGCATTGTGACACGTACTATTTATTGTACCTATTTATACCACTCCACAATTCCTCTCAGTCACTCCAAGGTTGACAAGAAGATCTCTCTTTTGGAATGGGGGATCCATTATACGTATCTACACTTTAAGTAAAGTGTGTCCTTTTATTTATAATTTCTATTGTACAATAAAGTATTACAAACAAATATTTATTATACATATCTTATATTTAGTATCTTATTATATTTATTTATTTTTCCATTAGCCAATGGTTTATTACCTAACTTAGATTCAAAAGGTCGTGAGTTCCAATCTCCGCGAATGTAGAGCTCACGACAAGGAAAACGCTGTGTCAATTTATATTTCTAAGTCAGTAATGGTAACAAGATGCGCCATTAAGTGAAAAACTATGCGAGATGCATACGTGTTTATTTATTTTTATTGGTGTATAAATGTGCCTTATATATCCTTATCCTTATCCTTACTTAATATTATAAATGCGAATGTAACTCTGTATGTCTGTCTGTATCACTTTCACGCCAAAACTACTGAACCGATTTAAATGAAATTTGGTACACAGATAGTCTACACCCTGAGAAAGGGCATAGGCTACTTTTTAATGCGAAAAAAGGGTTGTAAGGGGTTGAAATTGGGGATGAAAGATTGTATGGAAGATTCGTCATTTTTGAAGCTAGAAGATTGAAGCTTAGTTTTGAGGCTGCTAATTAAATATAAATAAATGTTATTATTCAATATATATTTAGAAAAGAGTTATAAGGGGTATAAGGGGTTGAAAGAGTTATGTGTGGAAGTGTCGTCATTTTTGAAGCAAAAAGGATGAAACTTTTTCATTTGGCTTTTATTGGGTTAGGTCATTAAAGTTTTTTTTATTATCTGGTCAAGGTCACTATTTTACACGGACGAAGTCGCGGGTACAAATAGTGTATATATATTATAGTAGGTATATATTTATATTTGAAAGTATTTTTAAAGACCTATTTACGTATGTTAGGTAAAATTATAGGTCAGTTCTTTCCCACCACTGCCCATCAACCGCTTCCTGTTCTTACCCAATGGTCAGCTGGTAGAGAATGCAATATGGCACTAAGCTCGCCAAGTTGTATAATTCTTAAAAGTGCAATAAAGAATAAAATACGTCCAGCAGTGGACTACTTTATGCTGAAAGAGAAAAGAGAGAGAAGAGAAGTCAGTAATGGTAACAGTGATAATAAATCATATTAATCCGGGTGAGGGCGGTAGGCTTGCTCCTGCCACATGGGATTTCTGTTACCCTACCCCGTGAAATGTGGCCATATCAAGTGTTGCATTCACCATAACGTCGACAGTTGACTATCTCATCTCGGAAAAAGTCGTTAAGTTATTATACAATCCAAATTCAAATTCAGAATATCTTTATTCATGTAATCCTATTACAGACTCTTATGATAAGTCAAATCTACCGTCAGTTCGGAATGATTTCGAGATGAGAAGAACTGACAAGAAACTCAGCTCGTATTCTTTTCAAATAAATGTTGTAGATGTTTACAATAATACAGATTTGTTTTTATTAGATTGTAAGTATTTCATTGTAAGTTATGTAGGTAATAGAGATACCTCTATTTAACCTCTCATTTGAGCCGTTGAATTGTTCACAGATTATTATTATTATTATTATTATATGGACCTACTTTTACTACATATCTAAATGAAATAAAAAAAATACAAACTATGCTACTGAAATACTTAATAAGAAAACTAAAACTTTATTTAACGGTGTTTATGAAAATTTATTCAAATATT
Organism: Achroia grisella; assembly: GCF_030625045.1. Lineage (NCBI taxonomy): Eukaryota > Metazoa > Arthropoda > Insecta > Lepidoptera > Pyralidae > Achroia > Achroia grisella. Next base: position 547,791 of record NW_026712771.1, read on the forward strand.
GTAAAATACTATGCACAGTATTTGATAGCTCTGGAGCAGTATAGTAATAATGAACACAAAATTGTATTTAAAATATATATAATACGAGAAATAACACGCAGAGTAAATTTGTTCAACCGAGAGCTATGAATTATTACGGGGAAAGAACAACGGGGTTTTTGGTTACAAAAATATATAACAATTTAGATGGGTTACAACGAAATTCTAATTTAAGTAGACCAGTACTGAAGTCGAAATTAAAAACAGCAATTTTAGTTAAAGTTTAAAAAATCATTGTACATAGATTATTGCTAAATTTCTGTAAAAACGTGTATTTATAGGTAGGTAAGTATTAAAAAAAAAACTGAGCGATATCTTGCCAACAAACTGTTCTGCAATTTGGCGAATCAATGTATACAATTAACTGTACTTATTTTTATTAAATAAATTTAAAAAAAGATACGTATATAATTTTATTTAGTTTACATCTATCCATCAACTACCATAGTCAGTTTTGAAAACTCCCAGCAAGTCACAGAGTAATAACTAAGGCAGTAACACTTAATATAAATATAAAGTGTACAAATAAATTTCCTTCCGTGGTGTATTGATATTTATGGGTGCAATAAACATGGCGAGCTTTTGTGAAACGCCGCGCAAGTCTAAATAATTTCACATCGAACTGCCTTGTAAGAGCTGTAACACTTGCAGGCCAGTAAATTAGCGAGTTACACGCCTATGACAGGAATAAGAGCAAAGCAAACACAATCATATCTTTTGAGGAAGATAGAAGAATATCTTTGATAGAGTCTAAGAGAACTGTACACTAACTTCTTTTTAATTCAAAGTGATCTTATGAATGTATTACATATATATATATGTATAGATTTTTTTTAATAAACACATATTTATAAATAATACACAGACCGACAAACAATTATACTTATGACACTTACGTTGTCGTACTTAGGTCGGCAAAGGTCCTCTTAAACCAACACCCGGGTCACAAAACCCGGGAACTGCTCGTAGTTTCCCTCTCTGCTACACGATGGATCCGGCATCTGCACGGTGGATCCATGATACACCAAGAAGTTCATCTCACACAAAAACGAATAAATCTTGAAATGTAATAAAATTAATTAACGAAATCCATACTAATATTACAAACGTAAAAGTAACTCTGTCTGTCTCGCTTTCACTTCAAAACTACTGAACAGATTTAAATGAAATTTGGTACTTTTGAATTCGAAAATAGGGTTGTAGGGGGGGGGATGAAAGATTATATGGAAGTAATGTCATTTTACGGGGATGAAGTCGCGGGCACAGACCGAAAAAGAGATCGATGGACTGTGTGAAAGATGATATGGCGAGAAAGGGAGTAAATAACGAGATGACTGCTAACAGAGATGAATGGAAGAGAAAAACATATTACGCTGACCACAAATAAATGGGACAAGGAAGAATCAGATGATGATAAAGTCGCAGGCGCAGCTAGTAATTAAATAAATATGTATATACGTATAAATGAATGAATCGTATGTTAAAAATCTGATAGCTTTCAGCTTTGCCGTCCGCTTGTTTGCTGGCCCCGTGTCTAACGTCGGCAAACTTCAAGATACGACAAGACAATACATAATGACGTCTATAATGATGCGTATTGTAGAATTTGTCTGTCGGTCCGTCTGTCGGTTCTTTTAGTAAAGCGGCGCCATCCCAGTTCAGGGCAGGGGGAAGATTTATGACACTAAATATTGCAAATTTAACTTTAGCTTTGATCTATGCCGCTAGTCTAATATTGGGTCAGTAGGACTAAAAGAAAATATTACGGTGTGTTGATACGTTTGTAAGATATTTATATGGCTGTAGGGTATTTGTTTAAATTACTTTTTCATTCTTAGACTTAAGTTTATAATGGTGTTACATGAAGATGACTTACTTCTTTATTATGTAATGCATTTTTTTTTATTTATTGAAATGGCAAATGAGATGTAGCGGATTGTAAATGGTAAACCTTGGTATTGCTACACCTAATATGTTGCTATTTAGAACTCAAACTTTATGGTAGATTTGACTTATTATAAGTATCTCTAATGAATGAAATAAAATGTCTTGTTGGCCTCTGTGATCTAGGTTTAGGTAGGTTCCCTCATCGCCTTACTTCCGATGGTCGCAGGTTCGAGTCGTCGCGCAGTAAAAGCACACATTTATGAGTATGATTGTTTGTACCCGTCTGGATGTTTTCTATGTACATTATGTATGTATTTACATGTACACTGTTAGGTTGTTTCAATGATAGTTAAGAAAATGGTAAAACTACATAGAATTGAGAATGGTATACCTTCACGAATATGAAGAAAAATATGAAATTACTAGCTTTTGCCCGCGGCTTCGCTCGCGTTAATTTTCATACAAAGTTTCATACGAACTTTCATCTCCTATTTTGTGTAGTGGAAGACATTGCGAGTAGAATTTTATATTTAGAAAGATAGTGCATTCGGTATCTTCTATTGGTTCGTAAATTTTCGGTGTTGACATATTGTGAGCCCTTTCATTTCTACTAATTATATATATATATATATATAGATTGGGGTGAATATTAAGAAACCTTATTAAAATACGATCTTGGATCTTTGTTTGTATAGTTTATGTTATATCTAACACACTATATCCCCTTTAACCGTTTAACCCTGCCGCGATTAACAAATAAACAACTCTTTAATGTTCAAAAGAATTGAGATAGAATTACACTTTTTTGTCGCAAGAATTTTTAACATGTGTTCACAGGGGGTAGAACATTAACAAAATTCGATGAAATATACCTAATATTGTACTTTATAAAACGAACCTTAAATGTATAAGTTATAAGAACGATTGTCGTGTCCATTTAATAATATATTACTTGTTAATTTTCTTAGAAAGGCATCTAAAGCGGACTGTTTATGCGTACGTTTTACATGTTTATACATTCAATATTTTGTTATGCGTCGTAGCTACTGTTTTGTCGGGCGTATGCATAGAAACCACTTACTTATTCCACTTTTTTATTGTGGTGTTACGCCTTTTGTATGCATTGTTATGTGTCTACATATTAGAATCTAAATATATATAACGCAAACGTGACTGACGTAGTGATCTATCAACGCACAGCCCAAACCACTGGGCGGATCGAGCTGAAATTTGGCATGCAGGTAGATGTTATGACGTAGGCATCCGCGAAGAAGGATTTTGATTAATTCTACCCCCAAAGGGATAAAATAGGGGATGAAAATTTGTATGAAACTTTGTCAATTTTAAACCGGGCTGAGACTTTGCATGCATAAAGCTGCTATGACGTAGACATCCCCTAAGAAAGGATTTTGATAAATTCCACCCCGAAGGGGATAAATTAAGACGAGCGGGCAAAAGCTAGATTGATTATAAAATCCAAAACAACAATTATTTAACGAATCTCAAAATGATTTAAACGAGTACGCCTAAGAATAATATAATGTATCAGGACAATTCACACAGCGCCATCTAGTCCCAAGCTAAGCAGAGCTTGCACCTACTTCTTCCATTACTGGTTTTTTTGTTAATTCTCTGTCCCAGACAGAGTATAATACTAGGCATGCGACAATCAATATAGATTACGCATTTAATGTTTGTTCTTATATTTCTTTTGTTTACGGCCGAGGCATCACGCGAGAACAGCTGAAATGATTTCGCTAACTCTTTTCGTTGCGTTTGTTATTGTCATGTTATGGGTACTAGACAAACTGATATAAATACATATATACATTTTTTTCGTAAATACATACATTTTATACATAGAAAATACCCAGACCGATAGAAAGAATTATACTTGTGCCGTGCAAGGAATCGAACCCGCGACCATCGGAAGTAAGGTGGTGTGCTAAACCACTAGACCACCGAGGTCGTCGAATAAATAGCCTGGTATACTATAATATGTAATTTTATTAAAGTGACTATTTATGATAATTTATTCTATGAACAATGACATTGTAAAAAAATAATAATATAAAAACATCACTTACATAAGTACACCTTTTGGTATAGGTATTGTTAGTGATGGGAAACATATTCGAACTAAAAATTATTCACGCTTCTTCGAGTTTCATCAAAACCTGTTTAATAGATATCCACAAAAGTTCTCGCCCTTAATTCACTGTATTATGTTACTTCAACACAAATAGTTGGTACCCCGTAAAGATGGAGATAAACAAAATTCAACCCCATACCATTTTTTATTGGCAGGGGGCAATTTGAGACGATGTATTCCCTTAAAATCACCATATAACCCTACACTTGTTATGTAATAAAACATCTTTATTATCACTCTTATACTGACAGGAATAAGGTTTAAAATACCTCGTTGCGGTTATTCTAAAGTAGTAAAAAATAACGTTGCCAGTAATGTAATTTATATTCCGGTGACGGTTTAGTGCGAGCTTACGAAATTGTTAAAGACAGATAAAAGGGCGATATTTACATTTATGGTGGTTTATGGGAGGTCGCTGCGAATACTGTCAAATGACTGATATTACGGCCGTGCCTAATGGTAATGGATGGGCTTTAAAAAACGACAGCCGTTTTGTGTCTATTATCAGATAAATTATTGTTACTAAATTAGAAGACATAGCTTATCTAATTTAGGCAGAATTATTCAATGCTAGTGTGAAACTTTGTGTAGTGTATGGGTTTACATTAATAAAAGTTTTTAGTACATCACTATCACGAGGATTGAAATTTACAAGAACTTGCATTTCATTTTGGACTTTATGCATTTTAATATTAAATTTATATTTCTTATACATTCTAAGAAAGAACATATTTTGTATAACTAAATAACTGATGTAATTTTTAACACTTAAAAAATAACTTTAAATGTGCATAGAAATGGCAGCTGAGAATAAGAAGTCAATATAAGTTAAATTAAATAGATATTTTTTCTATCCCTACTATTTTTAATGTGTGTTTGTGTGTTTGTTGATCTTAAGATAGATGTTAACAAAATTTTACTTGAAGAAAGATTGTTTAACATCGACTGATATAAAAGTTGGCTTTTATTAAAAAAAAGCAGTTCTTCTGTCTTTAATTCTGTCATATTACATTAGTCTATGTTTTGGTCATTAAAATTATGTATCTCTTGGTAGTGATATTTTCTAGAACATCCTGTGGTAAGTACAGGTTTTGTAAGTCTAAGGTATTTCATTTTTAATTCTTTAATTCTGTCGTTTTGGTGATTAAAATTATGTATCTCTTGGTAGTGATATTTTCTAGAACATCCTGTGGTAAGTACAGGTTTTGTAAGTCTTTACTGCAATAAATAAAAAATACTACAAAGAATATTACAAGTAGACTAGCTGACAAGTCAAACGGTGTGCCATATAAACTATTTCTGGATAGAGTAATTCCTATTACCGATAGGTCTAAAAAAAAAGCTACACACCCTATATACTCCAAAAAACTTATAAAAATCGGTCATACCGTTTCGGAGTTACCGTAACAAACACTGCGACACATGATTTTTATATATTAGACAAATCATTAATTAATACAAACAAATAAATATCATTTCCTGCATACAATATCACGACAAAAATAACTGCTTATGAATTGCGGAAGAAATGAGTAGCGGTTATAAAATATAATGATAGTAATAGATAACTGGTGTTCTACATTAACTGTGACATTCTATTAATAAAATTAAATAAAAACACCGTTATCATTGCATTACTTGATAACCCAAACAGCTTTATAGCTTTAGTTTTCGGCAAATAAGTTAATCTCCCTGTGATTAAACAGCGTTATCTAAATAAAATACATCAAACGCATGCTGTGACACGTTTGTTATGTTTGCTCAGAGTAATATCGACAAATATTATATAAATTAATGTCAACACGTTGAAATTTATTGTAGTGTGAATCCATTAGCAGACTACAAGGTTAACGACTTGGTTATATTTCACAATTCATGCTCCACTGATGCTAGTAAACGTAACTCTGATAAGTATAATGAAACGGATGAAGAAATGAATGGTAAAGTAATTGATATAATCATTAACGACGGAGTTTTTAATTAACAGTTGACTACAGGGCCGAAATGTACGTGACAGAATTATGAGAAAGTTGTTTTTGTACTATGATTAACAATGATAAATGACGGATCAACGTTACATCAAGGTCTCGCAAACACTCATATAGCAGTCGAAATAAATCTCAAAGCAAGTATGTAGACCGATTATGTTTTAATTACCAAGATTTGAGGCCTGATAATTTACGAAGGTATTAAATTGTATATGTCTATTTAATACTATATTTCTATTATCAGATAAATTTTACGAATTTACTAGTGCAAAAAGGAAGCATGTAGCCATTAATAACGTACTTAAATAACAGTGATACACTCCCGAGAAATTTTGTATTTAGCAAATTGAAGATCGTAAAAATACCGTGTGGAACAAATTATCGTATTCAAATATTTACTCAGCCAATACAATCTTGAGGCCACGTACAGAATTCCATCAAACCGTAGACGTGCAAGAAAAAATATCAACATAAATAAACTCATTTTCGCTTGCGTACACCAAACTCAAAGTGAAATTACCGAGGCTTAGGGCGACGTGTGCATGAAAAATTCATTCGAAACATAACAAGAGGGCGGCGAGGAATAATAATTTGAATAAATATCAAGAGAGTCCCATACGGGTGACGTGACAAAAAGCGAGCTCAGCCACGCGTGTTTATGTGTTGTGATGGTGTAATTTGGCAGTTACAGTTGGCAGGGATCGTGTAATTTCAGCCGACATGTCTACATATGCGAAAATGTTATTAAGTTTTTAAGACCCGCCTTGGAATATGGAGGAAATGCGATTTGCGAGACATCTTTTTCTTTTTGTAACATATTCCCTGCAGATGGAGGTGAGTGTTTAAAAAAACTCCAAAGATTATGCTGAATAAAACGAAGATTTGGTATTGTTTTCTTTTTACACTACTTAAGAGGGTGATCGCGGTCATTTACTATTCTATTCACATGCTCCTTTTCATGGAAAGATTGAAGTTACGACTCTTATATTTTATGGCTCACACATCCCCTCTTCCGAGAAGGTCTGCGAACAAAGGGGTGCTAAGTGTGCTCGCAAACACAAAAATAATAACAAAATCCCCGTGTATTTTGACAACATAATACTCGACGGTCACAAAAGCCGTCACGTCACGAGCAATCGGTTTCGGTTCCTCGCCGCCCTTTGAGAAGGGTTCCAAACAAGTTTCGCAAATAATTTATTAAAAAGTTTTTATGCAGCGCTGTGGCAGTTGGCCCACTGTCTGCTACCGTTTGACGGTCGCACTGTGAAAGATTTCGTTTAGATTATAATTGACAAGATCTTTGTTGGCGATGACAATGGGATTTAGTATAAATCGTTGTATTGTATCAGTACGGAGATTAGCTGAAGTGGTTTGGGGATCTATAGGTTTATAATTTCAAAACGAGTAATAGAATACAACTCGTAGATGCGATAGGGTGAGGTATTGTGTGCTCCTATGGAAACTTAATTCCGGATTGTGCTGCTAGCGCTTGAAGATTAAGCGTGTACCGCAGTTTGCGACTGGTTCTTTGATAATAAGTGCAGGTTTTATGAATGCAAACATTCTTTCCGAGAACATCCTAGCTGTAAGTTGTTATGCGAATTCTCATATTAATAATGGTGCGATATTATCTACGCCGTAAATACACGCAGCTAGCTCTTCATTTAGAGATAAAGATTTCCTGTTTAACCACTTATAATGGAGTTTCTTCTGATCTTGTACATTAGTGTGAAGTGCAATAAATTACTTTATCTAAAACTAAATCCATGTGCCTTAATTTAGTGACTGTTACATTCATTTAAACGTGTTATTTCAGCACCATTAATTCTCATTCATGTTTATTATAGTCATTAATATACATCATGTCTCTGATAATCATGGTTGACAATTTTATATCATGCTGAGGTGTTATACCACGTTAATTCTTAATATTATCTATAATCATTATATAGTATAAAACAAAGTCGCTGTCGCTGTCTGTCCGTCCCTATGTATGCTTAAATCTTTAAAACTACGCAACGGATTTTGAAGAGGTTTTTTTTAATAGGTAGAGTGATTCTAGAGGAAGGTTTATATATATAATATATACGTACATCCGTGCAAAACCAGGGCGAGTAGCTAGTTTTCTAATAAATAAAAGTTTGATATCCTTCGCGTTTTATTTATCTTGTCTTCTAAGTAGTTCTAGTTTATTTAAATATATACTAAGAGGTTAGAATTTATAGATAGTTAGAGCATCATATCCAGCAGTAGATATCTGCTGTAAATGAAATTGAAAAGTTGATAAATGTCGAATATTTATATAGCATGCAAAAATTATAAAAGTAAACGATTAATAATTTATTTACAAACTAGCTGTGCCCGCGGTTTCACCAGCATTGAATTACAATAAAATGCATAGCCTATGTGTTATTCTGATACACAAGCTATATTACTGTAAAGTTTCATCAAAACCCGTTCCGTAAATTTTGCGTGAAAGAGTAACAAACATCCATAGTCACAATTATAATTTTACTAAGATTTTGCAATTCCATTATTGTGCGAGTATGTTGCACGAGATCGTCATATGTTTTGGTTGGAATTTGTCAAAATATATACATATATTAATAGAATCAGAGCATTTACTGTTGCGTTATTTCTACACTACTAAAACTCTAAAGAATTATCTGGGACCGCAGTTTCATCCAACCGCCAAGCAGTTTACATTGTAAGTTGTATCTCGGTTCTAGATTAGGCAGTAAAATTACAGGATAAGAAGCATAATATCTTAGTCCTCTGCGAGACAACGATTGAGTGGAATCATGGCCGTCACATAACACGATGTCTTTAGAGCTGTGCATGTAAATATACAGCGAAACTGCTTACAATCAGGTGGGCCGTAAGCTTATTTGGCATTAGCAATTGGCAATTATAATATATTAAAAAAAAATCTAGGTACTTAATCTAATTCAGACCTTAAAATATGCTGATGAATACAAATGTGCATCGTATACTAATAATAGTAATAATAAAACACCCTGGACAATTAACACATCGCAATCTAGTCCCACGGTAAACAGAGCTACTAGACTACTGATATAAATATTTAGATATGCGTACTTCTACGTAAACTTCGACCAGAAATGATAATAGTATCATTTCTTTTATTGCTACCTTCTTTGCAAGCATTTGGTAACGTTCTGGTGAATGCGTCACGTCGAGTTAACTAAATTCATCCTTAGCATCCACTCGAGTATCGTCAGTATATCATTAGAAAACACGGAATGCTTCATGATAAACTACAAAACAACAGTTTTGTCCGTAAATACATTGAACCTGTCGATAACGAATCAATCCACATCAGTCGGCCACCCAAGCAGAACACACAACGAAAGCAATCCTTTCGTAGAAACAAAAGGATAGAATACAAATTCGCGCGCACGGCTGCAACGATGCCGCCTGCATAACAATTCGATGTTCTCTCGCTATGCGGCACACATGCTCAATTATACTGATTAATGTACCACACGCAGTTCTTGCGTGTTAATTTTTTGGCAAATTTAGATAATATTCACCCATCTTTGGAACATTTTTTTAGTCTTTGATAACCCTGAACAATTAGTAGTCCACAGACCATAGATGAGCAGAGTTTGTTTTATAAATACTACAATGTTCTCTCCCTATGCGGCACACACGTTCATGAATGTACGGAGTTTTTGCGTGTCAATTTTTTAACAAATTTAGTTAATATTGATCCATCTTTGGAACTTGTTTTAGTTTTTGATAACCCTGGATAATTCATAGCGCTACCTAGTCCACAGAATCAGAGATTGTGTTATAAATACTACGATATTCTCGCGCTATGTGGTACATATGCTCAATTATACTGATGAATAATGAAACACGCAATATTTACGTGTTAATTTTTGGCAAATTTATACAATATTGACCCATCTTTGGAATATTTTATAGTTTTTGATAACCCTGGACAATTCACAGAGCGCTATTTAGTTCAAAGAATCAGAGATTGTGTTATAAATACTGGGACATTCTCTCGCTATGTGGTTCATGTGCTCAATTATACTGATGAATAATGAAACACGCAGTATTGTGTTAATTATTGGGAAATTTAGGGAATTATGCTCTTTTTTTGGAGCATTTATAGTAACCCTAGACAATTGTGAAAATACGCAATGTAGTCCCAAAGCCTGTGTTATAGTAGGTACTACGATATTCTCTCACTATGTGGTACCTATGATCAATTATACTAATGAATGTACCACATGTTAAATAACCCTATACAATTCAGAGAGTGTTATCTAGGCCATAGAATCCGAGCTTGTGTTATAGGTACTACGATGGTCTATGCGGAACACACGTTGAATTACATATACTGATGTTTGTACTACACGTAATGTTACCCGTTTTTTAGAGTTTATTTTTAGTAACCCTAGACAATTGATAGAGCAGAATCTAGACTCAATTATGGGCACTAGAGATGAGATTAAAAAATACGCCTATTCAGAAATGCTTATTACTTATATTAAGTAACACTCAAATTACCTTATTTCAAAAGGTCTAAAAGTAAAACTAGCTAATAATATGCAAGAGATACAATTAACGATAGTAATAAAGCTTACCATTAAACAAATTAAAACTGGTCATTATATTCATAAAGCCGGTTTACAATAAATCAATATATAATTTGTAGCAATCTAGCTGTAATAATATGTATTTATCTACTTTGGTCTAGTAATTTTATGTAGTTAAAAATGTTGCTGCATATAAATATACGGATACCTACAATCATGCTCTATAATAGTAACAGATGAATTATGTCTTACATGATTTAAGAAGAGCATTTAGCCAACTTCCCATAACGCTTGCGTAATCTGCCAATTAAATGAAGAAAATTAAATTTGTAATCATACTTATAAAGGAATAAGAGCTGAGTTTCTTGTCAGTTCTTCATGGCTCGAGACCGTTGGGAACTGATGCTAAATTTGACACATCATAAGAGTCTGTATAGGCCTACATGAATAAAATGGTGTTGATTTTGATTTGTAATTAGCTACTACTGTTATCCTAGGAGAGGTTCTTAGAGGCATGGTCAGTTAAAGACTACGTGGCGATCGGAATACTTGACGTGCCCACATTTCGCTGGTTATATTGGAATTCAATGCATGGTACGAGCCTATCGCCATCTCTCGGATAATGTTTAAAATCCGAGAGATGCATTTATTTATTTCTCAGAATATGGTAGGTACAACAAGTTGATAGCAATTGTATAAAAAAGGTTATATCATGTTCTGTTGTTACCAGCGTACAAATATTTATTAGGTAGCGTAAAAAAATACATTATTCGTGATATAAGTTTTAGTTTTATCGTCGATGTTTCCTTCACATCAATCAATATATCATATAATTTGACACATAGTTCTTTTTATGTCAGTCTGATTTGCTTTCACTACCATTTAGGTGTAAACTAGTATATGAGTATAGTACAGTAGTCAATTTGCCAGAAAAAAATTCAAATGTGTCATAAAATATTTTCTTTGTTAAAAAGCTTATTATAGAATTGAAGAATTTATAAATGATAATAATGTTTTTGTAGAAAATATATAACTTAAAATTCATAGCGCTGACAATGTTATCTGATTGAACAGAGATTAAGTGCGTAGCGGTTTCTATGTTGATTGTCGCATGCCTAATCCTTGTTGTTAATTAAATATAAGTAAATCAATATTTATTTAAAAGAGAACACACAAGGTTCTTACTTATTCTTCTTGTGATCAATCTGCAATTTCCGAATAAGCGGTAGAGTAAAAAAAAATTGACTATTCAAAAGTGCTTATATTAAGTTTATTTGAATAAAGATTATTTCTATTTCTATTTCTATGAAATCATTAGAATACGACGCTCTCAGTTAGCTTCAATTAAACAATTTTTAAATATTACTGATTGATTAAAAATAAGTCTTCTTGTAGGGCACTTAAAGGTTGATCAAATTATTTATAAACTTACTCTTTAGATAAATTGGTTAATTTATTGATGAATATATATTCGGTAAGTAATCGGCAATTATCGTTTCGAGCTACTTCTCTATCGATAGACGTTAAGATGTTAGCAATTTGTTCAACTACCGCCACTAGATTGTTCAAAGAAAGGTTTTTTTATATACTACGATGGTATCAAACAAATATACAGTCCATCTAAAGGTAAGTAGATAGAAAAGTACTGTACCCTATGGTATGGAGGCTTGAAACACCAGGGGTATCACGTGCGCGTTCCGAACCATAATAAGTTTTAATATATCTTTATTAAAAAACCCCATGCTGTAGTCTCTCGGGAAAACCTCGGCTGGTAGTTCATTCCGCAATCTAAGTGTACGCGAGAGGAAGCTCTTCTGAAACCGCGCTGTCCAGACCACTTAGGTTCCAGTGTGTGGGGATGAATTCCCTGTCGATGGCGAGTAACACATGGTAAAAGGTAACACAGCACTCACAGTATCCGTACACTTATTGACCGATGCTACCATACTTCATTTAAACCTACATTCTCATAAACTTTTATTTATTCCTGTCAAAATATAACTACTAGTAACCACAAGCGTCATTCAAGCGAGTTTATGATAATTGAGGCCTTTTATATTTCGATTGGGAAAAAACTTCCCAACAAAGGGTATTCATTCCTGCAGCCGTTTAAGGAGAGACAAAGGTCCGAATGGGATAAACATCAGGATTTCGCCGTCAAATGTCGGCGTGTCGGCATAGTGAGTGACATTGATCGACAGCCGACAGCGACAGGAATGTCGGCGTATCCAGACATGGTAATGATACTGTTTACCATATAATAAGTCCAGTATTAACAGAATGGAAGAACGACGTATTTACATCGAATGATGGTACGATTTTTTGATGGCTAATTGACGAAGATTGAGTATTGCGGTTGGAGATAAACTGAATGGATCTGCTTAGTTTCCAATTTATTGGACGTCAATTGTTATTAACTTATATAATGGTATTGTAGACAAATTATTTAGTAATAGTATAGACGAGGACAAATGTTGGGACACTTGATACGGCACGATGATTTCATGTAAATTATTATTGAGGGAAAAATAGAAGGAAAGAGGGGGAGGGGAAGACCAAGGCACAGCTACATCAAACAAATTAAGGAGAAGATGGGAGTCGTGTCGTATCAAGAAGTAAAGAGCATGATGGAAGATCGCGGAAAGTGGCAAGAGTTCCACCGATAAGAGGGTAGCTCTTAAATTATGAATGAATGAATGATATTATTATTAATTCCTAGGCATCTATCTTTAAGTTAGATCTTTTCTTTTTTAACTGGTTAACAGACTAGCTTTCGTCGCCATATGATGGTAAGTGGTAACAGTCCCATATATCCCTGGTTAAGCAGAATGTCGATTGCCATTTCATTTTGTTTTTACACACAATTCTTGCCACATACAGTCTATTGATTCCTATATAAAATTATTTACAATCTATCTGAATATGATTAGATCAAAATAAATATATATTGGCGTGGCAATATATATTTATTTTGATCTAATCATATTCAGTCTCGTCTCTCGACGAATTAAAGTAAATAATTGTCCAAAAATACAAGTTGAAATTATTATATTTATTTTTAACCCTGACAGAAAGCAGTCACTTATTTCAAAATACTTCCCGTCCTCCGGTATGGTCTAGTGGCTAGGATACCTGGCTCTCACCCAGGAGGCTCGGGTTCGATTCCCGGTACCGGAATCCTTTTTGTCAATTTTCATTATGCCAAATATCAAAAAAGTTGTGACCACAATTTGAAATTGTAAAACTGCGTTTATTGCTATGATGTACAGAAATCAATTATCGTCTTTATATTTTCGGTTTAAATTTATTTCCTCGACATAATTCTATATTTATTATTATTATATTTATTGCAACTAATGATGTATCCCCGTTTCCTCTCAATTTATTTTATACTACCCAATTTCACTGGAATTTTAATAAGTATAAGTTGTGTATAGTCGATAGTACAATATCAATTTATTCATTTTGTTGCACTCTGAAACAGTCTATTGAAATTGTACTCTCAACTCAGACGGACGGTCAATTATAGCTTCGTAATAAATCTTTAGACCTATTTACCATATCTGAATTTAACATACACCGTTGCCGATCAATTCTGACATTACAATATACGTGTTACAGAGTTCAATTTTGAGTGGTCGATCAATTGCATCCGATTGACAGATATCAATATACCCAGATGGGGACTGCGCAGAATTCAAACAGCGTCTGACATGCAAAATTTGATATTCAGAACTTTGATGTTTGATTCTGTGGAAACGAGACGGCATAATGTGTTGCTTATTATACAATCGCATATCAATTTGACGACCTCGGTGGTGTAGCGGGTTAGTAGGCTGTCTCCGATGGTCGCGGGTTCGATTCCTCGCACGGTACAAATATTTGTATTCAAGAGTATGATTGTGTGTATCGGTCTGAGTGTTTTCTATGTATGTATGTATTTACAAAGTGTACATATATATATCTAAGTATTTATATATACAAGCTCTCCTTACCGCAGGACTAGATGGCGCTGTGATAATTGTCCAGCGTTATTAATTTATTTATTTACTCAAAAATGTATGTATGTATTCATGACGACCTTGGTGGTCTAGCGGTCTAGCACACCGCTTTACGTCCGATGGTCACGGGTTCGATTCCTCGCACGGCACAAACATTTGTATTCATGAGTATGATTGTTTGTGTCGGACTGGGTGTTTTATATGTATAATAAGTATGTATTTACGAAAAAAAAATTCCTATGTATTTGTATCAGTTATCTAGTACCCAAAACACAAGCTTTAGCTAGCTTAACTTGGGTCTATATGGCGCTGTGTGAATTGAAATCGAGTGAAAATGAGTCGAGTGAAAAAATAATGTGCAGAAATTTCAAAATAATTATATCAGTTGTCTAATAAAGATGAATATCAAAAATCTGTCGGAGTTTAATTCGAAGCGTAAATAAAGTGAAATACAAAAGTAATATATATATAATTAGTAGAAGTGAAAGGGCTCACAATATGTTAACAGCGAAAATTTACGAACCAATAGAAGATACCGAATGCACTATCTTTCTAAATATAAAATTCTACTTGCAATTTCTTTCCATTCCACATATATATTTTATAACAAAAGTTCCTATAAGTACATCAGCAGGAACAAAGCAACTAAAAATTAATATAATATTTCTTTTTATATCTATATATATAAAAATATATTGCTGTTCGTTAGTCTCGCTAAAACTCGAGAACGGCTGAACCGATTTGGCTAATTTTATTTAAATATTCGTGAAAGTCCAGGGAAGATTTTAAACGGTGATAAAACATTAAGAAATTGATTGAAAAAATGCGTAGAGAATAGTAAAAACAACAATTTATTTTCCCATATAAACTATCAAAGAAAGTTCAGAAATTTATGGCGTAACTAAACTTCAAAATTCCTTTATTCTGAGGCGGAATGGAGTTGTCAGCTGGTAAGTAATAAAAATTAAGTCTCATCACAATTACTTGGTTCTAGAAATGTCCACATCATCATCATCATCATCTGCTTCTTCCTTATCCCATTTATTTGGGGTCGGCGTAATATGTTTTTCTCTTACATTCATCTTTATTATCTTATCTACTTTTTATTGTAGCTATGGAAACGCACTTTTTCACAACTGGTTTTCAGGTTTACGCAGAATATGTCTGTGCCACCTAAGTCTACATTCTATAAACTCTTCATATTTCATATTTCGTTTATTAACCAATGTAAAAAACTTCTTTACATACATGGCAAGTCATAACATACAGTAATTCATATTTATACCAATCCAATCCAATTACATTCATAAATAAAATTACATTAATAATAACTAATAACATAATATGTTCCGTAGTCATAATTACGACATAATTATATTTAGGTCTAAATACTCACTAATATTATAAAAAGGATGTTTTTCAAATTCTTCGGTAATAGTATGTAATATTATATTATCTGTGGTAATAGGTAGCACTCCGAAGATACTCCTTATATGCTCGCTTTGGACTTTAAAAAAATACTTATAAAAAATAAGTTTATTGAAAAATATGTACCAGGAGGGCATAATTCCGCAAATTTTATTTTCCGGGAAATCCTTCGCGTAGTTCCTCATGTGACCACGTCTGCATATAATCATCATCTGCTTCTTCCTTATCTCATTTGTTTGGGCTCTTCCATTCATCCCTGTTCGCAGTCATCTCGTTATTTACTCCCTTTCTCATCATATCATCTTTCACACAGTCCATCCATCTCTTTTTCGGTCTTCCTCTACCCTTATAACCATTCACATTCATTTGTAACATCGTTCTTAAGAAAAAAAAAACCACAAACGTTAATGTACTAAAAGAATTTTAATAAGAAAATCTCGTTGAGCCGTCTCGGAGATTAGTCAGCTTAAGGCCTTGTGTTGATATAAGATTCTCTGGATTCTCGAGATTTACTACTAAACGCCGTACTTCATTATTGTTAATTTCAACCTTTTATACTTTGTTGTCTTATCTAAAGAACTAAAATAACATCTCGACGACCCGGTGGTCTAGCGGTCCAGCACACCGCTTTACGTCCGATGGTCGTGGGTTGGATTCCTCGCACGGCACAAACATTTGCATTCATAAGTATTATTGTTTGTATCGGTCTGGGTGTTTTCTATGTATATTATGTATGTATTTACGAAAAAATATCTATGTATTTGTATCAGTTATCTAGTACCCGTAACACAAGCTTTAGCTAGCTTAAGTTGGGTCAAGATGGCGCTGGCAATCCGAAGCTCGCCGGGGAGGTTTTAGGGTTTGGAGGTGGCGTGCAGACACTGTACCCTGCACGCCTAGATGGAGGTCCCATCGATGGGAACCATGCCCGGTGGTCTTGGTGAATGCTTGCGTATCCCATGGCCACGGCGATTATGTAGAGGAGGAGCAGTCGTCAGGTTTTTAGCAGGTAGGAGTCCGGCAGTATCTCCATGATGGATTTTCCTGACGTGAAAAAAAAGGGTTAAGATGGCGCTGTGTGAATTGTCCTGAGATTGAGATTAACATCTACTAGCCTCAGAGTAGATATTCTTACATTTTTTTTTAAATTTAAATTATATGACTAAAATCATATCTACTAGTCTCTATCTTCTCTTCTCTCTCTCTTTTTTAGCATATATTTGTCCACTGCTGGACGTATGCCTCTTGCATAATTTTCCACTTCAGTCTGTCTGTGGCGTGTCTTGTCCAGGTCGGACCTGCCGTCTTCATGATGTCATCAGAGCATCTGGCAGTTGTGGTGCCTACGCTTCTGCTTCCCATCCTAGGTCGCCACATTAAGGATCTGTATGTCCATCTGTTTACTAGACTGGTAGTACATAATGTAATATATTTTTTTAATTTAACAAAACTATTACATCACCAAATTATTTTAAAAGGTAGATTGCTTATTTACGGCCTAGTGGATCGGTTTAACATACCGTTTTAATCCGATAATCGCGGGTTCGATTCCTTGCACGGTACGAACATTTGTATTCATGAGTATGATTGTTTGTATCGTCTGAGTGTAATCAATGTATATTATGTATGTATGTATTTATTTAGATATTGTAAATACATACATAATATACACCCAAGTATATATGTATTTATATCAGATGTCTAGTACCCTTCATACAAGTTCTGCTTGGCTTGTGAGTATGGTGGATGAGGTGAGTGAGATGGCGCCTTGTGAACTGTCAAAGAATATTATTATTATTATTAAAAATAATCGCATCAAAAGTAAAGTACATATATAATTTGACATTTTGAAAATATATAAATATAAAATACTAGTTGACTAGCGTAACTTCGTCTGCATCACATTGCATCACGCCGTTGTAATATTTTCTGACTTACTTGACATTAAACAATATATTTCGCCCAATTTACATAATATCTTCTTAAATTATAGCCTATGTGCTATTCTAATGTATAAGCTATACTGTAAAGTTTCATCAAAATCCGTTCAGTAGTTTTTTTCGTGAAAGAATAACATCCATCCATACCCACAATCTTTCGCGATTATAATATTGTTAAGATAATAATGTTATAGGTATTATTCTAAAGCTATTATTCTATAGTGACACGTTATAGCAATTATAGCATCAATGTATATTTGACGCTCTTAGTTTTAACTGTTAAATTAAAAAAAGTTGAATAAAATATGTTCTTCTTTTAAGATTTTATGTTATAATTTGTAAACCTATTATTTGGTTTAAGGTTTGTAAGATTCTAAGGTTTTGGCTAAAGCATTTAGCCAAAACTTTTACAACTCACACGGTTAAGGAAATCTTTAATTTGCTACCGTTAAAATATATAAACATAGTTATACACATGTAGTAAGAAGCACTAATAAATGATGACGACTTAGGATTTGAAGCTGGCTAACTAACTACTAAATTTCAGTAAAAAATATAGTCTACATGTTATTTTGATACATAAGCTATATTATTGTAAAGTTTCACCAAAATCCGTTCAGTAGTTTTTTCGTGAAAGAATAACATCCATCCATACCCACAATCTTTCGCGATTGTAATATTATTAAGATAAGATTAAGATTATATGATTGGGCGAAATATAATGATAAATCAAGTAAATGTGATGCATTATTTAGTTTCCTTAACTTTTAATCAAAACAGCGTATCTTTAAATCAAATTCTAGAGAATCATTCCATTAAATTGAAACACCAGCAAACTAGTTTCGGGCTTTCAGAAAAAACGTCCGAAATTTGTCGTAACACACCGCCTCCCTTCATCCCATCGCGGCCATGTTTACCGACCTATCAAATTTCATCAGCGGCGGTTTCTTTGTCCTCTGCATTCGTATTATTCTCATTATGTTCTTCAGGCTCGAATTCTATGTTATTGTTATTCTCTCTTTGAGGTGTGGCAGCCGTTTTTGTTTGTCTTGCTCTGTAATTTATTTGGGCTCTGTGGTTACTTATATCTGTCTAGTTATAGTATAGTTATAGTTACAGAATATCAGCGCTGCAGTATCTGTAGCTTCACGCTGAGTTGGTTGCCTCTTCATCATTGCGACACATAAATCCACCTTCATTTTTTAATTCATAATATTTATGTTTAAGTTGGAATGATGATTACAGCTAGACACTATAGCCATCTTGTTACTGGGTACTTTGAAAACTAAACAATGTAAATATGTATACCTTACCTGTTCTTTATCTTTGGCTCTGACCCGTTTAAATGTTTAACTTTATTATTTTTAAATAACGAATTTAAATATAACTTTCATATTAAAGATAAATTTATGAGGTATCTGTTATTGGTTTTACTAACTATGTAATACTATTTATTGTCTATAAATTGTATAAGCTGTTGATTACCTAAAATAAATTAATAAATGTATCGTATAATTTCATCTATATTTATATTATCATCTTTGTCAATATTGATAACGTTTGCAATTGTTTATTTAATTGAATTAGTGCTAATCGGTAGTTTATATTCACTTTATTCACACACATAAACTTAAATTGTAAAGTAAGAATAAAATTATTTAAAAGAGCAACACACAAGTTTCTTGCTCGTTCTTCTTGTGATGAGACTACTTTCCGAATGAGCGGTAGATTAAAAAAATGTGATGACTATTCAAAAGCGCTTCAATGTAGGTTTATTTGAATAAATAATTTTCTATTCTACACATTCTGTTCTAATTAATAAATTGTTTTATAAACTTTTATTAACTAAGATATATTTATTTACCATTTTATCAACACCGTTAACCAAATTAAACTGCGTAGATACTAAATAACGTATATGAAATTAACAAAATCGCAATGGAAAGAAATTTAATAAACATTCATAGATACAATAACAAATTATCTAAAAGTAAACATTATATCATTTAAATAACAATAACATTCTAAGAGTTTTAAACAAACTAAATAAAATCTACATACAAGAAGATATTTATATCATACAAGCTGTACATGCGTCTTCGTCCGCGTGGAATTTAACTTTATTGTCTAAAATAAAGGTAGCCTAAGTTACTCCTTATTACATCAGCTACCTGCCAATAAAAGTCCCGTCAAAATCGACCCAGCCATTTCAGAGATTAGCCGGAACAAACAGACAGGCAGACAGCCAAAATTAAATAAAAAGTGTTAATATAGTGTATGTACCGTATTTACATTCATATGCATGCAATAAAACGGTTATTTCAATATTACAAACAGACACTACAATTTTATTTATATGTACAGATTGTATATCATGATAACTAATTACTAATTCATAACATCAAAATTCATTATCTATCACTTAAATAATTTCACGCCTTAATTATAAGTCAGTTAATTTTTTTAAAACTGTCATAAAATCATTTATAGAATTAGATATCACATTTTTATACCATCTAAAGTTTAATGAACCTTATTAGGTTTAAATAGAGGAAGAAATTATCGCACAACCATCTCGAAATCAGTAAATGCGCCTCTACTTATATAAAACCACTCCATTACTTTTGTATTCTTTAATGTCTGAGTCGACAGCTACCGGTTTTTAACTTCTTGATTGACGCGTGTCGGCTTCGCTTATAGGCTTACCATCTCCTTTAAACCACTTTCTACCACCTTATTGCTTTGTAACAGAGTCTGTTTTGCTTTCACTGGAAAGTTTACGCAGGTTTGCGGCCAACATTCATCGCGGCGCCGGTCGACGCGGCTCGGTCTCAAATATCATCCACTTATTCATTACTGGCTTCTATTCAATTTTAATCATAATCAGCGAGTCTACGAAGGTGGTGTTAGACAATTTCTGGAGTCATCAACGAGATTACAGGTCGTTTAATATATTTATCTCAACGGTATCCTCCTATATTGACGTTGTAAAGTTATGTAGGATATAATTTATGGTATTCTGGTTAAATTTTATGTGAATATAAATAGTTGTTCGCTCGTATTTATGACGTAGTGTGCTTAGAATTATGTAATGACTAGTGTTGCCAGGTCCGAATTATTTTAAATCGGTATTTGAGGTTTAAAAATCGGGATTTAGGGTTGCAGATCGGGAGAGTAATAAAAAAACAAGGGGTTTTTAAGTCTGGTTTTAATTTGTTGCGTTTTAAACTACTAGTGTAAGTATAGTATTATATTTGTTATTAATAATTTTATTGAATACTAGACTTCGACCGCGGCTTCGTCTGCGTGGAATTTTATTTTATTTTTCTAAAATTAAAGCAGCCAAAAAAAGTACCGTCTAAATCGGTCCAGCCATTTCAGAGATTAGCCGGAACAAACAGACCGACAGACAGACAGACAAAAATTGTAAAAAATGATATTTTGGTGTATGTACCGTATTTATATTTATATGCATATAGTAAAAAACGGTTACTTACTTATATTACAAACAGACACTCCATAGAGTATATATAGAGTAATTGTAATGAATTGAATAGGTTTATATATCAGAGAATAGAATGTAATTATAACTTCTTTTCAGATCACATTTCATTACACTGAGTTTAATTTTATTTTTTGCTTATAGAAAGCCCTAATTCATGAATACAAAAGTTTGTGCCGTGCGAAGAATCGAACCCGCCGCCATCGGATGTAAAGCGGTGTGCTAGACCGCTATACCACCGAGGTAGTCAAGAATATGTGTTATTTTATAATAATATTAGTTAAAAGAGTAACACACTAATTTCTTTCCCTTTCTTCTTGTGATGAGACAGCTTTCCGAATGAGCGGATAGATAAAAAAACAGTAAGCATGACTATTGAAAAGTGCTTCAATATAAGTTGATTTGAATAAAGAATTGTCTATTCTAGTCTATTCTAATAATTATCCGTCATACTCGTGAACGGGTACTGTTTGTGGGGACTGGTTTGTTCGTGTTACGAACACTGATTAAACTATTTACTTTCGTAGCATAAGCTGGTAGTCACTCTATTCTTCTAAATTTGAATTTAAAAATGAATCTGTATTATTGTAAACATGTACAACATTTATTTGAAAAGAATACGAGCTGAGTTTCTTGTCAGTTCTTCTCATCTCGAATTCATTCCGAACTGACGGTAGATTTGACTTATCATAAGAGTCTGTAATACACCTACATGAATGAAGATATTACGAATTTTTGAATTATGTTTGCAATACATTTTATAAATAATCATATATTTAACCAAACATCGGCTACATATTTCATAAACTTGCACAATCCACGCATAAATCATTCACGTTGAGAATATTTGATAAACAAAAGAAAATTGCTCAAGCCAAGCCTCAAGGTTTTGACTGGTGGAATTTATTAACAAAATTACTCAAAGACAATGAGCTATATTTAAGAGTGGCGAAGACAAATTGTCCGAGTTATTGTGTTGATAAACAAGCCGGCTAGATTGAGGGGCGTAGGGGAGTGAATTGAAGAAATTGAAAGTTATAAACTTATGGCGATATCTTTATGCCACATGCTGAGTCGTAAATAAATTTACTGAATATAATACTATAAAAGGCTTGTTTATTTATTGCCTATAAAGTGTTCAGTTAGCTCAATTAATTAGTTATATAAATTATTTATTACTGTACATATATGTATACACTATGAATGTGGATGGATGTAAAGGGAGGGGACGCCCTAAGAAAAGGTGGATGGATTGTGTGAAAGATGATATGAATAAAAGAAGAGTATGTTTAGATATGACGACCGATAGAGAGCAGTGGAAGAGAGAAGAGAATGACATACTGCGCCGACCCCAAATAATGGGATAAAGGCAAGGCAATGATGATGATATATGTATACACTGTGTGAATCTCAACGAGCTCCGTGGATGTATTAGTTGTAAATAATTATAAAACACCAAATTGTAAATTAAATCGTAATCTTATATATAAAATTCTCTTGTCTCAGTTTTCGTTCCCATACTCCTACTTCCTATTCCTATTCCTATTTCTATTTCAAATCAAAAATAATTTATTAATGAACATATTTTTCTGGTATTAATATTTCTTTCTTATCTATAATAATATGACGCCAGTGATACCGCTCATGCGTTGCATTCTAGAAGACTAAGGTATCATGCCTCTTTATGCATTTTCACTAACTTATTATTTTTCAAATATACAATCTTCCATGTACATACAACAACTAGTTCCATTTTTATTATACACTTGCTGAGCCCGCAGTTTCACGCGGGTTAAATTTCATTAAAAAAATATAGCTTATGTGTGTGTAAGTTATATTACTGTAAAGTTAAGTAAGAAATCCGTTAAGTAGTTTTTGCGGGGGGGGGGGGAAGGGCATTGTTAGTAATGTGGACTGATGATCCCATTGCTAGCAATGTACCATCAGGTTGACCTCCACGCGGTTCCCCCTGGAAACCATCGTGATACATTGCTGCTGAATTTGTCACGATAGGCTAACCTGACCTCATGCTCATCTTATCATCCTCCACTGGTGCTCCGCCAGCGTAAACCGTTAGCGCAGGCGGACGCTCCATTCCATTATCATCCATAAAAAAAAAGTAGTTTTTGCGTGAAAGGGTAACAAATTACTAAATTAACAATAACCCATACTTACAAACTTTTGCGTTTATATTAAGATTGAGATATAGATGAAAACGCTTCCTTCTATAACTTGAGTGTTATACCCAAACATTCAGAGACCGATGCTTCATACTTGATGGATGGTAATGAATAGTCTTTTATGCACTCCTGAGGTAAGCGCTGCTCACAATTGAAGTGAATTGATTGTACCCACACCTGTATTAAGAAAATAAACTTTCATATTAATTATAACGAACATAATGAATTTAAAACAAGGAATTCAGGGAATATGAACAGATGTGTTGTTATAAAATTTTATATTATTAATATCATAGAACAAGTAATGTGGACTCATGACCCCATTGCTGGCATTGTACCATGTCAGCTTGACCTCCTGGAAACGGGTCGTGATATATTCCTGGTGAATTTGTCACGATGGACTAACTGATGTCACCTTATGTTCATCCTATTATCCTCCGCTGGTGCCCCCGAGCGTAAACCGTTAGCGCAGGCGAGTGCACCATTTCATTATCGTCTATAACAAAATACCTAAGGCAAGTCCCAAGAAGCTCCTAAGAACACAGAACTTGAATGCAGATAACTGATATAAAAACATAGATACATTTTTGTAAACATAAATATTACACATAGAAAATACGCAGACCGATGCAAACAATTATACTCATGAATACAAAATACAAATATAGGTACCCGCGGAATAGAACCCGCGACCATTAGAAGTAAAGCGCTGAGCTAAGCCGCTAGAACACCGAGGCCGTCATTACTGTAATTATATTTTTGTTTAATATATTATTTATGTCTTTTCTTATTGTATCTAAATGTGACTGACATAGTGATCTATCAACGCACAGCCCAAACCACTGGACGGATCGGGCTGAAATTTCGCTTGCAGTTAGATGTTATGACGTAGGCATCCGCTAAGAAAAGATTTTGATCAATTCCACCCCTATATGGATAAAATAAGGGATGAAAGTTTGTATGGAACTTTGTCAATTTTTAACCGATCGGGCTGAGACTTTGCATGCATAAAGCTACTATGACGTAGACATCTTCCACCCCTAAGGGGATAAATTAATGCGAGCGAAGCCGCGGGCAAGAGGTAGTTTGACAAAGAAAGTATATTTTATGTATCTGTCAATTACATTACATAATGCTGTAAAGACATATGCTTATGAGAGAGCAATCCAAAACAAGTACCTAAAACAACTGCATTTTATGTACCAAATAGTGACGATTAAAATAAAAAAAATATGTTAACACTAGTAAATTTATTTTAATATTATTTTTAGTTAATAATTCGAAAATTGCATTTTGTATTTATTGTACCCCTTTTGACAAGAATTGCCCTGACGGAATGGTATGATTACCCGATGGATCGCCCGTCCAATTCAAACGGGGATCGAAATTACGACGGCCTGAGCCGAGGTTCGAACCTCTAGTGGTGCCATCAGACTAAAGTCGTATCCGTCAGGCAGGAGTTGGCCTTCAGCCGCTCCATAAGTCCTTCCGCGGGTTTGGAGTGCCATCTGCACTCGCCCCCTAACGTCCGGTGAAGCTGTAAAGGCCAGCTGCGGCCAACAGCATTAGAGAAGTCCGAAGAAATAAAAAAAACATGGAGTGGTGTGTAATTTCACACACTTAAGTTTATATAGAGTAAGTAGTACAGAATTCATTTTTTAAAACTATGTATAAATATTATATTTAATCAAACATACAAAGAAGTATAGTCTTTAACGATAGAACCTTAAGAATTTTCAATTCGCATACTTTATTATAGAAATAAACGACGCGTCCTTTTTTAAATTTTTAATCTTATTGTAAGTTTCCACGGAGCTGGAACATCAACAGTATTTTCATGTACAATACATACAAGTACTAATTAAACACAAAACATGTATGCTTTAACACTAAAATTGGTACATTTAAAACTAAACAATATGACAATACATCGTCACAGTAAACCATATAGTCATATCAACACAACCATAAAAATAATCACCAAGTTATTTAGAGCGAGCAATTTGGTTTTGAATAGTAAAAACAGTTTAAAAGTACTACAAATAGAATATTCGACGCCGCTTACAGAAGAGACGGAGTATTATATAGGAACAAAGGAGGATAGCTGGAACAAACGATTGTAATTATTCATCATTAGTGATGATCGCAGCTTGGATGATGTATGGCGGGCGTATGCCATTCATCACTTCGCTTTTGTTTCGTTAACTGAGTGGGATCTTGTAACAATGAGGAGCTTGTCTAGTTTTACGTATGCTGTTGGATTTATTGATGGTGTACCTATTTATTACCGTCATGAACCATTGTGCATATAAATAGGATATTTTCGGTTTCTTGATCGTCTGGATAAGGTCTTGTACGTTTATGTCATAATGCATTTTCTTAATGATCGAAGATTCTCATGTCGCAGTTTGGTG
Organism: Achroia grisella; assembly: GCF_030625045.1. Lineage (NCBI taxonomy): Eukaryota > Metazoa > Arthropoda > Insecta > Lepidoptera > Pyralidae > Achroia > Achroia grisella. Next base: position 573,893 of record NW_026712771.1, read on the forward strand.
TTTAATTTTGCTACAATTAACATAAATATTCAGTGTGGAAACTTGGATATAGCTTGGAAGCCTAGTGTTGACTGTTGAGTCGTGATTTGGTCACTGAATAGTCAACACTAGGCTTCCAAGGTATATCCGAACTCTATTCAATGCCTGATGATGCCTCGTTGACAGGCGAAACACGTGTCGCAATATAGGTACTCAGTAAAGATCGAAATGTGGTCACCTATAGAGAAGGTAGTGATAGTCAGGTTTTCGCATATGCTAATGCTACCATTCATTCATACATGCTAATGCTACCATTATTATGGAATTAAACAAAATAATATAAATTCATTAAGTTTTCCTAATTGATTATTAAGGAATAAAACACGCTTGCACTTTAGTGCAGTGCGCGTGTTATACCTTTAGGTATACGCTGGGCCACTAGTGGAGAAAGATAGGATAAACTTAAAGTCAAATCGATTGACGCATCGTAGTAAATTTGCCAGTAATATATGACGTATGCAGGTCAACATAACGGGGTACTTTGCAGTAAACGTAAGTCTTTTTCTTACAATTGTATATAGACTACTTGAGTACGTTTTAAATGAAATAAGTAATATGAAACTTATATTTCATGGTGTAACATAATATCTGTTATAAATTCTTAAGGATATTGCTTTACATTAAACAATTAAAAACATTGTTGTAGTTTATACATGTTATGTAATTGATAATTACATAAAGTTAGTATAAATTTATAGGTACCATGAAATGTTAATTATTTTTAGCAATTATAAAATGCTTATCTAATAAGTCCACTTAATGTGATAACTTTCGACAGACGTCCAATTTTTTGTACATAATCCGATCAGTTCCAACATTCGCATACATCATATGTCATCTTATCTCAAACACGACAAGAAACATAACTAGTTTTAATGATTTAACATAAAAACCTCGCCACAACAGCTCGTTATATGTTACCCTCATCAAGACCTGTCCAATTAATTGACAGCTCATACAACTGACGTCTATGTCAGGTGTTTTGAATTCAAAATAAAATTAATTATACAATCAATCAGAGGACGTGTCATGGCCGCAAAAGGTGTTGCTTTTCGCGCGGCGAAATGCCATTCAACGTACAAAATGCTCACCCAAGCGGCGCAACCGCCGAAAAACGAAAAGGGCTGTCCACGATCCAAATTGCCTCACCAATTTTAACTCTAACTGTTGTTACATAAAGTTCTATATGGGTAGAGTGAAGAACGTTACATAAGTCTGTATAATCATCACGTCGCATCTGTAGTTTAACAACACGATTCGCCACACTTTAATCGAGTGAAGTCGCTCAATCTGAACTCGTTCAAGGTGAGAACGGACTGTCAAAGCCGCGTTTTACAAGGAGAAATTTTTATTATCGCCTGTCATTTCACGGGCCTTTAACATCGATTCACACATCCCTCGTCTCGAATTGAGAGCATTTTAATTTTCCACATCGGAAATCGAAGCTGGCTTTATATCCGCGCATGTTTAACGTCAAAAATCGTAAAATTTACGACGGCGAAACATAAAGAGGGAATTGAGAAATAAAACTGTTCTCGTATTTAAAATAGCGTCAACTATATATTATATTGGTAATTTATGGTGATAAGATTTATGTTCCATTCATTTTCTTAGATGCAATAAATATTGAGTCTCGAGGCGGAACCAGTGGCTCTGATGCGTTTAACGTCCATTTATAAATGTTCGTCATGCTATCCAACTATTTGTTGTAAAAGTATAAATAATATTGTTTCTGTATTGTTATTATCTATGGGTCAATTAAGCGGAAATGATGGTGGAGTTTATGAGTCATCTAACATCTAAATTATATTCACAAGAAATGATCTAACAAAGGCGTTTACGTTCAATGATCTGTTTAATATAATGTAACGATGACATAACATAAAAAATATAAATACTAGTACAATAATGACTTAGAAGTGATATTTTAAAGTGGATGTATTCTCAATTCGATAGCAGATGCCTCTTGATAGCCAATTACCGAAAGAGACATTTTTTTGGGTACAACGTAATTTATCTTATCTTATCTTACTTATCATTAGTTTAATATAATTGGACATTTTACTTAAACTCCTTTAATATTATCCTAATCTTAATCTTATTAATATTACTAACTGTTAATTTTATTTTTCTTTTCAGCTACCTGCCAAAAAAGTCCAGTCTAAATCGGTCCAGCCATTTCACAGATTTGCCGGAACAAACAGAAAGACAGACAGATAGACAAAAATTGTAAAAAATGTTATTATATATGTGTATGTACCGTATTTATAGTCATATGCATGTAGTAAAAAACGGTTATTTCAATATTACAAACAGACATTCCAATTTTATTTATATGTATAGATTTTTTCCCTACCGTCCATTTCAGTGTATAGATCCAATTGAGAAGAATTGGCAAGAAACTTAATTGAATATTTTATTCATTTTTTTAAACCAGATATTTACAATGTATATAGGTGTATATTTATATAGGTGTCTATGTCTAACATTAAATGAAGATAGACTTTCTTTTCTTTTTTTTTTAAACTACAGGCCGGATTCAATCGTTGCACCATATACATTATTCATCGATGCCGCTTTCTTGTCTCGATTCGTTGCGGTATCGATACTGGAATCGATTTACACTAGTTGGACATCAGTAAAGTCGCCGCCGTTATCGTCCAATTTGTTACTGGTAGTTGTGGAAACAATTGAATTGGATGTCGATTAACTGGGGTATTAACAATGTTACTTTTATGAAACCAAATCAAATCAAAATGTCTTTATTCTTGCAGGTCTATTACAGACTTCTATCTGCTTCTGCTTCTGCTCGGGTCGGCGTAATATGTGATAATATTACAGGCCCTCCCCGGATTGGCGGGCTGGCCCCGGCAACGTGCTTTCTACTAACAGATCTGTCTATAGTTCTATATTAATATTGTGAAGAGGTAACATTTAGTTTTCTGTTTGTTCTCATATATCATCATTTTTTCTCATATTCAAAAAGAAAACTTCATAATTCAATCTATCTTTATTCATGTAGGTCTATTACAGACTCTTATGATATGTCAAATCTACCGTCAGTTCTTATTCTTTTCTGCTCTTATTGTTTTATTTGAATTAAATAAAAGAATATAAATATATTAAATTATGATTTATATAAGATGCCTACAACTAACAATTTCAGATTATGTAGAATATTTTCTTGATGTTGGTTTTTTAGGGTCACACTCTCAGCAGGCAGCACAATAGGTGCTACAGACAGTCCCCTATGCCAGGGCTGCTTTGTAGCCGAGGAAACGGCCACTCACGTAATCCTGGAGTGCGAAGCAGTGACCACACAACGCAATCAAATCCTCGGAACGGTGAGGTCGCTCCGAGAGGCCTGCGAGGACGCCAGGAGACTTCTGCGCTTCTGGGAGGAGCTTGGCTGGCTACGTCAGTAGCCTGGCTCTACACGCACAACGGCCCGAATGGTCACACGGCCACACAAGACTCTGAATTTAAGTGTTTGTTATTGGTACTAGAAAATTAATAGAATAGTTAAATCCTTTTTTTTTAATACGTATATAGTATACGCTGAAAGAGCATTTTATTTTTTTAATTCTTATGTAGTTTACGTAGAAAGCACGGCATTTGGCATGGCCAATACAAAACATACAAACAATCACACTCTTGAATACAAATGTTTGTACATTGAGGACATTTCTATTAATATTCTGCAAACAAAGAGGAATGGTATCCCATTAAAATATTTAAATGCCTTTTAACGTATTTAAATAATAATAATAATAATAATCTCAGGACAATTAACACAGCGCCATCTAAACCTAGGTTAAGCTAGCTAAAGCTTGTTTTAGGGGTACTAGATAACTGATACAAATACATACATATTTTTTTTGTAAATACACTCATATTGTACATAGAAAACACACAAACCGATACAAACAATCATACTCTTGAATACAAACGTTTGTGCCGTGCGAGGAATCGAATCCGCTACCATCGGAGGTAAGGCTGCGTGCTAAACCGCTAGACCACCGAGGCCGTAAAAAAAGTAAATAATAGTAAAAAGTATTTCATGAGCTCGGCATATTACTTAATGTTGGTCATAAATCAAATTTAATCATGGTGAATTGTTAATAACTCCATTTGTACCTTAATTAATAACCTTCATAACTCGCATTATTAATTAATCATGAGAAATCATTATTTCTTTATGTTATTACTAGCTACCCACCTCGGCTTCGCACGGGTGTACATGGATTGTACATATAAACCTTCCTCTTGAATCACTCCCCTCCGGTCTATCCCCCGTCTAATTCAAATGGGATTGATATTACGACGGCCTGAGCCGAGGTTAGGACCCGGCGGTCCCCTCAGACTAAAGTCGTATCCGGAGCTGGCCTTCAGCCACTCCATAAATCCTTCCATAGGTTTGGAGTGCCATGTGCACTCGCCAGTGAAGCCATAAAGGCAAGCTCAACAGCATTAGTGTAGTCCGAAAAAATAAAATCTCGAATCTCTGTATCTATTAAACCTCTTCAAAATCCTTTGCGTAGTTTTAAAGATTTATGCATGTCATTATCATTACATAGTATATATGATATTGTTATTGTAGCAATATTTTGTACCTTATTCGACGACCTCGGTCGTCTAGCACAGCGCTTTATGTCCGATGGTCGCGGGTTCGATTCCTCGCACGGTACAAACATTTGTATTCTTTTTTTCGGCCACCGACCGACTGTATACCAGTAGCCTAACATAACGGATAAAAAGTACCGTATGGATTTCTTGTGTGGGATTTCATTATAGATTTCAAACAAACATATAGACAGTGAGCACTATGCATCAGAATTGTCAATTATATATTAAATAAAAGGTAATTGTAATGCGTGTTTATTTAATATGACAATATTACGAACTAATACTAACATGTCACAATAATCTGTAACAGTAATCTGTAATACTTGATTTTATTGTCATCTATTTCCTGAATCAACCCTAATCCTACCAAAATACCTCACACGAAACGTTGCCTCATTATAAAACTATTTTGATTATAATCTGTACGGTCTACTGAAGTGAATTCTATCTGATAGTCTCACAAATTAATCCATCAAGCCATATAATCCGAGCGGGCGTCAGCGCCGCTGTCCTGTCAGGCGGGTTGTCAGTCGGCTTGTCAAGCGAGCTGTCAGAATTATGACGCATGGCTGCGCCCACCGCCGCGCACAGAGCGGCCGCTTTTTCCCGCCTTTTTTTACTCTACTCTGTAATCCGTGAAACTGGAAACTGGAGATTATAATCACCGCTTTTTACTAAAGCTTTTTATGAGTCAACGTGACCTTTTCTCTCCGCTTGTGCAATTCACGTGTACCAAGTTAATAATTTTATTACTTTTGACATGTCACGATTGGATACGTGTGGATATTAGTGGTGTAATTGTTGGTAGTAAAGTCAATATTAATTTCGTTGGATGTCATTGTACGCGGGTTATTGTTATGTTTTTGTTTGGTTTTTGCTTGGTTACTTAACAGTTTTTGTTCCATTAAAAGTTCGTAAAATTAATGATCTTACAGACGTGTTACAATCATAGATTAGCTATGACATAATGTGATTGTACTTTTTTTATTGTTAACCAGTGAATGGCCATAGACTCATATATACAAAGCGGACAATGCCTTATTGTAGTGTTCACGATAATATATTTTGTCGATGGAAATTCATTTACCAATTTGTGTTATCTATGATTTATCAATATGCTGATTTAAATTGTGAGGCCGACTCAGCTTGTATCTATTTATTTATTAAATTTTGGTTGATTTCATTAGTCTTTTTCTTCCAAAACAATGATAAAATTCCACCATTTCCACTTTTCAATATTTGTGTCAACTTAGTTATATACACCGTAATAAATTCAGAAGACAAGACGGTTTGGTAGTCTAGCAGAGAGCACACCATCTTACTTCCGACGGTCACGGGTTCGATTCCCCACACGGTGCTAACATTTATATCCATGAGATGATTATTTGTATTGGGTGTTTTATATATATATATATCGAATGTGTGAAAAAAAAATTATATTAGTAATTTAGTACCCCTAACACAAGCTCTGTGTAGCTTGGGACTAGATTGAGCTGTGAGAATTATATACGTCATAGTTTACTGAGAACAAATATAAAAAAAACACTATACTCACATAATTAATTTAGTGTACAGAATGTACATTAAAAATAAAAATATAAGGATGATTGATATAATATTCTAATTTCTAAACGCTTAGTTTATATCTGAATGTATTACAATGCATTCCATTAAACAAAGATATTAACTTAATAATTCACAATTTTATGATTACAGTTTGAGTAATCTTCAATTATACTCTTATTAACTCAGCCAGCAATTAGCAATTATCATAACAATAAGTAATATTCCTATCAATATTTATTTACTCGTTAACTGCTGTCCGAGCATGATATATGTAATGCTTTTGTCAACCGAACAGAAGTTATTAGGCACTTTTATTATCTCATTTATGATTTGCGTCAGAATGAAAGATATAACATGATATAAGCTGAGCTCGACCGCAATCTGTCACGGTAGCTGTCACTGTCAAACTGACAGCCGCTGTAGTTACGCGCGCTTTTGTAAGTGCATTAAAGTGAGAGGTAATGGAGTTTATAGTTTGTATATAATCGACTTTAATTGATAATTTTATACTGTTACCCTTTTAGCGGTGAGTTATTGGAGTAATTATTTTTGGGGCTTGCGTGTGTGTAATTATATTTTACTGAATAAGAGATTGTAAATTTACTGTTTTATTATGTAACTGGAAATTGTCCAAGACAGTCCAAATAGCAACATATATTACCATTCTCCAAGTATGGTAGTAACTCTCAAGCTAGGATAAGTTAATGTAAATATATATGCTTAGTTCTAGAAACCCGCCCAAGGGACTGTCAACCCAGTTACCCGAGTGTTGTCGCCCCCAGAGTTGATGCCAGGGCAAAGGTGCTCGCCCATAGGCCCACTTTCACCCCACTAGGGGTCCAGATGACAGGAAACTGTCACCTATATACATGATTATCATCATAAACGTCGTCATTAGACGCCGATACTATACCTCCTGCGTTGCCAAACCTTGAAAGGATTTTTTTTTTTAATAAATTTACGTTTTTCTTAGTGCCCAGTATTAAAGACCTTTGCTCTAGTAAAGTAATATAACTTACTTGCACTAAAAAATATTCAAATATACTTAAGAATAAATTAACATATGTACATAGTATCACTTCAAAACGGCTGCAATTTAGCAAATAAATTTGATTATTATTTTTTTATTATAATTGTACTGAACTGTTTTGTATACAAGAAAACTGTTGGTATAAAAGTACCGTATATGGAAGAATTGTATTTATTTTCTTTATTCTCACACCCGTGTTACAGGCATATAGCTAATTTAAATCTTAAGTTCTTAAAAAAAGCAGATTAAAAAAAAATAATTACAGATTAGCTGTATGGTTTTGTACCTTTGCGTTTCCACCTGTGGATAAAGTATACCACTGTTAAGTCTATACTTATAATTTACTTTAGACCTATATTTTTTTAAAAAGCTAATTCCCCTTGGTCCTGGCGTGTAATATACGTCAGCATGACACATCACGTGCGTGACAAGTGACGGGATATGACAAGAACTGTCATGGCGACACGGCGCGGTAGGGTGTCCGTACACGCTCAGTTTATATACACATCAACAGCAACAATAAACTGACGTGACAAGTTGATCTGCAGAACTTTAATTAACATTATTACGGTTTTAGGATTGAGGTTAAAAAAAAAGGATTTTTAATTAAATTGGTATGATAAGCAAGTTCTAATAATGAATCTGGATTTCCGTACTGGTACTGGACGGTAGGGAAAAAAAATTATAATGTAAAAACTTGACGTTCATAAGCGGCTAAAATGTCCTACACGAATAAATGATTTTTGAATTTGAATTTGAATTTAATTTGAATTCGTAGTCATGTGAGAACAAGCACATTTGAAAAGAATATGAGCAGAGTTTCTTGAAGGTTTCTTGATAGTCCTTCTTAGCTCGAATCATGTCAGTCAAAATAGAGTTTCTTGACGACTGTCAAGAGGACACTCTAACCTGAAGGTCCATTTGACATATGAAAATAATCTCTAATGCACCTAGAATATAAAAATAAATTTTTCGTCATCTTTCGTCGGAGGAAGATCTTTTCGGTCTTTCCGGTCTCTTGTAGATATTTTCAAACGATAAAACAAGGTATAGAAACGACTTCATCCAAAGTCGTTCTGCTTTAATCACTATGACTGTTTTAATCGTATTGTGTACTTAATATCTGACCTTAATAAATTAGTGCTAGTTGGTAGTTTGTATTCGCACGGTTTGAATTGGAAATGTAAAGTTACAATAATTATTTAAAAGAGCAACACGCAAGTTTCTTGCTCGTTCTTCTTATGATGAGACAGCTATCTGAATGAGCGGTAGATTAAAAGAGTGATAACTATAACTATTCAAAAGTGCTTAAATTAAGTTTATTTGCATAACCGATTTTCTATTCTTCTTCTTATATTCATCAATAAAAAAAAAATTCAGAGAAGCGTGTGTAAATATAACTAGTCATCCAAACTAGAATGCCGTGCTAAATTATAACTAATTATTTATATTTGGCGACATTAATGTATTTGGTCATTTGTGTTCATTTACACGGCGTCATAAAATTGTCGTGTCCGTTTTACATTAACCGTAGCTGGAGAATGTTAGCTAATTATAACTGGTACAAGCTTACATGGTGCCACGCTATGTAATTTATAAGATGTACAGCTTAATATATGCTATTTTTTTGCCATAAGCAGGTACTACTCGATAGATTTATATTATTTTGTTTAATTCCGCCACAATCAACATGTGTGAGACTACGAATATTCGGTGTGGAAACCTGACCAGCGCTACGACCTTCTCCAGTGGCGATCAAATTCCGACCGTTATTGAGTCTACACCCATATCGTGACACGTGTTTCGCCTCTGAACGAGGCATCATCAGGCGTTAATTAGAGTTCAGGTACAGCTCGGAAGGCAAGTGTTGACTCATCAGCGACCAAACCGCGACTGTCGCGAGTCAATAACTAATATGTATATACTTAATTTATGTCTAGCTACTCACCCCGGCTTCGCACGGGTATATACGCATATATATACTTTCCTCTTGAATCACTCTATCTATTAAAAAAAAGGTTTCAAAATCCGTTGCGTAGTTTTAAAGATTTAAGCAGACATAGGGACGGACGGACAGCGACAGCGACTTTGTTTTTTACCATATAATGTTAATATAATTAGAATATTCTTTAAATAAAATTAGTTGAATTTTAAATATTTTTTTCTCATATTTTGGACATTTCAACATAATGTTGTTAATTGCACATGTGTTACCCACTCACTACTAGCTGCTCCTCAGAGATCTTTTTTAGAGATAAGTCCACTTTTGTACATATTTAAGTTCATTACTGTATTTAAAAATGCAATAAAGAATATATATATATCTATACATATATATGTAACAGTATTGTTTTCCCCGTTTTTGCAACATTTTTTATCGATGCTTCGCATCTATTGTATTGTAGTCACACGTGTCGACTTGTAAATATAAACTTATAACGATTATTTAAAAGTGCAACACACAAATATCTTGCTCGTTCTTCTTGTGATGAGACAGCTTTCCGAACGAGCGGTAGATAAAAAAAATTGTTATGACTATTCAAAAGTGCTTAAATTAAGTTTATTTTAATAAATAATTTTCTATTCTATTTGTATCTATTCTATTCTATATGTATGTTCTTCCTTTGGTTTGGTGCCATCTGCACTCGTCCTTCGTCAGGTGAAGCTGTAAAGGCCAGCTGCGGCCAACAGCATTAGACTAGTCCAAAAAAAATGATAGTTCCCAAATGTTGAATATCCCTATTAGAACGCAATATTTAACTAGCCGAGCACTGGAAACGTTTCGTCAGCCCTGCCGCACTCGTAGGTACCGTTGCGTGACGCGAGTGAGCGCAGGTTGTCAGACTGTATGAGTGATGGCGTGCGGCGTCGACGTTAGCACCTGATTTATTACTTCCGAGCTTCCCCTGCCTCCCCGCACCGTGGATGTACAGACAGCAGAGCTGATATATATAGCCGACATCCCATGATAACAGAACCACATTATTTATCATACGGTATCCTCTTACTGTATTAGTTAAGGAAAAATCTTCAAAAGTCAATATTTTGAGACTTTTGTACATTTTACAAATTAAAATCAATTTGAAATTAATGTGAAATTAGTAAACGTTGGAGATTCAATATTGGTCCTTCGAGCCGGAACTTCAGAATCTTTCTGTTAGCTGCTTTAAACTCAAACTGTTAAGAAAATGGAGTATGTTATTTACTTTGTTATATATTTTAATAGGTAATTTCGTATAGAAAGTAATATTAAATTAAAGGACGTCAGAGATTCCAAAATTAGTCCTTCGAGCCGGAATTTCAGAATCTTTCTATAGGCTGCTTTAGAATCAAACTGTCAAGAAACTAGAGTATAGTGTTTACTTTGTTAAATATATTGTAATAGGTAATTTGGAACATATGGAATTTGTTGAATATACTTTTTTATTACTGAATAGCTGAAGATATACAAATATGGAATATGTTTAAAATTCTTTATTATGACTAAACAGCTGAAAGGATCTTATGATATTTCACGTAATCTCAACAAAAGTAAAAACCACAAGCACAGACTTAGGCGATTAGTTCGATCACCAGAAATAATAAAATTAGAGATCACTGCAACAACAGCACACGTTCTGAACCTAATTGAATATTTAGAATATGGGTTATCTACCACCTTTTGTACAAAGGTGGTCTTATCGCTTATGTCATCTCTTCCAGACAACCTTTGGGTAGAGGAGAAAATAGAGAAGGTGGTGGATGGCGCATGATGGAGTAGAAGAAACATTAATAATATTAATATATAATATATATATACAATAATATAATTATACAAAGTAAAACATATTTTATTTCTCTATGAAATTATTAATATTAATAATAATAATAATAATAAACTCTTTATTGTGCACATAGAAGAAATACAATAAGAAAAAGAAAAACAATAAATAGAAAATTATGAACAAAAGGCGGTCTTATCGCTATAAGCAATTTCTTACAGACAACCTGCAAGATAGGACTAACATACACAGAAGTGGTAGATGGCACACACAAGACACTAGAATTATCAAATATTAATAGAATATACATATATATATATATATATAAATAAATATACATACATATATTCAATATATTGGAAGATTTCAGAGATACATAGGAAAAAAAAAAAAATTTACTATAGGGACAGATAATGAGACCTTAGACGATTTTTAAATATTGTATAAGATTGAGCGGATCGAATGGAGAGTGGTAGAGAGTTCCAAAGGCGAATGGCTAGGACAGTGAAAGAGTTGGAATAATATGTAGAGGAGTGAGCAGGGATCGTCAGACAAAGGCTTCTGGTGCTACGCAAAGCAGAACCGGGGGATTTAGAGTGAAATAAAAAATTATAAAAATAAAATTAAAAAAATATTGATGTTATCTGCTGACCGTATCGACAGTACAACATGTTAAGAGTCTGTGTCGTTCGCCCATTAACATTTTGTGCCCGTCTCTATGTACGTTGTTATACCCATGTACGCACCTGTATTCTAGCTCACAATAAACCATAAATCTATAAATAATTTAAAAGTCGTACGCATTTTTTATAAGCTGCTAAGAATAGAAATCAATCTAACGACCTACCTGACTGAATTTGGTAATCGCTGCTCTATTGTATCCCATGTTAAATAGGACTCTATGGGACTCTTAGTAATAGGGACCTTCAGTTCCCATTACTCATACATTTAGTGTAAACAATATTATTAATAAAAAAAAAATCTCAGGACAATTCATACAGCGCCATCTAGACTCAAGTTAAGCTAGTTAAAGCTTGTGATATGTGATACAAATACATAGATTTTTTTTCGTAAATACATACATATTATATAATATACATAGAAAACATCCAGACCGATACATACAATCATACTCATGAATACAAATGTTTGTGCCGTGCGAGGAATCGAACCTGCGACCATCGGAAATAAGGCGGTATGTTAAACCGCTAGACCACCGAGGCCGTCATTACCGATACTATCATACACCGATATTAACATAAATCTATAAATTTTGGTAAAGTATCTTTAAAGATAAAACAATTAGTCGATTTTAGAACAAGCAATGTAGTACACTCGCCGTTGTTTCAAAAATACACTTTCGCGTCAGCAGAAATAAGACACTAATTACTTCAACAAAAGTGTAACAGAATCGCAATTATCATAGATATGTTATTAATATGTTATAAATAACAAATTGCTACAGCTTATCCATTATTCAAAAACTAAAAGAGCGAGTGGTAACAATTTAATAACGTCATCTAATGACAAAAAATAAGAAACTTAATTTATAAAAGATTGAACATGCATATTTTTAGTTATAGCAGTTTATTTTTTTTTTGTAATGGAATATTGGTGGTAATGAAGAATGATAGAACGAGCATAAAGTGGGCCCCATAAACCAACAAAAGCTCAGACCAATGTGTGTTCACTTACGGAACAGAGACGTGGTCGGGCCCCATCAACAATGGAGGGCGAGAGGGCTATGCTCGGAGTTACTCTGCGTGATCGAATCAGAAATGAGGAGATCTGCAGAAGAACCAGAGTGACCGACATAGCCCGAAGAATTGCGACTTTGAAGTGGCAATGGGCAGGGCACATAGCTCGTAGGACAGATGGCCGTTGGGGCAGTAAAGTCCTCGAGTGGCGACCACGGACCGGAAGACGCAGCGTGGGAAGGCCTCCAGCAAGGTGGACCGACGATCTGGTCAAGATCGCGGGAAGGCATTGGATGCGAGCAGCGCAGGACCGATCGTCGTGGAGATCTTTGGGGGAGGCCTATGTCCAGCAGTGGACGTCTTCCGGGCTGCGATGAAACCAAGAACGTTTAATGGAGGCCGTGTGAAGGCTACCTGAGTAACAATTCCTTATTAATTAAATTAAACAATCAATATTTTAAATTTTATTCTTATTTTAAAAGTGTAATCTAACCCTATGGATGCTTGTCCAAAAATAAACACAAGACTTAGTAGTCGATACACAATAAGCCGTTGCGACTTCGCGGCACTCCGCCACTGCATATATCATTCTGTTTTATGAATTGTAAATTTTACGTTATATAGTCTTTAGTGGGCTATATTTCAAGTTGTATTAATGCCCCGCTGGCGGCGATAGGGTTGACGCGTCATATCAACTTGTTAGATTTAAAATTGGAATAATAATTAATTTATATTTCGAACACAAAACGGTTATTTAATTAACGACTGGAAGATAATACGAAATGTCATATTGGAATCTGTTATACTCATTTCGGATCCAAATAATTGTATATTTAATTATTTATTAATATTACCTATATTATTATATTTATATAGAACTCCAGTAATCTTTATTTGTCTAAATCTTGTCAGTTCTTCTAATTTCGAATTGTCAGTTCTTTTCATTTCGGGTAAATTTGACATATCATTAGAGTCTGTAATGGAGCTACATGAATATTTATAATTTAAATATTTTAAATTTGAATTTGAATTTATTCTTTTAAAGATAATCATCTGCTTATTATCTACTAGCTACTGCCCCAGCTTTACCTTCGTCTTAAATCTATTTCAAAACTTAATTAAATTTTGTGTGTTTTGAATGAGTCGTTTTCTTTTTACTTCGTACTTATTTATATGTATATTTAATCATTAATTTTATTGCTTTTAATGAAATGTTTATCTTTTAATATCCTCAAGTTTTAAGATTCTAAATTGTTATAGTAAAATAAGCGAATTTCAATTAATCATTCAGTAGATATTTAATAGACGTAAAGCAATATATTATACAAATAAAATAAATTAACTGGTTATTTGTTATATCACTAAAAATATACAGATATATGCAAATTATATATTTAATTCTTTATACAATACTGTGAGAAAGTGACGTAGTGAAATATATCGCTAAATCATTAAGTATACTTGTGGGCATTAAAATGTAATAGAATTTATGACTGATAGTCAACGTACCTGTAAAAGAATGTTTTAAGCGATAAGGCTGCCTTTTGTGTAGCATATTTATATAAAGTCCTTTTTTTAAAATATTATTTTAATATAGAGTTATTTATTATTATTACATAAGTATAATGTAGAATATTTGTATATACTATGAATAAGTACACAAGTATACGAGAGTTGCTGTGTGAATAAACGGTTTTGACTTTAACTAACATATATATGCATATACTAGAATATCTACCATACATGTAAAAACTATGTTTATATATTTTAACGGTAGCACAGGTAACTTTGTATATGTATTATATTCTAATAGTATTTAGCCAGAACCACTCACACGGCTAAGAAAATATTTAATTTGCTACCGTTAAAATATATAAACATAGTTTTTACATGTAAGGTAGATATTCTACATATTCTTACAAACCTTAAACCAAATAATAAGTTGACATATTAGAATACAAAAACTCCAAAGAATAACATATGGTAACATTAGTTGTAATTAATATATCTAAAAAATATATTTAAGTGCATTAAAGAATATTTATATTTTATTCAATCTTTTTTTAATTTAACAGTTAAAACTAAGAGCGTCAAATATATATTGAACTATAGTCGTTATATCGACGTGTCACCATTTTAGAATAGTACCTATTACATTATTATCTTAACAATATTATAAACGCTATAGTTTGTAAGTTTAGATGGATGTTTGTTACTCTTTCACGCAAAAACTACCGAACGGATTTTGATGAAACTTTACAGTAGTATAGCTTATATATCAGAGTAATATATAGGCTATAAATTTCACGTGGACGAAGCCGCGGGCACAGTTAATATTTAAATATGTTAGTTCAGAAAACAAATAACATACATTATAAAACATGTAACTCACTAAGCTTTAAGAAGTCAAATAACGTGGACGTGATTAATAAGCGACTTAGATCTTATTAATTGAACTCATAAGAACGCAAACACGACTCACGTAACAACGATCGGTACCTAAATGAACGCCGGCCAGTTACTATTATTACTATTTACATATGATTGATCGCCTCTTTATTAGACAAAATGTTCATATATCATTCCATATAATCATTATTCCCAGTCACGATCAATAGAACGGATTATATTTTTTCATGAAACACGAACTAGACATACGAGAAATTCAATTAATTAATCATTTCGCTCGCTCCGAACCATGTTTCACTCGTCGACGTGAATCGATGTTTCAATTTTGAATATCAACAGAACACCGATAATATCTCGATATGGCGATATACAATATAAATTTAATAGCATATAAATTAAACATTCTCGCGACGGGGGAGGTTTTTAATGTGATATATAGAGCTATTAATGTTCTAGGTTTAAATAATATAAAGAATGAGAATTATGATGTTCTCAGTGCAGCAATAAAACAAAAATACATTAGCAACCCTACGCGAGGCGGTAATAAACAACTTTTGTGTGGAAGGCAGTTCTCTGGTCGATTCATAAATTCACCGGCGCGCCGTTTAGTTTTATGTATGATATTATCTACCAACACGCACACAGTCGAGTGGAACACACGCCAACCCTGGCTTTTGACACTTGTAACTTCACAGTGTCACAACGTGTCAACTAATATTTCCATAGTGACAAGTTAAACATCATGAAAAAAATAGTTAAACCCACGCAAGAAAAAGACAATAACAATACAGCGAAGACTTATGCATAAACATGACTGATTAACGTTGAATAAAATTGAAGAGATAAAATCCATACGAGTTGGCAAACAATCCATTAACGAAGCAGAAGGTATGGTAAACGAGCGCCTTGTATGGGTAGCATTAACATAATCAGACACATTCGTCGAAGTAATGTATGTAAAGAAGTTTAATGAAACGTCCCCGATAGCAAGCTCGGCGAGTCATGAAATAACTATCATTAAGACCGACACGATACGGACGATAATCATCGGTTGGCGCAAAAAGCTATGGCAGCCGGTCCGATGCAAATTGCATATGTCATAAATCAAGCACTTAATCACCGTGCCGCGGCGCGGCAATAATGAGATTACTTGAAAAAATTACGTGGCAGCGATATTCTTGGTTTTGTATGTAGACGCGAACAATGCCACGTAAGTACACAATGTTGACAACTACGTCGGGCGAAATAGTAATTACGACAACTAATGATTGACAAACGACACAAAATTAGCATTTTAACAATGTGAACAGAGTACACAATCGTGTTGAAGAAAGCCACGATGTCAAACTGGAAACATAAAATTAAAACAGCGGAGGCAACACGAGTGAAGATGTAAAAGGCGATAATAAGAAATTGAACGTTGTAGTGGTAGGATTTACAGTCGGAGCTGAAAGAACAAGCGGTGACGATAATTCACCACGTACAATAAAGAGCGCTATTGATCTTGCAGAAAGCGAATCGGCTCGTAACAGAGAACAAAACACGCTACCGCTGAATGTCGCATAAATCTTTATTATTGCCGCAACAAGCTTATAGCGCAGTCGTTTCAGGTACTCCAACCGGATCTCGTTCCGTATAAACTCACGACTTCGAAAGCATTTTTTCGCTCAATGAAATATGCTACATCGCCCTCGGCCCGGAGGAAGGAAAGCCATAAATAAATAATAATACAACCATTTATATTACCAAAGGGTTTCGCCCGACGTGACTATTATCATCTGAATTGTTTAAATATGATAATGTATCAAAATAACAGCCAGTTCGTTCGCGGCCGCGACTTCTGTTCCGCCATTATCATAAAGATTCACTTAATAGACTGTTCCAAAATTATTATAGTGGTCTGACACTGTTTTATTGCCGAAAAAGATTACTGTGTTGACTTTTAGCCGGAATATTTGATTTTATATTTAGTTGGAAATTCCGAAGATAATCTAAATTACCACGTTTTGTAGCACGAATCGACAATTATTATGTATATATTTGATTTGAAACAAATAAAGTAGCATTTTCATTACTCATTCCGTTACTTTAAAGTATATTATATACAGTATTATATGATATAGTCACATTATTAAATAATTATATGGTATTAAAAAAGTAACTACCTACTGTTTAACACTAAAGATTTTTTTATCACGTTCAACGAATTGCGAAACCTTTCTGAAGTTATAGCGTAATAACGGAACATGTAATCATATTTGTAGATTAAAATCAATTTTAATTATCACCATCCGGTCGCTTGTACGTTTTAAAGCTCAAGGCAGTGTTTCTACATTAAAAACGACGTATAAAGCGATAATAAAATACCCCTAATAAACCCCGAAATGCACTGACTCGCCTCGCAATAACCGTACGTAGACTAAACAAATGATTTTCTCGATAATAAAAACTTCACAATAAAAGCGTTCACGAAATGTTGGTCATTAAGTGTATTTACGCAGCGAAACGGATATAGGGGCCGTAAAAATGTGGAGCGGCTTATTGAGACGTTGGCAACAGTCTCAGAGTGAGATCCCACTTAATCTATGGCCTGCACGCCTCGCCGGGCTAATTCGGGACGGACAGAACCCCCAGCGTAAGAAGATTAAACTTGGCTTCAAATTTCTGACAAATTAAAATTTCAGCACAATGAATACAATACTCGAGAACAATATTATCAAGATCGCATAAAAGAGCACGCCCTGCGCATTTCATATTTACGAGCGCTGTCACAAAAAAATCGTTTAAACGAACACAGAAGCAATAAAACAAACGAGAATGCAATTGTATTTCTGTGCACAGAGCGTGAACTGTATTTGAAATCTAAAATGATTCAATCACTATATCGTGGCCAGCTTCAACTTTGTCCGGGGGCTTATAACTTTGTTAGTTTTGTATTTATGTATATGTACATTTCTATAGTTAAAGAATTTTTAAAACTCATTCTTCAGACAAAAACTCAAACGTTTTTTCTTTTTAAAATGCCATTATACACACATATTTACAAACATTATGGCTAATTATTATTATATATTGGTTACGAGCCAAGGTAATAATAACTTAATGTAGATTAGCTTTGTCAGATGCATCTAAAGATATGCTCACGCCATAGGCTACGACCGACAGCCGGCGCAATTGGATAGACTTCAAACATATAAATTACATGACTCAAAGGGATTTCACTCAGCGTCGCTCTTTCACTATAAACTCAGTCAACAATTAATATATTTCTTGATAACAATGAAGATAAAATGAGCCGGGCGACGTAAAAGCGAATCAAGCGGAAGGCGAACAACACAATGGGCATTAAAAAGAATATTACAGAAACCCATATTTATAAGTCTATTGTTGTAGACAACTGCTTTTTGTTAGTTAACACTAAACACGACTCGTTGCTATTGAATTGGAATTGTTATTTCATTCATAATTTATCACTCTATCTACCTTTTGTATTTAAATGTCCAGAAACGTATTTCATGTAGACAAGCTGAGATTAATGTAACCCTACAAATTCATATTTTTCATTATGCGATGATTTGACACAAAACATGCGCGTCACGGCACTGTTTTCTATTACGATGTTGTCATAGATTTGTAAATCTTTAGATGCGTCATCTAATCTTGCGGTTGCATCTATAATACTTTTAATTTCATTTTCTGTTTCATTATAATCGTCGATTGTAATCTTAGTTTCAAGAGCCATTATATTTAAAGCCAATTATCATGAAGGTAATCTTTACTATCTAACAAGTACCAAACGGGATAATAAATTTGAAGTAGTAACATCTTATGATTTCCTTCGGGCAACAATGCTATAGTTTGTCAGTTCTAGGTGGTTGTTAAGGCGTGGGCGGTGAGGTGGCATCATCAATCACGCACCGTGACTCTTTCAACCTGCCGGCGGCGGGGGCCGCGCGGTGCGGCATACAGGGCTGTAACACACATAAATTATACCGTTTTTGTGTGACTGTCGAGTGGGGACAAAATTTGTTGGCGACACTGTTAATTAATTAAACGTTTACGATGTTAATCGCCTTTGAAGATATTTATTTACAAGTATCACGTTTATGATGATTGTGTTTATTTAATTTTAAGTATATAATTCATGTTGAGTTATTTATGAGCAATGAAGATGGTAGAAGTTAGATTTCTGACTACTACTGATTTATTATCAATTTCCAGAGCTGTAGTAAGTAGTTTTTGGAGTTCAGTTTTATTTGAGCAAAAGCGGTGATTCTTAATTAATATGTTAGTTTGATTAAATAGATTAATCTATCTAAATAGGTTTTATTTTCAGCTTTTAGTAATACTTTTCAGTACTATTTCTATTTATTTTTAGTGTAATAAATATATTTGATGTTCTCAGCATTTTGGAGTAGTCTTTTATATTATAGCATTGTTGTAAATATAACTGTGAGGAAAGTACTACATTGTTATTTTGTAAAGTAATGTAATAATGTATACATATTTATATTTTTAATGTCACTGTAATTCTACACTAGGTCTATATCATAGGAACTGTAGTAACTATGCTTCAAAATATTGTTTTTAAAAACACAATAAATTAAATCAATAAAAACAATACAATACTTGAGAAAGCCCCAAATTTGCACCTTCATTTAAGGCACTCAACAAAAAAACTGCCAACTCTAGTAGAAATTTGGACAGTAACATAAAAACAATATTCAGAGTTAGGTATTTGTCGAATTGAAAGCCCTGGATAGGTGTATAAGCACACTTGATCATAGTCAGTGGCGGCAATTGATTGACGTTTTTATGCTGTGCGATTGATCTCCTGTCACGTGATCAGGAAGTATTCCAAGAACATAGTTTTATATCTCTGGTAATGCTATACTGCTCGGTTTACACGTATCTCTAACGATGCAATAAAGTTTGTAGTTATCAAATCAAATATCAATTATTCATGTAGCCGCTTATGGTTTTGTGCTATTGGTTATGTGTTCAATATTTTTTTCTTTTTGAGTATTTAATTGAATTAGTGCTAATCGGTGGTTTTATTCACACACTTAAACTTAAATTGTAAGTAAGAATAAATTATTTAAAAGAGCAACACACAAGTTTCTTGCTTGTTCTTCTTGTGATGAGAATTAAAAAAAAAAAATTTTATGACTATTCAAAAGTGCTTCAATGTAAGTTTATTTGAATAAATGATTTTCTATTCTATTCTATGAACGTCAAGTTATTTTGTTTTAATATTTTTTTTCCCTACCGTCCAGTTCAGTATACGTATTCAATTGCCTGGAAACTCGACTGATTTTTTTTTCATTTTGTACTTATATAAGTGTCTGCCTAATATTAAATGAAAATCCAATGCACGACAACTTAAGTAATAGACTTTGCTCAATAAATATTGTTGGCGACCGACCGCCGAACTCTTTTGATATTTTTATTATTTTTAAATTTATATTTTTGTAGAGTTCTTTTTTATATGTCATGATACACTTCAATTTATTGTATTAACATCGCAATTGCACATATTAATATATTATATTACAAATGTGTTTTCATCATTTAGACACCCATACAGTCCACCGATCCGTTACAAATATATTTATATAAATGTGTTTCTTTTGACACACATAGTTCTTTTTCATAATAATTTATATGACAAATTTTTCATAGTGGGCTAATTTTTGGACCCCTTGTTCATATTTCTTACTCGTTCTTGATTTTTTTAAACCACATGGATTAAAAATCGTAGAAATAAATCTATTATTAAATAAACTATTTTAGACATATAAATATGAATTATTATTAAGTACATTTTATTTTGTTAAATTACAATGTATTTATTTTTACACATATTCACTAGTTTGCTATAGAACAGCTGGCACAAAACTCAACTAGTACTACTTTTAACAGTCTATCTAGAACAGAGGTTCCCAAACATTTTGTGTCGTGGACACCTTGCCATATTTTTCGGTTTTGGGTAGACCCCCCATTCTTACTAGGTATTGATTTTTTGTAAGTTTCTAACTGTAGTAAAGTTTAGTGTTAAAAACATAAAATAAAAACAACTGACCGCTGTCGTAGACCCCTTGCAGTTTGTCATAGACCCCTGGGGGTCGATATAGACCTTTTGGGAATCACTGATCTAGAACAACTAGCAAGATCTCAAATAAACGTACATTTAAGTATATCAAAGACCTAACACAACCTATAAACATTTTATTTCCCACTAAACCTATTGCGTACCAAATTATAAAACAAATTTACTTACAAGTATATTGCTTTATCATCAGAAATGCAATTCATACCAACGATTACGTAAAGCTTTTTAAATGTGAACAAAAAATTCAATACAGTGTACGTTCCTTTTATGCTGACACAATAGAAGATTAACCTAAGTGTCAAGGAAAGAGTAATGGAGGGAAGAATGCGTTTGACAGAAGAGAACAAGCCATTGAATAATTTAAAGGCAGACAACCATAGGGACCGGGATTGGTAGTCTGAATTGAAAACGCATCACATTACACACAAGGTTTTGTAAATATAACTGATTTAGATGCATCGTTTAACAATTTTGGTAGTAAAGAATAAAGGTGGATAATTTCTTTTGTAATATATATTTTTTTAGATCTAATCCACTAAGTTGATATATTGTTAATTTTATAATAGTACAAAACTATTAAAATATACGCATATATTCCATTTTTTGATTCGACGAGAAAATAAAACACATAGTTGTACGGGCGTGATTAAATTTATTACAGACAATTATGAATATTTATTAAAAACAATAATCAATTTTATCTTTGTCTATTACAAAAATAAAACTATATAACGCCATCTAGTGGTAAAAAAGGGAACAACTAAACAATAGTCACAAAATTACGTCTCCTCACCTAAGGTTCGACGTTGCTGATTTATTCTTTTCAAATGCCAATATATATATAAAAATAAGTAATAATAATCTCAATACTAATAACTCAACTATAACAGTTTCTAATGATAACGTACTCTCTGCACTTAAAATTGTACCTCAGTAAGATCCTGCAGACATTAAGACATTCCAAACAAATGTAAAGAATAAATAAATTATCATAAACTATAGTAGTACAGATTAACATGTTCTGCTCAATTAATATTCTTACATTATTAGATGTAAGTATCTATTAGTAGATGTAAGAAATGATGTATTCATCTAAGACCGGATCTCAATTTTTTTGTTATATAAACTGAATCTAATTTCCTACGTTGATCTTCCTTTTTGAAGGGGTGAGCACAAAGCTCGTTGTTTCGCCTCGGGAAATTAAACATTTGATTTACTACACTTATCCGCAGACACGACGCTCGTGTGAACGCAGTCCCATCACAAAAACGTTCACATGGCTTTTTAAAATGTCGTACAGGCATTTCGCATTACGACATCCGTAATTGCCGTCTTACTTACAATTGTTTGTGCACACTTTAAAAATCAGCTTTATAACCTTAACGCTTAATGTGAATTTTAATTGCTGTCAACTCCAAATATTTATGGGACCACATTAAGTTAAAGGAGACAAATTAAAAAATCCGAAATGACCAACACTAATGATTAAGACGAAATTCTGAATATGCCGATATCACAATAAACTCAAGTGTCGATCGTATCGATCGCTGTTGGGAAGCTGTAATGTATTTTTCTTTATTTCCACGGCGCTTTGTAAGATGTCAGCTACAATGAATATATTACCGGTAGCAACCATGGAATATACTTTTTAAAAGGTAATTATTTACAGAAACGATCTTCGTATTCTGATAAACAACCCCGATAACAATACATCTTCGGCAGCATTCACGCATTCCCTATACCCATCCATTACTGTTTCATCTTCAATAACACGTTTCGCTGAGGCAGCCTCCATAATGGCTACAGCTCTCCAAACGTAAACCTTAACTTCTTACCCATAAAGTCTAATAATAGGTAATACCACTCTGGCTTTGTGGGAGCGCTAACTCTTTCATCTATCATAATCGTTCATGCTGAAAACAATCAAGATTGATTTCTTCTTTGTTCGGAACTGGTCTTTGTTGCGAGCACTTTACGGTTTCCTTTGCTTTGTGGGGTGGGAGCTTTGTCAGTTGGTAGCTAACCGCTGTCGGGAATGTAGGCGGTGGCGGCGGCGTAACGAAGGGACTACGGATTCAGGAAAATGACAAATGACATCTGCCTACCGCCTGTCAAATAACGGACAGATAATAAATGACCCCGATTGTTTATCATCAAATATCGCATATATCATTATGCTGTACTCAGCGCTTGGGGAGGGGGCCAGGGGCCTTGTGATTAATATTATTTGGTTAATTTCGACTCTATCCGTAGTGTAAATACTTGGGGAAGTTTTGATGTTGTCATTGCGGGATGGTTGCGTTGATGGTGTGGTTAAAGGTACAGATAAGATTGCAATCTGTCTGAATATGCTTTTAAATTATTTTGTATTGAATATAGGATTAAGGATAGTCATAATTCACATGTTGATATAATAATTACATGGTATAAAACAAAGGCGTTGTCGCTGTATGTCCCTATGTGTGTTTAAATCTTTAAAACTACGCAACGGATTTTGAAGCGGTTTCTTCTAATAGATAGTGATTCAAGAGGAAGGTTTATATGTACATATAATACATGTACACCCGTGCGAAGTCGGGGCGAGTAGCTAGTTATGTATAAAATGTAATTCTTTGGACACTCTTTGGACTTTTATAAATAAAAATGTAGGTTGTGAAGAAATTGACAAAGTACCTTAATAGTATGAATAACTTTTATCATTTATATAAAAAAGGAAATAATTATTCATTTCTTATGTCTGGTCCCTTATGGAGGACATCTTTTTATAAATTATAAAATGTATCTACAGCGCCATCTACCTACTTCTAAGCAAAGCAGAGCTTGTGTTATATGTACTAGATAACCGATATAAAAACATAGATAAATACTTTTGTAAATACATTCATAAGCACATCGCCTTACTTCCGATGATCGCGGGTTCGATTCCTCGCACGGTACAAACATTTGAATTCATGAGTATGATAGTTTGTATCGGTCTGAGTGTTTTCTATGTGTAATATGTATGTATTTACGAATAAAAATATATATGTATTTGTATCATTGTCTACTATACATAACACAAGCTGTACTTAACTCGGATCTACATGGCGATGTCTGGGTTGACAAGGGATATTACTATCGAACTATCCTATAAATAGTATATGTAGAACAGTTCGATAGTAACATAGGATATATTCCCCTCCGATCGATCCCCCGTCCAATTCAAACGGGGATCGATATTACGACGGCCTGAGCCGAGGTTCAAACCCCTAGTGATGTCCTCAGACTAAAGTCGTATTCGTCAGGGAGGAGTTGGCCTTCAGCCGCTCCATAAGTCATTCGGCGGGTTTGGAGTGCCATCTACACTCGCCCCCTAACGTCGGGTGAAGCTGTAAAGGCCAGCTGCGGCCAACAGCATTACAGTCGTCCGAAAAAAAAAACATTTATACTATTTACGAAAAAAAAAATGTATTTGAATCAGTTATCTAGTGCCCATGGCGCTGTATGAATTGTTTTAAGATTATTATTATTTCACTGTTGTCACATTCTCTTAGCTTTTGCTGGTTTTTTACACTTTGTGGCGTATACCACACTTTCGGGCCGATTATTATTATTACTCCATTTCACTATTTAGACTCAGGAAGTATTCTAATTAGTTAGGTATATATAAATATTCTAAGAATTTTTGCATCTATTGCAACATAGCCATCTCTCAATACATTGGGAAAAGGCGACAAATATTTTTAGCATCGTAAATGTTACAATATTTATTCACTTAATGGCTACTTGAATTACTAATATGTATGTATATACTTTAATATTTGAAATCCAATTGGAAAATTCTCTTCAAATAAATCATAGTCCAAAGCGACGCACGTTTGTTTGCTAACTTGCTTTCCAACATGACAATCTGCATTGACTTCCACCAAATCTAATGTATCACTAGTACAATCTAAAGTAGGCTTTACTGCACTTGCTATTAGAGTTATATCATCAGCAGTTTCTGCATCATATGGCATAGTTAAATTTGCAATAGTACGATCTAAAATAAGCTTTATTTCACTTGTTATTAGAGTTAGAGTAGCAGTTTCTGTATCATGTGACACAGTTCGGTTTGCAAAGCGATTAATTCAAATATGACCTGACTCCGGTGTTGGCCATATCTTGAGAGCAGCTTGAGTAATGGACAAGACATTTGGTGTGTTGCCAGTTAATTTGTATTTCGTTATATATTGAATGTAATGCATTTAGATACTTGACACTCCCAATCTTGTAATGGATTTGTTTCGGCAAATTTTATTCGTTATGATTTTAAATTATTATATCTGACATTTATGCTTGTTGTATCTAGTATATGTT
This sequence comes from Achroia grisella, assembly GCF_030625045.1. Taxonomy (NCBI): domain Eukaryota; kingdom Metazoa; phylum Arthropoda; class Insecta; order Lepidoptera; family Pyralidae; genus Achroia; species Achroia grisella. Next base: position 599,471 of record NW_026712771.1, read on the forward strand.
CTATAATATCATTCACTAGTCGTAGATTAGTTCATTTTAAATAGAATTATTAATAGGTATATCTAATCTGATATTGAAGTGCAGTTTTTAAATAGGACGGTAGGGAAAAATAAGAATTACCAAAATACTTGACGTTCATAAGCGGCTAAAATGTCCTACAAGAATATATAATGTTTGAATTTGAAATTGCGGTAACCGCGAATTGGCAATAGTAGTGTAGGAAGCCCTGTAGCTAGGTGGAGTGACGACATACGAATGGTTACGGGTAGTAACTTGAAGAGAAGGGCTGAATATGAAAGAAGATGCTATGTCCTAGGTCCAGCAGTTGGACTGCAGTGGGCTGATAATGATGATGATTCTAGTTAAAATTTATGAAGTTAAAACTTTGATTTATATAAATTCTCTTAATTAGACAATTAGATTAGTATAGATTTGGAATTAGTTATGATACTCTTATGAACAAAGAACTCTCATAATGACAGTCCTAAAACAATAGCAATAGAGTAAAATTCAGTCCGATGCACATATATTTAACTGGCAAATTCAAACTATAATAAAAGCTGAGTTTCTTGTCAAATCTACCGTCAGTTCTCAGCTCGAAAGCACTTAGAACTGACGGTAGATTTGACATATTATAAGAGTAATAAATATGTACTAGACCTATAAAGACATTTTTATTTTTTTATTTTGATTTTGAATACAGCATGCTTGTCAGCCATAATCAGTAAGACAGATCAGATTATTTATTTATTTAAACTTTATTGAAATTTTATGCAATAGATTGGTTTAATGCTAATAGCATTTTCTACCAGCCAACCTCAGAGAGAGCCTGAGTGAATCTCTGTAAGGTATATTTGTATTAATTTCAAAAGAATACGAGCTGAGTTTCTTGTCAGTTCTCATCTCGAAATTATTTCAACGACAGTAGATTTGACATATCATAAGAGTCTGTAATAGACCTACATGAATAAAGATATTTTGAATTTGAATTTGAATATAAATATCTATCTACATATAAAGTACAAAACACATCACTGTCAAAGTGTATACCTACCTATTACTGTCCATTAGCTGATAATTTTGTTTCACATCGTATCTTGTCAACCCTAAAACATGTTACACGCGAATGACAGCCCTCTGTTATAATATGATATCTGATTGACACATATTATAAAGCATTATGCAAAATCAATGGTGTATAATGATAGAAGCATAGGTCTATTTATACACTGATTAGCATTTTAGGGTTATGAACTTCATTATGAGCTCTTATTGCTGCTTAAGCAGTTATTGCTGTTAATAGCTAACTACAAATTGATAAATAACCCTTTTGTGCACGACGCACTTTGTTACATATTACTAGCTTTTACCCGTGGCTTCGCTCACAAATATTGGAACTAATAGAACCCCGTGGAGGTCAACCTAACACGATATATTGCGTTCCCTTTAATGTCTATTTGTAAATACATACATAATACGATACAAACAATCATACTTATAACTACAAACATTTGTACCGAGCGGGGAATCGAACCCGTGACCATTGGAAGGAAAGCTGCTAGACATCATACATGTCATCACATCATACATATACAATTATTTATAATTTGTGAATCTATACATGTAAATAAAATTGGAATGTCTGATTGTAATATTGAAATAACCGTTTTTTACTACATGCATGTGAATATAAATATGGTACATACACCAAAATAACATTTTTTAGAATTTTTGTCTGTCTGTCTGTTTGTTCCGGCTAATTTCTGAAATGGCTCGACCTATTTTTGACGGGACTTTTTTTGTTTTATTTTAGAAAAATAAAACAAAGCTAGTTTTCAGCTAGTACATTATATTATTGGTCGCCAAAATTTAAAACGCTTTTAAAATCATGACCAGCGATTACCTATTCCATCGACAACCATTTTTCATGGGGTCGCACCCGAAAACCATACGTCAAAATCAGTGTACGCGTAAATTTTACCCCATGCCGCGAACTATCCCAGCTTTTGAGTTATAGGCTTTATGGGGGCGGCAGTGTAACTGATGGATTGACATGTAATTATATCAAAACAAGATGAGCCTGTGACTTTATTCATATTTTATAATACATTTTTTTATTGATGATAATGGAATGGTACACTCGCCTGCGCTAACGGTTTACGCTGGCAGGGCACCAGTGGAGGATGATAAGATGAATATAATGCCAGGTTAGTTAGCCACGATGGTTTCCAGGGGCACCGCATGGAGGTCAACCTTAACATGGTATATTGCTAGCAATAGGGTCATCAGTAGTACAAATCCGGATCAATGTACTCTTTCCATTATAATAATAATAATAATTTCATGATAATTCACACAGCGCCATCTAGACCCAAGTTAAGCTAGCTAAAGCTTCTGTTATGGGTACTATATAACTGATACATATATAGAATTAAGAATCGTTCATGACCATGATCTGAGTATGTTAATTACTGTAGCATTAATCAGAATAATTTGCTTTATTAATTAAAATCGCAATGAAACTGGTTACCGAACGAGCAGCGGTTACTCGAGTTAACTCGAGTTACCTGGAATAAAAAGGTTTTTTTTTTAATTTTTCGTACAATTCTAATCTATTAATCCTAACTTTAGGGGGCGAGTAGAAATGGCACTTTAAAGCCGCGGAAGGACTTATAGAATGCATTATCATTTTATTGATAACATAATCGGACGAATATGCGAAAAAAATGATAACAACCTCAAATCAATATTGAAATATTTGTGACGAGTGAAAATTGTATGATATGAAATGATCGGAAAATTTCATGTCATTATAAGTTCGATAACAGAATCATGCTCTCGCTCTTTCACTTGATTCATTCATTCACCAGTTGAATTCTTCAACTCGAGTTGGCAGAATTCAACTCGAGTTAACTTGAGTTGACACATCTCTACTTGTAGGAGCCTGCTGGTGGGACTTTAGATCTTCTAATATAGAAGCCACTGCAGTTCTAGATCTTTTACAAGATTGCAGAGAGATGAATTGGATAATTTTAATCAGTTTAGATTTAACGTCTAACTCGCTGCCGTATCAATATTTATACCATGACGTTAATTTCAGAGTGAAGTAAAGCTTGATAAATGAGTGTCGGAATTTCAAAGGGGCACAATGGAGTTCTGACCCGGAAGGCAGGTCGTTAATCAAAAAACGTCTATCACTAAGAAAAAGGGTGGATATGGTAACTTAACTTGTATGTGTAGGGGGAAGGGGATTGGGTGTACGTATGTGGACTAATTATATTTAACTAAATTATATAAAACTCATTGATTTTTTGAGAAAAATTAAATTTAATGTATCAACAATGCCTCGGTCTAGCAGTTTATACATCGCCATACTTACGATGGTCGCGGGTTCGATTCTTTGCACAATGCAATGATTTGCATTCATATGATTGTTTGTATTGGTCTGAGTATTTCCTATGTAAATATCTATATAATAATAATAATAATAATAATCTCAGGACAATTCACACAGCGCCATCTAGACCAAAGTTAAGCTAGCTAAAGCTTGTGTTATGGGTCCTAGACAACTGATACAAATACATAGATATTTTTTTTTTTCGTAAATACATACATATTATACATAGAAAATACCCAGACCGATACAAACAATCATACTCATGAATACAAATGTTTGTGCCGTGCGAGGAATGTAATAATATATATATATAAAGTATGTATTAAAAAAGGTACATTAGTATTTATATTATGTCTAGTAACCATAACTCAAGCTCTGCTTATCTTGGAACTAGATGACGCTGTGTGAATTGTCCTGGGTATGGTAATTAATTTCTAGCAACACCTTTACTAATCTGATATCTGATAAATTTCAAAATATATCAGATATCAGATCTATTTAACACCTTTACTTAAAAAGTATAGTGTTTCAAAATATTTTCTGTGTCAGATATCAGATCTATTTTGACTTTAATTTGTTCTTCCTGGTCGTTAATAGATCATTCCGTCATATATACAGCTTCCCTCTTATGACGGCCAGACTATCAGTGTCAACTATACCTAATGCGATTACGCTCCCTTGTCAAAGATACCATTCAAGTTACTGTGAGAGCAGTTAGATCTTACGAAGTGACCACGTCTAGTCATTGTATGTATAAGACGATAATGATAGATTGATGGAATGATGAAAAAATAGGTGTAAGGTGGGATTTCTATGGATTGAGAGTAGCTTGAAAATAATGGTTTAATCTTATTAATATTATAAACGAAAAAGTTTGTGAGTATGGATGGATGTTTGTTACTCTTTCACGCAAAAACTACAGAACGGATTTTGATGAAACTTTCCAGTCATATAGTGTATACATCAGAATAACATATAGGCTAGTAATGAAATGAAATGGTTGATTATGAATAAGTTGTTTAGCGCACCGTTTTATTTCCAATGGTCGCAGGTTCGATTCCTTGCACGGCACAAATATTTGTAATCATGAGTATGATTGTTTGTATCGTTCTGGTTGTTTTATATGTATAATATGTATGTATTTACGAAAAAAATATCTATGTATTTGTATCAATTATCTAGTACATATAACACAAGTTTTAGCTAGCTTAACTTGGGTTTAGATGGCGCTGTGTAAATTGCCCTGAATTTTTATTATTATTATTATAAAATACTTATCTAAAACGACATATATATATATATATATATATATATATATATCGATACCAATATCGGAACTATTTACATGCTTGCCCAATAGTTTCCAAACAACGGAAAACATCTGAAGATAGTATATGTTATTTTTTAGCCGAGCTACGATCCAATACATCCGATTCTGCTTTATCACTATGGGGTTTCATAGAAATCGTATCTGAAACACAAACAGGATGCGGGGCAAATAAAGTCGGACCGGATACAAAAATCGCTCTATCGACAAATTTATGCAGTTGTAAAGGCAGATTTATAAGTGAGAGGCGATGTGTGAAGTCGGTGGTACATACGGGTATAGAATTCGGAGAGCTTATCATTGAAAATTGACTTTTATTATTAATAATAATAATAATAATAATAATAATAATAAGCCTTTCAAAGTCCAACCCCGCGTCCGAGCTGATCATCTAGCTCACGTGAAAGGCGGTCACGCGTATATATAAAACCTACGCGGCCAAAGGGGCCATGGCAATTATAAAGATGGCTAGTATAAATAAAGAAAACGGAATAGGGTCGCTGCCCGGGGGCCGCCGGGGCACGTCTACAACTGGCGGTAGGCGTGACAGAATGCAAGCCAGCCGACCGGCCACACCACCTGGCCGGTCCGACCCCTTGCCATCGACATCAGCTGGCTTGGCACCGGCAGGGCCGTCACAGGCCCAGCAATCGGCGCCCGCCACTGGTGGTACACGTCGCATGAGATGGTCGAGAGCCATGAATGAAGACCTCATGCGAGCGTTCTACAGGGCTACAGGGACGGAAACAGGCAGAACAGGATACAGGGCAGTAATGCACCGCGAGTTTCTGCGTCTTTTACCGGAGCTAATCGTCTCGGAACAGAACCTAGCCGATAGAGTTCGGTACATACAGCGCTCTGGTATGTTTAGCGCGACCGAACTCGAACGATTAATAATGAAGTTGTTCCAGAAGCAGACCCCACGACCGTGGATCAACCCATCTCAGACGTGCTACCTAACGTAGAGATGGTTGCCGAAAGGCCTTCAGAAGCGAATGCGGACGGAACAACTTCCCAGGATATAGAGCATATGAGGAGCATACTAGAAGGGGCGATTCTATATATAGAAGAACTCCCCTTGAAGAGAGACCGAAGCTTCCCCGGCTACATCCAAATGTGGCGACGCGGGATGCCATTGAGGTAAATGGACTGCTGCCTCAATACCTTGAGGCAGCGGTGACCTGGGAGAGACGAATTCAATCCTCTTTGCCGCTGCATTGGCAGTATGCCGATATATAGCGCAAAAATGCCCCGGGCTGGACGTAATATCCAAAGGGATAATTAAACCAGCCTTTAAAAAAGGATTGAGCGACGGATCACCCAGGCCAGGGTCCTCATTGGCAGACTGCTCTGCTTCAGGGAGGGCAATACACGCCCGAGAATTATGCGCTCCGTAAAAAAGGCCTTTGCTGGGACAGGTGTACGTCTGTTCCAGCCGGACTTCGGACAAAAACTTACGGAGCGTATAGACGACCTGAAGCAAAAGGTCGCTGCATGGGGAAGCGACTCCGACGGTACTCTGAGAGGGTCGAGAGGTATCAACAGAATCGTCTCTTTATGAGTGATCAACGGAAGTTTTATAGAAACTTGGAGCGCCCAAAATATAGCCCACAGGACAAAGACCCAAAAATTATTTCGTCGCCTTCTGGCGACAGCTGTGGTGTGAACCTGTGGAACATGAGAGGGCGCATGGATGCACGGTGTTGAGGAAGCATGTGCTCGAATAACACCGATGAACGTCATTGCCATTACGCAGGAGGACGTGGTTGCTGCGATCCGTAGCTCGAACTGGAAAAGTCCGGGAATCGACGGATTGCAACACTACTGGTTAAAGGCGTTCTCGGCCAGCCATGCAACCTTAGCCGTGCAATTCCAGAGTGCCCTCGAAAACAGGGCGCTCCCGAACTTCCTTACAACCGGGATCACTCATTTAGCTCCTAATACGGACGATACTGCGGATCCATCTAAATATCGCCCCATAACTTGTCTTACGACAATATATAAGACGTTAACATCTGTTCTGAGCGCTAAGATCTCTCGTCATGTGTACGAAAACAAGATCCTATCTAGCGCTCAGAACGGATGCAGGGGCGGTAGCCGCGGATCGAATAAACATTCTCCTCATTGATGCTGTCGCTGGCCAAGTGGTTAAGCGGAACCGTCGGAATTTCTCCGCTGCTTGGATAGACTATAAAAAGGCGTTCGATTCCGTGCCCCACTCATGGCTTCGGAGGATACTCGAGCTGTACAAGATCGACGGTACGGTTCGGGTGTTCCTGGAGACATGCATGGGGCAATGGACGACGATCCTGTCTATCCAGGGCGAGCGATTAACGGATACCGCTGACCGGATTGAGATTAAGAGGGGAATATTCCAGGGCGATTGTTTGAGTCCACTTTGGTTTTGCCTGTCCCTGAATCCTCTCAGTACTTTACTGGAGAATTCGGGGACTGGATTTCAGTATCGGAGAGGAGGTACACGAGTGTCTCACCTTCTGTACATGGATGACTTGAAACTACTAGCTCCGAGTGTCGAACGCCTGACGGAGCTGTTAAATATTGTAAACGATTATAGCAGCTCTGTTAGGATGGCACTCGGAATAGACAAGTGCGCGGTTCTCCATGTGCAGAGGGGACGGTCAATCAAACTGAAGGGATCGTTACAGATCCCTCCAACATCAAAACCCTCTCCGACGCTGAAACATACCGGTATCTGGGCATGTCACAAAACATCGGTGTGAGGGAGACGGATATGAAACAGTCAATCCGTGAGGAATTTATATGCGCGCCTTACAAGAGATGAAAAGTTCCTTGTCGGGTGCCAATAAGATAAACGAGCATATAACGGCTGGGTCAATCCGTACTCTTTACACTTTTGGCGTGCTCAGATGGTCTCAAACCGAACTCGAAGCCCTGGATCGGAAAGTCCGCACAATAATGACCCTCAATATTAATGCATCACCCGAAATCGTAATAGTCATGAGGCTGTACATCCCGCGGAAGGCTGGTGGTCGACTTTTTAAGCGTTAAGACCATGCACAACCGCGAGATTGACACCTCAGGAAATTTTCAATAAAAAATATATCCTGTGTTATTAGATGCATAAGTCATATATTGTGACAAAGTTTCGTAAAAATCCATTCAGTTTTCTGGCTAAAGAGGACTGGCGAAAACAAAGATCCTGGGTACTTCAAACTTTCGCGTTTAGAATATTATATTAAGATTAAGATTTCTGAAAACTATTAAAGTACTCAATCACGATAATTTGCAACTTGTGTTGATCTCTTCGGAGAGACAGGGTTAATAGTCTGTGCAATCAAAATCAGGTGGTTAAAAATATCATTGATCAAATTAATGAAGGTTTCCACATGAGGACATCTGTCGGGCATGTCGCCATCTAACGGAGATAAATTCAGATGAAAAGCATAATTGCGTTAAAATGCATCGTTTATACTTATAGTGGATTAAGAAAAACCAGATTATGAAAATGTTACTCCATCTGAGAGATGCTCTGATAATACGGCCTCGCGAATGAAATTGGTGTTTTGTCGTACTGGCCACTTTGATCTCAAATATCTCCTCTTTCGCCAGGAATTCAAATTACAAATTTGTACAGTTATTTACTCATGCATTTGTTTTTCGAAAACCGTAATCCATATGTTTTCCATCTTTGGTTTTTTATTTACATCACTCAGTTTACAAAATGGAAAACATAAAATATCGCGTTTTTTAAGGGTACGAATTCCATCGTGGCACCAGTGTGCAGAAACGACTCGAAGAATTAATAATATGTATGGTGATGATGTCCAAAAGAAACACACTTCCAATCGTTTCAATGTTTTCGTTCTGGTCTTATCCCAACCATCTGGCAAAACAATCTCCGTGAGCGGTTGGGAGTCCAAGGTTGATAATGAAGAATTAAAGGCTAATGTGGAAGCGGATCCATCGCTAACTACGTCCGAGTTAACTGCAGGCTACAGTGTTAGTAACAAAACTGTTTTCTCCTTAAGAGGGGAGATGAAATTGGGAAAAAAAAAAAAAAAATAATAATAAATTAGATTAATTCTGCAAATCGACAAACGTGCGGTCTCTGCTGCGTTACATGAACCCCGGCCGACTGTAATAATGCCGGGGGATTTTAAATCGAATCCTTCCTGTTAAGAAAAGTAAATCTTGTACGATAATCGGAAAAAAAAAAATAATAATAATCCAAGCGAAAATTCAAACAAAGCCATCTAGAGCGTTTAGTGGACTAAAGCCTGTGTTGTTCACTACAGATAATAATAATCTCAGGACAGACGACACGCCATCTGTGTATTGTTAAATTGCAAACCATGATGGAACAGATAATAATAATAATAATAATCTTGGTCAATCACACAGCGCCACTGCTACTTCAGGACAACGTTACGAAATTAGAACAGCTTCAAATGTCCAATATAACCGTACTTGTGATCTTGGCTTTCTTTCAAAATTTGGATAATCTTAGGAAAAAATTCACACAGTCGCCATCTAGACCCAAGTAAAGCTAATGGCTTTTTTTAGTAAAGGGATCAATAAAACTACCTATCAAATGGCAAAAGTGCATAAATAGCAGTGGTACATATTTTGATTAAATAAATATATTATATTTTTAAAAATCAACTGAAATCTAGGCGTTTTGTAACTAAAGCTTGTGTTATGGTTACTCCCTTACGAATTTCATATGTTAGGATTTAATATATTTACTACACGAGTTGGAGTAAAATTAAAGAGATTTCGGCAGATCCTCAATGTTCCGGGAAATTCCATATAAAATACGCATTATATACGAAAACACCAATCATTGTAGACAAATAAATAAGAGTTATGAGAAAATAAAGAGCCTGCACACATCGAACTTCCGAAATCAGGCATTAGTATGATGCGCCGCTACCGATAGGTCCTAAAATATATTTAAAAACTTGATAATCTTTTTTTATAAATTTAATAACATACCACCACACTACCAGACGTTTTATAAGAGCTTAAGTACTAAATCTGCTACCACAGAGCCCGATTCCGAAGTTGAGGACAATGAAGGTTAATAAAAATAATATAAATGTTATATATTTGAAGTTTTTTGATTAATCTGATTATGGAGCCAATAAACAGCTCTTTTCTTTAAAAATAATAAATAATTAATAAAATGCTTGTTTTCATATTTTAAATTAATTTGAAAATATATTTATACATAAGTTTGAAAATTTTGCTGCTAAATATATATCAAATTAAATCAAATCAAAAAATACATACGCACATAATGGACTATATACTATCAGAAGTAGGTATATATATCAAATCAAATCAAATTAAATATTCAGTTACTTTAAGCATTATAAAAGCTATTTTTATAAATACGTTGACTAAAATATAAATAAATAGCATATGCCACTAAATATATATGAAATCAAAAAAATCAAAAGTTAAATAGACAACGTAATTATACTTGCAACTCTAGATTATAATGTAATATAGAAGAGTATAAAGTTGATAATGAATAAATTTGATTCATATATTTCTAAATATACATCAAATCAAATGAACAATTATTTAGACATGTAAGTTACTCATGAACATATTTTTTAGTGTGCATACGTTGATAATAAATACATTGATCAACCGTGTTTTTTTAAATATATATGGAAATCAAATCTGTTCAAATTAAAAATCATTTAAAGTTGAAGGCAACTGTGACGAACGATTTTTTCTTTGAAACTTATAATAAATACATTGATCAACTCATGCTAATCAAAAAATATCATTGAGGACATTTTTCAGCTCATGAAAATTTCGTAGTAACATTTTTTACCCTACCGAATAAACATTTCAAATTAACATATTGCTTGGTAATTTATAAAACTGTGTGTCGCAAACCGATTTCCATGTCTAATAACGCGTGGAGCTCTCTTTATGTTGCACTGAAAAATTTATGTCCCAAAAAATGACATCAAAGCAACTCAATAATATATGAGGGAACGTTAATGTGGAACGTAATTTACGTATTTATGTTCCGCATATGTGCACGCACGGCTGGCTCGCCACAGATTATATTGGCAATGTTAACTACAATTTCATTTTGTTTGTACTAACATCAAAACTTTGAGACTCTTCAATTTTCTCTTCAATTTGTTGGTTAGACGTTATCTGTTCAGAGGAGGACATTATCAGTTTCTTTCTTGGTAAAATAAAACTTTTTACTATTAATGCAATGATGGCTGACTCATCTGTAATACTCGTGAATGGGTGCTGCTTGTGGGGACTGGTCTGTTCGGGTTGCGAACACTGATTAAATTATTTCCGTCAGACAAAATGTATTAGTATATGCTCATGGACACTATTCTCCCTAATTTGAGTTTTAAAAACAGTCTGCATTATTGTAATTATGTACAAAACATTTGTGTAGGGATCCTAAGTTATATCATCGTAACATTATATCATTTATAAGTTCATACCCCTATTGGAGTTTTTACACAGTTTTATAAATTACCAAGCAATATGTTAATTTGAAAATGTTTATTCGTTAGGGAAAAATAACTACATAAAAAATACATGAAACGTGAAGTGGCTAAAATATCGTACATGAATAAATGATTTTTGATTTGATTTGATTTGATATTGTTTTAGTAGCATATGCTGTTGATCAATGTATTCATCATCAACGCACATTAAATATTTTTAAACATCAGGCAGTGATACATTATAATACATATACTCCCTAATTGAAATTTAAAATGAATCCGTATTATTATAAATATGTACGAAAAAAATTGAGTGAGGATCCTAAGATATATCATCATAACCTCCTCACCACTTATAAGTTTGTACCCCCTATTGGCGCATGGAAAATAGTGTATCTCCTAGTTGTAGACCTACTGAATGTGCACACAAAGTTTACAAGAATCGGTCATGCCATTTCAGAGAAGTTCTGTAACAAACACTGTAACACTATGTAATATTATATTATCTGTGGTAGCACGAAGATTTTATATTTTAAGATTAAATTTAGGTATAAAATCATTTGGTTTAATTAATGGAATTAATTTACTCCTTTTGTATTTATTATTTGCATTATTTTCTTTGGTTTTTATTCAATTATTAACTACATTAAACCGTTTTTGTTTAACCGCAAGTATAGCGTGAACGCCGAATAAATATTTTTATTCACAACAAAAACTCGATAAGTATTCGATTCAAATCGCTCATTAAATTATTCCACTCGGATGCCATTAGGTTTCATTCGAATAGTTGCATGATGCGATTTCGTCAAACGTTTGGCAATAACAAAGGGCTGTTTGAATAATGTACGCTTTATTATTTCGATCGTTTTTATTGATGTATGTAAATTAAATTGTTTGCATTAATGCATGGGTTGGTGCAGTAATGAGGTTTTGCATGTGATTACACATTTTTTATAGTATACGAGACAAAACTGAATAGGACTCACCTGAAGGTTATAGGGAGAGGGATCAGTTACCGGTTACCAGAGGGACGACCCTTCAATCAAAACGCTTGGCGGCATATACATATGTACCTAAAAATAAATTGAGGTTTGTTAGTCCCGCTAAAACTCGAGAACGGCTGGATCGTTTTGGCTAATTTTCATTTTGAATTATTTGAAGAACTCCAAGGAAGGTTTGGTGGTGAGAAAATATAGAGTAAAAACAACACTATTATTTTCCCATATATATCTGTTTGACAGGAAAATAAATTCAAGCAAAGTTCAGTAGCATCAACAGTTAATAAATCTACGGATACCGTGAATGCTGTGTGTCGCGAACTTTCGTTGAACTCTTGTGACGGTAGATGAAAAAACTACATTGACATCGCTGTTTGTCCAGTCAGTTCCCCCTTTGTCGGGGCTGCTTTGAAGCTGAAGAAACGGCGGCTCACGTAATCCTGGAGTGCACGGCAGTGGCCCAACAATGAAAACAAATCCTCGGAACGGTGAGGTCGCTCCGTGAAGCCTGTGAAGACACCAGGAGTCTTCTGCGCTTCTGGGAGGAGCTTGGCTGGCTACTGTAGTAGTCTGGCTCTACACGCACAACGGCCCGAATGAGAGGCTAATTGCGGAGAATGGAGTCCAACATACAATAGTCCAGTCAGCTCGAGACCCCGGCTAGTGTAACTTACATTACCTCTCTCGGGAAGTAAATTCCTTTAGTTGCCATAAAATTATTCATATTAATACCCGGTTAATAATATAAATAATGTCTAACAGGACACGTTCAGTCATTTATTGCGTAATTAAACTAAAAATTTCACTAAACCTTTGACTTATTATTTAATTCTGAGGCGGAATGGAGTTTGTTCTACAGCTGGTAAATAATATAATAATGATTATAATTTTAACAGTTTCCATTTAATTGCTATTAAATTAAATAAAACAGTAATTAAATTATATTGTAATAATTCTGGACCATTCACACAGCGTCATCTAGTGCCAAGGGTACAGGGCAATTGATATAAATACATAAACACATTTTCTTTGTAAATACATACGTAATGCACATAAAAAACTCTCAAACCGATACAAATAATAATGCTCATGAATACAAATTTTGGTACAAAATTATGCAAACAAAAGAACACAAAAAAACAACTATAATAATAATATGTATTTCTCAAACTCGATGCGCAATAAAGATACTAATCTATATATATAAATAAAATTGGAGTGTCTGTTTGTTATATTGAAATAACCGTTTTTTACTACATACATATGAATATAAATACGGTACATACACAAAATAACATTTTTTACAATTTTTATCTATCTGTCTGTTTGTTCCGGCTAATCTCTGAAATTGCTGGACCGATTTTGACAAATTAGAGACTCGTCTCGTGAATGTTAGAAACCAATGAAAGACGCTGGAGGAGACCTATGCCAAAAGGTACACTGATATTAGACATTTATTATAATTTCATAATAAAGGGCTTTATTATTATTATATCCTGATCTGATGGTGATCAAATGGTCTCCGTCCAATATGGAACATGATGTAGGGCAACGGCGCATTGCTCATTGACACGTCAATATGTTCTTCATTGGCTTATATGCCCAAGTTCTTGTATATTCTTTCACAATGCAATTGTAGATGATTGTAGATTACCTGCAACGAATATTTAATGAAGACAAAGCAAGAAATAGAATATAATCTATAGGTACATATAAATAAAATTGGAATGTCTGTTTGTAACATTGAAATAACCGTTTTTTACTACATGCATATGAATATAAATACGGTACATACACCAAAATAACATTTTTTACAATTTTTGTCTGTCTGTATGTTTGTTCCGGCTAATCTCTGAAATTGCCGGACAGATTTTGATAGAACTTTTATTGGCAGGTAGCTGATGTAATAAGGAGTAACTTAGACTACTTTTATTTTAGAAAATAAAGTTAAATTCAACGCAGACGAAGTCGCTGGTACGGCTTGTTTTACATAAAAACAAATTACAAATCACAAAGACACTTACGTGCCAGTTGTGTATACGGAACCTCTGTTATTATGAGATGTATAATTTACTCACTCGCAATAAATATATATACTGTGGTATATGTATACTTAATCACAGTGTATAACAACAGTTTATAACTTACCTTTTGCCACGAAATCGTTGTTAACGCAAAACCCACTGTTGTTTTTTGTTAAGCTTCGTTGTGGGTAATTGTTAATGGGTTTTGTTATTGTTGTTGCTGTTAGTACTTACATTTAATAAGAATAATTTATTTATTACTAGCTTTTATTACTTTATTTTTCTAAAATAAAATTAGCCTAAGTAACTTCTTATTACACCAGCTACCTGTTAAAAAAATCCTGTCAAAATCGGTCCAGCCGAAACTCAGCAGCTAGTATTAATCCGAACAATTCCTCAGAACACTACCCGTGATATATGCGGTAGAAATAATATATATAAATATAGTATAGATTAGAGGTTCCCAAACTTTTGTGTGTCGTAGACCCCTGGGTGACATATTTTTCGGTTTTGGGTAGACCCCCCATTAACATTACATGTTAAATTTCTAAGTGTTAAAAGTGAAAACAACAAGATAACCGCTGACCGTAGACCCCTTGTAGTTTGTCATAGACCCCTGGGGGTCTATATAGACCACTTTGGGACTCACCGGTATAGATAAAGATGATGTAATAAGGTTATAAAACATACAATAATATATTTAACGAGATTGTATTAACCAGTTGGTTTTATTACTATAATTAATGTTTACTATATTTCCCTTGGTATAACAATTTGCGTAATTATAGCACGACCTTAATTGGATGTAACATTTATTTTTATTTATTTTATATTAAAATTACCATTTTTATTTTAAAGTCAACATAATAAATTAATAATTATGTTAAGGATATATGTAGTTAAATGTAGTAAAATAAAGTTTAATAATTATAACTCAGTGGACTATTCACAAAACAGACTAAATCCTACACTAAGCATATTTTACTATCGGTACTCAACAAGTAATATAAATACATAATATAATAATAATAATAATCTCAGGACAATTCACACAGCGCCATCTAGACCCAAGTTAAGCTTGTGTTATGGGTACTAGATAACTGATACATAGATATATATATTTTTGTAAATACATACATATTATACATAGAAAACACCCAGAGCGATACAAACAATCATACTCATGAATACAAATGTTTGTGCCGTGCGAGGAATCGAACCTACCGCTAGACCACTGAGGTCGTCGAATATATACATTATGTATTAACATAAATATATATATTTTCTTATTAATCATCATATTATCCAAGAACAATTATATACATATTATTGTTGTCGGCGTGTTTGTTCTTGGTGTTTACTATGGAACATTGAAAACACCAAAACCAATACAAACAACCACATGCATATTTCTATCATTGCCAGGAATCAAACCCGTAAGAATAGAATAGAATAGAAGAATAAAATAGAAAATCATTTATTCAAATAAACTTACATTGAAGCACTTTTGAATAGTCATCACATTTTTTTTAATCTAACGCTCATTCGGAAATCTGTCTCATCACAAGAAAAACGAGCAAGAAACTTGCGTGTTGCTCGTTTAAATAATTTTATTATTACTTTACATTTTTAAGTTTAAGTGTGTGAATACAAACTACCGATTAGCACTAATTCAATTAAATACTCAAATAGAAAAATATTAAGTATATAAATCAGTCAAAATAATTAAAGCAGACCAGTCTCTACAAGCAGCACCCGTTCACGAGTATGACGGACTAACCGTAGTAGGTCGGGCTCACTGAGGCCTATATAATACTAATAATAAACAGTCTGTATAGTGTGTAAATCTTGTAAATAGGATACCATTCTAATACTTATAAAAAAAATTGTTTTGTGGTAGTGTGGATGGTAAATGTGGTAACACCACCTTTACCATCCACACTAGTGCTAATCCACGCTTTAACAGGGACGTAATGACTGATAGGTTTCAAATGATTCTCATTACCAGTGTTAATTTTAAACCCCAAAAAAGAAAATTGATATAAAAACTTGAAATTCTTATAAAGAGACGATTGAGTTCGTAAGGAAGGTTATACGACTCGTAGACTTTATTATCGATGATTATTTTTTATTGTCTATATATATATATATATATATATATATATATAAATCAACATTGTCATGGTACAAAATCATTTTCCAATGACAGACTGCAAACGGCTCGTTCAAAACAATATTAATTGATGACGTAATTATGGGCGGCCGCGGGATGTTATTAAATCATTGGGCCCACATATTAAAATATTAATCGATGTCATTATATACAGAGAGAACATTTCCTATAAGGGCATGGTGCCTTTGCAAGCGGGGACCTTTAATTTTATAATGGAATGGTGCAACCGCGTGGAGGTCAACCTAACATAGTACATTGCTAGCTGGGGATAACAGTATGGAAGGTTGCCCTCGCTTTGACGAGAAAGATTCAAGATTGGAAATTGAAATTGGTATTGAAGTGATGGAGGAAAATAAAGAAATAGTAGGCAATCGGAACCAAATAGGACAATTCATAGAGTACTGTAAAAGAGTGCAAAAAGCGAAAGAAAATAGTAAATAAGTCTATATTAAGTTGTTTTGTATGAATACAAACTGTAATATAATTATTACATAGTATAAAACAAAGTCGCTGTCGCTGTCTGTCCCTCATCATCAGCCCACTGCAGTCCACTGCTGGACATAGGCCTCTCCCAAGGCACGCCACTGGGCACGATCTTCAGCCCTTCTCTTCCATTTTTTACCCGCAACCCTACGTATGTCGTCGCTCCACCTAGCTGCGGGGCGTCCTACACTACGTTTGCCAATTCGCGGTCTCCATTCTAGAACACGTCTACTCCAATGAGCATAAGTTCTTTCACAGATATGACCAGTCCACTGCCACTTCAACTTTCAAATACGAAGAGCTACGTCGATGACCCTAGTTCTCTGGCGAATTACTTCGTTACGGATTTGATCCCTCAGAGAAACTACAAGCTTAGCCCTTTCAATAGCTTGTTGAGAGACTTTGAGTGGGTGGACCAGTCGTATCGTCAGTGTCCACGTTTCGGCACTGTATATCATAACGGGTAGGACGCACTGGTTATAAACCTTGGTCTGCTGTCTGTCCCTATGTATGTTTAAATCTTTAAAACTACGCAACGGATTTTGTAGTAGTTTTTTTTAATAAATAGAGTGATTCAAGAGGAAGGTTTATATATATATAATACATGTACACCCGTGCGAAGCCGGGGCGAGTAGGTAATAGTAGGTAATAGTAGGGTGAAACCGCGGAAACATAGCCATTTCCATCTGGTGGAACGGCAGCTCGTTTACCATTCAAATAACATAAAAATTAATTAGAATTTGTAATTACTCTTTTTTTACAACTTTATAACTAGTTTTTGTCTGTTATTTTATAATTAATATGGTAATAAAAATTAAGTGCGACTCGCCTTCTCTGTTATTTATAGCATGTTCAAGTACGTAAATTACTGTGCTTCTTAAAATTAATACAGCTTCGTAAATATAATATAATCGTAGTTGATGAGCAATTATATTAGCTTTTTATTAGTTTTATGAAATACTAGTTAACCCACGGAACTTTGTATAACACTTACTTGTTCATTTATTGTTATATTTGGTTCGATTCCTCGCACGGACAATCCTTTGTATTCATGAGTATGATAGTTTGTGTCGGTCTGGGTGTTTTCTATGTATATTATGTTATTTATATCACTTATTTAGTACACATAAAACAAGCACTGCTTACCATGGGACTAGATGACGCTGTGAATTGTTTTGAAATATTATTAGTATATAATATCTTTTTAAATTTTAGCCCCGGCTTCGCCCGAGTGTACATGTATTATACATATACATCTTCCTCAAGAATCACTCTATCTATTAAAAAAAAACGCTTCAAAATCGGTTGCGTTAAAGATTTAAACATACATAGGGACGTTCAGACAGCGACAGCGTATTTGTTTTATACTATGTAATGATGTGTTATCCTGATGTATAACCTGTAGTACAGTTTCATCAAAATCCGTACAGTAGTTTTTGCATGAGAGAATAACAAACATGCATCTATTAATTCTCACAAACTTTCGCGTTTATAATATAGTAAAAGTGAGATTCCGCTTTCCGCCCTCACTGGCGCCCCACAGCTCTTGTTATTTATGTTCAAAACACAGAGCACGTTTATATATTTCGTCTCTTGCGACATATGTCTTGCGTCCACTTTGACAGCCCTCAAATTATTACTTGTTGTAATGACTATTATTTATGCCAAGTGTACAGTCCGCTTCATAAAGATATTAACAGATAGGGTTGTCACTAATGCGGTCAATAAATTTATTTTGATATTTGAAATCACAGAATAAATCATATGATATTACGTTCTAAATAAAGTACTATATTTTATTTACTGTGAATATTAAAATACATACAGGATGAAAGCCAAAATCACCATTCTAGCTTAAAAAATGAAGAATTTCGTTGTAGAATTCCATCCTACTCAATCAATAGCTTAAAAAATAAGTTAAAAGCTTCTAGTTTTAAAAATGACGATGCTTCCATATATCCTTGCATCTTCTCTATCAACCTTTTTCGCAATAAAAAGTAGCCTATATCCATTTTCAGGGTGTTACACATGAATGTGGATGGTTATAAGAGCAAAGGAAGGCCGAAGAAGAGATGGATGGACTGTGTGAAAGATGATATAGTAAGAAAGGGAGTAAATAACGAGATGACTGCGAACAGAGATGAATGGAAGCGAAAAACATATTACGCCGACCCCAAATAAATGGGATAAGGAAGAAGCAGATGATGAAGATCCGTTTTCAGGGTCTAGACTATCTATGTACCAAATTTCAATTAAATCAGTTCAGTAGTTTTGACATGAAAGCGAGACAGACAGACAGACAGACAGAGTTACTTTCGCATTTAGAATATTAGTAACAATAAACGAAATTTTTACCATGTTAATATTAATAAAATTTAATTAAAGTTTTATTTGTAATTTTTTTATATTTGTTATTGTTAAAAAATACATACAACCCAATTTATGTTTAAATAGTAATAATAATAATAATAATCTCAGGACAATTCACACAGCGCCATCTAGACCCAAGTTAAGCTAGCTAGAGCTTGTGTTATGGGTACTAGATAACTGATACATATACATAGATATTTTTTTTTTGTAAATACATACATATTATACATAGAAAACACCCAGACCGATACAAACAATCATACTCATGAATACAAATGTTTGTGCCGTGCGAGGAATCGAACCCGCGACCATCGGTCGTAAAGCGGTGTGCTTGACCGCTAGACCACCGAGGTCGTCTTAAAATAAAATATTTTCAATAAATAAATATTTATTGAAAATATTTTATATTTTATTTAAAACAGTGCTCACTTTAATTAAAAGGCTGTTTTAACCAACCAACTTTTGTTTAAGCGACAGGTAGAGAAATGTCGGGCGGAGCCGCGGGCGGAAGGGAGTGTTGTTAACATGATATAGTGCCGTAATACGGTTAATAGTTAACTACACGTCATTATACATGAAATTAAGGGCAATTCCTTTTATTGACCTTCGTGCAGTCCACTGTTTTACGTCAAGTATCGTAGGCACACTAAATTGTTGTGAAGCCTTAAGAATAACGAGATTCTTATTTATAACTAGCTGACCCGCGACGTCGTCCGCGTGGAATATAACTTTAATTTTCTAAAATAAAAGTAGCCTATGTTACTCCTTCTTACATCGGCTACCTGCCAAAAAAAGTCTCGTCAAAATCGGTCGACCCATTTCAGAGATTAGCTGGACCACACAGACACTGACAAAATTGTAAAAAGTGTTATTTTGGTATATGTACCGTATTTATATTAATATGTATGTAGTAAAAAATGGTTATTTTAATATTACAAACAGACACTCCAATTTTATTTATATGTATCGAAGATAGCCTTGCTGATCTAGCGGTAAAGCAAACTACTGTACTTTGCGATGGTCGCGGGTTCACCATGGGGTGACCACAAGCATTGCAATTGCTATTCTATCCCCTTGGGGGTAGAATTAATCAAAATCATTTCTTAGATGCCTACGTCATAACATCTACCTGCATGCCAAATTTCAGCCCGATCCGTCCAGTGGTTTGGGCTGTGCGTTGATAGATCACTATGTCAGTCACGTTTGAATTATTCATTCAATCATAATTTAAGAGCTACGCTCTTGTCGGTGGAGCTCTTGCCACTTTCCGCGATCTTCCATCATGCTCTTTAATAAAAAATACGACACGAATTTTGTCCTCAATTTGTTTCAAGCTATTCCTTAAACATCCGTTCTTTTTCTATTTTCCCCTCAATAATAATTTTCATGAAATCATCGTGCCGTATCAAGTGCCCTAACATTTTTCCTCGTCTATTTTCTATGGTGTTGTTTGAATTATATATGTACAAATATAAGGATGCACTCTAAATGTTTGAGCAGGTAATGTTGATGACGTCATTACACTCGGGTCCAATAAAAAAAAAAACGTTAACACGAATAGCTACAATTTTTAATATCCAATAAACATCCGTTCTTTTCATTGTGCAACTTTTTATATCATCCCAGGAATTAGAACCAATGGATGAGCTCGTTATCATCGTTTTTTGTCATTCATTTAATTATTAATGAAATTATTTCATTCACAATGTATTAAGACAGTTATTACAGTTGTTATGAATTTTATCTTTATAATATTACTAGCATACGAAGAATTGCGACTCTGAAGTGGCAATGGGCAGGGCACATAGCTCGTAATAGATGGGTTGATGAGTAAAATCTTAGATGTTGGTCGAAGACTCAGCGTGGGAAGACCTACTCAATGGACCGACGATCTCAAGATCGCAAAATTTGGATACGAGAATCGGTCAGGCCGTTTCGTGGAGGAGGAGTATGTCAAGAGTGGACGAAAACTGTGACTGCGATGATGATGATGATGATGAATATTACTAGCTGTACCCGTGACTTCGTCCGCGTAAAATAGTGACCAGATAATGAATTAATAATCTAAGACGATAAAAGCCAAATTATAAAAAAAATCATCATTCTAGCTTCAAAAACGAAGAACTTTGATATAGAATTCCATCCTACTCAATTAACAGGTTAAAAAATAAGTCAAAAGCTTCCAATTTAAAAAAAGTTGATTTTTCCATATCACCTTTCATCTCCGCTATCAACCCTTTATAGCCTTTTTTTCGCAATAAAAAGTAGCCTATATCCTTTCTCAGAGTCTAGACTATCGATGTACCAAATTTCATTTAAATCGGTTTAGTAGTTTTGGCGTGAAACCGATACAGACAGACAGAGTTACTTTCGCATTTATAATATTAGTAATGAAGTAAGGATAAACGCGAAAGTGTGTGTGTATGGATCGATGTTTGTTACTCTTCTACACAAAAACTACTGAATAGATTTTGATGAAACTTTACAGTAATATAGCTTATATATTAGAATAACACATAGGCTAAAAATATCAAGCGAAAGCGAAGCAGCAGGCACGGCAAGTATATTAACAAATCTCTAAATTCTGAACTGAAAAACTTGAAAAATAGAAATAACTATTGATAGAACTTTATGTTACAAGACATAAAACTTCTTTTGTAATTATTTTAAATTTCGAATGCGTTTCGCATTCATTTGAACTATGATTTATACACTACGCCTATCAAACAGTTCCAGTTGGACTATACATCCGTGTTACTCACACAAGCGGATCTATTATTACTAAATTATACGAGACAACAATGTACGTAGAAATTATTAGTTCTCGCCGATGAATTTAAATTCACCGGGTAATAAAGTTATTGCGCCTCATTACGTTATTAGCGTTATTATAACGGATAGTGGATTTACAGCTTTATTGTGTTATTATTAGGGTTCATTTATTGGTTATAAAATATATTTTTCGAGATAATTGATATTAAAATTTCACTTATTGGTTGTTCATATGTAATCTAAATATACCCAAACCACTGGATGGATCGGGCTGAAATTAGGCATGCAGGTAGATGTTATGACGTAGGCATCCGCTAAGAAAGGATTTTGATTGATTCTACCCCCAAAGGGATAAAATAGGGGATGAAATTTTATATGAAACTTTGTCAATTTTAAATCAATCGGGCTGAGACTTTGCATGCATAAACTTATTATGACGTAAGTATAATCACCTAAGAAAGGATTTTGATAAATTCCACCCCTAAGGGGATAAATTAACGCGCGCATACCGCGGGCAAAAGATAGTCTGTACATATAAATAAAATTGGAGTGTCTGTTTGTAATATTGAAATAACCGTTTTTACTACATGTATATGAATATAAATACGGTACATATACTGTTCTGACATCCTTTTCCAACGTTCAAACAATTCCAAATTCAAATATTCCCGCCAACCGGTGCTAACTGCGTGAGCGTGTGAACCCCGAAAAAAGAAAATGTTCATTCACAATGGCTGCCGTTAATACTTGAGTTGATATTACTCATTCTAATTGAGATTTAACAAGAAAATCTGTGTGAATTCACGTGTCCAGTGAATTATAAGTGTGAAATAAACTGCTGGTGGGGTGTGGAATCGGAGTCAGCTCATATTGTAATTGAGATTTAACAAGAAAATCTGTGTGAATTCACGTGTCCAGTGCATTATAAGTGTGAAATAAACTGCTGGTGGTGTGTGGAGTCGGAGTCAAGGACGAAGGGTGCACCCAAAGTATTCAATTTACCATCAAATTAGACCGGTCGGTGAGTTCCGCTTTCTGCTTCCAATTTCTGTCAGTACACAGTCTTCTGTTGGTTTCTGGGGATATTCAAACCTCTCTCAGGCAAATGAGTAAAATACAGATTTCTTCTTTAATTTAAAATCATAATCTACCATATACCAAAAACGTTTTTTACAATTTTTGTCTGTATTTTTGTTACTGTTAATTTCTGATATGGCTGGACCGATTTTGATGGGAATTGATATAATGTAACTTGCTACTTTTATTTTAGAAAAATAAAGTTAAATTCTACGCGGACGAAGTCGCGGGCTCAGCTATTAATAAATATATCCGGCGATCATTTACCAACTCTAAAAAGGTTAAACAGATCTGGTTGACAATAAAGACTAAAATTGAATCTAATGGCAATGGATGGATGAATATTAAAATCGTATGGAAATCTATTCAATAGTTTTTGAGGTTATCGCAACCATACAAGAATAGCCTAAGGTACTTCTTATCGTTGTTTGCGACTGAAAGTCTCGTCAAAATCAGTCCAGCCGTTTCAGAGATTAGCAGGAACAAACAGACAAACATAAACATTTTGTAATTTAAAGTAATATAGATAATAAATTTTATATATAGACCAGTGTCAATATTTCTATGTATTATGTATGTATTTACAAAAATATATATCTATGTATTTGTATCAGTTGTCTAGTACACAAGCTGCTTAGCTTCAGACTAGATGGCGCTGTATTAAATTGTCCTGAGATATTATTATTGAATTATATAGATACCGTACTTTAATTATATACTTGCTGTTCCCGTGACTTCGTCCGCGTGGAATTAAACTTTATTTTTCAAAAATAAAAGTAGCCTAAGTTACTCCTTATTACATCAGCTACCTGCCAAAAAAAGACCCGTCCAAATCAGTCCAGTCATTTCAGAGATTAGCCGAACAAACAGACAGACAGACAAAAATTGTAAAAAATGTTATTTTGGTGTATGTACCATATTTATATGGTACATGTAGTGAAAAACGGTTATTTCAATATTACAAACTGACACTTCAATTTTATTTATACGTATAGATTATTCCTATGGACTAAAAAATTCTCTATACCCTGCAATTTCTCTGCCACCTCACCTGTCATACCTACCGCACATACATGCGTAATTACCCTCCGGCACCTATTATTAAGACATTGTGCTATAATTTCATAAATACATTCATACATCCATTATTTACAAGTCATCGTGTTCAATAAAACGACACGTCAGCTGTCACAGCAATTGACACGTCGATTGCGTCACGGTATTGTTGTCATAGCACTCGTTGTCACAACTTGTCACAATTGTCACACGTGTCGCGGAGGCGGTGAGAGGCTATTGAGTGTGTCGACCGATTTGTGGCTCAATAATACACGTGGACGTGTCCAATACGAGGGCATTTTTAGGGTTCCGTATAATATTTATGAATAATCTTTAAATTAATTTTTAATACTTTTTTTATGGGTGATAATGGAATTGAGCACACGCCTGTGCTAACGGTTTACGCTGGCGGGGCACCAGTAGAGGATGATAAGATGAACATGAGGTCAGGTCAGTTGGCACAACGTGACAAAATCACCAGGAATTTATCACTATGGTTTCTAGGGGGAGCCGCGTGGAGGTCAACCTGATGGTACATTACTGACAATCCCCTTCCCCCCTTTTCAACGAAATTGTATACATTGTATAGACGAATGCGGTTTTTTTTGTGGATGATAATGAAATAGTGCACCCGCCTGCGCTAACGGTTTACGCTGGCGGGGCATCAGTAGAGGATGATAAGATGAACATGAGATCAGGTCAGTTAGCCCGACGTGACAAATTCACCAGAAATTTATCACGAGGGTGTCTAGGGTTTTAATCTACTGAACAGATTTTGATGAAACTTTACAATAATATCATTACATAGTATAAAACAGTAGTTGTCGCTGTCTGTCCGTCCCTATGTATGCTTAAATCATTAAAATTACAACGGATTTTGAAGCAGTTTTTTAATAGATAGAGTGATTCTAGAGGAAGGTTTATATATATATAAACCTTCTAATATATGTTATCTTCTAGTATATATAATACATGTACACCCGTGCGAAGCCGAGGCAAGTAGACACGCGACTGAAACCGCGAGCACAGCTAATAGGTATTGGTACGTGATGATGCGGCTCGAATGTTCAGATGGTAGGTGATGTTGGCTTCAGCAGATTACGGGTTGTAGAAAATGATAGATTTGCTTATAGTCTTCAATTTAATTGGGCAAATATACTATTGATTACAAATTTGGATGAGTGAACAAAATGTACGTGAGATCGATCGGTTGATATTTTAAGTCTGTTACATTACGTTGCGTATTTGAATTGGATGGGTGTGCGGTCCAATCAGAACGCTCCCTTTGTATTGCGTTTTGTTACTGCTTGGTACGCGACAGGTATGTATGTTTTTAACGATTGCAAATAAAACATACAGAATATTTACTAAAAAAAACACAAAATCATTACGGACTGCGGTAAAATTGTTTGAAATGAGAAGTTCGCGTGTCTGGTTTTGTTCCGAGGCCGTTAATGGCTCAATTTTCTGTAAAAATAAAAGTAGCATTAAAAAAAAGTTATTTGAATACTTAAGTTCTTAATACATATTGGCAATTTTTCATTACACGCAGAATGTCTAAATTTAGCAAAGGGCATGATTTAATACCATCCTGATCATCTGGACGAATGGCGGTCTTCCACAGTACGGTTTTCTAGAAACTTTTTGCCTCGCACAACCACATTGTGGAATCACCTTCCAGCAATGGTATTTCCGAACCGATACGATATTGAAACCTTCAAGAACAGAGCTTATTCCTTTTTAAGAGGCCGACAACGTACTTGCAATTCTCCTGGTGTTGCGGGTGCTCATGGGCGGCGGTAATCACTTACCATCAGGTGAGCCGCATGCTCGTTTGTCACGTGTTATAAAAAAAATTGTCTAAAACTATAATTATTAATTTATTTATTTATTTATTCATTAGCATACAAAACAGATTACAATCAATATAATAATATAACTAGGAGCGTGTAGGTCGGTACAAAACTGGATTGTAATCCAACACTATGTATACAATATACGCTAGATAGCTAGATAAGGATATATAATGAAAAGTAAACTAAATAGAAAATAATATATAACTACGTAATGCAATAATTACCTTGTTAACAGAATTTTATTTTTATTATAGAAAAAAAAAATGGTACAATATAACATATAATTTGTCTCTTTACGGTGGAAATTTAATTGTCTCCGGAATTGGACCAGTGTTGAATGGAAAATATCTATATGTCTATTCGAGACAAGAATTTCATTGTATTGGCGACACATTTGAACTATTTGATTATAATATGAAGTATTATTTGAGCAAACCTGAAGATAGAAGGTGTTGCAATTACGGCTGCGTGATCTAACTCTCGTATTAAAGTGTAATAGAGAAAGAAGAGTGGACGAGTCCAACTGATGATGTATAATTTTATGTAACAAGGTTAGATCATTATTTTAATTGAATAAATAAGTATTATTTAGTTACCCCTTTTTTGTAATCAGCTTCATCAATGTTGAAAAAATTAATAAATAAATATATAATTATTATTTGAATAAATAAATAAATGCGTTTGTTTTTGTAATCAACTTCATAAATGTTAAGGTTCTCTGACTAACCTCCAAACATTTTTGTGTGCAAACGAATTTTGATTTTTTTTATTTGAAAATTGGTTCTATAGTCATGTATAATTATATCTAGACCAGTAGTTTTTTTCATGGTCTGAATACTAAGGTCTAGATTATATTATTATATTTTGGCTAATAGTAAGACTAAGAAAGGACACAAGTAAAATATTCTGAACTAATAGCATGCTATCTGTACCCGCGAGAATTTAGATAAAAAGTTTAAATTTCATTCTATAATTTAGTCCAGAATGTGATATATCTGAGTACTAAATATTATTACAATCTGTGCAGCATTTCATTTGTGGCAGTGTAACAAACGCGCGAATCACATTCGCTTCATTTCTTATGATTCTTCGTAAACTTGTTCATATCGAAAGTCTCATATCAATGAGCACTGAGAGAGAAACTTTCACTCTGTATATTTAATACTCAGTTTAGTATTCTGTATATTCCCCTGTGTTATAAAAAAAAAAAGAAATAAAATTAATGTTAACAAGTAGAGGGACAGGAATTGTTAGTAATGTGGTTATGACCCGTTGCTAGCAATGTACCTTGTTAGGTCAACCTCCACGCATTTCCTCTCAAAGTATCATGATGAATTCCTAGTGAATTTGTCACGACTGGCTAACAGACCAAACCTCATCTTATCATTCTCCACTGGTATCTCGCCAGCGTATACCGTTACAGCGTTACAGCGTACAGAAAGTGTGAAAGACGATATGGTAAGAAAGGAAGTAAATAACGAGATGACTGCGAAAAGAGATGAACGGAAGAGAAAAACATATTACGCCTACAAATAAATGGGAATAAGGAAGAAGCAGATGATGAGGCGGCTGCACCATCCCACTATCATCCATTAAAAAAAACTGACAGGTGTTAAATACTATGTAAAAATTAAATGTATATAAAATATATAATACACTACGATATGAAACGAAATGTATAACACATATGTCACCTGATAGTATTATCATAATCAGGGAATATTGCTTACAGATTCAATCGAAATATTTGCGCTACATATTGGTATATTAAATTAAATATTTTAGAAACAGACAATTTGAACGCTATGTTGTTTAATTTAAGGACTATTTAAAAAAAACGAGTTAAGTTTCTAGAGTTCTTGTGATAGAAGTTGACCTGTGCACCAATATGTACACATTGTTTTTGTGCATTAATATTTAACATTAATGCACAAAAACAATGTGTACATATGGCGGACTTAATACCTTGCGGCGTTATCTACCAGGCAAACATGAGTGGTGCAGAGAAAGATTGTTGGCGGGGCACTAATATTAATGAGAAATGTCAAAAAAAGATATATAAATATAAAGCAAAATATTTTAAATATAAATTTCAATAAAAAAAAAATAATAAACATATATAAATGTATGTATAAATATAAACATTATATATAAATAAATACACAATGATCTGATAATCAAACTATATATACAGCATCATGTATCATGCCCAATCATCTTTACATGGCCAAATCGCAAGAAATTAACAGAGAGTTTTGAAGGGGAACTGCGAGAAGGTCGACCTGATAAGGTGCATTATATACTAGCACTTAGGCCACTTGTAAATTAAAAAGTTAGTTAGAAATATAGATCATTACACAATATTTTTGGTACGGGTTTCAAACTCATGGTTTGAGGATAAACTACGAAATCTCAAAACTATATAAAAAGATAATATTAACATATTATTGTAGCCGACCGGCCGCCGCAAGCTCTTTTGATACTTTTATTATTTTTAAATCTACATTTTTAGAGCAGTTCTTTTTATACGTCATGTTTTTTGATACATTTCAATTATTCACTTATTGTCTTTTCATAGTTTCGCATCTGCACAATAATATACTATTATTATATAAACTACGTGTTTTATATACTATATATACAGTCCACCGATCCATTACAATTATAGTTATGTAGCCGATAATAAACTAAATAGCGACCTACTAGGTAGAGGTATCTACTTAGTTTATTACGTATAACTGTACAGTATAATATCATTAAAATAAATTAACTTCCATACTAAAACGACATTAATTCAAACTCCAATAATGACCTATCATTAAACATGCACATATCGCTACTGTACCGATATAAAAAAACCCTGATCGTTAAACTACTAGAACAGTGGATCTAATTAATACAACACGTTTCAACTTGTTGAAATACAACGCTACTCATCATAGAGATGTGCTAACTCGTAATAAACATAACTCGAGTTGAAATTTTGGTAACTCGAGTTAACTCGAGTTACCTGGAATAAACAGTTTTTATTGTTTTTTTTTTTTAATTTTTCGAACAAATCTAATGTTTTTGGCCGCAGGTAGCCTTGAAAGCTTCACCGAACCATAGGTGGCGAGTAGGAATGGCACTTCAAAGTCGCTGAAGGACTACTGATAACATATCCGAATGATTATTCGAAAAAAAAATTATAACGACCTCAAATCAATATTGAAGCATTTGTGACGAGTGAAAATTGTATGATATGAAATGATCGGAAAATGTCATTGTCGGTTCGACGACAGAATCATGCTCTCGCTCTTTCACTTGATTCGTTCATTTACCAGTTGAATAATTCTAATTCGAGTTAGCAGAATTCAACTCGAGTTAACTCGAATTTACCGCAACTCGAGTTAACTCGAGTTGACACATCTCTAACTCATCAGATGCCTTGATAGAAGATAGAGGTCGGGTGTTTTTGACTAATTTTAATGACCCAATTATATAAATTCACATAGCACCAGAAAA
Organism: Achroia grisella; assembly: GCF_030625045.1. Taxonomy (NCBI): domain Eukaryota; kingdom Metazoa; phylum Arthropoda; class Insecta; order Lepidoptera; family Pyralidae; genus Achroia; species Achroia grisella. The sequence continues at coordinate 628,987 of NW_026712771.1, forward strand.
TTAAAATGGAACCACGATCCCACCTTTTATGGCATACAGAATTAACCGTCCGTAACCGAATGGGGGCTAAATATGCCCTGGAGCGCTTTAATAGCCTCTACGGACTGACGATACGAGTTATTTTCGTTTGATCACATTTTTTATCGTGCTATCGTTGAAACGAACAATGATAAAGCATATTTTGTTAAACATAAATATTCATTTTGATGTATCATTTTTTGGGGTAAAAAAGCTTTTGTAACTATTACAGTTGATGAGTTATGGGGGAGCGCGATTAAATTTTATTTATTGGCCTGTCTTATAGTCGAATTATTCGGTAGCTATTATTCGCTGTAATTTATGGACGTCATTATACTTTAATTGAACTGTCATTGTGTTATTGATTCTTTTTAATTGTCAATTGCTTTTTTTTCATTTTCAACGACGTAATTATGGTTGTGTTTTATAATTTACTAGATTTTCCCGCACGTAATTGCCTTGGTGTCGTAGATTATATAGATTGTAGTCTGTCCGGCACCTCGCTCAATATGTTTATACTATCTTTGTAAACAGTCGTTGGCGTTAGTACCTCAGTGTCACCTATTTCAGGGGGCATTTTTTTTGTAAGTTGTAGGTTGTAGTATAAATATCATAGAATATGTAACAAACAAATATTAATTATTATTAATATTGAACAAATCTAGTCACAAGCTATGCAGAATTTGTGTTATAGTTACTAGACAACTTATATAAATACACAGTTTGTTTTTTTTTTTGTAAATACATACATAATATACATAGAGCGGAAGGGAATTGTTAGTAATGGACTCTTGGCCCCATTGCTAACAATATACCCCTGCTATACTCACGTTGATCTCCACGCGGTTCTCCCTGGAAACCATCATGATAAACTCTTAAAGAATTTGTCAAGATGGGCTAACAGGCGGGTGTACCATTCCATTATCATCCAATAAAAAATATACCTACATAGAAAACACCCAGACCGATACTGACAATCATACTCATAAACAAAAATATCTGTGCTGTGCGAATCAAACCCGCGACCATCGGAAGTAAGACGGTGTGCGACGCTAGACCACCAGGCCGAAGACTACAAAACTGAACGCAAAGTTACAAAGCAATAACAATCGCAGTAGCTACAAACCCAATATCCCTTCTCGCTTCGATATTTACGTGACACAACATAAATCAACTGGCCGACGGCAGAAAAAATGAAATAATAAAAAAAAAACGCACCATTGCGTCCCGTTTGCTTTACTGCATATGGTTTTCGCGCTTCGGCGCCCGCACATATTAATTTTATTACCCGTTCAGAAGAATACAGATTTGCCGCTGGTCATAAATTTTGTTTTGCTGCCTCTTTCATACGATAAAGAAGTGGACGTTATGTAGTAAAGAAGGCGAAACATTTATGAGGTTTAAATGACCCGATTGTCGATGTAGGGTTAAGGAAAAATATGAGCCATTCGGTGATGATCATGATGCTATTATTCTCAGATATTTACCATTTTTGATTGATTGCAAAAATAATATATTTTTTTGGGCAATTTTTGGGTCCAACTTTAAACTACGCGCTATATTATAGCAAAAGTCTTAGATGAAAGTGTATCTGTATAAAGATATAAATGAAATAAATCTTTCATTATTATGAAGCCAAAAGTATGTGGATCTTCTCTTATTTTTTTCAACTATTCAAATGCTATTGACGGCAGTTACAACTTCACCGACCGATAGAGGACGAGTGCAGATGACACTCCGAACTCGTGGAAGGACTTATAGAGCGGCTGAAGGTCAGCTTCTGCCTGGCGGATACGATTTTAGTCTGAGAGCACCGCTAAAAATAAAATTAAAAAATGTGACTGTACAAAAAACATATAATGGAAAAATTATTACTAAATTACTTCTTCCTTGTAATAGAAACCAAGACAATAAATGTTAGATATTTTTATACGCTTTTAAAGATTAGTTAATTATTTTTCTGTATGCTCTGTGGGTTCTACACGTTTTAAGGTTACTTAAAAAATACTTAACCGATGTAGGTGCGGTTTTTAGTAATGTATTGTGGTAAACTTCGCTTAAGCTTTACTCTTCGCTTTATTACAATCATTTAAGATTTTATTTTTAACTAGCTGTTACCAGCAAACGTTGTTTAGCCTTAAAAAAATAGGGGTGGACTACCCCTAACATCTAGGGGGATGAAAAATAGATGTTGGCCGACTCTCAGACCTACTCAATACGCTCACAAAATTTCATGAGAATCGGTCAAGCCGTTTTGGAGGAGTATGGGAACGAAAACTGTGACACGAGAATTTTATATATAAGATATAAGTATCATTTTGACAGATATATAAATAATATAGCTGTGCCCGCACTTTTACCCGAGTTAAATTTCATAAAAAATATTGCCCATGTGTTATTCTTATGCATAAACTATGTTACTGTAAAGTTCCATCAAAATCCGTTCAGTAGTAACAAACATCCATACTCACAAACTTTCGCGTTATATTACGATATACAATTTATATAAGTATATTATGAATATCTTTATTCCTGAATGAAACTATTTACATTTAATATAAACATATTTTTAACCTACTCCAAAAAAAAGGTAAAAAGTCCGTCATTTAGAAAACAGTTTAAAAAAATGTTTATTTGAAAGAGTTGTTTTTAATCAATAATTTTGTCAAAAAAACCGACTATAATAGTCATTTTTTTTTGTCAAAATTATCAATATTTGTAAGAAAGCCGTATTACAGCTGCTAACAATTGAAACCGATTGAATTAAACGTCAAAACATTTGCCACAATAAAGAACATCAAAATAATTAAATCTACAATTCAGTGTAATTATTTGCCAATTAAATTTCATTGTGTAAAAGTGAAAGTTGAAATACCACAACTAAAATACCACGCGTTGAACAGAACCAGACGCGACTACCCGTTCGCGGGGGGGTCAGACGCGAACTTCCGGTCCGCGGGGGGGTCGTCACAGCAATCTGTCGCCGTCAGCGACACACGTTTCCTCTCCTTTGTTTCGTATTGTTTTTGCATCACTTTCATTTGTTTTTGTAACTTTTTAATCGCGTATCAAGTAGTTTAATGAGTCCAGGTGTTCCTACACCTTGTGATGGGAAATAACTGGATTGAAGTAATTAGTTTCAACTGACGTGGACTGACGTGGATTGATGGAGGTGACTTAGTATAAATAATAATATCCTTAGACAATTTGCACAGCGTCATCTAGTCTGCATTTATTACCAGGAAAAGAATTATGAACGAAGATCAAAAACTTTCTGTGTTTAAATTATATATATATATATATATATATATATATATATATATATAAATTGAGCACATGAGATATGCAGTGCTGGGTCTTCTTCAAGCTAAGCTTCATTTAACTCAGCACTTCTCCATATTTACCCCAAGAGGTAAGGGTAATTACGGATATCTATGTTTTTGTTTTTTATTGACATTTAATACATGTTGATGTATATCTTGAAATAATTAATGTAGTTTTATAGATATATAACTATAGTTTAATAATTAGTAAAGACATACTGATTATTATTAATACTATGAATTTTATTTGTGATGCCGCTTAAGCGTCCGCAATTCCCCCATCTTCCCCTACTAGACAAGTGAATAGAATAGAATAGAATAGAATAATATTTATTACTATCACACATCACAACACAACATATAACATGTAAATAGAAATAATAAATACAATACAAATCATTAAGAGAAAAAAAAGCGAACAAGAAAATCAAACAAAAGAAAATAATATATATAAACACATATACCAAAAACAATGATAAAAATGAAAAAAAAAAATGCATATCCACCACTGCATCATAATCGACTAGAGCATCATCACCGCGTCACTGTGTACTGATGTGTGTGTAAGGGGCCCATCTCAGCATTATGCCATGACAAAAGCCACGACGCTGATTTTCAGTGTAACCCCGAATAAGTGACCCGAATAACTGATATAAATACTTAAAAAACTTTTTTTTTAAATACATATATAATATACATAGGAAACACTCCGACCTATATGATCAATACAAATTGTTTGTATCAAGAGAGGAATCGAGTCCATGACTATCGAAAGTAAAGCTACTAGACTGCTAGAGCACCGAGGTCGTCAAACGGTCTGCATAGATAACTCTGTCTCATTTACAACGCCTACCAGCGTACTTCAGTTGAAGAGTGAAAAAGACAGTGAAATTACAGATGTATGATATCATAGTTTTCCGTGATGACAATATAGTGGTGCACAGGCGTCATATGATAACGTGATAACCGTGATGCGACGCTATACATTAGCGTCGATTCATGTTGCAAACTATGATCACCACATACCATCAGGCAGGCCGTTAGCAAAACAAGCATTTTCTTTGTAAATATATACAAGAGCAATACACAAATATATCTAGAGCAACACACAAGTTTCTTGCAAGTTTCTTCTTGTGATGAGTCTGCATTCCGAATGAGCGGTAGAATAAAAAAACTTGACTATTCAAAAATGCTTATATTAAGTTTATTTGAATAAAGATTATTTCTATTTCTATTTCTATACATAAACACCCAGACCGATACAAACAATCATACACAAGAATATAAATGATTGCACCGAGCGAGAAATCGAGCCAACGATCTTCGGAAGTCAAGCGATGTAGATAAAAAATATACTTTTAAAAGTCAATTAAACCTGACCTCTCAATATTTTAACGCTATATCTGATAGTGGTTTAAGTTCGCAGTAACTGTCCAGGTGCAATTATTAGTAGTGCAGATAACAACGTAGAATTTTATTGTCGTGGGTGCAGAAAGGCAATTGTAAATCATTGTTTACACAAGAAATAGATGGTCGTGTTCGCAAATGATTTATTAACGGTTGCGCACTGCGCAATGTGGAAATGTGGGTAGTGTTTAGTTTGTTAACCGATTTGTCGACGAGAGGTTGCGGAATTATATTTTGTGGGATTTATTTAGATGGCACAGCTTCCGGCATTGATGATAAGTAATTACCTCCGCCAATGAGCAATTCTGGTAAGAAGTTTTCAAGATCTTCACCCCTATAGAACGCGTCCCCAGTGGATAGGGGAACCCTCATTAGGAAAATCTGAAAATGACCTAGTCAAAATCTCTCGGGCGGTATCGAAACAGCTTGAAGCGAGATTTCGCTTCGCTATGTGTGTTCTACTGAATATACAACGGACTGTGTTTTGAGGAATTGTTCGACATCAACAGGGCATGCATTCCCACACGCTAGAACCTAAGTGGTCTCGAACAGTGCAGTTTCAGAGGAGCTTCCTCCCGCGTACACTTAGATTGTGGAATGAACTTCTTGCCGAGGTTTTCTCATGAGACTACAGCTTGGGTTCTTTCAAGAGGGTATATTAAGGTTTCTTAAGGATCGGCAACGCGCACGTGATTTCCTGGTGTCTACGTCAGTAGGCAAAGGTAACGATTTACCATCTTTTTCAAATTCAAATTCAAATTAAAAATATCTTTATTCATGTAGGTCTATTACAGAATCTTATGATACGTCAAATCTACTGTCAGTTGAATCGGAATAATTTCGAAATGAGAAGAACTGATAAGAAACTCAGCTATTCTTTTCAAATAAATGTTGTACATGTCTACAATAATAATTCAGATTCATTTTTAAATTCAAATCTGGGAGAATAGAGTGACCACCAGCATAGCAAATCGTCAGTGTTCGTAATGTGAACAGAACAGTCTCCACAAACTGTTTACGAGTATGACTACCTATTTATTTATTTTTTTGTGTTTAAATTATATGTATCTGAATGTAGTAAAAAACCCGCATCTTAGTTTTTTTTATGAGTAATGGGGGCTGTCTGAAAACCAGCGCTGTATAGGTGCACCTCACAAAGGTTGTGCTTATATCAGCAACAGCTGAGGCAGCTCCTATTGCCAACTTCCATGTTATTATTTATTTCTTGTTTTGTGTCTTATTGTAAATTGTATTATTTGTGTTATGTTGGCAATAAATCAATTATCTATCTATCTATCTATCTTATTACTAGATAAAAGCGACACCATACAAGAGTGAGTGTACAAATCGTTAAACATTAATCTAGAACAAGCATTGGCCTTTGGTCGACTCATTAACGCCACGGTTGACACATCAAAGCTGCTGTCAGGAAGCGCTGTCAACCGTCACGAATGGTGACAACCGCTCGAAAATGATAAATAGTTGTACCGATAATTTTCTGTCTCGACATTTTTTTTGTGAACAAAAAACCTGTCAAATACTCATGTGTGGCTTTGATGGATGGCTGATGAGTGGTTGGGTATGTGTCGATGTATATTATTACTAGCTTTTACCCGCGGCTTCGCTCGCATTACAATAAATATATTTATATCTTCATTACTGCTGCTAGATGGCGTTGAAGTAGCAAAGCGTTAAAGTTTTTTTTTTATATAAAAAAATATTTAGTTTTTTTTAAATAAATATATGTCCTATGTTCATTCTAATACCTCCAAGAACATGTATACAAAATTTCATAATAACAATTTCAATTTCAAACGAATATGTTTGTTACGCTTTGACGCAAAAACGAATTAATTTACGCAAATTTTACTTTCAATTACAATTACTTAATTAATTTACTTTCACATTTATAATATAGTAAAGATATATATTTATACACTTTATTGAACCAATCGTCGTGGAGATCTTTGGGGGAGGCCTATGTCCAGCAGTGGACGTCTTCCGGGCTGCGATGATAATGATGATTGAACCAAATACAGAAAATAATTATTTATTTATTTATACACTTCATTGCATCAATTTCAGAAGAAAAAAAAATTGGAAATATACATTAGGTAAGTGATGGTACAATGGCGGCGGAATCTTTTCCAGACTATCTTTGGAAATTAAAAGTAAATATAAGAAAAGTATATAATTTATTTTATTTACTTAGTTACGCATTGCATTTTTAGAAATTAATAAAATATCGATAAACATATGCGAACATCACTACTCGCACGCCGACATAAATTACTTCAAAAGTGATTTACTCCCGCTATACAAATCGCCAGCGACTAGTCACTGCGGCCCGTCTCCGCCTGTCCGTGCCGTTCAAAGGGGCTGACTGACAGGTGTGAATGATGGCCGACTAGACGCATGTCGACTGACAATCGCGCTCACCAAAGAGGTTTTGTATGCTCTTTGAAGATAATTGTTTTGTTTTCCTTCTGTTGAAACTGGTTTAATTTTCTATTATTAAAAATACGTTACATGTTGTTGAAAATAACAGTTTTAAAAGTATGTTATTTTCACATTTAGTTGTTTGTGACAGAACAATTCGATTTGATTACTCATAAATGTAATTTATATTTTATTCTTTAACTTATATATTACCTAATACTTAGGTATTACACATTACTGTGAGTCGAATAAGATATTATTTCTGTAATTTAAAGTTATCAAATAAACAGTTAGTTATTAGTGATGTTATAATTTAATGTAATATTTACAAATAAATGCTAAACGAATTAACGGAAAATAAATATGCTAAGTTCAAAAGCGAGAAGTATAACAGTGAAATCTCTCTACAATCCTCTAAAAGTTCTTGGCCTGGCTAGAAATGTAGAAATTTCTACACTAGAACGTGTACCTAAAACTGGTGCAGGTCTATCTGTTTGTTTCGGCTAATCTCTGAAATGGCTGGATCAACTTTGACGCGACTCTTTTTGGCTGGTAGGTGATGTAATCAGGAGTAACTTAGGAAACTTTTATTTTAGAAAAATAAACTTAACTCCACGCGGGTGAAGTCGCGAGAACAGCTAATCTTAAATAAAGCGGTGGATTCAACAATCACACCACCGAAGCAAGACTAAATAACGATTATTCAGTTAACATGTAAAATATAATCTTTTAATTCACATGGCGAATTGCAATGAACAGGTAAAATAATTTCAAATAAAGTAGCAGAAAATGGAGTTGAATTTTCCATTAATTTTAATACCAAAACCTATTTAAGTGTATATCGTTCTAACTTTGGTCGGCTTTTTGCGTTCCTCTCTTGACGAGCCTGTCACGTACAGCCAGCAAAATAAAACACGCGCGGAGTGGCAGCCACAAATCACATTTTTTAATCGAACCCACGTTTGTGCGCACCTGCAAACATAAATTTTAAAGCGCGACCGTTCTAAGCCCCACAGGCTAAAGATTACAATCGCGGAATGTGGCGACAGACGAAATTTTGCAACATTTCACTGCGCAGTCACGTCGCCGCGCTATGCTATCGACATCCGCTAACTATCGACGTTTGCACAACACTAATTGCTCTTTTTGTGGGCTCATTTATTCCCACAATGATTTACGTAACCTCCTTTATATAACGTAATCTTCCATTAACGTTCAAAGTGACTTTAACTGACCATTCCGGTGATTTAGATTGATTGCCGGCCGTAGATAACTGGATCATATATTCGCTGTCAATAAACAGTGTCAAGTCAGATTTACAAGTAGTCGGTAACTATAAATAAATTGTCGCTATCTTAATTGTAAAGCTGGAGGGACACGGTGCATTTGTCATGTTATCTTACAGATAAGTGTTAAGGGTCGGTTGGTATTTTATTTAATGAAAGGCAGCGGTGGTGTGGTGATTAAGATAGCCAGCGTGTAGATTATCAAGACAGGAACCAGTACAGGTTTTCACCAGTAATTAGTGGTCTTGTGGCGTTAACTGTCAAGTAAAGAGGTTAAGTATTGAGTGAGAAATAACATTTGATTTGTACTTTGCGGTTTTGTTGTTAGCTTATTAGCAAGGGGATATATCCTTCATTAACTCTCTTGAATAACAAAATACGTTATAATTTAACTACTGAAGTATTATAGTAAAATAAGACGTTTTGCAATTCAAAGATTTTCTATTCACGTTATTTGTAAATTCACTTTCTCTTAGAAAAAATCAAAATATTTATTTCTTTTTAATAAAATCCTAATCTCACTTGGATCTAATCATCTTGTATAAAAAAAATAGATTATTACAGATTGCAAAATTTTAATAAGCCAAGAAACGCTATAAAATTCGAACAAATGCATTCGCTTTTGATTTGTAAAAAAAAATATACTCTATTTTGTTTTTACAATCAGCCAGGATGTCCTCTAGATCTAAAAAGTTTACACAAGTATTACCTACTTGGTAAGAAATGACATAACAATTGATTAATTATATATATATATATATATATATATAAACACCTCTTTGGGCACTTTGTTGATCACGCCACAACCTAAACACTTGCCGATTCCACCTTTTGCACTGAATAACTTGACTCCTATCGCGTATATCTCAGGCGGTATGGCAACGTCGCATTCTATTTTGCGATGCGGCCATATATATTCGTCGATAGTACGATATACTCGACACTTTTTTTACTAATAATTCGTGACTGAATGGCTCCGAACGGCTAAATTTTTGGTATACACAAAGACTTTTTGGCTCTGAATATATTCCAAAAATCAATTAATTATGTTGATCACTTTATATTCTCGTCCTTACTGCGATACTTACTTTCATCCGAATATATATAGATACCGTAACGGTCTATCAATTATGACTTTATTAATTTACTAATGTAGATATTTTATATTCGCAATGCTCCATACATGCAAGCTCCAGCAACGGTGGAGGCAGGGTCCCCCCTGCACCGTACACCGCACCCCGCGCACACAAACAAATTAGATATTTTTTGAATACACAAAGACTTTTTGGCTCTGTATATATATTTCAAAAATCAGTTAATTGTGTTGATCACTTTATATACTGGTCCTTACTGCGATACTTATTTTAATCCGAATAATATAGATACCGTAACGGTCTATCAATTATGAATTTACTAATCTAGATATTTTATATTCGCAATGCTCCATACATGCAAGCTCCAGCAACGGTGGAGGCAGGGGGGAGCACCGTACACCGCACCCCGCGCACACAAACAAATTAGAATAAATTAAATTCATAAGATTATTTATATATTTCGACTGCCTCGGTGGTCACACCGCTTTACATCCGATGGTCGCGGGTTCGATTTCTCGCACGATGCAAACATTTGTACTCATCGGTCATCGATTGTTTTCATCGGTCTGGGTGTTTTATATGTATTTACAAAATAAAAATATCTATTTATATCAGTTCAGTATCAGTGTTAATTGTCCAGGGTTATTTATTATATTTTTATAAACGGTTATCTTTTTCCATCGCACCGCTCGCTATCGACAGTGAATTCATAGAAATGTCACTCTAAAAACAAAAATAGTTTTGTGTTTTGTATTTCAAATACTAAATGCAAAATAGGTATTTTCAAAATACTTTTTAAAAATTAAGTACCTTTTGAATTTTTGTCCAAACCTCAGATATTTTATTTATTTTAGGTATATCAATCATTACATAGTAATATAAAAACAAAGTCGCTGTCGCATCTAACAGTACATAAACAAAGAAAGAAGACTTTGGCTCTGATACCGTAACGGCCTATGAATTATGAATTTATTATACCTAATCTAGATATTTTATATTCGCAATGCTACGTACATTGTAATATCCGCCTCCATTCATTGTAACGGTGGAGGGACTAAATAGTTGAATAAAACTGAATAAGCAGTTGCTCCACTCTATAGGTACTGCGTCGTCGTCGTATGCTGTTCATTTTTTCACTCGTTTTGGCGCCAAGAGAGGGTCACATAGTCGTGGTCAAGTTAAGAACTTATAATTTAATTTTGATAACAATAGATACAAGTAAAAAGTAGGTATTATATTAATGTACGTAAGTACTGTACTTAAAAATATTTATTCTTTACTGTATGTACATTTGAAAAACTTAACACTTAAGGACTTGTACATATACACGTACATACTGCCATTTTCTCTTAAAGACATCCAGAGAAGCACTATTTATCAAATACGCGGGGTGCACCGACCTTTGACCTTATAACACCTGATTCGCGCGTAACGAATTACATTGCTACTTTTTGGTATTTTATAGTGGATATGTCACTATAAAATATTATTATTTCTTTAGATTATGACATAATAACATAGTTTACATGATTTTAAGGGAAACATACGATAAAAAAAAATCCCGTAAAATGTAAAAGATAAAAAATGGTTATTGTTGGTTATCCTTAAGAGATAGACATATACCATCACGGACTTTTTTGTTGACCTTATTTTGATACATCTCAAAGCACTAGACAACACGCATTTTCATTAAACAGTATTGTATTTTTTTATTTCTTTAACTTTAATGCACAAAAAAATTTGTACATGTGGCGGACTTAATATTTTGCCGCGTTATTTACCAGGCAACCATGAGTGGTGCAGCGAAAGATTATTGGCGGTGCACTAATATAAATAAGAAATGTCAAAAAAAGATTTATAAAGATAATAAAGATAAGCAAAATATACATTTCTATAAAAAAATAACAATATACATACATAAATATATATCTAAATATAACCCATAAATGTATAAATATTATATATAAGTAAATACATAATGATCCGATAATCAAATTATAAGTACAGTCTCAAATTGAAAGTAAGAAAATCAGAAAATATAGAGAGAACTATATGGATATAACAGAAAGATGTGAAAAAAGGAGAAGGACAGTAAAAAAGTTACAAATTTAAATAATGTTCCCGCAATTTCTGTTTAAATGAATTTATTACATTATTATATATATTAGGCATACGACTAGCCTTATGACTGTTACTTTTTTTTTAATCTATACATCTATACATGTAAATAAAATTGGAGTGTCTGTTTGTAATATTGAAATAACCGTTTTTTACTACTTGCATATGAATATAAATACGGTACATACACCAAAATAACATATTTTACAAGTTTTGTCTGTCTGTCTGTCTGTTTGTTCCGGCTAATCTCTGAAATAGCTGGACCGATTTTGACGGGACTTTTTTTGGCAAGTAGCTGATGTAATAAGGAGTAACTTACGCTACTGTTATTTTAGAAAAATAAAATAAAATTTCACGCGGACGAAGTCGCTGGGGCCAGCTAGTCTATAGATATACCGAGATTTAATGTTTAAGTTGCTATTATGTTGTTGACAAAATTTTACTGTAATGTTACTATTACGTTATCCTACACAATTTGTATTATTTTGGATGAATAAATAAATAAATAAATAAATAATAATCTATACATCTATACATTTAATAAAAATTGGAGTGTCTGTTTGTAATATTGAAAAAACCGTTTTTTACTACATGCATATGAATATATATAAGGTACATATACCAAAATAACAATTTTTATAATTTTTGTCTGTCTGTCTGTCGGTCTGTTTGTTCCGGCTAATCTCTGAAATGGCTGGACCGATTTTGACGGTACTTTTTTTGGCAGGTAGCTGATTTATAAGGAGTAACTTAGGCTACTTTTATTTTAGAAAAATAAATTTAATTCCACGTGGACGAAGTCGCGGGGACAGCTTGTTTTTAATAAAAACTGTTTATTTGATAAAAAAACATCTTTTTTGTGGTACTTGAGAATGTTGAAGCCTGTTGTTTGTAATATTGAAATAACCGTTTTTTACTACTTGCATATGAATATAAATACGGTACATACACCAAAATAACATATTTTACAATATTTGTCTGTCTGTCTGTTTGTTCCGGCTAATCTCTGAAATGGCTGGACCGATTTTGACGGGACTTTTTTTGACAGGTAGCTGATGTAATAAGGAGTAACTTAGGCTACTTTTATTTTAGAAAAATAAAGTTAAAAACCACGTGGACGAAGTCGCGGGAACAGCTAGTGTATAATATATTAGAGATACCTACGTGTTTTTTTATTGATGACTAGCTGTACACGGGATTTCGTCCGTGTTGAATTTAACTTTATTTTTCTAAAATATAAGAAGTTAAATTCCACGCGGACGAAGTCGGGTGTACAGCTAGTTGTCGGTAGTCTAGCGATTTAGCTAGCACACTGCTTTGATTCCTGCTTGGTGGTCGAGGGTTCGATTCCTCGCACGCTGCAAACATTTGTATTCATGAGTATGATTGTTTGTAACGGTCTGGGTGTTTTCTATGTATAGATAATATATATGTATTTACGAAAAAAAATCTTTGTATTTATATCAGTACCCATAACATAATCTTCAGCTAGCTTAACTTGGGTCTAGATGAAGCTGTGTGAATTGTCCTGAGATTACTATTATTACTATAATAAATCTTTTCAAATCAGCCGATGTTTATTTTTGCCATAATACGTGCTGTTACCATGTGATAATATTACGTACGTACTTATTAAACTATTAACTTATTATTAAATTGTTTGTAACGGTCTGGGTGTTTTCTATGTATAGATAATATATATGTATTTACGAAAAAAATCTTTGTATTTATATCAGTACCCATAACATAATCTTCAGCTAGCTTAACTTGGGTCTAGATGAAGCTGTATGAATTGTCCTGAGATTACTATTATTATTAATTGGTACACAGGTAAACTACTAACTAGGCCATATTGGTGTTGTTTGTTATGGTGAAAAAACTAGTAGGTATATATATAAGTTACACGTACAATTTCAAAGACTTATTTCTTGAAAACTACTGGCTATTCTGAAATAAAACTTTAGTGTTTGTATATGTAATGTTTGCATATAAAATATGATTAAAGGTTACCAGTGTATTTACACTTTTACTGAACAAACAGAGTTGTTTAATACTGAAAATATTGTGTGGAAGGCATCAATTACTTTCAGTGCATGTATAGCTTTTCTCTTTTCCTAATTATTATTATTATTAAGTTTAAAGTGGTTGAATTTTACGTAAGGGGTTTTTATACATTATTTCTAATGTACCATTTATTTTAAGTTTTTTAAACTCTATTCATCGAGACCTATCTAATGAGTCCAAACACGATATTTCTGCTGTAAGTTTTCGAAGAGTATGTTCATCATCTGATAATACTGGCGCCAGCATGAAGTCAAGGTTAACAGATAACTAATTACTTTTATTTCGTCAAAATCTTTAGATTACGTATAATAAATTCATAATATCGCTACCTATTCAAATCAAAACAAGTATTAGGTACTTCATGTACTAGTATATAAATTCATCAACACACAAGTAAATGATTTTTAAATATATTCAGAGCCAAAAAATCTTTGTGCATTTAAAAAAAATGCCGATACGGATTCACTATTGCAGGAAATTGTTGAAAAAATATATATCGAGTATAAGTATCTACTACTATCGACGAATACATTTGGCAACAACGCATGGTCTCGGCCGGAACGGCAACATCGCATATTAGAATACAAAGATAGTGATAGAAAGAGAGAGACAGTGGATCAGCAATATCTACGGATCGTGGCTGGATCAACTAAGTGTGAAAGTGTATATAAATATATATATATATATATATACATTTGTCTTTAATTCAAAGGAAATATAAATAATGAACGCATCACATTTAAAACAGTATAAATAGTTAATAATTTAATAATAAGTTAATAGTTTAATAAGTACGTACGTAATATTATCACATGGTAACAGCACGTATTATGGCAAAAATAAACATCGGCTGATTTGAAAAGATTTATTATAGTAATAATAGTAATCTCAGGACAATTCACACAGCTTCATCTAGACCCAAGTTAAGCTAGCTGAAGATTATGTTATGGGTACTGATATAAATACAAAGATTTTTTTTCGTAAATACATATATATTATCTATACATAGAAAACACCCAGACCGTTACAAACAATCATACTCATGAATACAAATGTTTGCAGCGTGCGAGGAATCGAACCCTCGACCACCAAGCAGGAATCAAAGCAGTGTGCTAGCTAAATCGCTAGACTACCGACAACTAGCTGTACACGCGACTTCGTCCGCGTGGAATTTAACTTCTTATATTTTAGAAAAATAAAGTTAAATTCAACACGGACGAAATCCCGTGTACAGCTAGTCATCAATAAAAAAACACGTAGGTATCTCTAATATATTATACACTAGCTGTTCCCGCGACTTCGTCCACGTGGTTTTTAACTTTATTTTTCTAAAATAAAAGTAGCCTAAGTTACTCCTTATTACATCAGCTACCTGCCAAAAAAAGTCCCGTCAAAATCGGTCCAGCCATTTCAGAGATTAGCCGGAACAAACAGACAGACAGACAAAAATTGTAAAATATGTTATTTTGGTGTATGTACCGTATTTATATTCATATGCAAGTAGTAAACAACGGTTATTTCAATATTACAAACAACAGGCTTCAACATTCTCAAGTACCACAAAAAAGATGTTTTTATTAAAAACAAGGTGTTCCCGCGACTTCGTCCGCGTGGAATTTAACTTTATTTTTCTAAAATAAAAGTAACCTAAGTTACTCCTTATAAATCAGCTACCTGCCAAAAAAAAGTACCGTCAAAATCGGTCCAGCCATTTCAGAGATTAGCCGGAACAAACAGACAGACAGACAAAAATTGTAAAATATGTTATTTTGGTGTATGTACCGTATTTATATTCATATGCAAGTAGTAAAAAACGGTTATTTCAATATTACAAACAACAGGCTTCAACATTCTCAAGTACCACAAAAAAGATGTTTTTATTAAAAACAAGGTGTTCCCGCGACTTCGTCCGCGTGGAATTTAACTTTATTTTTCTAAAATAAAAGTAACCTAAGTTACTCCTTATAAATCAGCTACCTGCCAAAAAAAAGTACCGTCAAAATCGGTCCAGCCATTTCAGAGATTAGCCGGAACAAACAGACAGACAGACAGACAGACTAAAATTATAAAAATAGTTATTTTGGTATATGTACCTTATATATATTCATATGCATGTAGTAAAAAACGGTTTTTTCAATATTACAAACAGACACTCCAATTTTTATTAAATGTATAGATGTATAGATTATTATTTATTTATTTATTTATTTATTCATCCAAAATAATACAAATTGTGTAGGATAACGTAATAGTAACATTACAGTAAAATTTTGTCAATAACATAATAGCAACTTAAACATTAAATCTCGGTATATCTATAGACTAGCTGGCCCCAGCGACTTCGTCCGCGTGAAATTTTATTTTATTTTTCTAAAATAACAGTAGCGTAAGTTACTCCTTATTACATCAGCTACTTGCCAAAAAAAGTCCCGTCAAAATCGGTCCAGCTATTTCAGAGATTAGCCGGAACAAACAGACAGACAGACAGACTGTACTATGCTATACTATGTATTGATTGATATACCTAAAATAAATATAATATCTGAGGTTTGAACAAAAACTCAAAGGGTAATTTATTTTGAAAAAGTATTTTGAAAATACCTATTTTGCTTTTAGTGTTATAGTACTTTAACTGTTATGTTTTAAGTAACAATGTTTAATTATAATTAATACTACTGCACCAACACTCCGATCGTGCAAAAAATTTAGCTGTTTCATTATTTTTTAGTTCAATTAGTGGTCTACCTAAGTCCTGGGCTGAGGGGGGGGAGAGTCATGACCCCCCATGACTCCCAAGACCTCCATGACGCACCCCCCTGGATCCGCCGTTACGTCTTCTCTTCATTCGCTCAGTAACGTTGTTACAAAAGGAAAAATTCCCGTCCAAAAAATAACAAGTATTGAGGTTTGATCTGGAGTCACGTTACTCCAGACTGATTTCTATAAATATTTAGATTAGGTAGACTATTATTTTTGAAATACTAGCTAGACATTATTAAGTTACTGTAGCCATAATGTAGTAGCCCAAACGTGCCAATGAGGAAGCCCTTGGCAAATGCTGCACCCTGATTGGCCCGTTTGAATTGGATCAAGAAGTGGTCGTATGCCAAAAAGGTGGATTTGTATAAAATCGTGTATAAATCGCTTAATTATTATTATTACTCGTCGTGACAGTTGTGGCTCAAAACGGATCAACATTTATATATGGTCATCTGGCATTAGATCAACAAAAGGCCTCCGGATCAACAAGTGAAAAAGGATCAACAAAAAACTACCTATACGGCACGTCTGAGCCACAAAGTGCCCAAGGGGATATTTATATATATATATATATATATATATATATATTAAGTTTGCGCATATTTTGGGTAAGTCAGGATATTATTTTCATAAATGCATAAAGCAGCTGGTGGATGGGCTTTTATTGCTAGTACATTGTTTCGGGTTTCGGCACCAATTTAGTTTATGTTTCCGACTGTGATCTATTTATAATGCATTTAAAATCAATAAAATTAATAATAAATGATAGACCGTGTTGACAGAAAGAAAAGAAGTTGTTTATTTATTTTAATTTAAAATTACAATTATTTTATGGTTTTTGTATAAAAAAGAGGTTTCATGTGTGTACAGGACTCCTTACATTCGGGCTGCTGGCTGGTACGACTATTCCTTATTTTTAAATATTTATATTTTATATCGGTTGCTATAGTTTTGTTATTTCTTTTAATTATTGCTCTTGCTTTCATATAGTTTGTTACGACATATATTTTTACAACAATATACTATTACTTTTACATATTGCATCTTTAATTACCACCATCGTTGGCTGCACCGACCCCTGCGCCCTATACACAGTCCCACACAATGTGCTAACATACATAATTATTAAAACAAAATATGTCATAGTCTACAGTCAATTCGTTATGTAATTTAATAAAACAGTTTAGTTTGAGTCGACCACTTGCCGTCTCCTCTGTAACTAGTTCCTATCCGTTGTTTAACGGAAGGCAGACAGTAATTAAATTGTCGGTGCCCCAGCAAAGTGTCCGATCTCCATGTAGAACGTCCAATGTAATTATTGTACGTAATTATACTGACACTGCATTTATACGCTATGAATGCAGCTGTAGCTGTTTTAAAATCCTACTGTATATATACTCTTATAAAAACTTCAGTTCAATATTCAAAATATCTTCATTCATGTAGGTCTATTACAGACTCTTATGATATGTCAAAGACAGAAAAACAAGAAACTCAAATAAATGTTGTACATGTTTACAATAATACAGATTCATTTCAATTCAAATTGGCAGAATAGAGTGACCACCAGCATATGCTATTGCAAAAGCAAATAGCGTAATTCAAAATTCAAAATATCTTCATTCATGTAGGTCTATTACAGACTTTTGATATGTCAAATCTACCGTCAGTTCGGAATGATTTCGAGATGATAACTGAAAAGAAACTCAACTCGTTCTTTTCAAATAAATGTTGTACATGTTTACAATAATACAGACTCATTTAAATTGCAAAAGAAAATAGCGTAATCAGTGTTCGTGACCTGAACAGACCAGTCCCCACAAACAGCACCCGTTCACGAGTATGACCGAGTTATGATGACGACTGAAGGTTTGACGCCGGCTACTCTACTCTATATGCCAGATATATAAAATCGTTATATTGACATTTAGAGTATTAAATTTAATTTACAAATATTTGTCCCAAACCAGGAATAGAACTCGCACTCATAGTGTTAAAACTGTTAATAAACACTGTTATCAAACCGAACGGATCATCTGTAAATAACGTACTAACACAGTAATACAAACATTCATCCGCTATTCGATGTCGCCATAACTCGATAGATAATCGATTCCGCATCGATTCAAAGCATTCAGATTATGTATGAATGGAATAGGCCCAGTGAATCATTATAAATGAATCAATTTATATGCTACTGTGTATATTAAATTTATATGGAATCGATTTCCGTCACTCTCCAATACCAACAGGTTTATCTATACATATGAATTAAGTGACACGATTTATATACGTTGACACGACTCGGACAGCGAATAAAATTATCACTTTAAGAGAGGAGTATGTATACGTAGTGAAATTACGTTGGACTGTATAATGAATTATCGGAATTCAATATACAGAAGAACGTAATTTTACCTTTATATGTATTAACTACTAGCTATTCGCCCAGGTTTCGCCCGGGTGTACATATATCTATATATAATATCTATATACATATAAATAAAATTGGAGTGTCTGTTTGTAATATTGAAATAACCGTTTTTTACTACATGCATATGAATATAAGTAAGGTATATACACCAAAATAACATTTTTTACAATTTTTGTCTGTCTGTCTGTTTGTTCCGGGTAATCTCTGAAATGGCTGGATCGATTCTGACGGGACTTTTATTAGCAGGTAGCTAATATAATAAGGAGTAACGTAGGTTACTTTTATTTTAGAAAAATTCTCTAATTATCTTTTTGTTAAATTCCATACGGACGAAGTCGCGAGTACAGCTGTATATATAATCCTTCCTTTAGAATCACTTTGTTAAAAAAACCGTTTCCATCCAAATCCATTGCGTAAATTTAAAAATTTAAACATTAATAGGGACGGACAGACAGCGACAGCGACTTTGTTTTATACTATGTAGTGATAATAATTCAATCATTATCTGCTTCTTCCTTATCCCATTTATTTGTGGTCGTCGTAATATGTTTTTCTCTTCCATTCATCTCTGTTCGCAGTCATCTCGTTATTTACTTCCTTTCTTACCATATCATCTTTCACACAGTCGATCCATCTCTTTTTCGGTCTTCCTCTGCTCTTATTCATATGTAACACATTTCTTAGGATATGATCTTCATTCCTACGCATTACATGCCCATACCAACCATAATAATTCAATGTCAATAATAAATAATTTATCCGTCAGATGCGAGCAGCGCAGGACCGATCGTCGTGAAGACGTTTGGGGGAGGCCTTTGTTCAGCAGTGGACGTCTTCCGGACTGAAATAGAAATAATCATTATTCAAATAAACTTAATATAAGCACTATTGAATAGTTACACACCGAACACAAACCCTCGGAATAGTGAGGTCGCTCCGTGAAGTCTGTGTAGGCATCAGGAGGCTTCGGCGTTTCTGGAAGGAGCTTGGCTGACTACTTTAGTAGTTTCGACTCTACACGCACAACGGCCTAAATGAGAGACTAAATGAAGATAAGAGAGTCCTTACTACATTACATTACATAGGAGAATCTCTACAAAGTCTCAGCCCGATCAGTTTCATACAAACTTTCATCCCCTATTTTATCCCCTTGGGGGTAGAATTAATCAAAATCCTTTCTTAGCGGATGCCTACGTCATAACATCTACCTGCATGCCAAATTTCAGCCCGATCCATCCAGTGGTTTGGGCTGTGCGTTGATAGATCACTATGTCAGTCACCTTTGAGTTATATATATAGATTCAGGCTACATGGCCCACATTATAAATATCTTATAGACTAAAATAATAAAAAAAAATAGGAATACAAATTGTCTCTACGGTCACGTCACTGATGATGGCAATCTGCCACGGTAGCGCCGATACACCACACCCTTCGGGCAGTAGTCCTCCTTCATGAAGGTGGGCAGCAAGTTGGTGGACCCGGGCCAGGAACACTTTGAAGAGAGATTTATGTAGAGAGAGGATATACAGCCGCAATTTACTATGAAATCGTATCGATACTCAGGGTCGAACTATTTATACTGGCTTTTTTTTTCGGACTATTCCAATGCTGTTGGTCGCAGCTGGCCTTTACAGCTTCACCGGACGATAGGGGCGAGTGCAGATGGCACTCCAAACCCGCGGACGGACTTGTGGAGCGGCCGAAGGCCAACTCCCGCCTGACTGATACGACTTTAGTCTGAAGGCACCGCTAGGGGTTCGAACCTTGGCTCATGCCGTAGTCCGCCATCCCCATTTGAATTGGACGGGGGAGCTATCGGAGGGGACCTATACTGGCATTCGATAAAGGATACGAGGCCAACTTGAGGTCGCTTTTAGGAAATTCCGACCAGCGACCTCAAATTGGCGTCGTCAACATCTATCGATATGGATAACGTCACATCACTGATGTATTTCGGATAATTAATATCGCATACTACACGCCACAATAGGTACATATAGGGTTGGAACATTATTTATTTCTGTCATCTGTTATCGATATAAGCTTGTATCGTTTGAAAGCGATGAAATAATATCTTTAATTTATTTACTAATATTAGAATTTGATCTAAAAAAAACTACTTTCTATTATAACTATATTAATTTAGTTATACTATATATGTATATATTTAATCTCTATTTTCCCTGGTCACGGCATCACGCGTGGACGACTGGACCGATTTTGCTAATTCTTTTTTTTGTTGATAATTATAAAATTGAAGAACTTATAAATGAAAGTAATGTTTGTGTAGGAAATATCTAACTTAAAATTTATAGCGCTGACAATGTTATCTGATTGAACAGAGATTAAGTGCGTAGCGGTTTCTATGTTAATCGTCGCATGCCTAATCCTTGTTGTTAATTAAATATAAGTAAATCAATATTTATTTTAAAAGAGCAACATACAAGTTTCTTGCTCATTCTTCTTGTGATGAGTCTGCATTCCGAATGAGTGGTAGAGTAAAAAAAATGTGACTATTCAAAAGTGCTTATATTAAGTTTATTTGAATAAAATTTATTTCTATTTCTATTTTTGTTGTGTTTGTTATTGTCAGGAGAAGGTTCTTATGTAAGACAAAGTTAAAACGTTATTAACTATTAATTCAACCATACCTTAAGAAATAAATAGATAAATCCACAAACAGCGAAATAATAAAAAAATATAGTTTTTGGCATTACATATCCTACATCTGTAATTTATATTTCTGGGAATAGAATAGAAATAATCTTTATTCAAATAAACTTAATATAATAAATTTTGAAGAGACACATTTTTTTTATTCTACCAATTCTGGGAAAAGGGGATTGTTATGTTATGTGGACAAATATCCTATTTGCTAACAATGTAGCCATGCAAAATTTACCTACACGCAGTTAAATGAAAAATAGATGTTGGCCGATTCTCAGACCACAATACGCTCATAAAATTTCATGTGAATCTGTCGAGCCGTTTCGGAGGAGTATGGGAACGAAAACTGTTACACGAGAATTTTATATATAAGACATTGAAATTTAAAGCGAGTAAAACCGCTAGTTAATAATAAAAATTAATTAAAATTCATAGATTTCTATAGCATAGCTTCCCCGGTGTGGCACCATCTCGAACGGTGGAGTCGGTGGCAAAAAGCGGACGGTAGCTGTTTATCTGGTCGATCGCGACAGCGCTGTCGGGACAAGATTCAAGTTGGATGCGGCGTATGCGAAATATACAACCTAATAACCATCATCATCTGCTTCTTCCTTATCCCATTTATTTGTGGTCGGCGTAATATGTTTTTCTCTTCCATTCATCTCTGTTCGCAGTCATCCCGTTATTTACTCCCTTTCTCACCATATCATCAAATTCAAATTCAAATTCAAAATATCTTTATTCATGTAGGTCTATTACAGACTCTTATGATATGTCAAATCTACCGTCAGTTCGGAATGATATCAGATGATATCATCTTTCGCACAGTCCATCCATATCTTTTTCGGTCTTCCTCTACCCTTATAACCATCCACATTCATATGTAACACCGTCCTTAGGATATGATCTTCATTCCTACGCATTACACGCCCATACCACGATAGACGATTACTCTTTAACCTAATACACACATATAAAAATTAATTCATACACCGTGAATATAAAATCTTTATATATAAAAATTAAGCCACGTTGTTTGTACGTGATGGACTCCTAAACTACTGAGCCGATTGGAAAATTTGATTTGCACATTGTGTGCAATTTGATCCAACTTGAAAAATAGGATAGCTTACATCTCAATTTATAGTCGCAATATTATTTTATTCAAGAAACTTAACTACAGCAACGCGTGGCCGGATTAGTTAGTATATAATATAAAACATTTAAAATGTTTTTTTCATTGTTATTTCCAAAGATATGTGCACTACTAAGTGTATGTATATGTGTCTATGTGGTTATTTGATTATATACTATATATATATACTAGCTACTCGCGGCTTCACCTGGGTGTACATGTATTATACATATAAAAAATATAAAAAACTAAAATTACTCTATCTATTCAAAAACTGCTTCAAAATCTATTGCGTAGTTTTAAAGATTTAAACATACATAGGGACGAACAGACATCGACAACAACTTTGTTTTATACTATGTAATGAAGTTGCTAGCTAAAACGGCAATCGTTGTTTTCCAATATTATTTAATATCGATATTAGAAAATAGGCTTTGATGGTAGTGTCTGTGAGTGTACGTACTTTTATATGCCACATATGAAATAAAAATTTTGTCTAAAAAATAAAAAAATAATGTTTTAGTTGGGTCGCTCTCTTTATTGCACCTTATTGGTGCAATAAAGAGAGCAGACGAAATCATAAGAGTATACAGTAAGTAAATGGATAATTAACAAATGAATTGAATACAGATTGAAAATATAAAAAAAAGTCTATTTACTTTCTTTCTGTAAACAATATAATGACTTATTTTTTTTTATTAAAAATGACAATAAAAATATTGACCAATTTGTGTCCTGTATTTTAATGTCCTGCAAAATACATCCAATGGGATTATAGCAGACTTGTTGTTTGGTATACTATTTTTATCATTGTCTACTGGTTATATATATGAATATAGAGTCCTATATTATTACAATATAGAAATTAACATACATACCAGTATATTATTTTGCTCGTTCTTCTTGTGATGAGACAGCTTTCCGAACGAGCGGTAGATTAAAAAAAATGTAATGACTATTCAAAAGTGCTTCAATGTAAGTTTATGTGAATAAATGATTTTCTATTCTATTCTATTAAATGCCTTTCAATTTAACAGACTTTATTTAAATTTGATGTAAAGATATATTGTATTTTAAGGTTGGACAGCTATCTTTCTTTAAAAAACATTAAGACTCTTTATTGCACCTTGCAATTGCAAACCTTGGTGCAATAAAGAGAATTATATGGATAGAAATATAAATAAATAGTAACTGGTTTTGATCACTTCTTTGTTACATCGTGAGCAATAAGCAATAGATACGAAATTATTGAAGATGGAAGTTATTGCCTTAAACAAAGACCCACTATAGGACATTAGTCAGAAACCTAAAGGTGCAAATTGAACGCACGAATTTAACATTTACTAATATAATACTTTAAGACAAGATTATTATCTAGGAGCTAGTATATTTATGAGCACAGTAAAGACTGATGTAGGTATGGTTATATACTTTGTTATGGTTTATGGTTGTAGCCCATTCATGCATAAATGAAATATCTCTTCTGGAAAGTTTACGCTCTATCCTGAGGAGATAAAAACCATCGCTCCTAAGGATATCCTTCAATTCTTGTCCCTGACGGGTCTAGGTAGCGAACGAAAAGGGCGAGCATAATTGATGTATGTAGGTCGCAGTGTTACAGGTCCATGCACCTGGCAGTAGCCCAAACAACCCAATAAAAAAAATGGATCTAGGATAATTGTATTTTAGTTATAAATATTATTGTTGTTTAAGTCAACAATAAATGTAACTTTTTATAGCAATAAATATGGCAACTTTTTATACATGGCAACACCACCGTTGCCGCAGTAGTTGTTACCGATCTGCAACAAGTGCTTTGTAATGTGCTCTTACAATTAAATAGTATATTTTCAACCACAACTGCTTTTCACTTCAACGCTAACATTGTTTTCAACCTCATTGTAATTTAATCTTGAACGGCCTCGGTGGTGTAGTGGTTAACACATCACTTTACTGCCAACGGTCGCGGGTTCGATTTCTCGCAAGGTAAATATTAATATAATGTAATGTATTTATAAAAAAATATCAAATTATTTAAATGAATAACAAATAAGTATATGAGTCTATTGTCTAATACCCGTAACACAGGGGTGAAGTCAGTAATGTAGAAAGATGACCTCATTTCTGGCAATGTACCATGTGTGATTGATCTCCACGCGGTTCCCCCTGGAAGGTATCATGAATTTGTCATGATGGGATAACTGATCTGACTTCATTCTGATTTTATCCTCCTACACAGGCGCGTATCCTGCACTAACGTTTACGCTGGCAAGTGAGGCAGGCACCATTTGATATTCATCTATTAAAAAAATACCTATGACACAAAATAGATGAATTTATAGATGATAGCAATATATAGCAAGAATAAGTTTATTTGCGGACAACGTTATAATTTTAATTTTCATACTGCTTTCTTGATATATGATAGCGTAGCGGCTTTTATATTGATTGCCGCATGCATCCTTATGTAAAGTGCGAATACTGTAACTACCATATAGTAATTTTTGTAGCTGTGACGTGGTCGTGTGGAATGAGTAGTCATGCTCACTAAAATGTCCAGACATGTGGCGGCGTGGTGGGCCGGGTCATTGGGCTCCCTAAAATATAGTCGAGCGCAGTGATGGCTGGCTCATCCGTCATACTCGTGAAACGAGTGCTGCTTGTAGGGACTGGTCTGCGCTTATCACTACGACTGATTTAATCTTATTGCATATTTATATTTGACCCAAAAATTAGTGCTTGTTGGTAGTTTGTATTCACACGTTTCGACTTGTAAATGTAAACTTACAAGGATTATTTAAAAGAGCAACACACAAGTTTCTTGCTCGTTCTTCTTGTGATGAGACAGCTTTCCGAACGAGTGGTAGATAAAAAACAAATTGTTATGACTATTCAAAAGTGCTTAAATTAAGTTTATTTGAATAAATGATTTTCTATTCTATTCTATTCTACTAATGTAACGAAAGTATCGGAAATAAGCAATTCTGCTCAACTGCTAGACCAGCGAAGCAAATTTACAAATTTACATATTAGACTACAAACTTACAAAATAAAATAAACGTAAAAATATAATAGAAAATAACCGTAATTCACAAATTGAATCGATAAATCAAATTCCTACACAAATGGACGTATGCCGCATCCAAGCGTACATACGCAGGGGCTTCGAGAGCACGTCACATAAATCAAGATGGAGGCGATAACAAGCTACTAGTCATAAACGCAACTGCGAGAACGGTTTTACGATTCATAATTGTACTTTATTAAACAGCCGCCTCTTGCATTTTAATGGAACAGTTCTTAGCTATAAAATTGTAGATTATCCGTCACAGAGTATCAATAAAGCAGATGGCTGGAGCGATTCATTAATACTGATCATTTATTTGAATAGGAATATAGTTACTAGTTAGTTGGATAAGCAATCCAATAGCAATGGATTGGGACGAAATAATTGATTGTTTATAACATTCATTAATGGTATCGGATCAAATGATTTTATTGATGAAAATTGCTTTGATTGATTTTATATCAAAACAATAATTTGATTATTCATAAAACTCTCTTTAGCATAGAATAAGAGTTGCCGGCCTCAGTGGTCTAGCGCTTTAGCACACACTTTATCTCCAATGTTCTCGGATTCGATTCCTCGCATGGTGCAAGTATTCATGTTTACGATTGTTTGTTTGCCTGGGTGTTTTATATGTATTTGCAAAAAAATAAGTATCTAAGTATTCATATCATTTGTCCAGTACTCATAACACAAGCTCTGCGTACCGTGGGACTAGATGGCGTTGTGTTAATTGTCCCGGGCTATTATTTATTTATTTATTAATAATTAACTTCCTTGCCAAATACAAATTCAAATTTAAAAATTATTTATTCATGTAGCCGCTTATAAATGTAAATTTTTTACATTATAATTTTAATTTTTTTACTACCGTAAGATACTAAGAGTAAAGTACGTGAGATACTCCCCTATTACGTAAGATATCACGGGCGTCATATGAACATGTGGTGTCTATGAAACTGTTATTTTGTTTGCCAATAAATTAAACGAGTTGACATTTATCTTAACACAGTATAAAATAATTTTCCCGCCGCTGTTTATTCGCGCATATCATTTAAATTACGCAACAGATTTTAATGCAATTTTCAGCAATAGATAGAGTGTTTCAAGAGGAATGTTTATGTGTAAAATACATGTGTGTTATAGTACAGAATAAACCGATAAATTCAAAGACTTGTGATGGATCTGTGAGAAGCCGGGACTGGTTTAGTTTTATATAAACAAATATTATTTCTCTTCTGTTTGCATAAAAAATATACTATTTAAGGCTATAGTATATGGAGTTCCAATTATATAATTTAAAAAAATAATAATTATTAATAATAAATTTATTTCATTTAATAATCAATCTTTATTTCTGTAATCATGTACAAGCTCATTTGAAAATAATAAGAGCTGAGTTTTTTTCAGTTTAAAAAATTTTTTTATTACAATTAACAGTTTAACTTAAGATTAATAATATAAAATAAAACAACAATATATTTAAATTACCTAAAATGAATAATGACCAATATATTTTTTATGGCTATATGCGTTGTTAACTTACATTATTTTCGTAATTATATAATATAATTAATAATCAATCTTTATTTTTGTAATCATGTACAAGCTTATTTGAAAATAATAAGAACTGAGTTTCTTTTACTAACACGTTCTTCTCATTTAGTTATCATTAATTGACGGTAGATTTAATATATCATAACAGTCTGTAATAGACCTACTTGACTAAAGATGTAATATATTTTTTATGGCTATATAATTGGAACCCCATATAGGTTTCAATTATATAATTTAATTAATAATCAATCTTTATTTCTGTAATCATGTACAATTTCATTTGAGAATAATAAGAGCTGAGTTTATTGGCAATTCTTTTTGCACGAAATCATTCCGAACTGACGGTAGATTTGTCATATCTCAACAGTCTGTAATAGACCTATATGAATAAAGATATTTTGATATGATTTGTTTAAAATAGATAGATAGATATAAAATATAAATCTTTATTCATATCCAGATAAAACAAACAAACTTCAATTAATCAAAAGTGTAATAAAATAACACATAAATTGTTATGTGTTATTCTTACACTTGTTAATTGAACGATTGCAATGATTTATTATAATTATTTTAAATCATTCCAATTGGTTATGTCGGTGAACGGTCTTATCCCAACAAGTCTGGAACAACATCTCAGACGGTTGAGAGTGGTATTACGGACGCCACATGATGTCCGGATTATTAGATTATATATATAGATGATGTTAGATTCTTTGCATTATGCCAGTTTTATGTAATGAATAGTATTGTATAATTGTGTGATTCTGCCGGGGGTAAGTTGCCATCTCCTCTCCATAAGAGGGGAGATGAGAATTTTTTTTTAGTTTAAAATTTTATTTTATTACAATTAACAGTTTAACTTAAACATAAAATAAACATTAATAATATAAAATAAAACAACACAATATATTTAAATTACCTAAAATAGAATATAAATCTGCAGTAGTCAAAATAACATTTTTGATAAAATTGTATAAAATTGAAAAATTTATAAATGATAATAATCATTTTTAAAATAATTCATAATTGAATAATGTTCTCTGATTGAACATCAAGGCTGCTTTCATGTCGGTTCTAATCAAACAAAATTGTTGTATAATTGAAAGATGATAATCAATATTTATTTAACTAGACTTAATTTTACTCATTCTTCTTGTTTCTACATTTAGTTAAACTTGACTATTCAAAAGTGCTTATAAATATATATTTAAATTACTTAATATATTGTCCTATATTAGAGAAGAAGACAATATGATAATATTTGCATAATAAAGCAATATAATTTACTTTAATGTCTAACTTAATTAGTCAAAACTCGGCCTCAACATTTAACCACATGTGAATAACACTATAAAATTAATGAAACTAAATTTATGTTACTACTAGCTGCGCTCGCGAGTTCACCTGCATCAAATTTCAATCTATAATCCATAATTACAAATAAAATTGGAGTGTCTGTTTGTAATATTGAAATAACTGTTTTTTACTACATGCATATTAATATAAATACGATACATACACCAAAATAACATTTTTTACAATTTTTGTCAGTCTTCCTGTCTGTTTGATCCGTCTAATCTCTGAAATAGCTGGACCGATTTTGACGGGACTTTTATTGGCTTTAACTGATGTAATAAGGAGAAACTTAGGCTACTTTTATTTTAGAAAAATAAAGTTAAATTCCTCGCGGACGAAATCGCGGGTGCAGCTTGAAAAATATAGCCCTTAGGTTATTCTGACACATAAGCTACATTACTGTAAAGTTTCATCAATATCCGTTTAGTAGTTTTTGCGTGAAAGAGTAACAAACATCTTTACTTTTGCGTTTATAATATTATTAAGACTAGCCGGTATTGTAACCGTGATTCGTCTATGTGGAATTTAACTCTTTTTTAAGTTTAAAATTAATAAAAAAATAAATAAACCTCATAAAATGAAATTAGTCTAAGTTCCTCATAACATTAGCTACCTCAAATTTGTAAATATATACATATAAGACAATCGCACATTTTATTTATTTAGGAATAGTAGATATCCGATACTTGGCCTGCATGGTATTAAAATAAATAAAAAAAGTAAAATAAAGTACCCTAAGTTACTCCCTGTCTTATTAGCTATCTGCGAGTAAAAGTCCCGTCAAAATCAGTCCAGTCGTTTCAGTGATTAGCAAGAACAAACAGACAGATTGCCAGACAAACATTTTTGATGTTAGTACGGTATATTCTTTCATATACATTTAGTGAATATCTACTAATTTACTACTATATACTATATATATATATATTAATACTACTACAAACAGACACTATAATTTTATTTATTTGTTTATAGATAATTGTAACAGACTGGAGGTTTTCTAAACCCACACATTTATGAGTTTGTTATTACACAAGTTTTATGAGCGCGAAAGGTAAAATAAATATGTATGTATGATTTGCATTTATTTAATCGTCTCATAATTCAACGGTTGGTATTAATCTAATTATTAGTACGGGTTGTTTAATAATTATATTAATCACTAATTTATTTTATTCATGTATTACGTTTTTTGTAATATTATACATATATTAGACTAAATGCATTCATTTCAAGACATACTCCAGCCCAAAAATTTACTTAAATATATTGCATGATGGAACAAAAATAGACCAAATGGACTCTACTACATTTTTAGGAATTTTTCATCTTCGTTCGTTCGTGGAGTTTAACTTTATTTTTCTGAAATAAATGTAGCCTAAATTACTCCTTATCAGCATCATCAACATCAGCTACCTTCCAATAAAAGTCTCATCAAAATCGGTCCAGCCATTTGAGTGATTGCCGGAACAAACAGCAGACACAAAAATTGTAAAAACAGTTATCTTGGTGTATGTACCCTATTTATATTCATATGCATGTAGTAAAAAACGGTTATTTCAATATTACAAACAGACACTCCAATTTTATTTATATGTATTGATTACTTTAAAATGAGTTCATTTATGTGTTTAGGTGATTATTCTTGTCTATGTTGAAGTCACAGTAATATTTTAATTTTATATAACAAACTTTTTTTTTTTATACCACTTAGGTGGCAAACAAGCATACGGCCCATCTGACTATCGTCATAGTAAGTCTAGTGGTATAGCACTGTCGCGTTGCTTCGTCCGCGTTCTAAAGCGGTGTGCTGGAGGTCGTCAAAATGCCATGAAGTTCAAAAAGTTCATCTCATATATATACCCAAAACACAATACCCTACTGCTGCAGTCGTGTAAAATTAATACGCAACGATATTGCGAGTACAATTATGCAAATGTCCAGTATTCTTAATTAGAAAAAAAATAATATTAAAAAAGAAAATATTAGAGGAAGTCATAATTAGCAAAAATATAAATTACTCTTATCTTAGTCCCCTGTACTATAAAGATATAGTACAAACGAGCAAACGGCAAGCCGAGCAAAATGCCAAGACGTTCAAAAAGTTCATCTCATATATGTACCCATATATCTTTATAGACAAAAGTGGACAAACAAAATGCCAAGACGTTCAAAAAGTTCATCTCATATATGTACCCATATATCTTTATAGTACGGGGGACAAAAGTGTATACGGCAAGCCGAACAAAATGCCAAGAAGTTCGAAAAGTTCATCTCATATATGTACCCGTATATCTTTATAGTACAGGGGACAAAAGTGTATACGGCAAGCCGAACAAAATGCCAAGAAGTTCGAAAAGTTCATCTCATATATGTACCCATATATCTTTATAGTACAGGGGACAAAAGTGTATCCGGCAAGCCGAGCAAAATGCCAAGAAGTTAAAAAAGTTCATCTCATATATGTACCCATATATCTTTATAGTACAGGGGACAAAAGTGTATCCGGCAAGCCGAGCAAAATGCCAAGAAGTTCAAAAGGTTCATCTCATATATGTACGCCTATATCTTTATAGTACAGGGGACAGCAGTGTATACGGCAAGCCGAACAAAATGCCAAGAAGTTCAAAAAGTTCATCTCATATATGTACCCATATATCTTTATAGTACAGGGGATATCAGTGTATACGGCAAGCCGAGCAAAATGCCAAGAAGTTCAAAAAGTTCATTTCATATATGTACCCATATATCTTTATACTACAGGGGACAAAATCATCATTTATATACATTCATCTCATATATATACCTAAAACACAATACCCTACTGCCGCAGTCGTGTAAAATTAATACGCAACCGTATTGCGTGTACAACTATGCACATGTCCAGTATTCTTAATTAGAGGAAGTCATAATTAGCAAAAATATAAATTAGTCTTATCTTAGCGATAGTTGGGTTAGTATAAAATTAATGTGCTTGAAATAATGTGTTTTATATCTTAATTTATTTATAAAACTAGTATATTACCACATTTTTTTAATGGACGTATATGAAACTAGCTGTATACGCGACTTCGTTCACGTGGAATTAAACTTTATTTTTCTAAAATAAAAGTGGCCTATTTTACTCCTTATTACATCAGCTACCTGCCAAAAAAAGTCCCGTCAAATACGGTCCAGCCATTTCAGAGATTAGCCGGAACAAACAGACAGACAGACAGGCAAAAATTTTTAAAAATGTTATTTTGGTGTATGTACCGTATTTATATTCATATGCATGTAGTAAAAAACGGTTATTTCAATATTACAAACAGACACTCGAATTGTATTTATATGTATAGATATTGATTGCTCTTATAGTTCTGGGTGCGAATAATATGTATGTACTAGCTGACCCGCCCAACTTCGCCTGCGTAACACTTACTTGACATTTATCATTACATTTCGCCCAATTTACATAATACCTTTTCAAATTAAACACCCTCGGTGGTCTGAATTTGCGATCTGACCTCATGCTCATCACACCACTTACTTACGATGTTCTCAGGTCCCCTCTGATCGATCCCCCGTCCAATTCAAACGGGGCCGAAATTACGACGGCCTGAGCCGAGGTTCGAACCCCTAGTGGTGCCTTCAGACTAAAGTCGTATCCGTCAGGCAGAAGTTGGCCTTCAGCCGCTCCATAAGTCCTTCCTTTGGTTTGGAGTGCCATCTGCACTTGCCCATAACGTCCGGTGAAGCTGTAAAGGCCAGCTACGGCCAACAGCATTAGAGTAAACCGAAAAAAAAACGATGGTCTCAGGTTCGATTGCTGTGTGTATCTAAGTGTTTTCTATATATCCCATGTATATATTTACAAAAAGTATTTCTAAGTACTTATATCAGTTGTCTAGTACCCATAACAGAAGCTCTGCTTAACTCACCAAATGATAGGTAGGGAAAGCAAATACCACTCCAAACTTTTCATTGTTTTTTTTTTGCGTTATTTTATTAAATATATTTCCATTATTTGGTCAAGGTCACCATTTTACGTGTAACAGTCGATGGCACAGTTAGTTGTGATACAAAATTACTATCCAATGACATACATACATATATATCCGGCCTTACCCACAACCTTCAACTGGCCGATATAATTTTAATTATTTCCCGTTGCAATTTAGGTCATCAAATAACAAAGTTGTTATCTATTACAAAGTAATAATGTCAAATGTGTTACAAAGGTTGAGATATTACACAATGTATGTATGTTCACATACAAATTGTGAGTATGACCAATTAAACAAGCACGTAGGTTTAACGATGTTGTCACAGAGTAATTAAACAGTTGGTTCATAAATGGGAAAACCATTTTACTTCATTACATAGTATAATACAAAGTCGCTGTTGCTGTCTGTCCGTCCATATGTATGCTTAAATCTTTAAAACTACGCAACGGACTTTGAAGTTTTTTTTAATAGGTAGAATAATTCTAGAGGAAGGTTTATATATATAATACATGTTAGGGAAAGTACTATGTATGTATATATATAGGGAAAAAATATGGAATGACACGTACCTGTATGGTTCTGCGGATTTCTTGGGCTTCAGGGTCTCGAAGGTATCTTCGCTAGCTTTCCAGTTTCACAGTAGGTTTAACACAGTACTAATTTATTTTAATTCACAACACAATGCGCGCGTGCGTCAAGGCCGCTGTTCGGTCAGTTCAGTACTGTAGATAAGGGAGGGGAACAGAAACCGCGGGAACACAAACTAACGGACTCTAATATAATAATCTGTG
This sequence comes from Achroia grisella, assembly GCF_030625045.1. Lineage (NCBI taxonomy): Eukaryota > Metazoa > Arthropoda > Insecta > Lepidoptera > Pyralidae > Achroia > Achroia grisella. Next base: position 662,495 of record NW_026712771.1, read on the forward strand.
TTTACGATGGTACAGGGTAGATTTTGAACATACATGTACACCGTGGCGAAGCCGGGGCGAGTAGCTAGTTACTGATATTATAAACGCGAAAGTTTGTGAGTGATGAGAATAGTATAGAACAGAATAGAATAGAAATTTAAATAAATATAAAACAGATACTATAAAAATATAAAATGATAATATGTAAAACAATTTATATAAAAATAAAACGTAATATTTTATACTTCGGAATAGATGGATGGATGGATTCGTAGAAGAAAGAAAGAAGAAGAAATTCGCCACGCGTAAAATCTAGCACGAAATTATTGTTGCTAATATCATAAGGAGAACATTTGTAAGTCTGGATGGATGGATGTTTGTTACTGATTCACTCAAAAACTACCGAACGGATTTTGATGAAAATCTTCAGTAATATAGCTTCTACATCAGAATAACATAGACTATAAATTTTACTATAAAAGATACTTCATCATCACCATCATCGCAGCCCGGAAGACGTCCACTGCTGGACATAGGCCTCCTCAAAGATCTCCACGACGATCGGTTCTGCGCTGCTCGCATCCATCGTCTCCCAGCGATCTTGAGTAAATCGTCGCTCCACCTTACTGGAGGCCTTCCCACGCTGCGTCTTCCGGTCCGTGGTCGCCACTCGAGGACTGTATTGCCCCAACAGCCATCTGTTCTACGAGCTATGTGCCCTGCCCATTGCCACTTTAGTGTCGCAATTCTTCGGGCTATGTCGGTCACTCTGGTTCTTCAGCGGATCTCCTCATTTCTGATTCGATCACGCACAGAAGAGATACAGCTCTATATAAAAGATACAGCTTGTACATAAATAATCCTATTCAATTTTGCGTTTATGAAACGATGCTAACGTGATAAGTTCCTGATAAATTTGCCACAATGTGCTAACTGACCTGACCTCATGCTCATCTTACCATTCACTTTACAAACACTATCCTTTCCTAATGCCCTGCCAGAGTAAACTGTTGGAGTAGTCGAGAGAAGAGAGATCATTCCATTATCATCCGTACAAAAATATAACTATGTTTTACGTAAATTCTTTTTATTGCTTTGGCTCCTACTATGAAATGATTTTTAGCAAATTCCGATGGTAGAGTTAATAATAGATTCAAAGATGAAGTTTCATAGAATAAGTTTGAGAAAAAATTAATGATTATTCACGAAAAATATACGCCTCTGTTTGTATCTACACATAATAGTTGCTCTGTGCATATATCGTGAGTGAAGCTCGTTCATTGCAGCATTAGCATATCAGAATTATTCCATTATAGCGTTAATAATTTAAAAATAATATGCCTTTGGCGCACGCGACCTAAAGTTATGGATCCCTTGAGATGTTGCCAAGTTCGAACATTGCCGAGTGAATTTAAACTTTAATTGCTAGACCGTTGGGTTCAAGTTCAAATGGCAAATTTATGCAAATTTGTCATGAGTGCTAAACATTTTACGACACTAATGCAAGCAGACAAAGAGTAATGATTATTGCTCTGTAGATTATGTATGGACGTTACAGAATGGGTGAAGATTTGAAAAACAATGACGCGCGATGATAATAATGCTATTTATAGTCAGTTGTAAATTATCTTTTATCATACAACCTATCTATTATGTAGAATGTTTTTTTTATGTAGTTGGTATGACTAGCAAGTTGGTTTAGAGGGTGGGGACCATCGTATATGCATATAAATGAACAGAAGTATAAAAAAAATGCATTATTACCCATGATACTTCTCGGGCAATACCATTCTTTAGGTATATCTTAGTCTTAATAAGAATGTCCCGGGACAATTCAGACAGCGCCATCTAGTCCCAAGCAGATCTTGTGTTATAGGTACTAGACAACGGATATACTTAGTTTCTTTTTATTATATAATATATGTACATGGAAAATATCTATGCTGCTTGACGACTGATGTAAATACATAGATTTTTACATATAAAAACACCTACACCGTTACAAACAATCAGACTCAGGAGTACAAATATTCCTACTGTGCGAAGATTGGAACTCGTACCCATCGAAAGTAAAGTAGCGTCCCACTGGCCACCGGTTTCGTCCGTCAATCTACGGAGTACCATGGATTCAAGGAAATACTTTTAACTCTAGGGCTACTCATTCTAAAGGATTATCTTAGTTCACAAGAATAGCATCTCGCTAGTGGTATGGAGGCAAAACTTCCATCATGTGAGTAATTTAAATGACATAACAATTTAGTTCGTGTTTGCGCTCAGGAATCAAGAATGGAAGTTTTGCCACTGCCATATCTCGCGCTCCATCGCGTGGGTCATGTAACTGACATAACAATTTAATTCGTGAAAATTAAATTCCTGTTTGCGCTCAGGAATCAAGAATGGAAGTTTTGCCACTGCCATATCTCGCACTCCATCGCGCGGGTCATGTAAATGACATAACAATTTAATTCGTGAAAATTAAATTCCTGTTTGCGCTCAGGAATCAAGAATGGAAGTTTTGCCACTGAAATAACACGCGCTCAAACGCGTGGGACAAGTAAATGACATAACAAATTAATTCGTGAAAATTAAATTCCTGTTTGCGCTCAGGAATCAAGAATGGAAGTTTTGCCACTGCCATATCTCGCACTCCATCGCGTGGGTCATGTAAATGACATAACAATAACGTGAAAATTAAATTCCTGTTTGCGCTCAGGAATCAAGAATGGAAGTTTTGCCACTGCCATATCTCGCGCTACATCGCGTGGGTCATGTAACTGACATAACAATTTAATTCGTGAAAATTAAATTCCTGTTTGCGCTCAGGAATCAAGAATGGAAGTTTTGCCACTGCCATATCTCGCACTCCATCGCGCGGGTCATTTAAGTGACATAACAATTTTGTTCATGAAAATCAAATTCGTGTTTGTGCTCAGAAACGAATGACTTCCATGGTAGGTAAGCAGGGGTGGCGGAAGTGACAGCGGGGGCAGACAAACGGTCCAATAAATCAGCCGCGAACGCCTCGTGCAGGTGTTGCAGTACCGAACCCGTTGAAATATTGCAACAAAGAATATTTGAAAATATACACAGATGCGAAACGAAAATCTGAAAAAATAATTATTTATAATTTTTGCTAAATATTGCCCGCGACTCGGTTCGGCAGGAAATTAAAATATATAAGTTTGTAAAATAAAAGTAGCCTAAGTTACACTTCATTTCATTAGCTATCCCGTCCAAATCAGTTCAGAAATTAGCAAGAACAAACATACTTTTAGACAATAGTTATTAAAATATTTTTCATTCATCTAGTAAATGAGAAAAAAAACAATTTATTTAGAAATGGATATTTTCTTTACACAAATAAACTGAAAATAAGCATTTTCTAATGGTCACATTATTTTTATTCTGCCACTCATTGGGAACGCAGAATCATCACGAGAAGAACGAGCAAGAAACTTGTGTGTTACTGTTTTAAATAAATGTTGTTAAATAAATAAATAATCTCAGAACAATTCACACAGCGCCATCTAGACCCAAGTTAAGCTAGCTAAAGTTTGTGTTATGAGTACTAGATGATAACTGATACAAATACATAGATATATTTTATTTCGTAAATACATACATATTATACATAGAAAACACCCAGACCGATACAAACAATCATACTCATGAATACAAATGTGCGATACCCATGACCATTGGAAGTAAAGCTGTGTGAAATATGTATATATATACTTGAATTAATAAATAATAATTTAGACAACATAAATATTATCAAAATTTTGCAGTTTGGTTGTAGGCATTATTTGTTTTCTGAATATCAAAAACACAGTCTGTGACAATTGTTTAATCTATGACATAAAATACTGCCGCTTGTATTGTGGATTAATAACTAACTCTTGTCTCTGCGGAGGTATGGTTTTAAAACTTAATTATTTACGGTAGACAAAGCGCTTATTGCCACTTAGTCTGGAAAAACATAATAGTATATTACGGTAGACAGTGCGTTTTGATGACATACGGGACGAAATTTCAGCCAGAGTCGCAGACGTAAGAGCCGACTGTGTTAAATATGCACGTATATTGTACGACGTTCTTTTCCCCCACCGATCGATACCCCGTCCAATTCAAACGGGGATCGAAGGACGGCCTGAGCTAAGGTTCGAACCCCTAGCGGTGCCATCTAAAATCGTATCCGTCAGGCGGAAGCTGCTCCATAAACCCTTTCGCGAGTTTGGAGTGCCTGCATGCTGCATGCATGAGATGAGATGCATATCTCATCTCATGCATGCATTCGCCCCGATAGGGGGCTCCTGCGAAGCTGTAAAAGCCAGCTGCGGCCAACAGAATAGTCCGAAAAAAATTATTATGACTTTCTATTGCCAAAAGAAAAATACATAAAGTTTCTTTTTTTACTTTGAAAATAATTTATTTTACAGCAAAGAACCTAAAATAAGAAACTTTAAAAAATATATAATAATATAATAACTAAAATATATTATTAAAAGGAGTCCCTTTAGGCAAGGTTCCGAGGATACTAGCTGTTTTGAATTGCTAGACTAATTCTGTGTCCGAGGTAGCTGCCAGTTCTTCGGTCTTCGGTGATGTCGACTAACCTATTTACTATTTCCTTAAAAAGTCTTAAAGCGCTAGGACATATACAATATACATACACCAAGATTAAATTGAAAGCCCTACAAAACAAATATGCAAATATCGTGCAAAAATAATATTGTCTAATCTATAACATTCTGATTTACTCGTATGTTTTCCGATAATGTGAAGAATTAAAAACATTATCGGTAGCTATAATTATCACTATCTAATATTAATAATAATAAATTACGTTAATTGGGGCCGCAACCATTAGATTACGTTTTATGAAGTCATTTATAATTATACGGTTATCCAATTAACTAGTTTATACAATATATATACTTTGTAATCTATTTGTAATCAGTTGTATATGCTTTTTAATATGAATAGTGGTTTCGTTGACCAAAGTAAACATGTATATTAACTAGAGTCTTCTATAAACATTTGGTTGCCATTGAAGGCACATAGGTCATCGGAAAATGGCCGTTGAGGCAATAAAGGCCTCGAGTGACGACCGCGGACCGGAAGCCGCAGCGTGGGAAGGCTCCAGCAAGGTGGACCGACGATCTGGTCGAGATAGCTGGAAGGCGATCGATGCGAGCAGCGCAGGACCGATTGTTGTGGAGATATTTGGGGGAGGCCTTTGTTCAGTAGTCTTCCAGGCTGAGATAATGATGCTGATGATGATGCCGTTGAATCGAAAGAAGATTTCGATTTAATGTTAACTTACGTTTTTATCCTAGTATGTTGCGATGGTTTTAATGGAATTAGTCGCATTTTCAAGTCTTCTTTTGTTCATGATGCGGTACAAAGAACAGGGGAGTAGGTGGGCCATAGTGTGCACTGATGCTTCGCAGTCGTAAGTTTCCTTTGAAAAAGAAGTAAGGCAGTGTGCTAAACCACTAGACTACTGAAATCTATCGAATGGCATTAATTTACGCCTTACGCTGTTTTTGGTATACACTAGCAACGTATTTTTAATGGATCATAATAATATGGTTCACTCGCCTGCGCTAACGGTTTACACTGGCGGGTACCAGTGGAGGATGATAGGATGAGTATGAGGTCAAGCCAGCCCATCGTAGTAAATTCATCAGGAATTTATCACGATGATTTCCAGAGGGAAAAGTGTGGAGGTAACCTGACATGGTACATTGCTAGCAATGGAGTTATTAGTCCACATTACTCAAGAGATCAGGCCAAATAGCCCATCTTAGTAAAATCACCAGGAATTTATCACGATGGTTTCCAGGTGGAATCGCATGGAGCTGAACCTGATATGGTACATTGCTAGCATTCGAGTTATTAGTCCACATTACACACAATTACGTTCCCCCCACTAGGAACGTATTAATTTCATATACCGTGATCAATTTGGATGTAACTGATGTTGTTATCGATTTTAACGGTTCAGCTTTATTACATTTCAAAGGATCAGCACAAAAAAGTGATTGGATTGAAATTGATTTTGGGATTCACGACTGGATATAAACACACTCATGATTAAAATGCAATGATTGTACCGTGCGAGCAATCGAAGAAGCGACCATGAAGTCAGGCGGTGTTATTAACCACTACACCACCGAAGCCTATATAGTTTATAACTTATTCGCATTTATTGTATTGAAAATTTTCAATTCAATTAAAGTAAATTGAGTCAATTCAGTCAACCAGCAAAATCATCTAAACATTCTATACTAGGACACAAGCTACACTAGCAGGTTCCTATCAGATTTGATTGGGCAGCAATAGTAACATGAGCTATGAAGGTGAGTGTTGATGTAAGTCGGCAAAATACCAACGTATTAAACCAAATTGCTCAGATACACGACGGACCAGATGCCCATACGGTAAGTCCATGCTAAGTGTTGCTAGTAACAAATAATGATTTTATAATGTAATACCACAGGAGCCACAGAATGACACCATTGATGTGTTCAACTTTCTGGTTGTCTATCCGATTTAACAGTGTAATTTACGAGTTATTACGAGGAGAAAGGGGACCTCATTACTAGCAATGCCAGTTTAACCTCCATTTCTGGAAATCATCCTGGTAAATTCTGATGAATTTGTCACGATGGGCTAACTGACCTGACCTCATGATCCTCTTATTATCCTCCACTGGTGCCCTGCTAAAAGTGATTGGATGCTCTGTGCCTAAATCGTTGATAAATATATAGAAACCATTATAGCAGTTATTAAATTAAAAAGTAACCAAAAAAATGTCAAGTCTCTCTTTGTATCTCTCTCTCTCTCTCTCTCTCTCTCTAATTGTAGAAAATTACTCAACAGACACCGTGAGCTAAGCTATTGAATATCTATTGAAGCTTGGTATATGGATAACAAGATTATAGCAGTTATTAAAATAAAAAGTAAACAACAAAATGCTGGGCATTTTAGTATAGCATTTTGTAGGTTACTTTACTTAACACTAAGAAATCTCTCTTTGTCTCTCTCTCTCTCTCTTTAATTGTAGAAAATTACTCGACAGACACCGTGAACTATTGAAAGCTATTGAATATCTATTGAATCTTGGTACATAGATAACAAGGTTATAGCAGTTATTAAGTACTGTTTTACAACAAACTTTATTGCCGTTTAATGAAATGAGAATGTTTATTGCTATGCCTCGAAGGTTGAGAACTATTATGATTATAGGATGGAAATTATAGACTACAATTATTAATGACTAGCTGTACCCGCGACTCCGTCCGCGTGAAATTTAACTTTATTTTTCTAAAGGAAAAGTAGCCTAAGTCACTACTTATTACATCAGCTATCTGCCAAAAAAGTCCCGAAAGGTCAACCTGATAGGGTTCCTTTACTAGCAATCCTATCTATACATCTATACGTGTTATACCTATATATGTATACAATGTTTGTAATATTGAAATAACCGTTTTTTGTTACATGCATATGAATATAAATACGGTACATATACCAAAATAACATCTTTTACAATTTTTGTCTGTCTGTCTGTCGGTCTGTTTATTCCGGATAATCACTGAAATGGCTGGACCCATTTTGACGGTTTAAAGTTACAATAAATAAAATGTCAATTATAATATTTTTATTACAATAAAAGTTATTAGAAAGTCTGTCTAATACATATAATATTGATATAATATAATATAAAAATTACTATAAAAAAATCTTATAGATTTCATATTAAAATTCTTAGACATATCATTTTGAACAACATTTAAAAGAGCTATATGTAAGTTTCCTGTTCGTTCTTCTTGTGATGAGTCTGTGTTCCGAACGAGTGGTAGAATAAAAAAATATGACTATTCAAAATTGCTTATGTTATTGTTAAGTAATTTAATAAAGTATTTGAATAAAATTATTTCTATTTCAAATATCCTAACTTTTTAAGCGTAAAACACTTAATTTAACTTACATTTCATTAATAATATTGTATTTGCTTCAAACAACATATTCGACATCTGTCAAATACAAATTAATGATTAAGAGTATACAATAAAAAATATAGCGACTGCTATAATCGATGGCTTCACGGTAATAATCGTTAATCGATCAGTGTCAAATAATATATTCGATTCATGAATATAGATCGATTCAAAGCAGTTATTAAATATTTATCGATACAATGTAACTGATTATTTATACAATCGTAAAATGGACGCGAACGGCAATGATTGTTGACTTGTGTTCTATATACAATGTATATCGACTGACTCAGTGGTCTAGAGGTTTGGCATACAACTTTACGTCTGATGGTCGCGGGTTCGATTCCTCGCACTGTTCAAACATTAGTCATTAGTATGTTTGTATCGTCTAGGTATTTTCTGTGTATATTATGTAGGTATGTATTTACAAAAAAATATATATTTATACCAGTTGTCTAGTACTCATAACACAACCTCTGCTCTGAATTGTCTTGAGATAATATTATTATAATATATACTTAAATATTTTTTTTTGTAAATGCATATATAATATCACTTTTAATCCCATAGAAAGAGTGAAAAAGGAACTGAATATTTATATATACTTTTTTTTTATCGTTCATTTAAAAATCGATAATTAGAAGCATTTTATAGAAAAGAATAGAAAATTATTTATACAAACCGACTTAAATTTAAGCACTTTTGAAAGTCATACTTATTTTTTTAATCCACCGTTCATTCGCAAAGCTTGTCACAAGAAGAACGAGCAAGAAACTTGCTTGTTGCTCTTTTAAATAATTGTAACTAACTTTACATTTTTAATATGAATTGTGTGAATACAAACTCTTTTATCAGAATCTAGTTCTATATACTATGTTATCAAATGCATCTATGTACAGATTGAAAACCAGCGGACACACAGCATCACACGCTGAGCCACCAACTGAGTGGAGGCCCTTTCAGCTGATGAGCTAAAAGGACCTCAATGTTAGGTTTTAAGTTTTCTATGATTTTACTCGGTATTATGATGCTGTATAAATGAGTGTGAATACTGTTTGTATTTTATTATAATCTGGTTAGTTACGTTATGTCTGTACATAGAAGTACAGATTTCGCCCCGTACCAATTACAAAATCGCTCGTAAAGTCGTGTAAGTAGGTGGCGGAATTCATTATACTCGTAGCCAGTTATCATTAATATATTTCACCTCAATAACACACGATAAATATTTTTAATTCATACGTTTAATGTCGTAATAAATAACGTTTGGATTCGATGGTCGGCCCACGCGAGCCCCAATCAAGTTTATAGTCCGAGCCTCACTTTTACGACTGTACAAATCTGCATACATTATGTGGTACGGAATTGGGCAAATCTGGTCCAATTATGTTTTATTTATTAAGTCATAAATGATTTGAATATATATTCTTGTGTGGTGTTAAACTATATAATCAGCAATTAGTATGATTTGGAGATAATTAATCTATACTAATATAGATAAAGATTTTGTATGTTTGTAATTGTAATTACTTTGATTTTTAATTTTAAAAACAAATTCACTATTAAATGGCTGTTAGTGCACTGTTTGATGATTATTTAAATTCTAAATACAATGAATAAAAATATAATGTAATGAAATAATAAGAATAATAATTGTAAAAACATTGTGTAATAATCGTTAAATATAATTGTTATAACATATGTAATTTTTAGGCTTAATAAAAAAATTTCAGGCCTACTATTAAAAGGGATATTACAGCGTTGCCTGCTGATATCATCACTGTGGCTTAATTGTTTACTTATCTTATCTATAATGCAAATAAACGACTTACTTACTTACTTACTAAGGTACCAGGAGACATTTCAATTTGAAACATCTGTGAAATCATATTTATTGAGCAAAAAATTGCTCGCTAAACGATTACTTGAATAACGAGCGTGCATGGCAATAGTTGTTCGTGTACGGGATGTTCATTTAATGTTATATATGTAAGAAGCACTATTTATGATGGACGACTGAGGCTTTGAAGCCGGCTACCGCAAGGGAAACCCCAAGTAGCGCCCGTGACTCGTGACACAGGTGTAGGTTTAAAAGGTCTTTTTAGAATGCATTAACACTCACTACTTGCAGCTTCCCCCCAAGCCCAGCTAAGACCGGGATAAACCCATTTCTAATACAATTCACTTTTGTATCCAAAACACAACCGGCACGCTCTGTGCTCATCGACTGAATGCCGCGGCTCACGCAACGAAAGAGGATTATTCAACTACCGACCTCCGTATTTAAAGACCAAAGTCAGTGTAGTAGGTTGGTCTATAAATACTAGATGTCGCTATTTACAATATTCGTAATAATCTTTACATTGAGTACTTAATTAGTACTAAAAACTACCTTCTTTTAATATATTTTTAAAATATCGGATTTTGTCTACAATAATGATGTGAATTCTAACATATATCGACAGCTATACAAGCACAAAATGTAAATAATTTGACTTTAGAAAAAACAAATTCAGTTGACTTTTTTTTCATCCTGGCATTTTCAGTGATGGCTGGCTCATCCTTCATACTCGTGAACGAGTGCTGCTTGTAGGGATTGGTCTGCTCTTATCACTAAACTGATTTAATCTTATTGTGTTTTTATATTTGAGCCTAAATAAATTAGTGCTGGTTGGTAGTTTGTATTCACACGTTTCGACTTGTAAATGTGAACTTACAAGGATTGTTTAAACGAGCAACACACAAGTTTCTTGCTTATTCTTCTTGTGATGAGACAGATTTCTGAATAAGCGGTAGATTTAAAACAATGTTGAATATTCAAAAGTGCTTAAATTAAGTTTATTTGAATAAATGATTTTCTATTCAATTCTATTCCTAAAAAACACCGATCATTTTAATTGCGTACTAAATATTAAACTAATTTAGAACTGTACTATGAATAGAACGATGTCGATTGGTAAACCCAACAATTCAATATGTACCGTAGTAAATCAACATTTACTTAGTTCGCTTTCAAGGATTGCTGACAGCGATTTTTTATACTTATTTGACTTGTCGTTAAATATTATGTAGTGCTAACTCGTGATTTGTAGTTATTGTTTTGTTTAACTTACTATTAAACATTTTATGTTATGTTTGTACGTATGTATTTATAATAAGACTAGCTTTTGCCCGCGGCTTCGCTTGCGTTAATTTATCCCCGTAGGAGTGGAATTTATCAAAATCCTTTCTTAGGGGATGCCTACGTCATAGTAGCTTTATGCATTCAAAGTCTCAGCCCGATCGGTTTAAAATTGACAAAGTTTCATACAAACTTTCATCCCCAATTTTATCCCCTTGGAGGTAGAATTAATTAAAATCCTTTCTTAGCGGATGCTTACGTCATAACATCTACCTGCACGCCAAATTTCAGCCCGATCCGTCCAGTGGTTTGGGCTGTGCGTTGATAGATCACTATGTTAGTCACCATTGAGTTATATATATTATAGATGTTTTTACAATTATTTTAAAACTATTTTTGACATATACTTTTTTGTAACAATTCTTCTTTCTATATATGAAAAAATAAATTGACTTTTGTTAGCTAGTTAGGTAGCTGATGTAATAAGGTGTAACTTAGGGTACTTTTATTTTAGAGAAATAAAGTAAAATTCCACTCGGACAAAGTCACGGGAACAGCTAGTTGTAATAATATAATATCAGAGAACAATTTACATCTATTTGGTCCCAAGCTAAGCAGATATTGCATTAGGCCATCAAAGTCTGTAAACCAAGGAACTTTAGTATCAGGTCGACCTCCACCCCTGGTCCGTGTTCCTATGGTGAATTCCTGATGATTCTCCATACTTCATATCAGGTCGACCTTTACGCCTGGTCCATGGGCCTATGGTGAATTCCTGATGATACTTAAATGACCTCATGCTCATTCAATTTACTAATGAAGCATAATAGAAGGTTTATCATCACCTTTATCATCTTTAATAAAAAGTCTCCTAGGGTGATTTTGTAGAGATGCACCACCCTGCGCTGTATATGGTGTATATAGGGGCATTAGTGGAGAATAATTATAATAGCCCTTTTTTCCGAAAAATGGGGTACGTATGCTGTTTACAGAATGTCCCGCAACTCGGTGCGCCTTTTGGCATAGGCCTCCTCCAGCTCTCTCCACTGAGCTCTGTCTTCCGCAACTCTGTTCCAGAACGGTCCGGTTGATGTCATCTTTCCACCGTGTTCTTTGGCGACCCTGTCTTCGTATACGCTATCAGCATCAGTGAGAATAATAAGATGAGCATAATTTCAGGTCAGTTAGCCAGTATCAGTAGAAGAAATCGCTATTTAGCGATAAGGCCGCCCATTGTTACCTCTATACTATAATTATGTTGTTTTGCTTTTTATATTTGATACATATTAATTTATGTAATTGTCTTCCTGCGAGAGGAACCATAAAGTGTTTTAATTTCATTTCAGTCGAAATGAATTTACCATGAATTATCTATACATATAAATAAATCGTTAATATGGAGTGTGAGTGAGTCGTAGAATTGGAGTATAATAACTGTTTTTTTTCCTACATGCATGTGAATATAAATACGGTACATACACCAAATTATAATTTTTTGTCTGTCTATTTGTTACGGCTAAACTCTGAATTGGCTGGACCGATTTTGACGGGACTTTTTTTGGCAGCTGATGGGTAAGTAATAAGGAGTAATTTAGGTTATTTTTATTGTAGAAAAATAAAGTGGTAGAACATGGTAAATTATTATACAATAGGGTTACTATTCCCCATTACTAGCAATTCCTTCCCCCTTGTTCTTATATGATGGGCAATGACGATTACCCAATGTTGACACTAGACCACGTCATAGCTACTTACAATTGCTATCTGACGTCCGCCACTATACTGTTAACGCAAGTAGGCACCTTTCAATTAATATATATTCTTTATTACACTTTTAAATACAGTTCTAAAGTTAAACATATACAGAGTGAGCAAAGGTGGACTTATCTCTAAGAGAGATTTCTACCAGTCAACCCAACAATGTGACATAGCTAGTACTGAGTAGGTAACACCTGTGCAATTAACACTATTATGTTGAAATGTCGAAAAGTTGAGAAAAATAAAACATATAAAATTCAACAAATTAAATAAAGTTCTAATTATATTATAATTATAATAATATATACAATAATAAATAAAATAAACATTAATAAAAGTTATATATATATATACATACATATACAATTACTAAAGATATCTACATATATTACACAAAATACAAATAACAAAATACATGATGAAACTAATCATACTAAGGTCGATAAATAGTGTGATTTCAACCTTTTCTTAAAACAACCAATTGAATTAATCACCCATTAAAAAAACAATGAAAGTAATATCAGTGGATTGCATTGAAATCATAATCAGGAAAGGATTTCATTTTGACATGGTTGCGGCTTGACATAATGTCAGATAATATTATCTTGATTGATAATTTAGGTTTGCATTCACAATTAGGTGGGGCTGTTACATTATCAAAAATATAGAGTCGTAAATACATTTTGAAGTCAATATTGATGATAAAAACTAATATTGATATTAACAGTACTTTTATGTTACATTTTTTTTTGCAAATGCATGACCTATATAATATACTTAGATAATATCCAGACCGATACAAACCATTGTAGGTACTCATGAATACAAATGTTTGCACCGTGCGAGCATTCGAACCTGCGACCATCGAAGGTAAAGCGGTGTACTAAACTGCTAGACCGCCGAGGCTGTCATATTAATCTATTATATCTGATAATGTAATACCACCCTTACAATCGTCATAAATATTGTCTTATGTAATTTGTATGCAACCTTGCCAATTCACAAATAGATTAACATTGTATTCATGTACTAAACACAGTAAACATTGTGGCTCTATTCGGGTAGAACATATTATCTAGAGGTATCTTCGGAATTTCAGGAACTCCTATTTTATTTGTATACTAACTACCCGACCTGGCTTCACACGGATGTATTACAAATCATTGAATTTCCCGGCTTGTTCTACACTATAACAACCACGTATTATACATAGAAACCATCCTCTTGCATCACTCTATCTATTACTGTAAACTGCATTAAAATAAGTCGAGTAATTTAAAAGATACAAACGAAGAGACAGCTGTCGCAATTTTGTTTCATTTATTTATTTATTTATTTAATTCAGGCTACTATATACATAGAAATAATAATAAAATATGTAAATAAAATTGTCTCTATGGTCACGGCACTGACGACGGCAATCTATAATATAGTCCTCCTTCATGAAGGTGGGCTTTATACTATATAAAGATTTATTCAGTCTTTATAATATACTAGCTTTAAAAATTACGATACTACCATACAAATTTTCATCTCAAATTGTAAAATCTAGTATTTTAAACACGGAAATTTGTGAGTATGTATGGAAGATGGACATTTGTTACTCTTTTACTCAAAAACTAGTGTATGGTTTTCGAGGAAACTTTTGAATAATATTATAAATGTGAAAGTTAGGATATTTGTTATGCATTCACGCAAAAACTACTGAACCGATTATCACAAATCGAAATTATATACACATGTTCTTGGAGGTATTGGAATGAACATAGGATGACTTTTTATTTAAAAAAATAACAAATATTAGCGAAGCAGCGGGTAAAAGATAGTAAATACAACAAAATTACAATTTTTATATAAATTTCATTTTTAATTTCATTTCACAGCTAGTACCTACTATAAACGTTGAAGTTTGCGAATGTGGCTGTGTAGATGGACATTTGTTACTCTTTCACGCAAAAATTACTGCATGGATTTTAATGAAACTTTACAGAATATAGTTAATACAATAGAATAACACATAGGCAATACATTTAATGCAAATAAAACCGCGGATAAAGCTAGTGTACAGTATATGCAAACACCTGTCATCTCGAAGCGAACAAACCGCATCTCAAACATTAAAATATCTAATAACAACATAACAGCGAGCTGTAAAATAGTCCAACACCCCGAAGCGGTCCATAAACATAAGCTGTTTTCTAATATTAATAACGCATAATTCTAATATAAAACCTTAATGAGTGACGGATAAAGCGATAAACATATAATTTATGGCCGATACCAGCAATAAAAAGCTCGATACCCATCTACAAAATGGAAATCAATTACTTTGTTTACGTCCACGGACGGGTTTTGTAAAAATTTATCTTGCCCGCTGACGGGCAAACGCGCGTATCATAATTTATTTCACAATACCATCACTCTCACATTTTTATTTAAATATACGAATTATGGATATTTTTATAATGTTATATAATAATTTTAGAAATCTAAATAGATATAACTCAAAGGTGACTGATGTAGTGATCTACCAACGCACAGCCCAAACCACTGGACGGATCGGGCTGAAATTTGGCATGCAGGTAGATGTTATGACGTAGGCATTCGCTAAGAAAGGATTTTAATTAATTCTACCCGCAAAGGGATAAAATAGGGGATGAAAATTGGTATGAAACTTTGTCAATTTTGAAACAATCGGGCTGAGACTTTGCATGCATAAAGCTACTATGACGTAGGCATACCCTAAGAAAGAATTTTGATAAATTCCACCCCTAAGGGGATAAATTAACGCGAACGAAGCCGCGGACAAAAGCTAGTCTGTGTATGAGACTTTCGTTACACACATTTACTTGGAAGAGAGATCTCTTTGGGGATAAGTCTGTTATTATACGCAATTATTTTAAAAGCTAATTGTGTCATTTTATACATATTTTTTTGTAATTATTTTACATATATATTATTATGTGTGTGTATATATGTGTATGTATATTATTTATATATAAATATATGCATGTCTGTTAATAATGGTTGACAATAAACGCTAGAGAAAAATTATAATTGAAGTTCATAAGCGGCTAAAATATCCTACATGAATAAATAATTTTTTAATATGAATTTTAATTCTTTCTTTAACTTATCGTACAATTAAGTTATAAACAAAAAACTTACCATCACGGCTTCTAACTTGAATGTCAGAGACAATATAAACTGTCGACGTTTACTATGAAACGCAACATGATATATTCACATTTCGCTTGGTATCAAAATCAAAATATCTTTCTTCATGTTGATCTATTAGACTCTTATGATATGTCAAATCTACCGTCAGTTCGGAGTGCTTTCGAGCTAAGAAGAACTGACAAGAAACCCTCAGCATACATGTATACTGAATACTGATTCATTTTTAAATTCAAATTTGGGAGAATAGAGTGACCACCAGCATTTGCTATAAAATTTTTGTCAAAAGGAAATAGTGTATATCTTGATAGTACGTAGTATGTATATTTTTAAACCCAACTTTATAGTACTGAAAGGCAGCGCCGTCACGTCGATTATTTTTTGATTTTGTAATAAATAAATAAATATTTGTTTGTTCAAAATCTACCCTGTATCATCGTAAGCACAGATATTATATTATATTAGAGTCCGTTAATTTCTGTTCCCGCGCGTTCCCTTCCCCTCCCTAACTAGTAACAAACGGACCGTACAGCGGCCTTGACGCGCGCGCGCATTGTGTTGTGAATTAAAATAAATTAGAACTGTGTTAACCTACTGTGAAACCTACTGTGAAGCTGGAAAGCTAGCGAAGACACCTTCGAGACCCTGAAGCCCAAGAAATTCGCAGAACCATAAAGGTAAATGACTGACGCTTTCCTAATATTTTGGCAGCAGAGTAGTTTCCCTAACAGTTAAAACACATGCAGTCGATACTTAATACATTTAAATGAATTTGTTTAATTTACAACAACACTACAACAGATCTAAATTTTAAATGTTATTATAGGAATGAGTCATCTACGAAATTGTAATACTCTTTAAACAGAGTCCATGTGTATTGTTAATTTATCATATGTAAATTTATGTATATGCATGTGAAATTATAAATAAATAAATAAAAAAAAAATCCGCTATCGTGAAATGAACATAACAATATGAATCCATTAAATACTGAAATGATCTTCCTCAAAATAACATCTAATTCAATAAAGCCGATAAATAACTTTACCATATGTTTTTCTAAAATCGGATTGCGAATCCGGCAGTATTAGAACCACTTTCTAAATTAGATAAAAAAACAGAAAACTAAAAGATAAGTTATATACGACTATCACATTATGCATCGTCTATTGGTTTGCATATATAATTGAATTTATAAAGAACGAAAAATATATTTATTTGACGCATACAAAACAATCACACAACATATTACAAAAATTATAACTAATTATTTTAATAATACAGCTGCGACCAAATTGGTTTCCACTCAGGTCTGGGATATAATGCCCAAACGCTGATTTTCAGTGGAAACTTGTAGAAATTAATTTAAAATATATAAATTGTGATCGAATCAGAAATGAGGAGATCCGCAGAAGAACTAGAGTGACCGACATAGCTCGAAGATTTGCGACACTGAAGTGGCAATGGGCAGGGCACATAGCTCGTAGGACAGATGGCCGTTGGGGCAATAAAGTCCTCGAGTGGCGACCACGGACCGGAAGATGCAACGTGGGAAGGCCTCCAGCAAGGTTAACCGATCTGGTCAAGATCGCTGGAAGGCATTGGATGCGAGCAACGCAGGACCGATCATCGTGGAGATCTTTGGTGGAGGCCTGTGTCCAGCAGTGGACGTCTTCCGGGCTGAGATGATGATGATGATGATGAAAAAGTCAATAGGTTTTTTATGGGAATAGGTATAAAATTTTACAATAAGATACCAAAGGATATATTGGAATTACCCTTAAATAAATTCAAAACATCTGTTAAATCATATTTACTGCCTAAACTCACTAAACAATTACTTGAATGACGAGCGTGCATGGCAATAGTTTTCATGTTCGGGATTTTCATTTAATGTTAGACATAGACACCTATATAAATACCTATGCATTGTAAATAAACTGGATTTAATAAAAAAAAAAGTAATTCAATTGAGTTTCTTGCCAGTTCTTCTCAATTGGATCTATATACCGAACTGGACGGTAGGGAAAAAAATTATAATGTAAAAACTTGACGTTCATAAGCGGCTAAAATGTTCTACATGAATAAATGATTTTTGAATTTGAATTTGATATAAATTGTGTACCTATTGCTGCCTGCGTGAACGTGCGCTGTTGGTGCTTCCGTTTAGTTTTATTCGGTTCAGTTTTATTTTATTTATAACACTTTATAGCTCCTATAAATGGATATGGCCAAAATAAAATAAATAAAAAATAAAACCAAGTACAAAAGGCGGTCTTATCGCTGATTGCAATCTCTTACAGACAACCTTTGGGAAGAGAGTATTTAAAAAAAAATTGAGTAGGAGACGCATTAGAGGTAATATAAAATTATATACACTTATATAAATAAAATATATATCAGCAATAGAATTCCTGTGTACGTTACACAGGAATTCTATTCTAAGTACTAGTATATAATACACAAATTTACATATATATACATATGCACATACATACATTAAATAAGTTTAGTTTTTTTTTCACATTACTCTAATGCTGTTGGCCGCTGGCATTTACAGCTTCACCGGACGATATGAGGCGAGTGCAGATGGCTCTCCAAAACCGCGGAAGGATGGAGCGGCTGAAGGTCAGCTCCCACCTGACGGATACGACTTTAGTCTGAAGACACCGCCAGGAATTTCAGTTTTGTCTAAGTACCTATACCGTTTACCTCAGTTTCTTATTGGTAACAAAACTCAGGAAATTACTACGTGCCTTAAAAGTATAGAGTTTGAATGAATATCGGCACTGCTGAACCTGAACCTACTATAGAACCTATGTTAATATAGAACATCTTAAAAAACCACCCGGGCCGGGTCATTGGGCTCCCTAAAATATGGTCGAGCGCAGTGATGGATGGCTCTTCCGTCATACACGTGAACGAGTGCTGCTTGTAGGGACTGGTCTGCTCTTATCACTATGACTGATTTAATATTACTGTGTTTTTTATTTGAGCCTAAATAAATTAGTTCTAGTTGGTAGTTTATATTCACACGTTTCGACTTGTAAAATATGAAGCTAGAAGGATTGTTTAGAAGAGCAACATACAAGTTTCTTGCTTATTCTTCTTGTGAGATAGCTTTCCGAATGAGAGGTAGATTTAAAAAAAAATTGTTGACTATAAAAAAGTGCTTAAATTAAGTTTAATTGAATGAATGATTTTCTATTCTATTCTATTTTAAGGAATTTCTAAAAAATATTCAATTTGGGATGGCAAAATAAACGTGAAAGTTTATAATCAACTACCCACAACTGACACCTAGTGTTAACATCATAGAATTTTCTCACAGTGCATAACAGAAGTAATTAAGTAAAGAAAACATCTCTGTACATAATAAGACATTTATGAGCTCCTAATGAACAGTTGTGTTATGATTTTTCCATTGACGCGTTAGGATTCCGTACATTTTTGCGAGAATATTCGATAGTGTAATTAAGAATTATAATAATAATATAAGAAAGAAAGATAAAGCAGTAAGAAAATATACTACACTATCTTTTGATCGCGGCTTCACTCACGTTTATTTATCCCCTTGGGGGTGGAATTTATCAAAATCCTTTCTGAGGTCATGCCTACGTCATAGTAGCTTTATGCATACAAAGTCTCAGTCCGATCGGTTTAAAATTGACAAAGTTTCATACAAACTTTCATTCCCTATTTTATCCCCTTGGGGGTAGAATTAATCAAAATCCTGATTCTTAACATCTACCTACATGCTAAATTTCAGCCCGATCCGTCCAGTGGTTTGGGCTGTGCGTTGATAGATCACTATGTCAGTCACCTTTGAGTTATATATATTTAGATTTCTATCGAGAGTATTATTACCTAGTAGTTTTCTCTCACTACACACTTCGAGACCCTGAAGCCCAAGAAATCCGCAGAACCATAAAGGTAAATGACTGACGCTTCCCTAACATTTTGGTAGCATAGTAGTTTTCCCAAACATATATATATATATATATATATATATTAGAATAACACATAGACAAAAACATCAAGCGGTCGAAACCGTGACACAATTAGTACAAAATATTTTTTATACTGAACCACTGACAATAGAAAATGTCACGTACCCAGTCCTGCGCGATACGCATCGCGTTTTTGCCACCGCACAATGAATGCGTAAATCATTTTACTGTGTGTAATTAAAACGTAATTATGTTTTTGCAATACGTGGCGCATGTGTGAACACGGGCTGATACATGTTTTATGAGCGTCCATACATTACTCATGTATTTCATTATAAGTACTCAATTAAAATCATTACTGTAATCCCTCTACATTCACTTGTCAAGAAATTCATTGAGGCACTGTCCAAATACTTGACACGTTCTCATTTTGCTTGATATTATTGAAAAATAATTTAATCCAACGTGATCACTATCATATATATCTACCGTTGTTTCTTTGATTAATTTGAGATTGTTATCAGTGTTACTATCAGCAGAAAGATCGCTAGAAATATAAATAATTTTTGCTATAAGTGGGACTCAAACTCACGAACTTTTAATCTATGCCCGCTCTCATTGTAATTATGAAATCATAATATTTAGAATATTACTGATTATGTTGCTACAGAGTTTGAGATTCCAACTATAAATTCGTTTTACGGGAATATTATAAACGCGAAAGTTTGTAAATATGGATGTTTGTTACTCTTTCACGCAAAAATTACTGAACGGATTGTGATGAAACTTTACAATAATATAGCTTATTTAAATCAGGCTATATGGTCCATATTACATATACCTTATAGACTAACATACATAAGAAATAATAATAAAAAGTAAATAAAATTGTCTCTATGGCTGTGCACGACGCACCTTCTTAGACATTTATTGTATTTTTTTATATATATTTAAAATCCATATTTGTACAATAAAATATGGATTTTAAATATATATAAAAAAATATTTTCATATAACATATTATTTGTCACTTTTTAAATATACATATATTTATATATATATATATAGAAATAAGTTTACTTTTTAAATATATAATCTTTTAAAAAACGTCAGCTCGAAGAACTCGGCATTACTCAGCGTCTATCAGCAACAACACAATAGTTTCTCCTCGAACTAAAAATAAAATAGATATATATATATATAGATAGATAGATCGTTTATTTGTTTGTTACTAATCACACCCAACATATTCATAAGAATAGACAATACATAATACGACATAAGATTTATAAAATTGTGTTGTTATGTGTGATCTGTAGCAAGGTGAAAAATGGTGACGTGATGAATGAATGTGATCTGTGTGGTGTGACAAGAATGGATAAGATAAAGAATGAATACATTAGAGGAAGTATGAAAGTGGCACCGGTGTCGGAGAGGTTGAAGAGTAATCGTCTATCATGGTATGGACATGTAATGCGTAGGAATGAGGATAATATTTTAAGAAAGGTGTTACATATGAATGTGGATGGTTAGAAAGGCTGAGGAAGGCCGAAAAATGGATGGATGGATTGTGTGAAAGATGATATGGTAAGAAAGGAAGTAAATAATGAGATGACTGCGAACATGAATGAATGGAAGAGAAAAACATATTACGCCGACCACAAATAAATGGGATAAGGAAGAAGCAGATGATGATGATGATGATGATGTGTGATCTGTAGCAATACAAAAATATCGAAGCTCAGCGTGGAACATTGTTCAAATATAAAATATATACAGTCCTTTAGAAACTTCAGTCGTTAAAAATGGTCACGGCACTGATAAAAGCAATCTGACACAGTAGCACCGATACACCATAAGCATAAGAATAACACATAGGATATTTTTTATCGAAATTTAACGCGGGCGAAACCGCAAGGCACGGCTAGTATTCATTAATGCAAATCGTAGCATGTTTAGATGTAATGATTTAATGATATTAATGAATATTAAATTTTTAATTTATCTAATGATTTTTTTAATATAGGTACATTTGTTTAAAATGCTTAACGTCATAATTGCATAAGACCTTTACAAATATACTATAATTTATTACTTTTAAATAAATTTAAAACATCTGTTGAATCATATTTATTGAGCAAAGCACACTAAAATTACTTAAATGACAAACATGCATGGCAATAGTTGATTATATTATTATGCGGGATTTTCATTTTATGTTAGACATAGACTATATAAGTATAGAATATAAATAAATAAACAGACTTTTAAAAAAAATAAATTCAGTTGAGTTCCTGCCAATTCGTCTCAATTGAAAAATGAAGTACAAGAAAAGTATTCGTGGCCCGAGTCCCCACCAACGTGCTGCCTTCATGAAGGAGGACTACTGGCGGAAGGGGGTCGTCAGTGCCGTGACTACACCGACAATTTATTTTTATATTATTCTTATATATGTATGTTAGCATATAACTGGGACACCTCAAGTTAATAACCAAGCAGCACTAAAGCACTGGCAAGAAATGGCAGGATTGGTACATTAAAAAGCCCTAATATCGGGCTACTCGAACAAATACTCCAATAAACTATTGCTATTGAGTAAAAATAACATATGTATCATGAGTAGGGGCCCTCACAGTACAATACAATTTGAACAAACACATGGCAAACCTTGGCCTGTGCAAAATAAAAATCTGCATAATTTGTGGTTGTATCCCACTTATTATAAACATAATATCTCCTTTGGAAAGTTTACATGCTATCCTGAGGAGATTAAAAACCATCGCTCCTAAGAATATCCTTCAATTCTTGTACCTCACGGGTCTAGGTAGCGAACTCTGAAAAAGGGCGAGTACAAGCACAACCCAAATCCCCTAGGGGAAAGGGGATTATTAGTAATGTGGATTGATAACCCCATTGCTAGCAATGTACCATGTCAGGTCGACCTCCACGTGGTTCCCCCTGGAAACCATCGTGTTAAATTCCTGGTGAATTTGTCGCGATGGGCTAACTGACCTGACCTCATTCTCATCTTATCATCTTCCACTGGTGCCCCGCCAGCGTAACCCGATAGCGCAGGCGGGTGCCCATTATCATCCGTAAAAAAAAAACCCCAAATCCCCTTATAAAAAAATAGTCTATAAGTAATTTGTGATATGGGCCATAAGTAACCTAAAATAAATAAATATATAGATATCATAAATAATTTACTAAATATTGCTCCACTTCTTTATACATATAAATAATTATCAACGATTATATATATAAAATATCGACCACTCGCGACAGACAGTTATAAATGGCCGATCACTATATCTGCCTGCCTGCTGCATACATCAACCGTGCTAATTGACATCTACAATCGGATTTAATGCAGAATCTATAAATATTGGAGGCAGTTTCATGACATATTGAGGTGACCGACAACTGTTGCTTTGGAGTCCAAGTCATAAGCGTATGGAGATTATTTTTTCAGAGTTTTTTATTCTTCTTTTGCCTGGCCTTAGTCCCACTTATTTGGGGTCTGGTCAGTCTTCCCTATGATGTTCTGCCCTGGGTAGTCTGGGATGTTATTTCGGCGCTTTTTAAATTCCACTCAACAATAGACCTGAGACGGGGTCTGCCGCGTCTTCTGTCTCATGTCAAGTACTGTTCTTGTCATGTGGTCTGATGATCACCACATGACATAACCGTACCACCTTAGGCGGCTCTCCAAATCTGTTACCTTAAAATTGCCTTCAACGTGGATGTTTTTAATGTAGTGTTTAGTTCAGTGGTTTCAGAGAGTTTTTTTAATCATATCAAAATAAAAATAATTTATTTAAGATATTTTTAACTAGTTATTAACGTTAAGTTTTTTGTACTAATATTTTTTCCCTGCTGTCCAGTTCAGTATACAGATTCAATTAAGAATTACCTACTGGCAAGTATCTCATTTTTTTTAAATTGCCATCCATAGAATAGTATGTAAATGACCTGCGGCTCACCTGATGGTAGAAACGTGAACATTTTGTTAAAATGTGTTTATACTGAATCAACTATAATAATACAAATAAACAAACATAAATTGTAGAGTGTCAATAAATTTATTAATAAAAAAATCTACACTCAAACATAAAACATATCAAGAAAGAGTCAAATACATATCTTGCGAAAGAATTAAAAAATATACCAAAATACAAGTGATGTCATAAACATATACATGTTCATATACATGGTCATAAATATTTTTTTCATTTTCATAAAAGATTTCGGCCAATCTTGGGTTCTTAGTTATATGAAATCTTTTATGAAAATTAAAAAAAAATGAATAAATGTTTATTTCTTTAAAAACAATTCAGTTACTATAACATAGTGTTGGGATGACCTAGTAAGCATGGAAATGCCTGTGTCAGGAAATATTTATTGCGAATAAATTATGAATATATATCGGTCATACTCGTGAACGGGTGCTGTTTGTAGGGACTGGTCTGTTCAGGTTGAGAACGCTGATTAGATTTTTTGATTTTTGCAATAGCATATGCTGGTGGTCACTCTATTCTCTCAAATTTGAATTTAAATGACAGTGTATTATTGTAAACGTATATGTAACAACTTTATTTAGAAAAAAATACGAGCTGAGTGTCTTATTAGTTCTTCTCATGTAGAAATCATTCCGAACTGACGGTAGATTTGACATATCATCAGGTTGCTAACGCTGATTAGATTTTTTGATTTTTGCAATAGCATATGCTGGTGGTCACTCTATTCTCTCAAATTTGAATTTAAATGACAGTGTATTATTGTAAACGTATATGTTTATAATAATACACTGTCATTAAACATTTATTAGAAGAGAATACGAGCTGAGTTTCTTGTCAGTTCTTCTCATCTCGAAATCATTCCGAACTGACTGTAGATTTAACATATCATAAGAGTCTGTACTGTGTCTGTATAGGTCCACCTATATGAATAAAGATATTGTGAATTTTAATTTGAATATATAAAAGAGTTATCACTTATAAATTATACCATACTCTTTCGAGAGCGAATTACCACCGGTAAATATTCATAATTCATTCGCAATAACACGAACCATGCAAACATAACAGGATATTAAAACACAAATGAACTTGTTTAATTACCACCTTCATGACCACTACTTGACAGATGTGGTGATGCTAATAACGTTCGGTACCGTTATGTTAAGATTGCACTATGATACTAGTTAAATACCGCGGTATCACCTGGAATCTAATATAAGTGATACGGCGGCCAGATACTAGTTAAATACTGCGGTATCACCTGCAATCTAATTTAAGTGATACGGCGGCCAGATACTAGTTAAATACTGCGGTATCACCTGCAATCTAATTTAAGTGATACGGCGGCCAGATACTAGTTAAATACCGCGGTATCACCTGCAATCTAATTTAAGTGATACGGCGGCCAGATACTAGTTAAATACTGCGGTATCACCTGCAATCTAATTTAAGTGATACGGCGGCCAGATACTAGTTAAATACCGCGGTATCACCTGCAATCTAATTTAAGTGATACGGCAGCCAGATACTAGTTAAATACCGCGGTATCACCTGCAATCTAATATAAGTGATCGGCGGCCGGCAGCCAGATACGTTAGTTAAATGGCTGAAGTCAACAAATGCAATCTGAATTTTATCAGTGATACGGCGGCGTTGATACTAGTTAAATACCGCGGTATCACCTGCAATCTAATATAAGTGATCGGCGGCCATCCTAGTATTCATACCACTGCATTGCCAGCTGGTTCTGGTGCCAGCGTTGAGTGTTCGGTGGCTGAAGTCAACAAATGCAATACTGTATTTCATCAGTGATAGAGAAGGTCGTTGATACTAGTTAAATACCGCAGTATCACCTGCAACCTAATTTAAGTGATATGGCGGCCATCCTAGTATTCATACCACTGTATTGCCAGCTGGTTCTGGAGCCAGTGTTGAGTGTTCGGTGGCTGAAGTCAACAATTGCAATACTGAACTTCATCAGTGATAGAGAAGGTCGTTGATACTAGTTAAATACCGCGGTATCACCTGCAACCTAATTTAAGTGATATGGCGGCCATCCTAGTATTCATACCACTGTATTGCCAGCTGGTTCTGGAGGCAGTGTTGAGTGTTCGGTGGCTGAAGTCACAAATGCAATACTGAATTTCATCAGTGATAATGCTTCCAGTGGCTGTGGTCAGATCAGTTAACGATAACGGAATTAAGCAGAATATTATAAATTCAATTAGTACTTATAATTTACAATAATAATAATCTTAGGACAATTCACACAGCGCCATCTAGTCCCCAGTTAAGCTACCTGAAGCGTGTGTTATGGGTACTAGGTAACTGTTAAATACATAGATATATATAATTTTTTTTTCGTATATATAGAAGACACCTAGATTCACACAATCATACTCATGAATACAAATGTTTGTGCCGTGCAAGGACTCGAACCCGCGACCATCGGAAGTAAGGCGTTAAACTGCTAGACCACCAAGATCGTTAAATTCATCAATACCTGAACATGGCATCTATGTGTAAATAAAAAAAAATATACATTATTATTATTGTATTAATTAACAATTTCAAACATCCGTTTAGGGATTAAACACACAAACTGTACTCAATTTCAAATTATAATCTATTTAACTAATGAATTTCTACAAAATCTAATGATTGATGAACTGATATAAATCCACTTCGAACTGAATATAGCGTAATAAAATTCGCTCAATCCGGATATAACCAGAAACTAATATCAAGTAACCTATACACAGCTGATTGTCAATATACGCAATAATAATACATATTATTAATAATACAATACCCGTCATAATAATATATTTTATATCAAATAAATTAATTATAGAAACTAAAGCCATTTGACAAGTTTTATAATTTATCGCTAGCATTACTGTCAACTTATCTCTTTAAATACTTAAATCACATTTTTAACTTTGATTGATTGAGAAATATATCATACGAGTGTTTGAAACCTAATCTTAAAAAATAACAAATATATGTACATATTTCGTTTTTTTATTTCGGACTACTCTAATGCTGTTGGCCGCAGCGGGCCTTTACAGCTTCACCGGACGACAGGAGGCGAGTGCAGATGACACTCCAAACCGCGGAAGGACATAGAGCGGCTGAAGGCCAACTCCCGCCTGACGGATACGACTTTGTTGAGGGTTTGAACCTCGGCTCATGCCGTCGTAATTTCGATTCCCGTTTGAATTGAACGGGGTTTCGATCGGATGGTTGAAGCAATTATATATATTTTGAATATATATATATTTTGTACTCATTCGGAATACCATTGCTGGAAGGTGATACCGCATTGTTGAATCACCTTCCAGCAAAGATATTCCCGAACCGATATGATAATGAGACCTTCAAGAAAAGAGCTTATTCCTTCTTAAAATTTCGTTAAATTCGTGTTCATGGGCGGCGGTAATCACTTATCGCCAGATGAATCAGGTGAGCTATGCTTTAAAGAATATATTTATAATTCAGTTTGTTTAAAAAACTAAACATATTGTGTAAAAAATGAAATAAAAAAACAATTTCAATCTCAGAAATTCGAATCCATCCATAGATATAGAAGAACTCGAGCGTAAAATCTAGCAAGAAATTGAAGCATCTTACTAATATTATTTAAAATAATATTTAAATACAGCAATATAAACGCGAGCAGATGAATATGGATGAATGGATGTTGTTACTTTTTCACGCAAAAACTACTTTTCGGTTTTTGATGAAACTTCACAATAGCTATAGCTCAGAATATCACATAGGCTACAAAATTCACGCAGATAAAACCGCAGGCACAGCTAGTCTAATATAAACAAAAGCGTACCGTGGTGATGTTACTTAATCTGTTAATGTTACAAGCTCTGCGCAGCTGTCAGCTGTGAAACCATGTGACTATGAGTTCCATTGTATACTCTGTGGCTACCGCCTGACAGGTTATTTGACAGCGTAATTCCATCCCCCACAAACTGAAAATAACTATTAATATTTAGGGATCCTACCTTACTAATATTATAAATGTGAAACTACGAATGTTTTTGCGCTTTCACGCAAAAATTTCTGGATTAATTAAAATTTCATGAGCATCGGGCTCATGAAATTTTGTACACATGTTCTTGGAAGTATATGAAGTAACATATGATGCTTTTTATTTATTTATTTATAATTCTTTATTGCACCAATATTAAAAGCAGATACATATATAAAAGAAAGAAGGTACAGAAGGCGGTCTTATCGCTAACTCAATCTCTTACAGACAACCGTAGCAAAGAGAGTTATACTAAAACTAAAGTAGGTGGCACATGTGTGGAAATAAGATAATAAAATTAAAATAAAATAAAAAATGAAAACAATTATTTACACCTATGTAAATAACTTAAAATTAAGTGTACAGATGTACACCGGAATAGGTTTAAATAGTGATCTACACTAAAATAAACTATTTATATACATAACTAAATATAAATACACTTATACATACTCATACGAAAACAATACACATTTATTTAAAAAAAAATTAAAAAAAAAACAAAAAAATTAGATACAACATTCTGCTACGTTTCAATTCATCATATTGATTCATTTCTATTGTAATGATCGCCGATACTACTATTTAATTAATATTATAATGGTATTAGCATGGACATAATATACTTTCATTTAAAAGAAAAAATAAAAAAAATATCATCATTTTGCTACTTCAGCGCCATCTAGCAGCCAGTGATGAAGTTATGCGAGCGAAGTTACGGGTAAAAGCTAGTCCTAGATAAAAATAATCATAAATCTATTATATTGTTAATTAACAGATTGCTTAATCAAAGTAAACTTTTATCAGCTACTCAGTCTGTGATTATTATTGTTTTGCTTTTTAGATTGCCTATTCTTTTTCTCATTTATTTATATAAATTCAGACCCTTTTGTCAAATATTGGTAGTAATATATTTTTTATAGATAATTTAAAACAAAAGATCGTAATACAATAATAACAAAAATCTCAGGACTATTCACACAGCGCCATCCAGTCCCTAAAGTTTGTGTTATGGGTACTAGATAACTGATAAAAACTATATTTATCAGTTAACTAGTACCCATATTTATTATTATTGTATATTTTTGTAAATACATAAATATTCTATATAGAAAACATCCAGACCGTGACAAACATTCATACTCATGAATACAAATGTTTGTGTCGTGCGAGGAATTGAACCCGCGACCATTGGAAGTAGGGCGGTGTGTTTAACTGCTGGAATATTTATCTTCCTCTTGTATATATTTAATAATAATAATAATAATAATATTAAATATATTATTATTATTATTATTATTATTAAATATATTTGTCAGAATATGGTATGTACAATGGTGGTAAGTATATATAATATATGTTTTATCATACCGAGACCGTCACATAAAAATTATATAGATATAAATATTAAACCAAATAATCATTTACGTATATACTTTATCTAAAATATGTTATTTTTCACGTCCTTGTTTATTGTGACTACACAGTTAATTACGAAACGCAGTCGCTGACGATTCACGTTTGAAATACTAAATTATTTATATTTCATGAGACAATATCTGAACATTATAATTAGTAGTTTAATTATTCAATCATATCTATGTAAATATGACCATATCTCACACTTCCGCACTGAGCTGAAATGGCTTCCTAACCGCCAGCACAGGAGTGTTACAACTCTCTGTCAACTCTTTTCTGTTCTATACGATCTACTAGATCCTCTGTCATCATCTGCTTCTTCCTTATCCCATTTATTTGGGCGTAATATGTTTTTCTCTTCAATACATCCCTGTTCGCAGTCATCTCGTTATTTACTCCCTTTCTCACTATATCATCTTTCGCACAGTCCATCCATCTCTTTTTCGGTCTCTACCCTTATAACCATCCACATTCATATGTAACACCGTCCTTAGGATATGATCTTCATTCCTACGCATTACATGTTCATACCACGATAGACGATTACTCTTTAACCTCTCCGACATCGGTGCCACTTTCATACTTCCTCTGGTGTATTACTAGCTCCTCAGTACCTCAAAGAAAGATTTCAATGTCTAAGTTTATCACATTTTCGTGATCTCCGTTCTTCTTCTAATCTTCTGCTTTATACTCCTTCTCATATCTCTTACTTCTCATCTCAATCTTTCACTATTTCTGCCGTTAACCTGTTGACCTCAGAAGATTTCAAACCAAATTCACTTTGAAGAGATCCTTGCGTGAACCTTATTCCAAATTTCTTTAATTGTATTCAGCCATACTTCTATCAAAATATAACTCCATGAGATTATATGAATATTTATCAAGAACGCTAGTACAGAGAACAGCTAGTATATATTTATATTTTTTTTGTATCTTGTATATATTTGTTACTCTACTTGCCCCAGAAACCCTGATTAATAGATACAAAAAAATTATATAATTTTGTATGTTTTTTCTTTTAATTAATTATTAAAGTGCACCGCCATATTATCTGTGATCAACGCGACTGTTGACTGGTAGAGAATGCCATCAGGCATTAAGTCCGCCATGTTTATATTTATGTGTGCAAAAGAAAAAAAAAATTATTATTATTATATATTCTTTATTGCACAGATAATACAAAGATATTATAATTTAGAGATAATGAGAGCAAAGGTGGACTTATACCTAAAAGAGATCTCTTCCAGTCAACCTAAAACAGTAGCATAGGTGGTACTGAGTGGGTAATAACTGGTGTAAAAAAAACGATGTTAAACGCTAGACACTAAATACAATTCAAATAACACTGTCATGAACATATTAATTTTATGACAATTGTGAATATGACATTGAATTTATAATATGACTTTAATTACAATACTAAAACTTCCGCGTGACCCAAATGATTACAAATGTGAACAGAGCGAATGTCAAATCACATTAATAAAGAATTAATTATAAATTTAAAATTGTTTATTCAAATTAAAAGAAATTTAATGGCCGCGTTGACATGGAAAGTTTCTTTAAAATTTATTTCTAACTAGCTGTAATTGCGATTTCGTACGCGTGGAATTTGACTTTATTTTTCTAAAGTAAAAGTAACCTACGTTACTCCTTATTACATCAGCTACCTTCCAACAAAAGTCCCGTCAAAATCCGTCCAGCCATTTCAGAGATTAGCCGGAACAAACAGACAGACAAAAATTATAAAAAATGTTATTTTGGTGTATGTATCATATTTATATTCATAGGCATGTAGTATAAAACGGTTATATTCAATATTACAAACAGACACTCCAATTTCATTTATATGTATAGATTTATATTTAAATCTAAACAAAATATATTTATAAATAGAGTAGGAATATTACAGACACTTATAATAAATCAAATCTACCTTCCGTTTGGAATTTTTGTTTATAATATGATAATAATCTCAGGACAATTCACACAGCGCCATCTAGACCCAAGTTAAGCTAAAGCTAAAGCTTGTATTTTACATACTAGATAACTGATACAAAGACATTAATATTTTTTATATTATTCATAGAAAACACCCAGGCCAATACAAACAATTGTACTCGTGAATACAAATCTTTGTGCCGTGCGAGCAATCGAACCGGCGACCGTCGGAAGGTAGGTATGCTAAACCGCTAGCCCTAACGGGGATCAAAATTACGACGGCCTAAGCGTAGGTTCGAACCCCTAGCGGTGCCCTCAGACTAAAATCCTATCAGTCAGGCGGGAGTTGGCCTTCAGCCGCTCCATAAGTGCTTCCACAGGTTTGGAGTGCCATCTGCACTTGCCCCCTATCGTCCGGTAAAGCTGTAAAGGCCAGCTGCGGGTAACAGCATTAGAGTAGTCCGAAAAAAAACCACCGCCGTCATTATAATATCATCATCATCATCATCATCATCATCAGCCTGTGTCTGTCCACTGTTGGATATAGACCCTTCCCAAAGAATTCCACCCTGTGCGCTCTTCTGCCTTCCGCATCCATCCACTCCCGGCCACCTTCGTAACGTCGTCGGTCCATCTTATACGCTCTTCCTTAACCCCATTCCTGCTGATATGCCCGACCCACTGCCACTTCAGCTGACATACTTTGAGAGCTTTAAAATTTAATTTAATAATATCTAAATATACATAACTCAAAGGTGACTGACTTGCGTTGATCATGAAACACTCTTACTCAAATTAGACATTACGGTATTAGATATGAAGCACTATGCATGATGAAACTGAAATAAATGGTGTAAAGTCTGAGGGAACTAGTATTAAAATGGGTGTTCCTCAGGGCTCTATTCTGGGTCCTTTCTTATTTTTAGTTTACATAAACGATCTTCCTTTATAATGACATATTCGTAAACGGTTCTCTCTCTCATGTTTTAAAATGGTTTACGGCAAATAATATGCTACTAAATGCAAATAAAACATCTTGTAGATTCAAAAATCGTATTGGACAATAAATCTATTAATTTTGTTGACAATACTGTATTTCTAGGTATCACATTAGATTCCAAGTTGCGCTCATATTACTAAATTGGCGACGACTTAGTTCTGCCGCTTATGCGGTAAGAAGAATTAGACTATTTTAGCTATTTCCATAGCATTATGTCGTATGGTATTTTGTTATGGGGCAAAGCAGCTGATATAAATACAATATTTACTTTACAAAAGAGGGCCATTTGCTCCATTTATGGTATGGGTTCCAGGGAGTCATTGCGAGAGTGTTTTAAGGAATCAAATATCCTCACCGTAGCTTCTCAATACATTTGATATGCCAGAAGGAATATAGACAGATTCAAAAGAGTTAGTGATTGCACTAACTTACGTAACAATAACAAACTGACTAAAGTTAGTAATTCGTTTTATGGCAATTGCGTAAGGTTTTACAATAAAATACCAGAGTATGTTATAAATCTGCCAGAAAAAAGATTTAAACGTTAAAATAATATCTACTATAAAATACAGAATTCGTTAACTCAATGTTTTTATAGAAAAACTTTAAATCCATGACAATATTATCTGATTACTGACATATGTTGATCTTGTTATACTGTAATTATTTATATAAAAAAAAACACAGCTTGCTCATTCTTCTTGTGATGAATCTGGACAAAATATGACTATCTTGTAATGAGTTTATTTGAATAAAGATTATTTCTATTTCTATTTCTATTTCAACTGAAATTTGGCATGCAGGTAGATGTTGAAATTTGGCATGCAGATATATGTTATAACATAGTCATCCGCTAAGAAAGGATTTTAATTAATTCTACCCTCAAGAGGATAAAATAGGGGATAAAAGTTTGTATGAAACTTTGTCAATTTTAAACCGATCGGGCTGAGATGCATGCATAAAGCTACTATGACGTATGCATCCCCTAAGAAAGGATTTTGATAAATTCCACCCCTAAGTGGATTAATTTTAAATTAAATATGAATTATATTACTATAATAGTGATATGTTATCTAATTGTAAACCTGTCTGTGATCCTTAATAAATAAATAAATCATTAAGTGTTTTTTTAACCAAATTTAAGGCAAGATCCTCATGCAAATGTTGGAAGAGAGCAATAATACTGAAGACTGGAAATCAGTCAAGATGCTTATCAGTACGATTTACATACAATGCATCTTTGGCGCTTTGTACAACAGGAAGTTGGGAGATGTTATCTGGCGACGAATGTAATTGAGGATTGAACTATGTTCTGTACCAGACGGTTTTAGGTAAGAAACAGTCAAACAGAAGAATATAGGAAGAATATATGTAATCAAACAGAAGATCTATTCCTCTATATAACAGAAGAATATAGGAAGAATAGATGGAATGCTTCATGTTGATTAAATATAAATAAATATGACATTCAAAGTTTGTAAAAAGAATTCCCTTAATAAAATATATAAAATAAAGGACGAAAGTTTGTATTTATACATATGGCACTATTCCACGCGGACGAAGTAGAGGGAGCAGCTAGTATTAAATAAATAATCCTTATTAAAATTTATATAATATAAGCACTTTTATGTGATATTTTTTTCGTAAATACATACATATTATATATAGAAAATACCCAAACCGAAACAAACAATCATGAAAACAAATGCTTGAGCCGTGAGAGGAATAGAATCCGCGACTATCGGAAGTAAGGCGGTGTGTCAAATCGTTAAACCACTGAGGCCGTCAATAAATAAATATTATTTTATCAATAATTTACGGACCGTCAAATTACCAAACACTTTGCAAATATTAAATAATTATAGCATATATTGGACATGACACTTGATTTTTATTATAAACGATCAAATTATACAAGATTATGTAAATGTATAAACAATAAATAAATCATCATTAATATCTACGGGTTTATATAATTATGTTCAATATTATAATTGTGATCACAGAAATATTGAGAAATTATACAATATAAATATCAAATTTGAGACAAGTATTGACTTATTAAATGTTGGCATGTGACATGAATTTTCATGTTAGACATTTCTTACAATATCGGTACGACTTCGAACAATTATTACAGACGTATTTCATTCATTCATTCATTCATAATTTCATTTCATAAATTCGTCCAACCTTTCTATATACACTTCTATTATTTCGATTATTATTTGCCACATAACAATATATGTATATATATACACATTATGGACATCAATATTTCTAATTCTTCTTCTCAATTCCTCTTATTTCTGACATCAATCTTTGAAATGCACTTCCTGTTGACCTGTAAAGATGTCAAACCAAATTCTCCTTGAAAAATCTTTGTGTGAACATTGTTCAAAATTTCTATCTTATTTCACTACTCAATAACCACTTTCTGAAAATATTCCGTCAGACTATGAATAATTATTATAGTTTAATTGTATACATGAATAAAGATATTTTGAATATAGAATTTTTTGAATATTTGGTCATTAAATTCCCTAAAATATGGTCGAGCGCAGTGATGGCTGGCTCATCCGTCATACTCGTGAACAAGTGCTGCTTGTAGGGACTGGTTTGCTCTAATTACTACGACTGATTTAATGTTATTGTATATTTAATACTCTAATAAATTGCTACCAGTTGGTAGTTTGTATTCACAGTTCGACTTAAAAATGTAAAGTTAAAACGATTATTTAAAAGAGCAACACGCAAGTTTCTTGCTCGTTCTTCTTGCGACGAGACAGCTTTCCGAAAGCGGTAGAATAAAAGAAGAATAACTGTGTGATAAAACTGCCTAAATGAAGTTTATTCGAATAATATTCTCTATTCTATTCTAATAAATGAATAAAATAGTGGTACCACAATTGCCACGAAATAGCCTCCGTGTCGTTGCAAAACACTAGATAGCTGGTGGTTCAGAAAATAAAACTGCTCAATAAATTATAACTTTATTACACATTAATATTCAAGAGTTGAATAATATTTTTGTACGTCATAAATTACGGTCTTAACAAATAAATACGTCGCGGGCGTCGTTGAGATATGTTTGGTTTTTATTGGCCATTGGTTTCGCTAATAATTTATGTTAAATAACATAGCAATCTATGTAACACTAAAACATATTTTTAACTAATTACCTACATAATAATCTGTATGAATGTTTGTATGTATATAATAGTAATATAGATGAGAAATATTCTTTTTGTTTCCTTGATATATTCTAATGTTGTTGGACGTAACTAGACTTTACAGCTTCAACGAATGGTAATAATTTATAAATTTACTAATTAACTATAATATATATAGTAACCCGAGAAAATTAAATGCTAGGCAGAACATATATTGATATCAGATAACTGATAAATTAAAATTAAATATATTTTTCTTGTAAATACATACAAAATGGACATATGAAACACCCCAGATCAATATAAACAATCATAGCTATGAATACAAATTTTTGTATCGTGCGAAGAATCGAACCCACGACTATTAGAAGTGACGGTGTGCTAAGCCGCAAAAAGTTAAAAACAATTTATAATAGTAATTATGTTACCATAAAGTCAGCAATCAATCTATACATATAACTTCCTAAATTTGAAGTTCGCGTTGTGACTCGATTCCAGCTGTGTAACCCTCAATGTCAGGTTACTTTTGGTCCGGATATAGTCGACAATGTTCCTGTTCCTTATTTATCACAATTCCTATTATCTATATATCTATAATCAAATTTTAAGAGCACAGATTATATATTTGTTTATGAACTAGATTTTAACATTCTAGATTAATTTCTAATTCTTTCTTTCTTTCTAATTTTAAACATTAACATATACATTTTGTTTACACTTAATACATAATCAATGTTAAATTAACTCGCTGTATAAAGGAAACGGGTGAACACTATAATCCGTTTAAGCCCCACTTAACTGGTTATTTACAGCTGTCCAAATGAACAGAGCTAAAAACGTTGTGTTAAGCTCCGTTGGATTTAGGCCCTATTCTCACTGAAAGCACTTATAATATTTTTTATGTAGTAATTATACATCTAAAAAAACACGTTGATTGTAAGTTGCAAAAGTTACATAAACATCACATCATTATCATCAATTCAAAAAAATTCAAATATCCTTTATTCATGCAGGTCTATTAAAGATTCTTATGATATGTCAAATCTACGTCAGTTCGGAATGATTTCAGATGATATATGACAAGTCTTTTAAAATATTTACAATAATACAGATTCGTTTCTAAATGCAAAAGCAAATAGTCTAACCAGTATTAGCGTAATATATGTATCATGCCTAGGGCCCTCAGTGGACACTGCTAAAAACGCATGTCACAAACTTTGGCCTGTGCTCAAAAATTTGCAGCTTTTGCCAAGCAGAAGAGGAAACGCTACTACACATCCTATGTGGTTGTAGCCCACACATGTATAAACAAAATATCACCTTTGGAAATTACACACTCTATCTTGAGGAGATTAAAATCATCTCTTCTATAATTATTCTTCAATTCTTTTCCCTAATGGGTCAAACTTTGAACAAGTGCGAATATAATAGATCTCGGTAGGTCGCAATGCTGTAGATCTAAAACATGTGGCTAGAGCCTAAACTTAGGGGGTTTGGAATCTTGCCAAGTGTTATAATTCATATAAAAAAAAGAACATTATGACATCATTTGACGTTCGTGGTTCCTCCAATTCGTTATAATTCCGAGGGACTTAGCTGTAATGCCTCCGTTTATTTTTCACTAAGATATCTCTCTTTTTAACCGAAACATAGCTTACAAACGCTGTTCGGTAGCTAAAAATGAGATACAAGTCAAATCTTTTACGGGGTAGCAAGAGAAAACCCAGTGACATTGGTACTGGATATCTTCCACTTTTTACATACAACACAATCGAGTGTATTTTTTTTTCATTAAATATCCATACTTTCTTATTGGATAGTGACCGGGTCAATTGAAACTTTACAAACGCGTTTAATATGGAAGCGTCCTTAAGGGTGAGTAATAAACGAAATCCATAACCTCGGACCATTTATTTCAGCTAATGAATAATAATATTTTGGTGGATAACGACGGCAGTTATTCAAGTGCTGAGATTTTAACAGAAGCTGAGATTAACATGAGGGTTTAAATTATTTTTAAACGCTTTCTTGTTGACATTGATAGACAGTATACTATTTTTAGTCATAATCATTAAATCGTTAACTTTTACATGTATAGTAGCTTTTGCTCGCCGCTTCGCTCGCGTTTATCCCTTTAGGGGTGGAATTTATCAAAATTCTTTCTTAGCCTACGTCACATTAGCTTTATGCAAGCAAAGTCTCAGCCCGATCGGTTTAAAATTGACGAAGTTTTATACACACTTTCATCCCCTATTTTATCCCCTTGGGAGTAGAATTAATCAAAATCCTTTCTTAGCGGATGCCTACGTCATAATATCTACTTGCATGTGAAATTTCAGCCCGATCCGTCCAGTGGTTTGGGCTGTGCGTTGATAGATCACTACGTCAGTCACCTTTGAGTTATATACATATATTTAGATTTATTTGATAGACAGTATAAGACAAGGGGATTGTTAGTAATGGTAACTGTTGATCATATTGCTAGCAAGCAGGTAGACCGCCAAGTGGTCATCCCTGGAAACCATCGTGACAAATTCATGGAGAATTTATCACGATGTAGCCCATCGTTTCATGTAGTACTTACCTGACCTCATGCTCATCTAACCTCCACTGATGCTCCGTCAGCGTAAACTGCTCGCGCAGGCGAGTGCACCATTCCATAATCATCCTTAAAAAAAAAATTAAAATGGTAACCCCATTTTTATTAGTGTCAGATCCTCATTAGCACTGAGATCCTGGGTTAAAATGTCGTGACTCGTGATATATTGTAGTCTCTACCGTTTTAACATGTAGTTAACATCTTAACTGTTAGTTAATTAAGTAATTAACGAGGGAATGCAACAACAACATAATGTATTGAGAAATAAATGTAAATATTAATCTTTACATTGAATTGAATAGTGGTATGCCAACGCATTCAATTACTGTACGTTATAAATAATTTATAGTTAATTGTTTTGTTGACAATTTTGTAACACTTATATTATGGCGGATTTAGCAATTTGTTTGTTTATGGTATAACACATAGGCGGTATGCTAAACAACTTGAATTGTTTAGTACCTCCTTACTTCCAATGATCACAGGTTTGATTCCTCGCATGATACAAACATTTGTATCCATGAGATTGTTTCTTTTTTGTTTACTACTTATTTTTTTTTGTTCATTTCTACAAATATTTCTGTGTCTGTTTTCATATTTTTTTATTTATTTACACGTGGGTGGTTTTTAATAATAATAATAATAATCTCAGTACAATTCACACAGAGCCATCTATACCCAAGCTATCTAGAGCTTGTGTTATGGATACTAGATAACTGATACATATACATAGATATTTTTTTTTGTAAATACATACATATTATACATAGAAAACACCCAGACCGATACAAACAATCATACTCATGAATAAAATTTGTTTGTGGCGTGCGAGGAATCGAACCCGCGACCATCGGCCGTAAAGCGGTGTGCTTGACCGCTAGACCACTGAGGTCGTCAGTTTTATATACAAATGTACAAATTAAATGTAAAAGTTATGCAAAGTTATATAAGATTAACTTAAATTATATATATATTTTGTATAATATACATTGTGTATATATCTAAAAAATAATAGTTTAAGTATTTATATCAGTTGCCTAGTACCCGTAACAAGCTTTGCTTAGCTGCTACTAGAAAGCTACTTGATATATTCGCGAGGATATCGGGTTATTATTATATTAATATATTGAAGATGTTGTTACTATAACTCATGTTACACTGCAGGCCACGATAACTTACAACTAAATGAATTATTGGACATAAAAACATTGTGCGCCATACATAAACCATGGTCCACTTGCGTGCATTCAAACTCTTGTAAACATGCACAATTAATTGGCAGCGAGTTGCACGCACCTACGATCATGTGATTTGTGTTAAACAATGTATCAATAAACTTGATCGAAAGTGTAAATGAACGGATTACGGCGTCATTGACAGGTAATTACTCTTTGAGACTTGTTAATGACAAACGTGCATGG
This sequence comes from Achroia grisella, assembly GCF_030625045.1. NCBI lineage: Eukaryota > Metazoa > Arthropoda > Insecta > Lepidoptera > Pyralidae > Achroia > Achroia grisella. The sequence goes on from NW_026712771.1 coordinate 702,103, forward strand.
CAATAGTTGTACATGCACAGGATTTTCATTTAATGTTCAACATAGACACATATGTATATGTATAAGTACACAATGTAAATAAAACTTAAATTTTTTTATAGATTATTGCTTTGACACTTATAATAACAAACGTGCATGGCAATAGTTGTACATGCACGGGATTTTCATTTAATGTTCAACATAGACACATATGTATATGTATAAGTACACAATGTAAATAAGACTTTAAATTTTGTTATAGATTATTGCTTTGACAATTATAATAACAAACGTGCATGGCAATAGTTGTACATGCACGGGATTTTCATTTAATGTTCAACATAGACACATATGTATATGTATAAGTACACAATGTAAATAAGACTTTAAATTTTGTTATAGATTATTGCTTTGATATAATAACAAACGTGCATGGCAATAGTTGTACATGCACGGGATTTTCATTTAATGTTCAATATAGACACATATGTATATGTATAAGTACACAATGTAAATAAGACTTTAAATTTTGTTATAGATTATTGCTTTGACACATATAATGACAAACGTGCATGGCAATAGTTGTACATGCACGGGATTTTCATTTAATGTTCAACATAGACACATATGTATATGTATAAGTACACAATGTAAATAAGACTTTAAATTTTGTTATAGATTATTGCTTTGACACTTATAATGACAAACGTGCATGGCAATAGTTGTACATGCACGGGATTTTCATTTAATGTTCAACATAGACACATATGTATATGTATAAGTACACAATGTAAATAAGACTTTAAATTTTTTTATAGGTTATTGCTTTGACATTTCTTATAATGACAAACGTGCATGGCAATAGTTGTTCATGCACGGGATTTTCATTTAATGTTCAACATAGACACATATGTATATGTATAAGTACACAATGTAAGTAAGACTTTAAATTTTTTTATAGGTTATTGCTTTGACACTTATAATGACAAACGTGCATGGCAATAGAATAGAATAGAATAGAATAGAAAATCATTTATTCAAATAAACTTAATTTAAGCACTTTTGAATAGTCATAACAATTTGTTTTTTATCTACCACTCGTTCGGAAAGCTGTCTCATCACAAGAAGAACGAGCAAGAAACTTGTGTGTTGCTCTTTAATAGTTGTTCATGAACGGGATTTTCATTTAATGTTCAACATAGACACATATATAAGTACACAATGTATATTAGGCTTTAAAAAAATTACAGGTATGACTTCTTATAGTGACAAACATGCATGTTAATAGTTGTATATGTACGGGATTAAAAATTCTAGTCTATAATAGACGCATAGGCCATATAATGTTCAACATAGACACCTACGTACGTACAATGTAAATTAGGCTTTTAAAAAATGGTAGGTAATTTCACTTTGTGACGTCTTATAATGTCATGCACGGGATTTTCATTTAATGTGTGACATAGACACATTCATAAGCAACTCAAAGTGAATAAAATGGCTTTAAAAAAGTCTGTCTAATACCTATATAAGTAGACAATATAAATAAACTGATTTTTAAAATAAGAAATTCAGTTTCTTTAAGAGCATAAGAAATTCAATTTCTTGGCAGCAGTGTACTGGACAGTAGGATATGGACAGTAAGACACAAACAATCGTACTCATCAATACAAATTTTTGTACCTTCGAGGAATTGAACCCGCGACCATCGGATAGTAAAGCGGTATGCTAACCCACTAGACCACCAAGGCTGCAATTAAGTATATAAATAATGCATTTATTTTACTCGAGGTTTCTACTCAGTTGCACTAGTCATTATCGTAAGCTGACTAAAACAGTCCTATACTGAATAGTTAGGGCAAACTAAAAATTAATATGATATAAATAAAAATGAGGTCAGATAGAAATTGAGGAAGATAAAGAATGAATACATCAGAGGAAGTATGAAAGTGGCACCGATGTCGGAGAGGTTAAAGAGTAATCGTCTATCGTGGTATGGGCATGTAATGCGTAGGAATGAAGATCATATCCTAAGGACGGTGTTACATATGAATGTGGATGGTTATAAGGGTAAAGGAAGACCGAAAAAGAGATGGATAGACTGTGTGAAAGATGATATGGTGAGAAAGGAAGTAAATAACGAGATGATTGCGAACAGAGATGAATGGAAGAGAATAACATATTACGCCGACCAAATAAATGGGATAAGGAAGAAGCAGATGATGAAATAAAAATGACGTCATAGTAACTCAAATACTTTCATTCAATTTTTACGACTCTAGAACATAACAATTGGGGCTAACGTTTTCAGATGTCGTTTCTAATTACGACAGTCGTTTTATTACTTACGTTTCGTCACGACAATATATTTACATTGCGTTTAATTATATGACTTTATACCCTAACTGTACAATTGGTTTATGCATCAACCGATTTTGAAATCACTAGCATTGTGTTAGAGTCGACATTTGCCTGTACCAATTCATTGGTGTATTTTTACTTAACTATATTGCATTTTGACATGCAATAATAATATAAATGAGACTAATTATTTCACTCGGAATTGTCGCATAGTGTATAAATGAAGATAAATTAGTTTCCTGTGGAGTAATTAAGACAATTTTTGTATGTCTTCATTTGTAACAGGTATACTCAGGTTATTAAGTGAAACCTTGTGCTTTTTGCAATATATGTTAGCATATTGCAAACAGAAAAAGGTAAGTGTAATATTAATAATTAATTAACCGACTTAACGAAAAAGAAAAGAAAACTTAACACTTAACTTAACACTTACGACATACAGTCTTCTGCGATTAATAATACAAGGAAAAATCCACGGTTGCCGAAGACCAGGCAGACGCCGTACTTCCTGGTTGAAAAACCTCAGGCAGTGGTTTGGGTTGAGCACCAGGTCCCTTTTCAGGACCGCCGCGGACGAAGTAAAGATCGCCAAGCTCCGATAGGAGATGGCACTTAAAGAAGAACAACCGACTTAAAAAAGTTGAGATGTTTTATGTTTAAACTCAGTTGTTTTTTTGTCTAACTAGCTGTTCCCGTGACTTCGTCCGCATGGTTATTTAACTTTATTTTTCTAAAATAATATTTGCCTATGTTATGTACCTTATTACATCATTTGAATGCATCTGACAGCCTCGATGCCTACCGGTTTAGCATACCCCATTACTGTCTATAGTCTCGGGTTCGATTCCTCGCACATTTGTAATCATGAGTATGGTTGTTTGTATCGGTGTGTATGTTTCCGTTGTATATTATGTATGTATTTTCAAAAATATATATCTATGTATTTGTATCAGTTGTCTAATATCCGTAACACAAGCTCTGCTTAGCTTGAGACTATGAGACATTGTGTGATATACGGCTATACCACCAAAGCCGTCAATGAAATATTAATGGAAAAATAAAAAAACATGATCTATACCTATATTTGCAATTGCATTGCAACTTGCAAATATTTGTCAGTTATTTCGTATATAGAAATAGAAATAGAAATAATATATTCAAATAAACTCATTACAAGCACTTTTGAATAGTCATATTTTGATTCTACCACTCATTCGGAATGCAGATTCATCCAAGAAGAATGAGCAAGAAACTTGTGTGTTGCTCTTTTTAATAGATGTTTTTTTATATAAATAATTACAGTATAACAAGTAAGAGGCATGCGATAATCAACATAGAAATCGATATAAAGAGTATACTAAATTTATATATTCAAAATCAAATTTATAACCATATATTTTTCAGTAATTATTTTTTTACCAGCGACTTGTCCATGTGGAATAACTTTTATGTTATTAAAATAAATAGGTATAATTTTTAAAGTATAAGAAGCCTAAGTTACTCTTTATGACATTAGCGAACTCCGAGTGTAAGTCTTATGAAATTTGGTCCAGCCGTCTCATAGATTAGCAACAATAAACAGAAAGACAAAAATTATTTTTGATGCAAGTACGATTTATACTTATATGCATTTACTAAAAAAAATTAAAATTACAAAGCAAACATTAAAATTTTATTTATTTTTATAGCTGAGTATCTTTATGACAAATATCGCCGTAAGAATGTATAAATATACAGACAGAAACACCTTCCAATTTATAATTTTAATACAAATGTGTAGTTATAAAACGCGAAAGTTTTTAATTAACGACTATTTCCTTATCAATTAACAAAGAAATATATAATGTATAATTCACCTAAAGAATATCTAAAATACACCATTTAGAAATTAATAATTGTCATCATAAATCATTTAACCTCGAACCCAACCTTACAACCTCACAACACCAGAACACGAAAACCGATAGAGTTGCCAATTACACTAAAAAATGTCCACAAGCGCCGATTAAAATGATTTACTCGTCAATAAATCGTAGACGACGCGACAATTTAATCGGTTTTTATATCGGCTCCGATTACGGAATCGATCCGTTTTATTGAATGTTTCGTTGAATTATGAACGCGCCGTTTACGTTTCGATGATATTTCGCGAGAAATCGTACATTTTACGATATATTCAATAATGTCTCGTGAATCAATTACGGTTTTTTGTAACCATTAATATTTATAATACATTTTAAAATATGTTTGTCAAAACGATATTCATGTAAAAGCGTAAATTTAAAGTTAAAATGTAGACGACTTTCTCATAAATAATATTAATATCTTATTGTTGTTTATATGTTTATAAGAATTTAATAATTAATCTGTATGTAATATAACTGTAAAAAACTAGTTATTTATTTAATAAATGTTAATTAATGGTTATTTATGCTTATGTAAATAATACATAATTAGTGCAAAAATATTTACATTAATTTAGTAATTCGACGACATTATATATTCAATACAAAATGATTATCAGAAGTATTTATTTAAAACAACATTAACTAAAATATTTCGCAAGTTTCTTGCTTATTCTCCTTGTGATGAGTCTACGTTTCGAATGAGTTGTACAATAAAAAAATTATGACTATTCAAAAGTACATCTATTAAATTTATTTGAATAAAGATAATTTCTGTTCTATTAATAAAAACCGTGTATTATTTTTTTAATTTTTTATCAATCCATACAGTTCAGCTTGCGACTTCAGTTACGCAGAACTGCCACAAAACTCAACTATTACAATATAAAATCGACATTTGACATTTACCATCAGGTAGGCCGTCTGTCATTTGCCATTCCAGTTACAAAAATAAAAAACAAACTCCCACTTAATACATTATATATTAAGTCGTTGATCAAATGACCCCCTCAAATTCCTAATCAGACGTTGGTTACGAGTATCACGGCTGGTAGCTTGTCATTGCATACTTCACCAGAACCCCAGCCAATTAATCTTCTTTATCAAGCATCGGGGCAGCTAAATAATCGTGGTGTAGGTAAGTTAACATACATTAAGGGCTCCACGACACCTGAAGTATCCTCGGGCTAAATCCCGCGCTTACAAATCACTTTATTAGAATTCTCACAATTATCGACTCTAACACGTTGGAAATAAAAGCTACAGGTGTGAAGCAACTAATTTAGTTGGTAAAGAATAATGAACCACGCTCAAAGATATACATCAAGAAAGAAAGGTTAAGTGTGAACATTTGTTTGTTAATGCTTTTTTTTTTATTGTTTTTTTTTTTTTGGGCGAGCGATAAGTTCGTTTTAATTGATTGATATTTATATGTTTGTAAGTCGAGTTTTATATTTAAAATCCTTTTGTGGGTCGTTTAGGAATCGATTGAATTAATCGAGTTATGAATGTGAAATCGTTCAAGTAGCTTAATCTATATATATAACTGAGAGGTGACTGACTGACGTAGTGATCTATTAACGCACCGCCCAAACCACTGGACGGATCGGGCTGAAATTTGGCATGCAGGTAGATGTTATGACGTAGGCATTTGCTAAGAAAGGATTTTGATTAATTCTACCCCCAAGGGGATAAAATAAGATGAAAGTTTGTATGAAACTTTGTCAATTTTAAATCGGACTGAGACTTTGCATGCATAAAGCTACTATGACGTACGCATCCCCTAAGAAAGCATTTTGATAAATTCCACCCCTACGGGGACAAAATAACGCGACAGAACCCGCGGGCAAAAGCTAATTGTAATATATCTTAACACAATGAATTAGAAACAACATAATATATATTATATTAGCTGTTAAACGCGAAATCGTCCGCGTGGAAATAATTTTTTTTTAATAAATAATTATAATTTCTAGACTAAAATTAGCTTAAGTTATACTGTTATGTATTTAGTGTAAAGTTGTTAATTTAATATTACAGACAGACACTTCATTTTTGTTTATCATTATATTATATTAAATAGCTACTTGCCCCAGCTTCGCACGGGTGTACATGTATTATACATATAAACCTTCCTCTTGAATCACTCTATCTATTAAATAAAACCGATTCAAATCCGTTGCGTAAGTTTTAAAGATTTAAGCATACATATGCACGGACAGACAGCGACTTTGTTTTATACTATGTAATGATACGTGACGCAAAAACTTTGTATTACTTTTTTACGAAAATTATGCTGACCGAACAGTATGTAATTGCGCACACTTATAGTTTATATAGAAAAATATTCCCCTCTGATCGATTCCCCGCCCCCTTCGATCAACCCCCCAATTCAAACGGGGCCGATGTTACTACAGCCTGAGCCGAGGTTCGAACCCCTAGTGGTGCCCTCAGACTAAAGTCGTATTGTATCCGTCAGGAAGGAGGCCTTCAGCCGCTCCATAAGTCCTTCCGCGGGTTTGCAGTGCCATCTGCACTCGCCCCCTATCGTCCGGTGAAGCTGTAAAGGCGAGCTGCAGCCAACAGCATTAGAGTAGTCCGAAAAAAAAAGAAAAATATTAGACAACGCTAATATTATTTTTTAATTAAACATAAAGGTATTCTTTATGTTTAATTAAAAAATAATATTAGCAGGTAGGTAGTGGGTGATGTTTTATTTATTGATTAAATAATTTAATCAATAAATAAAACATCACACACTACCATTACTAACTTAATATACATTTCTATCAAAAGGCGGCCTTATCGCTAAAAGCAATCTCTTACATACAACCTTATATATCCATTAACTAGTTACTATTACTAGGGCAACACCACGGGACGTAGCTTGTATACAGTATCACCTTGCGACAATACATTTTGCCCCCTAGAGCTTGCAATTTAATACTAATTGAGGGGTGCAAAAAAAGATTTATTTGTACACACTGCCTTTTACGATGGAATCGCGTGTTGCTCTCCCATAAAAAGGGTATCAAACCATCAGTTTATGGGAGATGGATGGGGATGGTATAGCGCGACTAATTGCCAACATTATACTACCTCGGAAATGTAGGCACAGGTAATTTAAATGAAAAAAAAATGGCCCGTATCTTTGGAGAACGGAATTGTCTTTTCATTTAATTGAACTACATTTACATATATGGTCATTCTATTCTCCAAATTTGAATTTAAAAATAAATCTTAAAAATTATTGTAAACATATATAATATTAATTTGAAAAGAATACGAGCTGAGTTTCTTGTCAGTTCTTCTCATCTCGAAATCATTCCGAACTGACGGTAGATTTGACATATCATAAGAGTCTGTAATAGACCTACATGAATAAAGATATTTTGAATGACATAGAATAATAATATTCGCTCGCGTGATTGAATGTACATATTACCCCATAAAAAGGTATAATAATAATCTCGGGACAATTCACACAGCGCCATCTAGACCTAAGTTAAGCTAGCCAAAGCTTGTATTATGGGTGCTAGATAACTGATACAAATACAAAGATTTATTATATACCATTTATGTATGTATGGGACACAGTCACCTAGATACATAAAATAATATATATTTATATATTCTACTAGGCACTGCTGTATCTAAACTGTGTCACCCCACCTTACATTTTCCTATTTTTATTTAGTATATAAGATCATTATTTCTATGTACATATTGTCAGTTTATCATCATCTGTAATATACATCGTCTCGACCAGCAACATCGTATTATTTACCCGCAACATATGTCTATATATTTATATACGTCTATTGATACTTATAGTTAATATCATTAAAACAATATTTTAATATCACCTCTTTTCGTACACATATATATGACTATTCTATTTAATACACGATCCTATAACATTTTCTAGGTTTGCTGGAAGAAATCACTTTTTAGAGATAAGCTCGCCCTTGTACATTACATTTATTCTTTATAATTTTTTTTTATTATGTGTGTGTGTAGAATAAAGAATAAAGAAAGATTTATTTTTTCGTAAATACATACATACATATTTTGGTTGAATGGTAGAGAACACTCTTAGCGTTAAATTTGCCATATTGCCACATTACACTTATATATTGTATTTGTGTATTAAAGTTTAAATAAATATATAAATAATAGACATAAAAAATACATACATCAAAAAACAAATACATCATACTCATGAATACAAATGTCATTTTTTAAGGTTACAATTTCGTATCGGTTCGAAAATACCATTGCTGGAAGGTGATTTCACATAGAGTTGTACGTGGCAAAAAGATTCTCGAAAAACACACAGTAGAGGACCGCCATTCATCTAGTTGATCAGGATGGTATTTATTTCTGGCGGGTGGTACGGTGGTGAAACTCAACAGCTGATATAAATTCCAGCAATTCCTCAGAACACTCACCATGATATAGATGTAAATGCACACAGAGTAGAAAATGCACAGAGATGCAATATCTCCCCGCAAAGGTTGGGTAAGTACCGCTGTAATAAATCAACGACGATCTACATACTCACTCATGTTAATTGTATGTATGTATATCAAATTTGAAACTCTCTAAGAATTGTTACGACCGTGGGGTTTTACATTTACGTAGATTCATGCATTGCTAATATGATTTATTGGTTATATGTTTAAAAGCAATAACTCCCAATAAATGTTTAACCAAACAAATTTCCCAATTGTACAAAGATTGCGAAATCAATTAACTCCATTACCCAACTTAGTGTTGCGGTGTGAGCGGTTTTACCAAAATAACGGGAGAAATTTACTTCTGGTGGACATTTTTATAGGTTTAAAAATCTGTTATTGGCTTTCTCTAGATATGTACTGTTGATTTTTTAATAAATAAATAAATACATAAAGTATTTCATGACCATCATCATCATCATCAAGGTCCTCATACTGGATAGGCCTCTCCCAAGACACGCCTCTGGGCATGATCTTAAGCACAAAAAATATTTCACCTCATAAAATTACTAAAACGTCATTAAACTAATATTATAACGCAAAAGTTTGTGAATATGGAGGGGTGGAGGTTTGTTTGTTACTTTTTAACGCAAAAACTACTGAACGGATTTTGATGAAACTTTATAATAATATAGCTAACATATCAGCATAACACATAACCTACAAAAAGCGCGGACACAGTTTGAATACAGATAGATTATAAAAAATTATAAAGATTATAAAAAATCATTTGCCTGATAGCATCAAGTCACTGGATGCTGGACAATTTAAAAGAACCTTAAAACAATGGTTATTGTGTAAGTGCTTTTACAACTTAGATGAATATTACCTTGGTGGAGGGGAGTTACAAATCGTTTGATCTGAGTTGTGTTGTAGATAGTTATTTTATATATATTTTTTTTGTTTTTGTAATTTGGTTATTTGATGTAATTGTATATTTTAATTTCATATTGTACGTCCGAAATGGATAAACTGGTCGTTTCCACATATGATGTAACACAGTTATAGACAATAAATGCTTATCTTATCTTATCTTATCTTATCAAGACTTTAAAATAGTTCAGTTTTTACTTTTTTCTTTTTTATACTGAATAATGAATATTTATTCATTAATCGTTATTTAGTTTAATCTTTTTCAAGTAATCAATCGGTACTAATAATCAAGCACCCGGTAATAACCAAGCTCTGTGAATCCATGAATTGCTAAGAAGTTTTCAAATACAATTAAAACTTCTTTGATGACTTGGTAGTCAAGCGGTTTGCTTCGGGCGCGGGTTTGATTCCTCGCACGGTACAAACATTTGTTTGGACAATGGACTGCAGACTCTCATTGCCATTTGCCAACCAATCCGATTATAGTAGACATACTGATCGCGGATAAACCAGGAACAAAAAAAACACACATTGTCTCTATGTTTTTTACGTATATTATGTATGTATTTACAAAAATAAACTAAGTATCTATATTATTCTATATCAGTTGTCTAGTACCCATAACACAAGCTTTGCTTACCGTAGGACTAGTTGGCGCTATTTTAAATGTCCAGGGTTATTCATTATTGATTTGTTGTTCCAGAGACTTTATTATTAAACAATTTAAAAGTTAATCGCCTATTTCAGGTGGACCAGTTAGTGGAGATATTTATTTTTGTTGGCAACACTACTCGTGCCTCGCACGTAAGAAATGTTTATAACAACAAATGGTTATTTCAATTTGTGTGCATTATCGTACGAGCGCTATATTTGCGCGGCGACGTGATAATGAGTTTCAGAAATTTAAATTTCACTTTCAGACCACACTAGATGTGCAAATTGATTTATAATACGCTGCAAATGAAGAGATGTTGATTTATGACTCATAACATAAGACGACCTCGGTGGTCTAGCGGTCTAGCACACCGCTTTACGACCGATGGTCGCGGGTTCGATTCCTCGCACGACACAATTGTATTCATGAGTACGATTGTTTGTATCGGTCTGGTTGTTTTCTATGTATAATATGTGTGTATTTACAAAAAAAAATATCTATGTATATGTATCAGTTATCTAGTACCCATAGCACAAGCTTTAGCTAGCTTAACTTGGGTCTAGATGGCGCTGTGTGAATTGTCCTGAGATTATTATTATTATTATTATACAAAAATTCTCATCTCCCCTCTTAAGGAGAGGAGATGCCTTTACAGCTTCACCGGATGATAGGGGGCGAGTGCAGATGGCAATCCAAAACAAAAATGGAACTTATAGAGCGGTGTAAGACCAACTCCCGCCTGACGGATATGGCCATCACCTGATCGTCAGACAAATATAAAAGGACTAGATGTGCCCGCGACTTCGTCCACGTAAATTGTCGGTTTATTCTTCTATAATTAAAGTTATACTTTCAAATAACCTTTCATCTCCACTTTCAACCTCTTACAACCCTTCTTTTCAAATTAAAAAGTACCCTATGTCCTTTTTCTGGTTCTAGACAATCTGTGTACCAAATTTCATTTATATCGATTCAGTAGTTTTGGCGTGAAAGCGGAACAGACGGACAAAGTTACTTTTGCATTTATAATATTAGTAAGGAGTAAGGATTATACAGAGTTTTTGTTTTCTGATATCACGAGAATCGAACTCACTATCTTTGTAGTTTTAAAAATTGAGTCGTGAACTACTGAGCTACGACGGCTTATGATGTTGTTTACTTAATATTTGAAACCGCAATAATTGGCAGTTTCCTCTCCACTTGTTAATCAAAATAACTCTAACTAGTTGTTAGTTACTTGATTAGCACTACTCAGTTGGTGGTTCAGTTATCGCATTTGATGGACTGTTTGTATGTACATTATCACTTCGAAACATCGAGGTCTTTACTGGAATTTAAATGTGTACTAGCCGTACCCGCGACTTCGTCCGCGTGGAATTTTATTTTATTTTTCTACAATAAAATAATTTTTCGAAGATAAAGGTTTTTTGGCAGGTAACTGAGGAGTAAAGTAAAGGAGTAACTTAGGCTAAGTTATTCCTTATTACATTAGCTACCTGACAAAAAAAATCCCGTCAAAATCGGTCCAACTAGAGATTAGCCGGAACTAACAGATAGACAAAAATTGTAGAAGATATTATTTTGATGTATATATTCATATGCATGTAGTAAAAAACAGTTATTTCAATATTACAAACAGACACCTCAATTTTATTTATATATATAGAATAGAATAGTATATTTATTAAATCACAACACAGCAATTCCTATGCTGACAGCAGCATTTTTTTATTTATTTATTTAACTTTAATGCACAAAAACAATTTGTACATATGGCGGACTTAATACCATGTGGCGTTATCTACCAGGCAACCATGAGTGGTACAGAGAAAGATTGTCGCAATTTCTGTTTAACCGAAATATCAATATATATTATTGATATTTTGTTGAATGATATGGGATACTTTATTGTCATAAGAATTATGACAATAAAGTATCCCATATATATATAGTGGTAGAATCAAAATATGACTATTCAAAAGTGCTTGTAATGAGTTTATTTGAATAAAGATTATTTCTATTTCTATTTCTATTAAGATGTTAATTATTATCATGCTCTCGCTCTTTCACTTGATTCATTCATTTACCAGTTGAATTCTTCCAACTCGAGTTGGCAGATTCAACTCGAGTTAACTTGAATTATGCGCAACTCGAGTTAACTCGAGTTGACAAATCGGTAGATTTAGAGCTGAGTTTGTTTTGAGTTCTTAGCTCGAAAGCACTCCGAACGGTAGATTTGATATATCAATTATAATAATTTTGATTTGATTTGTCTGATTGAGAGATACCCCTCTCTTAGCAAGTAAACCTCCAAGCAACTTACCTTTTAAGCCATAATAAATAACCTATTTCTGCTCTGAAATCGCCATCATCAGCCAATGAATAGAGTTCGGATATAGTAAGAAAGCCTACTGTTAACCGTTCGGCGACTAAACTGCGACCTAATTATGGTCTAGGTGCCATACAAGTCATTATATAACAAATTATGAAGTCACAAAGTCCAGTTCACAATGTCAACAATAAGTATGCAGGTGGATCGAAATAAAAGTCAGTCGCCGCCCGCCTAGGGACTTACAAACGATAGTGATCCGGCAATTGTAGATAGCTTGGTTGACGGTTCATATTAGTATACTGAATAATTATTGGGGAAAACTTAAAAAATAAATGAATAAATATTTACTACATGTACTAGAATCTCGTTAAATTCTAAGGGACTTACAAACAATAGTGATCCGGCAATTGTAGATAGCTTGGTTGACGGTTCATATTAGTATACTGAATAATTATTGAGGAAAACTGAAAAAATAAATTAATAAATATTTACTACATGTACTAGAATCTCGTTGAATTATAAATAACTAAATAAACTAACTAAATTTAGTTTTGTAGTTGAACTATAGCAAAATTTATTAAGAAATCCAAAAGATTTAAACACTAAATGAAGTTTAAACACTTCAGATGTTAATGATTTATATAAATTTATTAAATATATACAATTGCTACTGCTGGTTCAAACATCATATTATATTTTTTATAGTGCTCGCATTTCGACGACTGGGAGACTACTAGCTATTACTATTATCTTAGTTATATAATAACCATAATTTGTTCACTGGTGAGGTAATGCAGTGATTAGTTTTAGGGTACAATGGGACTGGCATGTACTTAGATACTGGCAGGTACAAAGTCCCTAAATTAATAAAAAATAATATAATAACCATGTTGTAATCATGAAAGCAAAAGAAGCAAGAATTATCATCACTACATAGTATAAAACAAAGTCACTGTCGCTGTCTGTCCGTCCCTTTGTATGCTTAAATCTTTAAAACTACGCAATGGATTTTGAAGTGATTTCTTTTAATAGATAGAGTGATCCAAGAGGTAGGTTTATATATGTATATAATGCGGTTGGTATCTGCTTACCTTGTAAAGAATATAGCGTGAAGATAGGAAAAATACCAGTATCCCATTATGAGCAGAGCGATGAAGACAATCAAAGAGGGCGCTTTACCGCCATCGTAACAATCGCAGATAATCCGCATCAGGGCCGTCCAAGCCAATTTTAATCTTGGGCCAATGTAAACCAAACCTACCAGTACCTACTTAAAATAAAAATATTGAAAATTCACGTGATGAAATTGGACCTTCAACTGTCCCTTAAACAACAACATAATAGATGCTATAGACTGTCGACTTTGACGGGGCTGCTTTGAAGCTGAAGAAACGGCCGCTCAAGTAATACTGGAGTGCGTAGTAGTGGCCATACAACGAAAACAAGTTCCAGGAACGGTGAGGTCGCTCCGTGAAGCCTGCGTAGTCACCAGATGGCTTCTGTACTTCTGGGTGGAGCTTGGCTGGTTAATGTAGTAGTCTCGGCTCTGGAAACATAAGAGCCCAGATGACAGGCTAAATAAGGATAATAGAGTCCAAATTCACACGAATGAGGATAATAGAGACATGAGTCCGTAATTTAGAACTGCTTTTTTATGTAATTAAAATAGCAAACAAGACAAAGATGATCTGTGTAACTATCGCCTATGTACAAGAACATCACTACTGCAATACTTACGTTGCCGAAACCGTTTTGGATTTTTGTACGTTGTTATGCACATACTGATATTAAACTAATAACGATGTTGTTTTTTAACACATAAATATTTTCGTATTTGCGATAGATTAATAAAACGCGGGCCGCACAAATATAAGCAGTGGCCGAATGCGACCCGCGGACCGTAGTTTGAACAGCTCTGATCAGCACTATCGAGCGACCGATTGCCATCCAATTTATCGGCCGGTAGTCTCGGTAGCAGCAATTCTGTTTGATTTCATGTCCTTTTTTCTAACGCTCTTTCCCTTACCTTGTTCTTCGTTTTATTTGTAAACCTCTTTGATAATTTCAATATATTATATATATAATATGTACAGATTCATGATATGTATATTTTCTTATGTATTTGTAATGGTAATGTAATGGCTTACAGTACCAAAGACACTCAAAATGGATGACGTCCTGTGCAAGCAGAAATGGGTATAATGTACTAGAACCTCTTCAAAATACATCCAAGTACAATTTTGTACGACATTTTGAACCGAAACCTCAAGATAATGTAACCCTATATATTACTGCACCGATGGGGGTGGCATATTTTGCGGATAAACTCTCAATACTTTATATGATTGAAAAAAATATACATATATTGTTCTGTTTAGTCGTGGAAAGAACAAACAGATATTTAGATAGACTTTCGCAGTTTATAATATTACTATGGAGCATCAAGGGGGTTGTTAGTAATGTGTACTAATAACCCCATTCCAAGCAATGATGGTACATTCGGTCAGGTTGTCTTCCACAGTGCCCCCTGGAAATCGTGATATATTCCTGTAAAAATTAAAAAATCATTTTTTCATGTAGGACATTTTAGCCGCTTATAAACTTATTTTTTTTACATTATAATTTCATTTTTTCCTTACCGTCCCTACCGTCCGTGTTGAAAGGGGATTTGAAGTAATGTGGACTGATAATCTTATTGCTAGCAATGTACCATGTTAGGTTGACCTCAATGCGTAATAAATTCTTGGTGAAATTTTACGATGGGCTAACTGGCCTGACCTCATGCTCATCTTATCATCTTCCACTGGTGCCCCTCCAGCGTACACCGTTAGCGCAGGCGGGTGCACCATTCCATAATCATCCATAAAGAAAAAAAAACCGTCCGTGTTGAATTTGCTACGAGGAGCTAAAAGCCTGGTCTCATACACATCTCATCTTCTTCCACTGGTGCCTCGCAGCGAAAGCCGTAATCACAGGGGGTTAAATCATTACATTTTATAATCCATTAAGAATAGATAGAACAAATTTTATTTCCAAAATACAATAAACAAAGGTACAAACATTATACCAAAGGACAGAGAAAAATATTACTTCGTTATATGATTCAAAAGTTTAAAGATGGCAGTCTAGACGCTTGGGTCAAATGAAATTTCCAGTGCCGTAAAACTACTTAATAAAAAAAAAGTCTAGACACTTCAGAATAAGTGTGTACCGCCGGCTCTTTTATGGATCCCAACGTATTAGCGGACCAATACGAAATGGCGGCTATAATGACATACTCCTTTCGCTTCGTGACAAACCGATACCTAATAGTTTGCTCAGCATATTTGTCGTTCGATATTTAAATTTCAAACTTTCAAATTTAGAATGCTGTTGACAGTCGAACCTTCTCGGAAGCGTGAAGTGTGATAAAGACAGAGCACGGATAGTATAAAGTGGGAAAGGGACGACGATTTCACGTGTTCACGCTAAAGGTGGTCGGCGTGTCGCGTAAAAGAGAACAAACATTTGTCCTTCTCTCGCACTAATTGTTTGTGTAATTCAATAGAACGGCGATTTTAGTGCGTATTCACGGCTACCATTTTTGTTTTTGTGGTTTCTTAAATGCAAATATAAAAATTCCTGTACTGAACACCGATATTTACTAATATTATAAACGCGGAAGTTTTTGGGGGACATAGAAACTTTACAGTAATATAGCTTATACATAGAATAACACATAGACTACGTTTTTGCGAGTGAAATCGCGGGCACAGCTAGTATGTTATAAAACAAGATGCACCCGCGATTTCACGCGCAAAAACGTAGTCTATGTGTTATTCTATGTATAAGCTATATTACTGTAAAGTTTCAGCAAAACCCGTTTAGTAGTTTTACCGTGAAAGAGTAACAAACATCAACCTATCCAGACTCCCAAACTTTCGCTTTTATAATTGTTATTTTCATAATTTAAATGAAATAAAAATATGAACTTCAAGTAATACTTTTATTGAGAAATTACCACAGAGTAGACTAGTAACAAAAAAGAAGTATATGTATTAAAAATCAATAGATAATAGCATGTAATTTTTTCGGAATACCGAACCCAAGGTGCCCTAGTATGACGCAATTTGCCAATCACATTGATAAAATGCCCTGATTATTTTTTAACAATTATTGCAAATAACATATTCCACATCATGTATTAGTTAAATTGGTGTTAATCGATTTAGAGTTCAAACTCGTACCAATCATGAATCATTCTCCACTGACGTCTATTGTACCTGATTATTTATACAGCGTGTTTATGAATAACTTAGCACCGTTTCTTTCCTGATTAACACACGCATACTAAAATGCACGAGCAAAGTATGGGGGCGAAGTGATAATTTATTAATATGCCTAAACTCTGTTTGCTGGTGATTTTAAGAGTTTCACCGTGGAATTTCCAAGTTGTGTAGTAAACATCAATATTATACGTGAAATGAGCACCGTAATAAAATCTCGTATAAATATTTGTAAAGATCGTGTAAAAATTAGGTTATATATCTAAATATATATAACTCAAAGGTGACTGACATAGTGATCTATCAACGCACAGCCCTAACCACTGGATGGATCGGGCTGAAATATGGCATGCAGATAGATGTTATGACGTAGGCATCCGCTAAGAAAGTATTTTGAATAATTCTACACCCAAAGGGATAAAATAGGGGATGAAACTTTGTCAATTTTAAACCGATCGGGCTGAGACTTTGCATGCATAAAGCTGCTATGACGTAGGTATTCCCTAAGAAAGGATCTTGATAAATTCCACCTCTAAGGGGGTAATTAAACGCGAGCGAAGCCGCGGACAAAAGCTAGTGAATAATAT
Organism: Achroia grisella; assembly: GCF_030625045.1. Lineage (NCBI taxonomy): Eukaryota > Metazoa > Arthropoda > Insecta > Lepidoptera > Pyralidae > Achroia > Achroia grisella. Next base: position 719,576 of record NW_026712771.1, read on the forward strand.
AATCTAATCTAGGCTAGGGTTGTCAAACCAGAATTGAAAGTTCAAAATACCAGGACTATCCAATTTAAAAACAGAACGCGATAATAGTGATGCAATAGTTATATTTTACCTCAAAAAAAGCAGACAAAATCGCATCTACGAACTAGTAACTCTATACACTTGAAATACTCATTATAATATACCTAGGGGATAAATGTGGGGATGAAAGTTTGTATGAAAATTTGTCAGTTTTAAACCGACCGGGCTGAGCCTTTGTATGCATAAAGCTACTATGACGTAGCCATCTCCTAAGAAAGGATTTTGATAAATTCCACCCCTAAGGGGGTAATTAAACGCGAGCGAAGCCGCGGGCAAAAGCTAGTGAATAATATAATCTAATCTAGGCTAGAGTTGTCAAACCAGAATTGAAAGTTTAAAATACCAGGACTATCCAGTTTAAAAACAGAACGCGGTAATAGTGATGCAATAGTTATATTTTACCTCAAAAAAAGCAGACAAAATCGCATCTACGAACTAGTAACACTATACACTTGAAATACTCATTATAATAGTCTCAACAGAGTTATAAAAAAATCACAACTAAACGACATTCGCGACAAAAGCCCAAGAAAGTCCATAAAACAAACGATTGTATCGAGAAATAAAAAACAAACAAGCCATAAGGCGGCGACGTATGGAGTCGGAAACGACTTTGAAATCGATTAAACTTCGCAACATTCGCGCTGTTCACATCGTAAAACTTAATCGAATGTGTGTTCCGTACGTTTGACCATTGAAATAATACGGTTTAAATACTTACATACTATATATAAGACATATAATAATAAAGCAAAAATGCAATAGCATATGCTGATGGTCCCTAATTTAATTTAAATATGTTTTTAGAAATATTTTGTTTTGATTTTATACATAACTAGCTTTTGCCCGTGGCTTCGCTCGCGTTAATTTATCCTCTTAGGGGTGGAATTTATCAAAATCCTTTCTTAGGAGATGGCTACGTCATAGTAGCTTTATGCATACAAAGGCTCAGCCCGGTCGGTTTAAAACTGACAAATTTTCATACAAACTTTCATCCCCACATTTATCCCCTTGGGGGTAGAATTAATTAAAATCCTTTCTTAGCGGATGCCTACGTCATAACATCTACCTGCATGTCAAATTTCAGCCCGATCCGTCCAGTAGTTTAGGCTGTGCGTTGATAGATCACTATGTCAGTCACCTTTGAGTTATATATATTTAGATATAAAAATATAGATATAAAAATATCTTTTATATAAAATTCTCATGTCACAATTTTTTTGAAATGTTATATGCATATTCAGTAGGTCTGAGAATCGGCTACTATCTATTTATATAACACTTAGGGGTATATATATATATATACCCCTAAGTGGTAAGGGATATCTATCTATGTATCTAAATATATTTTTTTTTTTTTTTTTCGAATTTTTTCGACATATTAATATTTTATTTTCTTTTATTATCATTTAAGATTGAAAATTGCATACAAGCCTAAATTATCACCCTTCTAGCATCAACCCCTATTTTTTAATAAATTTAAATCGTTAATTTATATAGCAAAACAACGTTTGCCGGGACAGCTAGTATATATATAATACTAGCTTTACCCGCGACTTCGTCCGCGTGGAATTTAACAAAAAAAGTTAATTACTTTATTTAGTTGTTTTTTGGTTTTTGCACCAATCTTTCCAAGATAAAAGTAGTCTAAGTTTCTCCTTATTACATCAGCTACCTACCAATAAAAGTCCCTTCGAAATCAGTCCAGCCATTTCAGATATTAGCCGGAACAAACAGACAGACAGACAAAAATTGTGAAAATGTTATTTTGGTTTATGTACCGTATATATATTCATACACATGTAGTAAAAAATGATTATTTTAATATTACAAACAAACACTCTAATTTTATTTATACGTATAGATAATTTATTTATATGTATATGTAATGATTGAGTGCAATGGCTGGCTCATCCGTCATATTCGTGAACGGGTGCTGCTTGTGGAGACAGGTCTATTCGGGTTACGAACACTGATTAGACGATTTGCTTTTGCTTTTGTATATGCTGGTGGTCACTCTATTCTCCCAAATTTGAATTTAAAAATGAATCTGTATTATTGAAAACATATACAACATTTATTTGAAAAGAATACGAGCTCAGCTCGTATTCTTGTCAGTTCTTGTCAGTTCTTCTCATCTCGAAATCATTCCAAACTGACGGTAGATTTGACATATCATAAGAGTCTGTAATAGACCTACATTAATAAAGATATTTTGAATTTGAATACACTACTCTACAATTCCGTTTTACAAACATATTGTTGATCCCTAAAATGATTATAGTAATGTCCAGTACGGAACCACACAAATCCTTATAGCCACAGTAACTGGCCACTAGGGACCAATATCACTCCATGATATACAATGAACTTTTACTGACTGTTATGCCTACGCCACACTACCAGCATTGGTTTTTATTTAAAAATATAAAAAAGGAAGTTGTATTTAAAAGTAAACAATACAAATAATTGAACAAATAATTTATTTATTTATTGATTTAAATTAAATACAAATATTATATTAAACACAAATTTATTTATTTATTGATTTAAATTAAATACACAAAAATAAAGTGTCCATATGTATAGTGGATTTAACACCCAGCGGCGTTATCTACCAGGCAACCAAGACTGGTGCAGAGAAAGATTGTTGGCGGTGCACTAATATAAATCAAACACAGATACAGGGCATTTGCTGAATCCTATCAAAAGATGGAGCAGGATCGTCATCATTCTGTCATTCTGATCGCAGCGGGTAAGGAAACACATGTCGGAGCTGGAAATAAAAGAAGACTCAACTGCAGTTCAATTTGGAACCACTCAAGAGTTTCCAAAGCCGGGGGCATGTCGCGTAGCAAGCAGCAACAAAACACACCACAAAGGGAGCGTTCTGATTGGAGCGCACACCCATCCAATTTTGAATTCGCTACGTAACGTACAGACTTAAAATATCTAACGTACTTTTGTTCACTCCACCAAAATTGTAATTTATCACAGTATATACTCATTAAATTGAAGACTATAAACAAATCTATCATTTCTACAACCCTGTAATCTGCTGATGACAACCTCATCTGCCATCTGAGCATTCGAGCCGCATCATCACGTACCACATGCCAAAAAAAATGTGAAACAAAATGTATGTAAATTTCTATAAAGAAATAATACAGGAATAAATATATAGATAAGTATCATAAATGAATAAACACATCAAATTTTAAGAAGGGCCGCAAAATCAATGCAATTAAGAGTAACAAAACAAAAATGATAAAAAATAGAGATATTCAGAGAAAACCATAAGAAAATACCAGAAAAATGTAAAGTAAAGAGAAGGGAAGTAAAAAGTTACAATTCACTTTTTCTCTTTCTAAATTAAATGTAACTTAATTAAATTAAACACACTACAGTTGTAATAAGTCATATCGACAGCCTCGGTTTAGCCGTCGCTTTCGGTCACTTCCGATGGTCGCGGGTTCGATTCCTCGCACGGTACAAATATTTATATTTATATGTATTTGTTTGTATCGGTTTCAGTGTTCTCTATGTATACATTTTTTGTAAATAATAATATAATAATAATAATCTCAAGACAATTCACACAGCGCCATCTAGACCCAAGTTAAGCTAGCTAAAGCTTGTGTTATGGGTACTGGATAACTGATACAAATACATAGTTTTTTTTTTTCGTAAATACATATATATTATACATAGAAAATACCCAGACCGATACAAACAATCATACTCATGAATACAAGTGTTAGTGCCGTGCGAGGAATCGAACCCGCGACCATCGGACGTAAAGCGGTGTGTTAGACCGCTAGACCACCGAGGTCGTCATAGTAACTTTATGTATGCAAAGTCTCAGCCTGATCGGTTTAAAATTCACAAAGTAATTTACAAAGTTTCATCCCCTATTTTATCCCTTTGGGGGTAGAATTAGACCACCGAGACCGTCTATAAATATATACATAAGTAACAAAAATCTAAATCGCCAACGGTGTGAGACCACCTTTATAACAGACTGCTATGTTTCGAGCAATATTTTTTCAACGGCACGACGAAATATTGTTTCCGAAATTTATCTCTTCCAACTTCATGAATTGCTTTATTTATAGTTTGGTAGTTCTATTCGTACAAACATATATATTCTAGGAGATATTATATTTGACGGCCTCGGGGGTTTAGTGGTTTAACATACCGCTTTACTTTTGATGGTCGCGGGTTTGATTTCTCGCACGGTGCAAACGTTTGTATTCATGAGTATGATTGTTTGTATCGGTCTGGGTGTTTTCTATTATATATTATGTATGTATTTATTAAAAAATCTAAGTATTTATATCAGTCATCTAGTACCCATAACACAGGCTCTATCGGTTTACCATTTACACGAAAGAAAATTATTAAATTCCTATGTATATGAGAATAGCAAATGTTTTAATAGCAATCCAGTGGTGATATTATAATAATAATAGTATATAATAATAATAAAAATCAGAACAATTCACACACCGCCATCTAGACCCAAGTTAAGCTAACTAAAGCTTGTGTTATTGCTCTCGATGGTCTAGCGATTTAGCACACCGCTTTACTGTCGATGGTCGCGGTTCGATTCCTCGCACGGTGCAAACATTTGTATTCATGAATGCACTTCATTGAGGTTGTACTTATATCAGCAACAGCTGAGACAGCTCCTATTGCCAAGTTTCTATGTTTTTTTTTGTTATTTTGTGTATTATTTGTAAATTGTATTATCTGTAAGAGATCGTTTTTAGCGATAAGGCAGCCTTTTGTTCGCATACTTTTCTTTCTTTCTTTTTTGTATTTATTTATTCTTTTTTTTATGCACAATAAAGAATTTTTATATGATTAGGCACATAGCTCGTAGGACAGATGGCCGTTGGGGCAGTAAAGTCCTCGAGTGGCGACCACGGACCGGAAGACGCAGCGTGGGAAGGCCTCCAGCAAATTGGACCGACGATCTGGTCAAGATCGCTGGAAGGCATTGGATGCGAGCAGCGCAGGACCGATCGTCGTGGAGATCTTTGGGGGAGGCCTATGTCCAGCAGTGGACGTCTTCCGGGCTGCGATGATGATGATGATGATGAAATAATTTTTATTATTATTATTTGTGTTATGTTCGCAATAAATTAATTATCTATCTATCTATCTAAAATACATTAAATTTAATGCACATTCTGAATCCCAAATTCCAACAAAAACAAAAAAGAAATAACCTAAATTTCACGTCAACAAAACTGTAACACATAACGAGAAGGTAAAACAAAACGCAAACTATTTGTGCTTCAATCAAACTGTCTCGCCCAAAAATCGTTGCATAAACAAAACGCGAAATCCCGGATCGCCTCAGGTGTCAGTTTTTAATAAAGGCCCAATCAGTCTGGCTGCGGATGCGGCGGCGTGGCCTCTTCCGCGCAGGAAATGGGCATCGTGTTTGCGCCCTCTGTTGGCCCTCTCCGGAAACGATGGTGTCGCCTCGGGCGCAAGAAAGCCTGTCGAAAACATATAACTGACTAGAAGTGGCATGTAATTATGATATATGTAATAGATACTTAATATTATTTTGATTTGAGTATTTAATAGAATTAGTGCTAATTGGTGGTTTGTATTCACACACTTAAACTTAAAAATGTAAAGTAATAATAAAATTATTTAAAAGAGCAACACAAAAGTTTCTTGCTCGTTCTTCTTGTGATGAGACAGCTTTCCGAATGAGCGGTAGATTAAAAAATGTAATGACTATTCAAAAGTGCTTCAATGTAAGTTTATTTGAATAAATGATTTTCTATTCTATTCTATTCTATTCTATTCATTCTATTCTATTAGAGATATTTGTAATTATCAGTTTTCTGCGGTTTGAGGAAAATTTGGACAATGTACGCTACACAAAGTAGAAGCAGTCAAGCTACAAATAGAATATTAGAGATTTTTTTTTATTTTATTTTTCTCTAAATACAGTAGAACGTTCCACGCACGCTTTACAAAACAAATACGTACAAAGCGTATTTGTTTGCGAGAGTAGGGCGACCAGAAAATATCATTAATAGCAAGAATGACCCTGAACGATTCACACAACGTCATCTAGTCCCAAGTGCTTGTGTTATGAGTACAAATCAACTAATAGAAATTCTTAAATACATCATCACTATTTCCTTGCCTTTAATAACATATTTTTCATAAATACTTACATTGAAAACACGTAGATCGATACATAATCATAATCATAAATACAAATATTTGTTCCGTTCGAGGAATCGAACCCGTGATCATCGGAAGTAAGGCGGTATATTATCCATGGATTCACCGTGCGGGAGCCGAGTCCATCGTGTGGCAGAGAGCGAAACTCCGAGCAGTTAGCTTGATTTGTGTAAATTTTGGAATATTATCAGCATATGCTATTAAATTTTAGTCAAGCAGCACCAGTGTACTATTATAATTTATCCTAATATAAAGCATATTATAATAAAGCAAAAATGCAATAGCATATGCTGGTGGTCCCTAGTTTAATTTAAACATGTTTTAGAAATATTTTGTTTTGACTTTATACATAACTAGCTTTTGCCAGTGGCTTCTTAGGGGTGGAATTTATCAAAATCCTTTCTTAGGGGAAGCCTACGTTATAGTAACTTTATGCATGCAAAGTCTCAGCACGATCAGTTTAAAATTGACAAAGTTTCATACAAACTTTCATCCCCTATTTTATCCCCTTGGGGGTAGAATTAATCAAAATCCTTTCTTAGCGGATGCCTACGTCATAATATCTACCTGTATGCCAAATTTCAGCCCGATCCGTCCATTGGTTTGGGCTGTGCGTTGATAGATCACTATGTCAGTCACCTTTGAGTTATATATATTTAGATTACAAAAATACAGGTTCCTTTTTGTAACCCTGTACAAAAATAAAACTAAATATTTCTAAGAACTGTTAAAGAAAGAAATCAACGAAAATAAAAATATCTAATGGCCATTCCATCACAATGTATGTAATACCCACAAATGGAGTTGCGTTTTGTTTTTCCTCTCGCCACCTCGCCCGCAATAAAGGGGCCAGTATTAAATTGTCTTGTTTGCTTTTTGTCGGTTTACGCTCTTACACTTTGTCACCTATATACTTTGATGAGGTTTCAGGTTAGTAAATGCTGTCACCTTTCCATGGTGAACCTTTATTCTTCCTTAAATCTAAACTACATACGTAAAACATGCAAATAATTCAATAAACCCCTTCTTAGAAGCATCAGAATACATACATTGACTTTTACTAAAAATAATTAAACTTAACTGCATAGACATACCACGTTTTTGCTGTGCAGATATCAAACCCGCTACCATTTGACGGTGAGGTAGTGTGCTTAACCGCTAGACTATCATCGTTGTCGGTAATAATTTTGTAAATGTATTAAAGTAAATGAAATTTTGAGTCTATCTTTCTTATTTCCGTCAATGGATTATGAAGTTATAATAACTAATTGTACTGTGCATAGTATGTTGTTGCTCTTACAAGAGCTATAAGCTTTATTGTAATACAGTAAACGAATGAAAAAAACGGTGAATCTATGAACAAACAAACAGCACGCATTAAACAGTAATTACAAGATTAAAAAACTCTACTTTAAAATAATGAAGCCGTTTTTCCAAACTCGACTTTAAAAAGTAAACTACTGAAACCTTTTTTCATAATTTACAATATTTGACTTAATGCATTTAGTATTAAAAGTGAAATAAATGCCTATACTAGTATTATAAAATGGCAATATATATTTTGGAAATTATTCTCAAATAATACATAATCATTTCTAATACTACATACAGAAGAGTGAGACGGTATTTCACGGCGGCCCATCGCTTGTAATTATACAAGGCGCAGATCCGGCCCATATAGAATACTGTTCTCATCTCTGGGCGGGAGCACCACAATACCAGCTACTTCCATTTGACCGCATTCAGAACCGAGCAGCCATAATCATTGGTAATCAACGTCTATGTGACAGACTCGACCCATTGGCTTTGAGGTGAGATATTGCATCTCCGCATTTTCTACCGCATACATCACGGGGAGTGTTCTGAGGAATTGTTCGGATTAATACCAGCTGCTGAGTTTCACCACCGTACCACCCTCCAGAAACTGAAATACCATCCTGATCATCTGGATGAATGGCGGTCTTCCACAGTGCGGTTTTCTAGAAACTTTTTGCCACGCACAACCACATTGTGGAATCACCTTCCAGCAATGGTATTTCCGAACCGATACGATAATGAAACCTTCAAGAAAAGAGCTTATTCCTTTTTAAAAGGCCGACAACGTACTTGCAATTCCCCTGGTGTTGCGGGTGCTCATGGGCGGCGGTAATCACTTACCATCAGGTGAGCCGCATACACGTTTGTCCCCTGCATTATAAAAAAAAATACAATATCGGTAAATGACATGAGCTGTACTTTATTTAAAAATATAGAAATTACAACAATGATTGCACTCGTGCAAAGCTAGTACTAGTATATCGTCGCTAGGATATTAATAACAGTTACATTTCTCCACTGTCTGTCTGTATTTGTCATTCTACATTATAAAGTTACTAAAACATTGAGAATAAGAATAATATCTACACTTTCCGAGTAGTGGAATAAAAGCCACATAAAACCACTGTGTAAGAGTCAATTCAGGTAAAAAGTACTACCTTTCCTAACATGTAAGACATTAAAAATGGAAGCGTACAAATTTATCCTCGCAAAAATATCTAGCAACAAACAGTGTCACTTAATCACCTAGTGTCTGACGCGCGAACACCCTACCTCCCCTTAACGTAGGGCTGTCACCTTCGCGATATGAATGCTGAAGGAGAAGAGCGATCTTAGTGTCCCTTGAGAGAGGGTTAAGAATAGAAAGGTAATCGAATACGCCTATCTGTGTATTATTTACACGAAAGTTTTAAAAATATTACATTGAAAAATAGAATTAATAACAATAACAATATGATCTATATTTGTGAGCAGTTAAACAACTCAGCTTATGAGAATTATTGTTACTGTTGTACTCTATTTTCCGCAATTTCCCATTTGGGCCGCTGCGAGAATAGTAATAATTATCTACAATTTCGTGATATCTCGCCTTTTTAACGGGAACATAGCTCTTGACAAATGGCCGAAATAGGTAAGGTTGAGCATAACAAGATGCGTTGGTTACCATCCTTAACATTTTGTACCGAAACCTAATGTATAATTTCTATGTTGGAGTGATAAATAGTCCCCCATAATTGGATGACATATGTAGATACAGATTGGTTTGAGTATGATTATGAAGCCATACTCTAACCAATCTGTATCTACATCACAAGGAGTTTACTACTCAATGAATATTTTTTTATGAAATGGTGCATCCGCCTATGCTAACGGTTTATGCTGGCGGGGCACTAGTGGAGGATGATAAGATGAGCATAAGGTCAGTTTAGTTAGCTAATCGTGGTAAATTCTCCAAGAATTTGTCATGAAGGTATCCAGGGGAAATCCATTATATGGAATAAAGTAATTATCAATCGAAAGAAGTGTCAGCCCTAACTTAAGGCCCCACTCCACGGGCTGATTAGTCACGGCCGCGCCATCACGTCCGATCTGTTACTCTGGAAGATCTGTTATTTTTTAATTAGCATAAACCGTTAGCGCAGGCTGGGCACCAGTGGAGGATAATACGATGAGCATAAGGTCAAATTAGTTAGCTCATCGTGGCAAATTCTCCAGGAATTTATCACGACGTTTTCTAACGGGAACAGTTATCCAGCATGAACGTTATATAGAATAAAGTAATTGTAAATCGGAAGAAGTGTCAGCTCTAAGTTAAGGCCCCACTCCACGGGCTGACAAATGCTCGCATCCCGCTAGCTCGCTGAGGTGATCACTCACGGCGTGCTAGATGAATGCTTGCGGATTTGTCACGGCCGCTCCATCACGGCCGATATGTTACTCTGGAAGATCTGTTATTTTTTCATTAGCATAAACCGTTAGCGCAGGCAGGGCACCAGTGGAGGATAATACGATGAGCATAAGGTCAAGTTAGTTAGCTCATCGTGGCAAATTCTCCAGGAATTTGTCACGAAGGCTTCATGAACGTTATATAGAATAAAGTAATTGTAAATCGGGAGCAGTGTCAGCCCTAAGTTAAGGCCCCACTCCACGGGCTGACAAATGCTCGCGTCCCGCTTGCTCGCTGAGGTGATCACTCACGGCGTGCTAGATGAATGCTTGCGGATTTGTCACGGCCGCTCCATCACGGCCGATATGTTACCCTGAAAGATCTGTTATTTTTTAATTAGCATAAACCGTTAGAGCAGGCAGGTACCAGTGGAGGATAATACGATGAGCATAAGGTCAGGTTATTAAGCTCATCGTTGCAAATTCTCCAGGAATTTGTAACGAAGACTTCATGAACGTTATATAGAATAAAGTAATTGTAAATCGGGAGCAGTGTCAGCCCTAAGTTAAGGTCCCACTCCACGGGCTGACAAATGCTCGCGTCCCGCTTGCTCGCTGAGGTGATCAGTCACGGCGTGCTAGACGAATGCTTGTGGATTTGTCACGGCCGCGCCGCCGTGCCACCGCGCCATCACGGCCGATATGTTACTCTGGAAGATCTGTTATTTTTTGTTTACGCTTGTCGTCTCTCTTTTTTCATTATATTTGCTATTACATATATTTTACTTATGTTTCTAAGGTGAACCTTTTCTGAACAATAATTCACAGTTTCATACTAGCTGTGCCCCGGTTATTATTGTGAAGTTTCATTGAAATCCATTCATAGTTTTTGCGCGAAATAGTAACAAACATCCATACATCTACACTTACAAACTTTCGGGTTTATAATATTAGTAAATTAAAAGCGTTTTTAAATGAATTGGTTTGTTCACCATAACAACGTGCTTTTTTTATATAATTTGAAAGTCAAAATCATAATTTTTTTTTTTACATGTAATTTTTGTACCGTTAACACTACGGTTTTCTTTAGTTGATTTTCTTTTCAGTTCTTCTCAACTGAACAACAGAAGAACTGAAAAGAAAATCAACGCTACATTTTTTTTTTCAATTAAGCTATATTGACCAATAAATTATGTTACAATAACAATCTCAGAAAGTAATCACTTGCTAACTTTCCGAGCTGTGTCTATTCGTAAATCTATAGTCCAATCACTTAATTAGTCATGAAATATATCCGTATTTGCTCCTCCATCCATTTGAGATGGTACCACTAACTTTCAAAGATTTTTTATAAAATCGTCTGAATTTGATTAATACTTAAAAAATGTTACAAAAGTGAACGATGCAAGAGCGTAACTACTGAGATACTAGCTACTCGCCCCAGCTTCGCACGGGTGTACATGTATTATATACTAGCCTTCAACCTCCAACTTGAACCGTGTGGAATCTAACTTTATTTTTCTAAAATAAAAGTAGCCCAAATTATTCCTTATTGCATCAGCTAACTGCCATTAAAAGTCCCGTAAAAATCGGTCCAGCCATTTCAGAGATAAGGAACAAACAGACAGACAGACAGAAATTGTAAAAAATGTTATTTTGATGTATGTACCGTATTTATATTCATATGCATGTAGTAAAAACAGTTATTTCAATATTACAAACAGACACTCTCACAATTTCATTTATATGTATAGAACAATTTATATGTACCTTCCTCTAGAATCACTCTATCTATTAAAAGAACCGTATCAAAAACGGTTGCGTGGTTTTAAAGAATTAAGCATACATATGGACGGACAGACAGCGACAGCGACTTTGTTTTATACTATGTAGAGGTGATCTAGCGTCATATTCACTCAAGAAACGATATCATCAAATACAAATGGCGGACCGTTCCGTCCTGTAGTACATTAACGCCTACACAAAAGAACGATGTCAAGAAGTCAACAAGATTTCACATTATGCACATACTTAATACTAATAGACACTCCAAATACGTCCACATTATAATAAATTGTAAATAAAATTAGTGGAAAACTTCATAAACATACAAAATATGCGCCATTAATGTTTGCTCGGCTGTACAAAGAGCGGCTTACACTGAGCGATTTAATACTTGACGTTTATTACATTGTAATCTATACATATAAACAAAATTGGAGTGTCTGTTTGTAATATTGAAATAACCGTTTTTGCATGCATATGAATATAAATACGGTACATGCACCAAAATAACATTTATTACAATTTTTGTTTGTCCGTCTGTTGTGACTAATCTCTGAAATGGCTGGACCGATTTTGACGGGACCTTTTTTGATAGCTACTTTTATTTTAGAAAATTAAAGTCAATTCCACGCGGACGAAGTCCCGAGTACAGCTAGTATGGGATAAAATTAGAAGCTTAGCATAATGAAATAAAGAAAACAAAGTAATAATAACAGGAATCATATATATGTGGAAATAAATTTAAAAAATATATATTTATTTATTTTTTCTTTATAATCCTAAATGATATATTTTTAATACATACCTATTATACATAGAAAACATCAAGACTGATACAAAAAATCTTACTCATGAATACATGTGTACAAGTGTGTTGGTACTGTACGATGGAATCGAACCCGCAACCATCGGAATTAAAGCGATGTGCTAAACTGTTAAACCATCGAAGCTGTCATTTTATTCTAATAAAAACTTAATTTTACTTTATTAAATCGAAGTCGCAACAGACATTTCTTACCGCGCTCCCGTTCAGTATACGTCCAATCTTCTACTGTAACGCTGACAGGTATCGATAAAATATCAATTTGAGAACCAATTCCAACTGCGGTCGACACGATCGTAAAACTTTATCGATAATAAAATGCAAATATACACAACGTTGTGATAATGACACTATGATAATTGGCAATCGTGGGCCATTAATTAACATGCAATTTATGGGTTACCACTCAACGAGGAATGTTGTAATTATTAAGTATTATTATCATAAATTATAAAAACAATACGAATACATTGGTATAATGAGTCGATGTTATTTATCGATATCGTCACTGTTTTTATACTATTTTTGTAATCACTAGTCAGGGTTTTATGTAAGACTAGCTGCATCGGCGACTTCGTCCGCGTTTTTTCTAAAATAAAAGAAATTTTCTATGTATTTAGCAGTTATCTAGTACTCATAACACAAGCTTTAGCAGGCTTAAATTCAGTCTAGATGGCGCTGTGTGAATTATCCGGATATTTAGTTATTAACTTTAATTTGAAATAAACATTATTCGTATAATTTATAATAATGTATACATATAAATAAAATTGGAGTGTCTGTTTGTAATATTGAAATAACCGTCTTTTACTACATGCATATGTATATAAATACGGTACATACACCAAAATTTTTTATAATTTTTGTCTGTCCATCTGTCCGTTTGTTCCGGCTAATCTCTGAAATGGTTGGACCGTTTTTTTTTTTTTATAACGAAGGGGACAAACGAGCATGCGGCTCACCTGATGGTAAGTGATTACCGCCGCCCATGAGCACCCGCAACGCCAGGGGAATTGCAAGTACGTTGTCGGCCTTTTAAAAAGGAATAAGCTCTTTTCTTGAAGGTTTCAATATCGTATCGGTTCGGAAATACCATTGCTGGAAGGTGATTCCACAATGTAGTTGACGGGACTTAATAAAGACTAACTTAGGCTTCTATTATTTCAGAAAAATAAAGTGAAATTTCACGCAGACGAAGTCGCGACTGCAGCTAGTTTAAAATAAACTTTAATCGTATAATTTATAATAATTAAACATATATTTTTATATTATATTTCCGTACACGAATGCCGGAAACATTTATGAAGTTATTGGTAATAAATAATGACTCTCAATAGTTTTAATAGCAATAATTAGGAATGATTTATAATGAATAAACATTTTTATTATATTTCAATAACAATTTAAATATTAATATGTATAATTTTAATTAAAAAAACATTATTGTAATGCAGGTATAAGTCAAATATACGCAGTCAAATATGACGCAGTCATTATTTATACATATAATTAGTCAAAATCGCGGGATCTTACCACTTTTTATATTTATTTGCTGAGTTCCCGATATTTCGGTAGTGTTTCAACCACCATGATCACGGGTACACTGAAGAGCAGCGGGTAGATGGAATATGAAATCTTTTTATGGGCAGACATATGCGTCTACCTTCACACGTCTTCGTTTGTTGCTACCACTGGAACTCGTTCGACATTCATCTCGGCAAACTGTACTCACAGTATCTTCACGTACATTTAATACACTTTTCGATCGCGTGTTTTGTTTTTGTTTAATTAAACACAGCAAATAAATATTAAACCTGGTAAGATCCCATGATTTTTACTAATTATACGTATAAGTGAAATAATTTAAAAGAGACCAACTTCTCAGCATTCCACCGTGTGGAGGTCCATCGTGTGGCAGAGAGAGAAACTCGAGAGGGCAAGAGTTTTTTATCGATCTGAGTGTTTTCTATCTATGTTATGTTTATATTTACAGCAAAAAAGTATTGATATCAGTTGTCTAGTACCCATAACACAAGCTCTGCTTACCGTGGGACTAGATGGCGTTGTGTTAATTGTCCAGAGTTATTTATTATTATTATTATAAATTGGTATATAAATACTACACTTAGACCGAATGTTGAAGTCGATTTCAAAAACTTTTGATTGTTTATATTTCTAACTGACACTCAGGTCCGAGAAACATTGTGAAGCCTGTAGGAAAGAAGATTTGCTTAATATTTTGATGGAATGTGTCCGTAATTCATCTAAAAGAGAATACACCATCCAAGCTTTAAAGTTAAATAGGTTAGACATAGGAGTATTTCATGAAATATTCGCAGAACCAGCTTCCGATGCAGCCAAGTTGTTGTTCTGGATGATATCAAATTAGTTTAAGTTTTTTAAGTTGATTTTTAGTTTATTTTTGTTATTTAGTATACGTACGATGGAGTTGTCATTGTCACATTTTGTTTACAAAAATCCTAAAAAAAAAACAGAAAAAAAAACAAAATCAGGGAAAGACCGATAGAAACAAATTATTACTGTAGAAAAAACTGAACACTAAGTAATTATTATATTTCAATCAAATATAATATATAAGCAGTAAATCGTATTCATATCTTAAGTTAATCTTTATCTTATATATAAAATTCTCGTGTCACAGTTTTCGTTCCCATACTCCTCCGAAACGGCTTGACCGATTCTCATGAAATTTTGTGAACGTATTGAGTAGGTCTGAGAATCGGCCAACATCTATTTTTCAACCCTCTAAATGTTAGGGGTAGTCCACCCCTAATTTTTTTTTTATTTTAAGGCAAAACAACGTTTCCCGGGACAGCTAGTTTAGTATAAATTGAAGTCAGTGTCGCTGTCTGTTCACTTAGATCTTTTAAACTACACCACGGATTATAATGCGTTTTTACCAATAGATATAGTGATCCTAGAGGAAGTTTTATATTTATATGTAGGTAAGTGAAGCCTGGAAATTAGCTAGTATATTAATTTTATGTCTATAAAATAACACAACCAGTATTATATTATTATTTATTAGTAATGGCACGAATATATAACGATACAATTTAATGGTGCATTTAATTATACAATTACCATATTCATGTATGAGAAAACATGGACTTAAATGTAGATAGATAGATAGATATATCGTTTATTTGTTTGTTACTAATCACACACAACATGTTCATAAGAATAGACAATACATAATGCGACATAAGATTTATAAAATTGTGTTATTATGTGTGATCTGTAGCAATACAAAAAGGTCGAAGCTCAGCGTGGATTTCAGCTTTAACCCATTTGAGGGTACTTGAAAATAATAATTAAAATAAATATAAAATAAAAAGAGCAATATTATTGGTGATAGTCTGTGCGGTGTGTGTACAATAAAAATAATGGAAATAGTTCAGAGTATAATTTGATATAATTTTAACTGAGTGTCCAATATTTCTCATACATAAATATGAATTTTGTATTAAAATACAAAACTCATATTCTAATTAATAATTTTATTAAATTATACATATACGAGCTACTCGCCTCGACTTCGCACGGGTGTACATTACTGTACATGTATTATATATATAAACCTTCTTCTAGAAGCACTCTATCTATTAAGAAAAACCGCTTCAAAATACGTTGCGTAGTTTTAAAGATTCAAGCATATATATGGACGGCAGACAGCGACAGCGACTTTGTTTTATACTATGTAATGATGGTATAATTAATGAGTAGATGCTTAATAGTTTATAATACTGATTTGTAAAGCTCAAAGGCTGCGAGTTCGATTCTTGTTGACATAAAAAATTATTGTGTCTTTTCACCATTAAAAAGTTAGTCATAAATATAAATAAACACAGTAAAATTTATATTTCTGACTCCCTCATAAATCCAATCGCACCCTTTGACTTTCTGACTCACTCTCTAATGATGGAAATAATGTTAAAATATGAACTTAATCCAAAGGAGTTACAGTTGACAATGCCGTACCAGTCCTGGTACTACTTCAGCATTTGCCACAAGCGCAGGCGACAGCAATATTTCATCGCAAACAATTAAAAAAAAAAGACTTAAAAACCACGTATGGAATAACAGCCCTGAAGGTAATACATACTTTTTATATTTTTTTAAACAAAACTATTTTAATAGAAGCATCCTTTCCAAAGTCGGTTAAAATAAATTATGCTATTCGTATCATAAATATGGGCTATTAAAAATTTAAAACAAAATTAAAAGTGGCACGGCACACCGGAATTATTGGCTGTTTATCAAATATGCAAATACACTAATAGTGTTTAATGGCACGACCTGTCGTGCTTTTAAATATTCTACGTACTACACTTTGTTTAGAGTGGAATAGAGCCACTATTAGCATTATATTTTTTATATTTTAGTCAGCCTATTTCGATAATGATGTGGATATTTCATTTAAAACACTCATTCTGTTTTTTTGTGTGCGATACATAATACTTTCTCGTATTCCAATAAATTATCTAAAGTAATAGTTTCTTGCAGTGTATTGACAAACAATAGTATTTTAATGATTTTATAATACTATTATTTTATTATACTTAAAACATAAAGGTTGAACATAAACTGTATTTTTATGTAATACAAATTGATTAAAATAGTCCTGGATCCCTATCCAGGACTACTTTAATCCCCTTTTTAAGACCCTTCTTCTAATACATACCAGATCTTATTTTTCGTATATGCTTTAGCCATGAAAAAGAAAGAATTCTATCATATATCTTCGTAAATAAAATTTAAATGCTTACAATTATTTTACACTTATTGTACAGACGATTTTTTTCCAAGTTATGAATTTTTATATATTCTTTACTGCTGAAAATTTTTGTACATACATTTTTCAGATGTATATGTGAAAAATCACTTGATAACAGTCGTAACTCCATACATTTCTATGTTCCTAGTGGTATTACCGATTTACTGTGTAATTCGGTGGACACACCGCCGCCTCGGACAGCATCGATTTACAAACATCCAACTAATAGTTTCTTCATTATATATGTTAATATTTATGTCTTGTCTAATTTACGAGCGTTGGTATAGCGTCGTTTAGTTTTTATCGAATAAATTACACCTCACTCGATGCCGTCACATCGATTGTTTTTTCAATCGCGTAATCGATGTCGGCAATTAATTTTAAATAGTCGTTAGCATATTAATTATAATTTAAGTATGCTATTTATCATTATGATTTAAGTTGTAAATAACTATGATATTTCTCATCATTATAATCATCAACATAATATTGAATATGAGATGTATTTTAACATAAGGTAAGAAATATTCATTTAATCATTTATTTGTTTGCAAAATACAATGTTTTTTTTTACAACACAGGGGACAAACGAGCATGCGGCTCACCTGATGGTAAGTGATTACCGCCGCCCATGAGCACCCGCAACACCAGGGGAATTGCAAGTACGTTGTCGGCCTTTTAAAATGGAATAAGCACTTTTCTTGAAGGTTTCAATATCGTATCGGTTCGGAAATACCATTGCTGGAAGGTGATTCCACAATGTGGTTGTGCGAGGCAAAAAGTTTCTAGAAAACCTCACTGTGGAAGACCGCCATTCATCCAGATGATCAGGATGATATTTCAGTGTTACAGGTCTTACAATATTGAATATTATGTCCAGTGTATTCAGTCTACATACAGACGTGCAATTTTTTTATAATCAATAACAAAAATGATTACTAGACTACACCAAAAATATTTTTTATACCTAACATATAGGTGATGAAAACACCAATAACAAACCAAAGTAATTAAAGAAACAATATATTTCCTCTCTACTATATTGCTTTCAAAATATTAGTAAAATAACCTCAGAGGAATATAGATAGGTCAAGTGTAACATTGAGAGTGATGTCAATGTTGAACATTTTCAAAACCACTGTCTACTCTCTTTAGCATTACAGTATTCAATATACATTATTATAAAATTCAGTAGAGCTATATATAAAGTAAATTTTTTAAGTTGATTATTTCTTTTTTTTTTATTATTTTACTAATATTATAAATACCTACATAGTATGTATGGATGGATGTTTGTTACTCTTTCACGCAAAAACTATTGATTTTGATGAAACTTTAAACAGTAATATATTTATTTTTATAGAGGGTTTTAGGCTATTGTCTGGTACTAAGACCTGTAGCACTGCGACCTGCATAGATCTATTGTGCTCGCCGTTTTTCAAAATTCGCTAGAGACCCGTCAGGTACAAGAATTGAAGGATATTCTTAGGAGCGAAGGTATACAGTAATATAGCTTACACATGAGAATAATATATAGGCTATAAATTTCATTGGTGTGAAACCGCGGGTACTAGTTAGTTTTACATATTTACACAGGAAATAGTAAGTAGATATTGGCGATACTACACTTTTTTATATTAATAACCTTCATTCATTCGTTATTAATTTACAATTTACAATTTTGCAGTTGTTACAAAGATTTTTTTCGTTCGACGGCCTCGGTGGTCTAGCGGTTTAGCACACCGCCTTACTTCCGATGGTCGCGGGTTCGATTCCTCGCACGGCACAAACATTTGTATTCATGAGTACGATTGTTTGTATCGGTCTGTGTATTTTCTATGTATAATATGTAGGTATTTACAAAAAAATATATAGGTATCTATGTATTTGTACCAGTTGTCTAGTACCCATAACACAACCTTTAGGTAGCTTAATTTGGGTCTAGATGGCGCTGTGTGAATTGTCCTGAGATTATATTATTATATTATATTATTATTTTTTCTACTTACTTTATGATATTTTGTTAAAGAACATTTTTTATGACATCATTATCAAATTAGGTCACGTTACATAAGTCTCAACATAACGTTATGTCACTGCTGTCCTTACTAGGTCATTATAGTGGCCTGTATGAAGGACTTCCAGTCACATTCCCAAGGCGAAATTTTAGTTTAATTGTTATAAAATAAAAAAGTATGAGAATTTTGAGTTCTAGATATTAAATACTAATGCTTATAATAATATTGCTGTTGTAGGACGCAAACTTGTGGTGACACTACACTTTTTTTAATTGGTACACGACTAAAATTTATAATGCCTGTCGAATAAATATATGTTTATGAGATCAATAAAAAAAACTGACAAATTTATAACCGTATCCACCATTATACCATATTTATAGTTTGTCTTTGAAGTGTTATTATGTTTTGATATAAATATTGTAAAGGATGTCAGGGTATTTGGTCGTTTTATTCGCAACCGATTTTGAAAATAATGCTCTCAATTTATCGTATTTTTATAGCATAGGAGACAAACGAGGTTACGGCTCGCCTGATAGTAATTGATCGCCGCCCATCAGCATCAACAACACCAGAGGACGTGCAAATCTATTGCCGGCTTTTTAAGAAGGAATACGCTCTTTTCTTGAAAATGTCGGTTCGTAAATACCATTGCCGAAAGGTGATTCCACAATATGGATATGCGTTACAAAAAGTTTCTAGAAAAACGCTCGGTAGAAGATCGCCTTTCATCCAGATGATCAGGGTTTGGATTTGTAACCTCAGTGGCTTTTTTGTGGATTGCATCATCTATGGACGGTTGCAGGTTCAAAAACCGCATATAACGTCAATTTTTTTTACTATTTTAGAATGACAGGCAAACTCACAGCCACCTGATGGTAACTGGTACATTAACAGCACTGTGATCACTCTCACTTTCTTTCACTGTCTCTTTCTTTCTGTGTATTCTTATTTTTACGTGTTTAGGTATTTCTGTTAGTTGTACATATATATATATATATATGCTGCACAGTATACACATTATTTCCTTAGGTTTATTTATGTATGATAAAAAATAACGAATATTACAAACATCTATGTGACAATTAACACAGGCCATCTAATCCCACGGTAAGCAGAGCTTGTGTTATGAGTACTAGACAACTGATATAAATACATAAAAAATGATAAGACCGATACAAAGAATCATATTCAAATATCACAAATATTTGCACCGTGCGAGGAATCGAACCCGAGACCATCGGAAGTAAAGCGGTGTAGTAAACCGCTAAACCACAGTGGCCGTCATCTCAATGTTAATACCCCGTCAAATAACCTATGTATTTTTCAAAGACTTACTCAAATTAGTACTCATAACACAGGCCATCTAATCCCACGGTAAGCAGAGCTTGTGTTATGAGTACTAGACAACTGATATAAATACATAAAAAATGATAAGACCGATACAAAGAATCATATTCAAATATCACAAATATTTGCACCGTGCGAGGAATCGAACCCGAGACCATCGGAAGTAAAGCGGTGTAGTAAACCGCTAAACCACAGTGGCCGTCATCTCAATGTTAATACCCCGTCAAATAACCTATGTATTTTTCAAAGACTTACTCAAATTAAAACATACCAACATTATTTAGTATAAATTACACTCGTACTTTCTTCGACCCTAAGAACATAGTAAATATAGTGCTGGTTACAATATGTGAACGTGCAAAAATACATTTTTTAACTGCCAATTATTTTTTTACACATTTATTATCAAATTATACTAGTCTATTAACATTCGCGTGTTTTTTTTTAAAACAATTAAATGTTACTAGGACGCGCATTGGCATACAATTTAAAACAAATTAACGTTTTACGATTACAAACAAATAAAAATATTTCAATAAATACGAACCGGTAATACGAACCGGTAATAAAAAGCGAAAATTAAGCCCCCAATAATCTTTAGAGTTGCACAATAACCGTAAATTGTAAAGTTACGAGCGACTGTATCGTTAAGTCCGGAAACAGTGAGCGTACCTACTTGTACTCGAGAGGAATTATCGTAAAACCAATTGCAGATAATTCCTAGTCGAATCTACCCGTTGTTAGGACTACATAAGGGGATTATTAGTAATGGGTACTATTGTAGCAATTATATATTTATTTTTTATTTTAAAGAAAATTAAAATCATAATATATTTATTCATGTAGGTCTATTACAGATTCTTATGATACGTCAAATCTACTGTCAGTTCGGAGTGCTTAGGGATTAAGAATAGAATAGAATAGAAAATCATTTATTCAAATAAACTTAATTTAAGCACTTTTGAATAGTCATAACAATTTGTTTTTTATCTACCACTCGTTCGGAAAGCTGTCTCATCACAAAGAACGAGAAAGAAACTTGTGTGTTGCTCTTTTAAATAATCCTTGTAAGTTTACATTTACAAGTCGAAACGTGTGAATACAAACTACCAACAAGCACTAATTTTTGGGTCAAATATAAATATGCAATAATATTAAATCAGTCGTAGTGATAAAAGCAGACCAGTCCCTACAAGCAGCACTCGTTTCACGAGTATGACGGATGAGCCAGCCATCACTGCGCTCGACCATATTTTAGGGAGCCCAATGACCCGACCCACCACGCCGCCACATGTCTGTCACGTCATAAGAAGAACTGACAAGAAACTAAGCTCTTATTCTTTTG
Source organism: Achroia grisella (assembly GCF_030625045.1). Taxonomy (NCBI): domain Eukaryota; kingdom Metazoa; phylum Arthropoda; class Insecta; order Lepidoptera; family Pyralidae; genus Achroia; species Achroia grisella. Next base: position 741,691 of record NW_026712771.1, read on the forward strand.
AAATAAGCTTGTTTATGATTATAAAAATACAGATTCACGTTTAATTTCAATTAGGGACAATATCGTGACCACCAGCATATGCTATTACATTTTTGTTCCACTTGCCTACTAACGTTTGATGAAGCTGTAAGGGTCAACTGTGACCAATAGCTGAATAGTTCGAAAAAAGAGCTGACTGTGTAAATATCTATGTCTCTTATTTAAGCAGCTTGTTTTTTAAGCTGTGTTCAGATTTGAAGGTTAAGATATGGCTATGAATTTACATAAATTATAGATGCATGTTATTCTAATACTTTGGATTGACATAGTGGAGTAACTTGAAAAAGTCATGCTCGTAAAGTTCAAACTTGTGGCAGCACGGTGAGCCGGGTAAATGTGTTCTTTCTAATAGGGTTGAATTCAATGATGACTGACTCATCCGTCATACTCGTGAATGAATGCTGCTTGAGTAGACTGATGTATTCGGGTTACAGCCACTGATTAACCTTTTGTTTTAACAAAATTATAAAAGCTTATGCTGGTGATCTCTCTATTTTATTTTATATCTATTTGAGTTTAAAAATGAATCTGTATTTTTGTAATCATATACAAGTAGATTTGAAAAAAATAAGAGCTGAGTTTCTAGTCAGTTCTTAGATCGAATGCACTCCGAACTGACGGTAGATTTGACATATCATAAGAGTCTGTAATAGACCTACATGAATACAGATAATTTGATTTGATTTGGATTGGGAACGCATGAAGTACCTCGTGATAACATGATAAAGTGATGTCCGTGATACTGTATAAGTAAGCGACGGTTGTTCTTTATTAAATCATGAATAAAGAAATAATGAAGCATCATAATGCTAGCCATTTCAGTTCCCTAATAAAATTCACCAAATAGACAGACGCAATCATTTTAGCATGTATGTGTAACCTGACGATTATTAATATTATCACAGTTTAACTAAAAATCGATAGTTACCTATTCTTCATATCGTGAATGAAGAAATGATGAAGAATCAACATGTTAGTCATTTTAGTTCCCTAATAAAATTCACCAAATAGACAAACACAATCATTTTAGCATGTAAATCTAACCTTACGATAATTAGTATTATCACTGTTTAAGTAATAAGCGATAGTTATTCTTCATATTGTGAATGAAGAAATGATGAAGTATCAACATGTTAGCCATTTCAGTTCCTTAATAAAATTCACCAAATAGACAGACGCAATAATTTTAGCATGTATATCTAATCTTACGAAAATTAATATTATCACCGTTTAACTAAAAATCGATAGTTACCTATTCTTCATATCGTGAATGAAGAAATGATGAAGTATCAACATGTTAGTCATTTTAGTTCCCTAATAAAATTCACCAAATAGACAAACACAATCATTTTAGTATGTAAATCTAACCTTACGATAATTAGTATTATCACTGTTTAAGTAATAAGCGATAGTTATTCTTCATATTGTGAATGAAGAAATGATGAAGAATCAACATGTTAGCCATTTCAGTTCCTTAATAAAATTCACCAAATAGACAGACGCAATAATTTTAGCATGTATATCTAACCTGACGATTATTAATATTATCACCGTTTAACTAAAAATCGATAGTTACCTATTCTTCATATCGTGAATGAAGAAATTATGAAGAATCAACATGTTAGTCATTTTAGTTCCTTAATAAAATTCACCAAATAGACACACACAATAATTTTAGCATGTATATCTAATCTTACGATAATTAATATTATCACCGTTTAACTAAAAATCGATAGTTACCTATTCTTCATATCGTGAATGAAGAAATTATGAAGAATCAACATGTTAGTCATTTCAGTTCCCTAATAAAATTCACCAAATAGACAGACGCAATCATTTTAGCATGTATATCTAACCTTACGATAATTAGTATTATCACTGTTTAAGTAATAAGCGATAGTTATTCTTCATATTGTGAATGAAGAAATGATGAAGTATCAACATGTTAGTCATTTTAGTTCCCTAATAAAATTCACCAAATAGACAAACACAATCATTTTAGCATGTAAATCTAACCTTACGATAATTAGTATTATCACTGTTTAAGTAATAAGCGATAGTTATTCTTCATATTGTGAATGAAGAAATGATGAAGAATCAACATGTTAGTCATTTTAGTTCCCTAATAAAATTCACCAAATAGACAGACGCAATAATTTTAGCATGTATATCTAACCTTACGATAATTAATATTATCAACACCATAACAGCTACTTAAAGCGAATACTGGCGATTGAGATAAATCGGGAATGTCGAGTCGCTTACAAGTATAAATGGAGTTACAATTCCGCGTAACATTTTTATGAGGACATTTATTTTATTTTTATGTGCCGAGTTTTTACTGTCGGTCTGTCTGTGTGACGTTTTATTACGGTGTCTGATACTTCGCGATGATATTAATACAATATTATATAGTATAGTTATGCTTGAAATTCATTTTGTACGTTTCAATTACCATTTTTAAAACTCTCAGCTGAATTATTGATCTGTAATTGTTTTGTAATGATAATAATTCTGAATAATTACTATTCAGAATTAGAAATTAAAATGAAAACCTAAATTATTTTTCATCACGAAAAGATCGAAGTTATAACCCTTGAGATCTGTGTGACGACCGTAGTAGTTTAGCAGTTCAGTACAATGCTTTACTTCGTATATCGCAGCTTCGATTCTTCGCACAATTGTAATGTAGTAAACTAGTTACTACATTACAATTGTCACACACTTATATTACATTTTATATATAAACATTCTTTATATTTCCGATATTAGCAAGACAAATATATTTGATAATTTAATCGTATACATATAAGTATGCATTATCATAAAAACTCTGTAGCTCTCCCTATTTCTATAATACCTAATGTTTAAATTCTAAGCTTGTTTTGTTTGTCTCATATCATTATTTCATGCCGTTTTTTCTGGCAACCCACTTAACATACCAGACAAATCAATGAATGCATTTAAAACATTCTATAGACTACACGATTTGGTATTCGATTCCCAGGATGTCCTAATCGTGAATACTTACCCTACAATGTAAAAAGCTCAAAGTAAGCAAATCTTGTATAAATATAAATTATATATATATATATATATATATACTAAAAATTATATATATATACTAATAATACTATTTTTGTTAATCAATAAACTTCATTGCGTATACACTTTTTAACGGTTATGAGTTTTTTTTCTATTGCCTAATTCAAAGTCATGATCAATCACGTGGACAGTAACAGATGAATCAAACCAAACCAAATCGTGTCTAATAGTCTTACGACGCGCTAACTTATTGGTGCTTCTACAGACAATTAAAAAAATACCCCAGACCAAGATAACCTAATTAACAGAACAGGTAATCTGATGACTCAATTTTGCCAAAATCTGACAGAACAACGCTAGAGATCAGGAATCAAATTGCATCGTGAATAGATGCTTTAAAATCTATACACAAAATGCAAATGTTACTAATATAATGAATTAAAAAAAGACCCCAGACCAGATGACCTAACTAAAACAACAGACGCGAAATGCAAATGTTGCTACTCTAAACAATTAAAAAAATCCCCAGACCAAGATGACTTAACTAAAGGAACAGGTCATCTAATGACTCAATTTGTCGAAATGTGATATATCAACACTACAGACCGGGATCCAAATTGCATCGTAAATAGATGATTTAATGTTATCCATATTACATACATATATATACATAAAATCCAATGCTTCTTTTCCAGACAATTAAAAAAATACCCCAGATTAAGATGACCTAACTAACCCAACAGGTCATCTAATGACTCAATTTGACAAAAACAGATCAACACTAAAGATCGGGGACCAAATTGCATCGTGAATAGATGATTTAAAATCGATACGCAAAATGCAAATGTTACTACTCTAAACAATTAAAAAAATCCCCAGACCAGATGACCTAACTAAAACAACAGGTCATCAATGACTCAATCTGTCAAAATGTGATTAATCAATGTTATCCATATTACATACATATATATACATAAAATCAAATGATTCTTTTCCAGACAATTAAAAATATACCCCAGACTAAGATGACCCAACTAACACAACCAACTAACGCAGCGTGATAAATTATTAGTGAATTTGGTCATCTAATGACAATCAATTTAAAAAAAAAAACTAACACAACAGGTCATAAAACAGATCAACACTAAAGAACTATCTAGGGAACTAAACTGCATCGTGAATAGATGCTTTAATACCGATACACAAAATCCAAACACATTATAAAACATGAATGCTCTAACGTGATAAATGGTCCAGACACTGCACTTCTTAGCGTCAGTGTCAAGTATAATGCAGAAGATAATGTAGTCGGGGCCACTCAACGGGGCAATTTGCTGGAGTATGATTCGAGGTTTCAATAATGTTTTTAAAACAGGACGGTATGTTTGTTATTGACTAGTTTTTACCCGCGAATTCGGCCGCGTATTCAGGACATATTGATTGTGTGGAATAAAAAATTGCTTGCTTCCTTCTTCGTCAGATAATACACATGTCGAATTACACGACTGATTGAACTAACATCATGCTAAGTGGGTAAAAAGTAAGAAACTCATTACATGGGATGTCTTATACAAACTTTCTGCGTAAGTACTCTTCTAAAGATTACTTCTATTTATATTAAAAATACTAAATCATTACATAGTATAAAACAAAGTCGCTGTCGCTGTCTGTCCGTCCCTATGTATGCTTAAATCTTTAAAACTACGCAACGGATTTTGAAGCGGTTTTTTTTAAATAGATAGAGTAATTCTAGAGGAAGGTTTATATGTATAATACATGTACACCCGGTCGAATCCGGGGCGAGTAGCTAGTTCTATATAATACATTAAGAGATTTAAACAAACAACCG